>NC_141608.1:51203254-51939504 GCF_047967505.1 Dipteris shenzhenensis
GTACCTCGAACTAGAATGAGGTCCTTAGCAGCTCTACGATGGTGTTAGTGGATTGAGCCATGGATTGTAGAACTAGATCTTGGAATCCATAATTGCCTAGGAGTTCTGCATAGGAGTACACAGGGTGACTCCTAGTCCATGGATGATCTAGGGGCATCCCAAAGTACTGAGAAGTGTTGTAGAACTCTCTTTGGGATTGCGCTTGGGGAAGGCAAACCTCTCCTCGAAATAGTACCGATTGAGGCAGTTCCATCTCTCTTGCAGGTTCATCTACTCTATCAAACTCGATTGGGTTTAGGAAGCCATGGAGTGTGGTGAGATTGAATGTGGGGGTAGTAGGTTTTGAGACTTTTAGGGTGGGTAGCCATGAGATTTTGATGGCCATTATTCTTACATGTGGTGGTTACCTAATCCTAAAGGTTACCACACACTGGGCTGGTCAACTCCTTATCTACCACATCAGCACAATGATAAGTCATCATTGACCAGTCAAATGTGCCACATCAACTACTCGGCCACATCAGCATCCACATTAGCACTAACACATCAACACCACAGTAACCTCTTGCTAAGCACTCCATGTCACATAGGCACAGATTTGTAGGCAGCATGTGTATGCACATTGCCACATCACATATAATGCCACTTAAGCACATAGGCCCTACTAGGCACACTTTGTATTCTACATGTGAATCCCCATGCCACATCATCAAGGGCTATTTCTTCATAGAAACTTTGACAAGCCGTAACTTTCAATCCAGGAAAAATTTGCTGTACTCCAAAAAAGAAAAATAATCAATTTTTTGAGCTCTGCGCGCTTGTCAAGTCAAAATCATTATATGCAATTAGACCTTTGCAACAAATGGAATAGCAATGCATGAATGCACATCGCATGCCAAAAGCACAAGTGCATAAGATGACTATAGCACAAAGCATGGCATCCACACATTAGACAGTAGAATCGAGTCCCAAGGTGGCTCTTGGATACTCTGAGACTGCAAGCAAGCTGAGCCCTTGGCTGCCCATACCAGAGATGGATGACAATTTTCTTCATGTTGCTTTGATTGCTACATCCTGCAATGTGGAACCTCTCTGTCATAAGGATGCATTTGATAGCAGAGAATGGATGGATGCCATGAAAACTGAGCTTGCTTCCATTCATGCAAATGGCACATGGGAGTTGTGTGACTTGCCAGCAAGCATTGAGCAAGCATGCATGCTATAGGTACAAAGTGGGTTTACAAATTGAAGGGGAAAGCTGATGGTAGTATTGACTACTACAAAGCTCGCCTTATTACGAAAGGCTATGCCTAACATCGTGGCATTGACTTTGAAGAGACCTTTGCTCTGATCTCCGTGACGCATTACAACCATACAGTGCATCATTGCTCTTGCATCCCACAAACATTGGGAGGTGCATAAGTTGGACATTAAGACTGCCTTTCTTTATGGTGATTTACAGGAAGAGGTCTATGTCACTCAGCCTCCAAGATTTGAGATTGTTGGTTTTGAAAATCAGGTATTCAGACTGAAAAAGGCCCTCTATGGTTTGAAGCAGACACCCTAGGCATGGTATGCCAAGATACATTTCTTTTTGCTATGCCTTGGATTTTAGTGCAGCCCCATAGAGGCCACTCTTTATGTCCAGAAGAGTGAATTAGAATTTCTTATTTTAATTCTTTATGTGGACATGTTTATCATTGGGCCAGACACTCAGCAAATTATAGATTTCAAGGCAGATTTACAGAAAGAGGTGTATGTCACTCAACCTCCAGGATTTGAGATTGTTGGTTTTGAAAATCAGGTGTGCAGACTGAAAAAGGCCCTCTATGTTTTGAAGCAGACACCCCAAGCATGGTATGCCAAGATACATTTCTTTTTGCTATGCCTTGGATTTCAGTGTAGCCCCATAGAGGCCACTCTTTATGTCCGGAAGAGTGAATTAAAATTTCTTATTTTAATTCTTTATGTGGACATGCTTATCACTGGGCAGACACTCAGAAAATTATAGATTTCAAGCAAAATTTATGTAAATAATTTGCAATGTTAGATATGGGCAGGTTTCACTATTATTTGGGCATCCAAACTAGTTTGTCCATGTTGAGGGAGGCATAATGATGAGTCAATCCAAATATATTGGACAACGTTTCCAATTCAAGTATTGTAAGCCAATTTCTACTCCTTTGGAACCTGGCTTCCATTTATCCTTAGAAGATGGGAGTTCCCCATTTGATGCCCCTCTTTACCTGCAAGCTGTGGGTTGCCTTATTTGCTTATGCCATACCCAGCTTGAATTGCAATGTGTCATTTTCCAATTAAGCAAGCGCATGCACAAGCCCAACACACAACACTAGCAAGCAATGAAGTGAGTCTTCTGTTACTTGAAGGCCATGCAGCATTTGGGATTGTTCTATGGTGATCAGTCTTTTCAGTGGATTTGCATGCATTCACAGATAGTGATTGGCCAAGTTGTTTTGACATCAGGGTGCCTCACAGTGACAATTGTTTCATGCTTGGCTCTTCATGCAATGCTAATGTGGATACCACTTGGGAGATACTGGCTAGCATTTTCATGGTTCAGTAAGAAGCAGCCTATAGTTTTTGAGTTGTGAAGCTGAGTACAGGACAACCTTCATAGCCACTATAGTGTATTTGGCTTCGTAAGTTACTTGCAGATCTTCATGTCAGCTAGGACACTTCTACTATCATCTACACTAATAGCCAGAGTGCTTTGGACATTGCTCGTAATCTTGTCTTTCATGCATGTACCGAGCACATTGAGGTGCACTATCATTATGTTCGAGAGCACCTGTCAACTAGAGATAAACAGATATCATATGTTTTCACGGAATATAACTTAGCAGATCTCTTCATGAAGGCTCTACCACGTCCCGAGTTTGAGGCTTTTTGCCATGCCTTACATTTGGCACCATTCATTACGTGATGTTGATCTCCCTATCCTATCATAGGTTGATATATCCATCTTGGACGAATATGTGCAACCATGATATAGTTTCTAGCTATACCTAAGATGTATGCAATATGCTTCAACCATACCATGGAGGGGGGGTTTTAAGCACTTAGCCTTGGTATGGCCTTGTAGGCTAGTCTTAGGACTCAATCAATCCTTATGTTGACTTCATTGGTCAACCCTTGTGGCTGACTTTGGTGCCTTGATAGGCCACCACTTGTACTTTCTTCATTATCCATTTGCAAGTACTTTGTTGTCCCTTAATTGTTGTCAACTTCCTTGCATTCCATTAGCACTCTGTTGCTTCCCGCACCCAATAGTCTGGTCATCGATATATTGAATTATAAACCCCCCATAAAGAATACCTTCATGGAAAATAATCCTCCTTAAATATTGATCAGCTTTGCTGCATCCATCCCAGAAAATATACAAAGCTACAGCTAAAATACATCTTAAAAGGGCAAAAATTAACCCAAGCATTCATAGTCCAAACTTGTTTTCCTTACAACAGTAAGTATTACAAGAATTAAAAGAAAATACTCCCAAAAAAAAAACTCTGCTCTGTAGAAACACCAAGATCTCTATTGCAACACACCATAAAGTTACATGTGTACACAACCAAGATACAATTGGGTCTAGATTTTCCATATTGCTACATGGTGTTACTACTCAGGAAGGATAGGCAGCCTACTTGCACTTGCATCCACATCGCCATTCTTGTGAAAAGGAAGTCGCAAACTGAACTCAGAACCTGCCGTTTCAGTCATCAACTGGTAGCTTTCCACAAATTTAACTTGAATAGCAATTATATTTGCAGACCTTGGCAAGAGCTGTACAGGTTGACCCTTTGGAATCACAATTTGCTCTATGGCCAATCTTGCCTCCTGTAAGAAAACAATTGATCAGACATTAATAGAAACAGCTTGCCCTTCAATTTTCAACCCTTCCTATTGCTTTGACATAGAACACATTTTTGTGTTGCATGTGCGTGTGGGTGTGCATGTGCGTCCATGCAGCTTATATCCATGGCAGCACTTTCCTTCAAATTATTGAACATTTGTGGCCAATTGATGAATACAGATAACGATTCCAACTGATCTGAAATACCAAGTCATGCTCTTTTATATACTAGTGCAGTCTGGAACATTAACTCATGCTCTTTCATACAGCTAGTTTAGTTTGAGGCAATAACTCAAAGCATAGTCACAACACTCTTGATACAAAGCAGGAAAAGACTAAAAGAAGCAACATGTTGGACTCAGCCCTATGGGGCTTGGTGTGCCTTAATACTACACACAAAGTAATGTCACAAGTCACCACCATAGTTCCTCCGTATCCCAAGGTCTACTTACTTTGGGCCCATGCTAACTTTGTGCTGATGCTGATGGTCCGCTCTGCTAGTGCTCCGCTGCTGCTGCTTGTTGCTACGCGACTGGTTTCTCGGCCATGTCAAGGGCTACATGTGGGGCTGGAGTGCCATGTCAGGCCATCCCAACAGCCAGGGTCGGGTGGCAAGGTTGGGGGCTAGGCTGGCCACCCAACCTGGTCGGGTTACACCAACCAGACCCAACCGGCATGAAACAAAAGATCCAATGCCAATGTAATAGCACTCTGATTGTCAATGAGAATAGGAGTGGATGGCTACAAACTACCATGAAGATTTGCCGAGCATACACATTCTAGTGTAGTGCCCTTTACTCAGTTTCACACAACGATGTAGCCACAATGAATTGTTTCTTACTGCAAACAATTGCCACACTGGTGGAGTGTCTGGTGTCATAATCACCACCCAATCTGAATCAGTGCAAGTATGTAACTCAAATCCACCCACCTGCCATAGAAAAAACCAAGAGACTAAGTGCCTTGCAGATTTTGAAGCCTCTCTCTTTCAAGAAATCTTTGAAGGCATCTGACACATCACCCCCCCCTCTATCTATCCTCAAAGTCTGCACTTTGCACCCTGACTCAGTCTCAACCATGGCCACAAATTGCTTGAAGTATTGAAAGACATCTTATCTTTCTTTCAAGGATTATTAGAATCTGAAAAGATCATCTATGAAGGTCACAAAATACAAGTGATGTCCCAAAGATGGTGTCCTCATGGGACCACACACATCACTTTCTTTCAGCTCTAATAGATCCATCCCCTGGAAAAGCATTCTTGTGCATCTTTCCCAAAATGCATCCTTCACAAACATGTCTGGAGGAGTCTCCAAAGAGGGGCGAAGTTGCAACAATGAAGTACAAAGGGGCTCTCAACATGACAAAACCTTAAACCCTAGGTAAACCCTAGGGTGAGTTAAAACTCACTCGACCACTAACTATGGTTAGGAGGGAAAGAAAACCTCAGAAGGAAAAAGTGCCCCCAACCCTCCAAACTATGTAATACATTGGTCATTGCCTTAAATATTATAATATTTTCAACATTGATTCCCATCATGCACATCAGCAGACATGTTCTTTCTTGTTCTTGCAATATCATTCCCACTAGTTCCTTGAAAGTGAGTGGAACTATACTACCCTCATAGACAGATCTGGAGAAGTATGAAAAGACAAATAAGACTTTCACAAAGGCTTAAAAGTAGTAGAGATTAGGCATCACCACATCAACATCCAACAATTGTTCTCTAAGATCGTGGATCTTAGTCAAGGGATCACATTCTTTTTGCATCCTAACACTATCAAGCTGTCTTTTCAAGTAAGAAAACCTAGCCTATTACATATTCTACAATGTAGCCCAAGCTTGGAAGGCTTGGGAAAATAGATATGATGTATAAAGAGCCTCTTAATCGACAAGGCAATAAGAGATGTAACTTGAGCATCCCTGTCTTTTATTTTCTGGGAGGGAGAGTTATTACTTCGTCCAAAGCCTCCCTTACAACAACAAACTTTCCCTTGGAGGAGGAGCAGATACCTTGGAGGAGGGTTAGGATGATCATGTGACAAAGAGAGATGGGTCACTGACAAGGAATGATCTAGTCTTTGACATGCACAACTACATGCAACAAACTTGTGTAGGCCTATCTATAGGCTATCCACCACTGATCCTACATTTACCCTAGTATGTGCCTTGTAGGCTTAGTTATAGCTAGTTAGGACACTAGTGCGAGTTAGCACATGTGCTAACTTAGGATACTTGTGACCACTGGGACATCCTATCCTAGGGTCTACTATTTAGCACTTGCACATTCATTCTACCCTACTACTACAAGTACAGTTTGCCTTTTTGCTTGCCCTCATTGCTCACTGCTCCCTATCTCTGACAGTTCCCAATAGTGGTATCAAAATAGGTTTTGCTCCTCCCTCTCTTCCCCCAACAACTCAGTCCTGCAGGTTTTCCTGACCAATTTCAGCTTGGGATTTGCTTCAGCTACTGCCATCATTCACTAGTTGCTCTACTATTGCTTTGGTGTTGTTTCTATACTGATGTGCTACAAATCAGTACCATACGTGACTGCAAATCTCTATTTTATGCCGTATAGCTTGTTGAGAGATATGCCGTGCATCCATACAATCTTGCATCATACAATCATACAGTTGTACAATCCTATGCAATAACATCGTACAATCATGCGTATCAGTATAAAACCCCCCGTACAAACTATCATACAAGTGGACAAGTTGTCCGTACAGCTTGCTCTACACTCATGAGTTCTATCCATACACTGTACTAAATCTATTCGTACAGGTTTAATGCACTCGTGCAATCTGCGTCAAAATCGATCATCATATAGATTGTGTAGTTCATCTTTCATTTTGGAATTTGAGGTTGATTCGACCGATTTGGTAATACTTTGATAAAAATTTCAATTAGATTGCTAATTTGCCAAGAATTTTTGGAGCTTTTCCTCAATTTACCCTCTTTTGTTGCAAGTTGCCCTTTAGAAATTGGGGCTTTCACATTGGGCTTCAATTTTGCAAAGAACACAGTTTTTGGCAGATTTATAGGCACTTTTTAACTTATTTTAAGTGAGATTGCAGATATTTGCTATATTCAGCAGTCTGATTTTGACAGATTTTGGGAAATTTTTAAGGCCAGGTGCAATTTATTGCAGATGTTACATGCAGGAGCATTGACATTAGCTACAAATTGTAGCACATTAAGTCACATTTGCAGGATTACAGCACAATTTGGGCCTTTTTTCCATTTGCCTTCTTTTTGGCATATTTCCCCTCTCAAAATTTGGGGCTTTTTCAGATTTGTTGTCATTCGCAGTAGTGACCTTTTCTTGCTTCAGCCCAATTTGGGTCTTTTATGCATTTGCCCTGATTAGGGCCTTCACATTTGCAGTTGATTCAGTGCAGTGATAGCCTTGAGGCTTTGGCATTTATATTTTTTTGGGCATATTTCTCTTGCAATTGCATTCTTTACAGATATTTCTTTTTGGGTTATTGCATTCTTTTGCCAGAATGGCAAATAATGATATATTTGGTATGCTTGGGGCAAATGATAAGCTTGATGACACCAATTACCCTATGTGGGTTTACATGATGAGACATGTCTTGGTTGCCAAGAACTTATGGAATATTGTTGCTGACATTGATGTTAGACATGTCACCCCTCCTCCAATGGCTCATTCACCTCCAGGTACATCAGGTGGTACCAATCCACCTGATGCTTCATCTTCTACCACTCAACCTATTGTTCCTACACCCCACACGTTGGAACAAACTGGTTGGGATGGTAAAGATGCATAGGCTCATGCCTTGATTGCCCTGTCAATGAAGAGAGTTATTATTCCACATATTCGTTCATGCAAGATTGCCAAGCAGGCATGGGATCAGCTTGCCTCTTTGTATTAGGTACGCAGTGAGGCCACGGTTGCCTATCTTCGCAAAAGGAACTTGAGGCTTTGAAGATGAATGAGGGTCGTAATATGGATGCATACCTCATAAGTGTGAAAGATCTCAAAGAGAAATTGTCTAATATTGATGAGGTGGTTCCAGATAATCAACTTGTGTCTGGAACCTTGGATGGACTACCTAATTCTTATCAAGGCTTTGCCGCTACATTGAGGTTGGTAGCCATGGGCAATCCCAACACATACACCTTTGATCAGATCGTATCTCTATTGTTGCAGGAAGAGCAGAGCCGTGTGAACCACAATGCCTCTATGAATGCTAATCATGACTTTTCCACTCAACATAAGCAAAAGGACAAAGGAAATCCAGTTGGCAAGCCCAAGGATATTGATAGCACTTCAAATGCCTCTCAATCCACAGACAAGAAGAAGAAGAAGAAAAGATGCAATTATTGTAGGGAACTTGGTCATGACATCTCTGAATGCAGGAAAAGAATTGCCTTAGGAAAGAAGAAGAGGGAGTCTGGACTTGCAGAAGCTCCTCCTACGCATGCAAATAATGAGTCAGCTAATTTTGCTCAACATTAAGATTGGGATTTTTTTGTTACTTGTCAGTACAACCCCTCTATTGATGATGATTGCATGTCAGTCACTGATTCATATGACTCATGGTTTTTTTATAGTGGTGCTTCTAAGCATATCACTTCTTACATGAAGTTGTTTCGGTTAGTTGCAGATGGACCAAAGGGGGGCACCGTCACATGTGCCAACAATGGCTCATATGCTGTGAGAGGCATTGGTCAAGTGGAGATCACTTCAGTGTCCGTTGATTCACTTACTCTTGAGGATGTGCTCTATGTTTAAGGTATAAGGAAGAACCAAATATCCATTTCAGCTATTGCTCTCAAGCATGCTTGCTTGGGAAGATGCACCATTCTCCCTTTCCAAAAGATGGTAGTGTTGGTGCAGCCCACAAATTGCATTTGGTTCACAGTGATGTGTGTGGCCCTATGAAAATTGCAGCACTTAGGGGATTCTATTACTTTGTTACATTTATTGATGACTTTAATAGGTACACTTGGGGTTTTACCCTCAAATCCAAGTCAGAGGTCGTCACATGCTTTAAGCATTTCATTGCAATTGTGGAAAATGCAAGTGGCAATAAGATTGTGACTATTCGAATAGACAGGGGGGGTGAATATATGTCCCGTGAGTTTGCTAATTTTTTGGCATCATGAGGGATCACTCATCATTGCACTGTGCCATATACTCCAAAACAAAATGGAGTGGTTGAAAGGAAAAATAGGTCAATTATGGAAATGGCCAAGTGTATGTTGAAGGCAACTGTTATGTTGAAGGGTAAACATTTGCCCATCATTTTTGGTTGGATGCAGTCATGTGTGCAAATTATATATTAAATAGATGTCCAACCAAGGCTTTGAAAACTGTCACTCCTCATGAGGCTTATACAGGCCATAAGTTTCACATTCCTCACATGAGGACATTTGGATGCTTGGCATATGCCCATGTGCCATCACAAAAGAGGACAAAGTTGGATGATAAAGCTATCAAATGCATATTCATTGGCTATAGTTTAGAGAGTAAAGGATACAAGCTCTATCAACCCAGCACGAGACAAATCATTGTGAGTAGAGATGTTATCTTTGATGAAAATTCATCTACACCACTGCTGGACTCCACTGCTGGACTGTAGAAAATAGCCAATTATGGATGCTTCCAATGTCTTTGATAGCTTGTTGCCTTTGTTCAAAACAGCCACACATGTTGATGAGTCCATTAAGACTTCAACTCCACAGTTTAAAATACAGCCCCTTTTGCAGCCTTATATGAATCTTGTTGATCAGGCCATTATTAACAGGGCAGTGGAAGAAGAGGAAGTTGAAATCAGATAGCCAAAGAGGGTTCCCCGTTGTGACCGTTGGACACTCCAAAAGAGAGCAAAAAAGATGTCTCACTGTCAGCCCGAACAAGAGCAGCATCACGTCAAGCACAAACAAGAGTAGCATCACTGTCAGCCCGAACAAGAGCAGCATCACGTCAAGCACAAGGGCATTTAGTGGCTTGTGCTTTGGTTGCCACTGCATGTAACGAAGAGCCACTTTGTCACAAGGATGCCTTTGACTGTGAAGATTGGATGAATGCAATGAAAGATAAGTTGGATTCCATCCATGAGAATGACACATGGGAGTTGCGTGACTTGCCTCCTGACAAGCGCACCATTGGTACCAAGTGGGTATATAAGTTTAAAAGGAAAGCTGATGGTTCAGTGGACTGATACAAAGCCCACCTTGTTGCAAAAGGCTATGCACAATAGTTGACTTTGAGGAGACTTTTGCACCCACGTCACACATTACCACTATCAGATGTGTCATTGCTACTGCCCCTTACTTTCACTGGTAGGTACATCACCTTGATATTAAGATTGCATTCTTGCATAGGCATTTGACAGAGTAAGTTTATGTTACCCAACCTCTTGGCTTTGTTCGAAAGGGAAGGTATGTTGGCTGAAAAAGGCCCTACATGGTTTGAAGCAGGCACCTTGGGCTTGGTATGCAAGAATTCACACTCATTTATTAAGCCTTGGCTTTCAGAACAGCTCCATAGAGGCTAGACTATACATCTGCAAGAATGATTCAGGTTTGCTGATTTTAATTCTTTGTGAATGATAGCTCATCACTAGGACACATGCTAAGAAAATTGCAGATTTCAAAGATGAGTTGCATCAGTCCTTTGCCATGACAGATCTAGGTCAGCTGCACTACTATCTAGGCATTCAATTTGCTAGCATTGAGGGGTATCATGGTGACACAGTCCAAGTATATTAGACAGCTTCTACACCATTTCCAGTTTGAGGACTGCAAGCCGGTTTCCACACCATTAGAGCTTGGTTGCCGTTTCTCTTCTGATGATGGCAGTGATGCATTTGATACTACTCTTTATCCAGTAGCCTATTGGGTGTTTGAGTTATCTCTGCCATACTAGACCTGATCTTTAGTAGGCTGTCTCCCAGTTGAGCAGGTATATGCATAGCCAAGCAACTCACCATTGGCAAGCCATGAAGTGTGTCTTTAGATATCTCAAAGGCACACAAGATTTGGGCCTTCTCTGCAAGGCCAATACTTCACTTACCATGCATGGATTCACTAATAGTGATTGGGATGGTTGTTCTAACACCCGTGTGTCACACAATGGCAATTGTTTTATGACGAGCACTTCATGCATTTCTTGGTTTAGTAAGAAATAGACAAAAGTTGCCACCTCTAGCTGTGAAGTTGAGTACAGGGTAGCCTTTACAGCTACAGTGGAGTATGTTTGGATCTGTAAGTTGTTTGCAGATCTTCATGCATGCCTGAGATCTCCTACACTTATCTACATTGATAGTCAAAGTGCTTTGGCTATTGCATAGAATCCAGTGTTTCATGCCCGCACAAAGCATATTGAGGTTCATTATCATTATGTCAGAGAGAGATTGTCAACTGGAGATATATAGTTGTCCTATGTTCCCACGAAAGACAACAAGCAGATATCTTCACAAAGGCTCTTCCTTACCCCAAGTTTGAAGCTTTTCGACAAGCTTTACACTTGGTGCCCTTTGTTACTTGATTTTGCTATTCTTGTGCCATCATAGATTGCTATATCCATTCTGCACGAATATGTGCAACCATGATATTAGTTCCTCAAGTATCTTGAGATGTGTCTAGGATACTTCAGCCATACCATGGAGGGGAGGTTGTAGGCCTATCTATGGGCTATCCACCACTGATCCTACTTTTACCTTGGTATGTGCCTTGTAGGCTTAGTTATAGCCAGTTAGGACACTAGTGCTAGTTAGCACATGTGCTAACTTAGGACAATTGTGACCACTAGGATACCATGTCCTAGGGTCTACTATTTAGCACTTGTACTTTCATTCTATTCTACTACTACAAGTACAGTTTGCCTTTTTGCCCTCATTGCTCATTGCTCGCTCTCTCTCATAGTTCCCAACAACTTGCCCTTAGAGGAGGAGGAGATACCTTGGCAAAGGGTTAGGATGATCACATGACAAGGAGAGATGGGTCTCTGAAAAGGAATGATCTAGTCTTCAAAACTAATCCAATGGTGTTAACAGAGTGTCGCCCACTTTGAGGGGTGCAGTTGAAACTAGGGGAGTGATCCTACGTGATCCTAGCTGGAGCAAACCCTTAACCTGATCTAGTGTCCTTTTCTCTTATACTACGCACATTGGCAAGCTTCTCTAGCTCTCCTCATCTTCTTGGCAGACTTCGAGAGGAGATATTGGTTCATAGACCAAGTCCCCATTGCTCCTCTCTAAAAGATTTAATGGTCTTGCCATTGGGTAAGGAAGATCTCTTATTTATGTCATTGACAACATATGGAGGACTCCTCTTTTAGTGCAGGTGAAGAGAGAAGTCATGCGCCATTGCTGCCTTGGATCCTTCCAAGAGTATATACAATACTATCTTTGATGATGTCATGTTTTTGGAGACATGCTCAAAATTATTGATCACCTTTATCACATAGTATGGGAGTTCACTTGGGGCTTGGTGCTTGGCTCACAAAGGGTGAGCAGCCCTTCTAGTTCAAGGATAAGGAAGGCCCCCATGCTTGCATAATGTGAGAGGGCTCAGTGTAAGAGTTTACCCAAATCATGCCAACGCCCACTCGGCATCCCCCTCACTTACCCAAGGTTGTGGTATCCACTCAATATCCCCCTCACTTACCCAAGGATGCTGCATGGGAGGCAAGGGACAGCAACTCACCTTGGCACATTTGGGTCACCACTCACCGTTGGCCACCTTAGTAAATGTTTGGGTGGATTTATTATGCTCGAAAAGAGAGCAGAGCATGGAGGATGCTTTGGAGGATTTCAAAGTGTTGTGCAAGGATTGACCTGTAGGCACTTTTTACACTCTTGTTGATTGAGGAACCTAGTGGTTATATAGTCCCCCACGCTAGCTGTTAGCATTTGCTCCTCGATTATCTTAGGCAGTGAGTTGATGCCCTAGGACACAAACTGCAAACATTATGTCTTTTTCGAGCACTCTTGTCTGATTTTCTAATAAAGTAATATAAGAGGTTCTTTTTCTAATATAAGGGTAGCTTATTATTGTCTGATTTTCTAATAAAGTAATATAAGAGGTTCTTTTTCTGTTTTTTTTTAATACAAACTTTGTAATTTTTTCTCATAATAGTCACCCACAAAGCTGTGCATTGTGGGACTAGTCCTCTAAGCTACCCATTGTGTTTTCATTTTCCTTCCTTTACCTTTTCGAATGTTGTTGGCATTACATCATTGTATTCAACATTTACTCAAGTACATGAGTGAATAGGTTTATTAAACCAAAAATTTGAATACCCTTCTGCAACATTCCCATAACATGTAATAAATTGCTACATAATCCTCTTAGAAAATGCAAGCTCTTTTGTGCTAGATATTCAATGCGTTAGCATGACTAAACATCCTTATTTGTTCATGTATTCTGGTATTTAAAGAAAATGCCACTTCCTATATTTTTGCAAATATCTTAATAAGCTTACATTATGTTGCATGGCAACATTAGGAACTTGCATTCTTTGTGCCCGACCAATTCCTAAGTGAGGAATGTCTCCATCACCAACAATTTCATTAGATGTATCTACAATCACAACTCTCTTGTTATACTCATCAGCTAGCAACTTGGCTATGTCCCTGCAAGATATAGTACAAACAGATTATTATCATTGCAGGACAACATGGCCAAGCACAAAATTGAAAAAGAAAATACAATGGATGAATTCCCTTTGCTTTTGTTTCAGGCCAAAGAAATTGGAAAATTATCCATGAGCTGAATTAATGTTACACTTGAAAAAACACTGATAAAGTGAAGAGAATATCAGCAACAAATTTTATCTTTTGTAGATCTAAACAAATACGACAAAACCATACAAACTAGCAGCATCCATCTCTAGCCTCCTCATTATTTGGGATTTTTCTAGTATAAGTAAATAGATAGAAGGGACCTCATAGAGAAGCATCAAACACCCTTCAAAAACATGTCTAGGAGGAGTATCCAAAGAAGGCATATCCTGTACCAGTGGCATCACACCTAGCATCATAATAACTACAAACCAAAAAAGACCAATCTTCAGTAATAAGGTTTCCTGAAGCACTACCCTTGCTTGCATCATCTGATCCATTAGAATATGAAATTGTCATTCTAGCTTCCTTCTTTTTCCTTTCTTTCTCCAACCTTTTCTTGCATTCATTGATGTGGTGTCCAGGCTTCTTGCAATAATTGATTTATCCCTTTTTCTTGGGCTGACTTGCATCTTCTGATTTTCCCTTTGATGGTTGAGCTAAATTGGTCCTGGACTGAGAGCCACAAAAATGAGGCTTATTTTTTCCTTTAGCCAGCAAGTATATATATAGAGAGAGAGATGATTCTAGAAACATGCCCAACCTCATTCTCTAGTTTTAATCTCGTGAACAAGGTTCAAAACCTAAACTCCATCATGCATGGCAAGCTTGATCAATAAACATATTTCTCCATTTCTGTTCTTCCAGCAATAACAACCCCACAAGTTCTTGAAAAGTAATTGAAACTCTACTACCCCTCGTGGACAATCCCGACACGAATGAAAAGACAAATTAGTCTTTGGCAAAGATTTTAGAGCTATAGATAATAATAGGTATAACTTCATCAATGTTCAACAGCTATTCTCTAGAATCTTGGATCTTAGTCAAATGATCTGACATTAAATCACCCTTTAGCATCTTGGCTTTGTTAAGATGTCTTCTTAAGAAAGAGATCTTGGCCTCATTCCTTGGCTCATACATATTCTCCAAGGTATCCCAAGCTTGCTTAGAAGTCTTGGAGGAACAAATATGAGGTATGATGAACCTCTTAACGCAAATGGCACTAAGTGACAAAGCTTGGTCATCTCTAGAATCCCATCTCCTCTAATCATGAGTACGGGCAGCAAGTGTAACTGGTGCAGCTTGCCCCCCATAGACTCTTTGCAAGCAATAGATTTTTTACCATAACCCTCCATAGGGAATTATTGGTGCCCATGAGAATAATTTTCTAAAGGACTGCCCTTATAGGAAACTCACCCAAGTGGTGCCCAACCCAAATGCTCCGCAGCCCTGTGTGTTGGTTCCGGAGTCAAACATCCATCCAAGGACTGTCCACTTAGAAATCCGGTGGTTCTGGCCACACCACCTAAGAGTGCTAGCCTCTATCTGCTAAGTGTAGAGCATGGACAAGTCACCTCACTACCTTTACAAGTTATAACCATAATGCAAGCCAAAGCCCTAGGTAAAGAGATGAAGAAGCAATCCAAAAAGGATAAGGCTTCTACCTCCCACCCACAAGAGACTAATCAGTCTCTGTGCTCTATGAAGAAAGCCACCAAGATTGGTGAAAAGGAAAATCAAGTACTAATTTAGGATGGTTCAAACAAGGACATGACCACCTTGGCCACCTCATCATCATCCTGAAGTTTCTTCTCCCAAGTTGGTCCAAAAGTGCCTTACCTAGAGGTGAACCGCCTAGTGAAGGCTCAAGGCCTTCCCATCGCTCATAGAGGAGCTTACCCTGATACAGCATTGGAAAAACAATGCCTATTAGAGGCCGAAACCTTGGTGCATGAGTGCCAAGAAAGGTTTGAATGCCAGTGGAGATTGTGCACTCCTACACATACTTGGGTGCACTTTTCACAGGGCGGGGGCGAGGTGGGCTAGTGAGGCAACATGGGAGGAGGGGGATTTTAATTTTGGGGGGGACTAGTTACTTAGTTTAGGTTTTTAATTTGTGGGGGGAAGGGGAGACTTATTAACGAGTAGGGGGACATAATGGTATTGAGGTAAGCAGAGGGTAAGCATACTAGTGTCAAAAGTATTCATCAAGGTGTGTGATGACAGTTTCCCTAGATATCTTGTTCCAGAGCTCTAGTAACTATACAGCTTATATATTTTGTTCTCATTAAGTTGCCATGTTGGTGCTGATAAAGCGCATGTGAATCTATTGTGTCCTCCCCAAGCGGATGTTGTCACTAAAGAAAAGGGTGCAAAAAATGTTTTGCCAAAAGGTGAAACTTGGTTAGTTCATAAGTTTGGAGGAACATGCGTTGGCACATGGGAGAGAATCTAGAATGTTTTTGGTATAATTGTGGATGATCCTTCACTTCGAAAGATTGTGATTATCTCAGCCATGTCAAAGGTGACAGATCTTATGTATGTGCTGCTTGACAAAGCTCAAAGAAGAGATCATTCATATGAAGCTGATCTAGTTCAGGTTCGCGAGAAACACAAAGAAACAACAACTGCTCTCCTTGTTGAAGGGGCATATTTGAACAGTTACTTAGGCAATCTTGAGGCAGATATGCAGAACCTTGGAGCCATGTTGCGAGCCCTTTCTATTGGCATGAAATGCAACTTCAATTTGCTAAAAAGAAAGCCTTATAAGAATTGCCATTGTATTCCTAGCAGTATTATCTTTGGGAGAAATGACAAAGGAAAAAGTGGGGTTTTGTTTTCTGTTTATGCTTGTTCGTTTTAATTCGAGCATTGTTTCTTTGTTTTTAGGGTCACTAAAGGAATCTTGCCTTTTCTGCGGCTTCTTCTCTTTTGTCTCGTCTTTCGTTTGTTAGTAGCGTTCTGAAATCGCTTGTGCTTCTTCTTGTTTGGCTGTGGATTACTTTGAAGAAAAGCAGAGTTGCTGGTCTTTGTTGCTCGTTTGCGCTTCTTCTTGTCTGGTCGTGGATTTCTTTCAAAAAGTTCCGACTCCTTTTCCAGGTGATTTTTGCTTTTGTTCGTGCTGTTTTACGTCTCCAACAGCGTCTAGAGATGGCGGGGAGTGGGAGGAATGAATCCTCTTCTCCTTCTCGTCTGCATCGCTCGCATGCTCTGTTGTCCTACCTCCACATGCCTCAGGACCCACTCTCTCACAAAACAGGACCTTCTTCGCCTTTTCCTTCCCCCCACAGTAGCAACGCCCTTGGAGAACTTCGCAACAGGGCACAGAGCTGGAGACGGGGACTGGATTAAATATGCTGTCTTTTGCGGAAGTTCCTGAAAAGAAATGCGTCAATACTTGTTCGGTTCGTGCTTTTCCATAAAGTATTGTCGTCGTGTTTATGTTTCGATATCATCGAGCTTGTTGGCTTCTCTTGCCTTTCTGTCACCCAAAGAAAGCCAGCGACTCCACCACACAATGCTCGCTTGTTTGCTCAGATTAGACACCGCTCAACCAAAACAATTCTTTGAGTGCCTCCTCTAAGCTAAGCGCCTCCAAGCCACTCAGCCTTGCAACACTCTCTCGCAGTTCTCGTGATTTAGATGCATTCACCTGTGCTTCTGATCGAAATCCAACCTTTCCACAGTCCTTACCAACGGACGGTCGTCATGTTAGCCCAGGCTTGAGCAGAGGATGGTTTGCTGGACTCTTTTCTCATGAAAGCTTGAACCAACGTTGGATTGTTCGAGCCGTGTATGCATATTGATTCTTTCGTAATCTTATGCTTAAAATCTGGAGATATTGGGTTTGTCTGTTGATATAGAGAAGAACTCGTGAGAGTACAGCTTTACCTGTGCAAATTGTTAACATTAAACAGTCGCATACTTACGTCGCTCTTTCGGTGGGAGGGGTCCCTAAAGGATGAGCGCTCGGTACTTAGACTATCTGCAAAGCATGAATGCAATGAGAACAAATTTCCAGAATTGTGTTCCGAGCTTGAGGTCTGTTCTGGAGTGCCTGAACACGAACCTTGTTCCACCATCGCTCCACTGCTTTGTTGTCTTCTCCATGGATCATGGATTCAGATTACGCCCTTCATCACCTCAGTCCAGTTTTCTTCCTGGTTCAATCTGTCCTGTATACATGCGTATGGAGTGCCTGAATGCGAACCTTGTTCCACCATCGCTCCGCTGCTTCGTTGTCTTCTCCATGGATCATGGATTCAGATTACGCCCTTCGTCACCTCAGTCCACTTTCTTTCCCGGTTCAATCTGTCCTGTATACATGCATTACACTTTGGTCTCAACAAAGTCAGAAGATGGAGGAAGTGAAGCGCCTGCTGTGTCTCGGTTTCGAGAAGATGATTTGCCTAAGCTCCCCATACACTTTTCCTTGTTTCCCTTTCTCTGATCACAAGGCACGGCACTTTATGTAAGGATTTCGAAATCTTTCGGGATGAAAATGACCTACGTCAGCGTTCAGATTAGTCACCAAATGATCTCACTCTTCTTTCTTGCTTGCATTTGTCGCGCATTTGTACTTTTCTTTTGACGGAGATTTGAAGACACCACCAAGTAATGTTTTGAACAACTTGCCAGACCTCCCCATGTCTTCAGCTGTCCCGGACCTTGTACCCTGCAAAATCAAAATTTGTAGACAGTGGGGACAGTCTGTCAACCAGACACGATTATCTCAAAGAACTCTCAGGGAGAGCGGAAGGCCCGTATGCTCCCTATCTTCGTCTTGGCCAACCTTTGACATTTCCATTTTTGGGCTGTGCAATGCAGGAGCGTATGATGGTCAGCTCGTGACGAGGCAGCAGCCACGGGTGAGTCAAAATGGCTCAGCACAGCTTCCAAAATGCCGTTGTCTTTAGTGCAACTTGCAGCATAGTGAAGGGTGATGTAGGCTCTGAAGGGAAGTGTATCTGTTGCCGCATTCAAGCTAGAGCTTACCTTCTCTTGAGACAACAACTATCCAAGTTGCCCTTCCATGCTGCAGCCATGAGAGGAGTTTCGTCCCATCTGTTGGGTCGTGCACACCATTGCTGAGCTGCTAGTCCTTCTTTCTCCCAAGCTCTTGATCGCAACAATGCATCCAGCACATGCATTACATTCTGAAATGATGCCGACCCTCTCACCGCATGCGTGAAGATGTTGCTTTTCTCAAAGTGCACAAGATGCATCTGCCATAGCTGCTGTCCTCAACAGCAGTTAAATGTAATAGCTCTGAGAAAATGAATAAGAGTGACAACAGATAGTCATGCTTCTTGCTCGTCAATAGCATCGGAGCTTGCAGAGCTGCGGAGTCAAAGGCATGCATAAGAATATGTAAGCACATACTTTGAATAGGTCAATACTGCAAATACGCAGTGAGCCTAGCGTGCCGACACGATGGACCGGAAATAGCTAAAGAGAGGCAAAGAAATTGCGCGGTTTGCTTCACGAACTATACTTGAAGGTAAACTTGTAGAGTTGCGTTGAAATTGACACAGGGAACTTGGAAGCTGGGAACTGCAAGGTATGGGGGAGAGAATGGGCGGCAGACAAAAGCGGACAATGGAGACTGGGGCATTGAATAAAGCGAGAGCACACGGGACTCTTGTAGGAAGATGATCTTACTGGTGGCCATGTCGAACAGTGCACATGTTGAGGATCCATTACCTTGGAAAAGGTAAAACGGTTGACTGTCTTGAGCAGAAGATAAAAGAAGAGAGGAAATGGAATCCCTCGAGCTCCTCGGTTCTCGGGCCGTAGGCTACAACGAAATGGTGCGAGCTTTTGTGCAAGTATGCTAGCTTATTGCTTGATCCTAGAGGTGTAGTATGCGTGGAGCTAAAAAAAGAGCTAATTTTAGAAGAGAAGACACCAATATAAAATGCCCATGTGATGTCACCACTTCCCTAAATTAAGCACGACTTCGCCTTTCTTCTCTCTTTTTTATTCGAAAAATTGAATAGCAGAAGCACTTCACTACTTTGGCGCTGCTTCATAATTTAACCCACACTGCCTCTTAGAACTCTACATTCTCTCCTGTAGGCATACCTCTCACAAGAGAATATTAGAGTTATGACTATCCTAACATTAAATTACTCTGTCTCACACGACCATATATTTTCGTAGTTTTCACAATGTTTACACGCACGGTCTGGGCATGAATTGGTTCATGGGGTGTATTTTTTACGTTAAGCAGAATATAACATTATGCTTTTGTGTCTTAAGTTTGCATTCAAAAGAGAATTTTTTCTTTTATTGTTGGGCATGATATGAAAAGATAGACAGGAGTCTTTTTCTGAGAAACAAGTATCATTTTTTGTTTTTGGGAAGTCTCATTACTACTCTTTAAGTAGTAGTCTTTAATTTGTCTCTTTGCTTGGAGTAGTTTTGCGTTAGCCTTCATTTGTTGAGCATGAAATTATTAGATATGAAGGAAGCTATTTAACAAGTGGTGGGTTCACTGATGGATTCTAAAGAAAGTTTGAAAAATAAATGAAGACAAGAAAAAGAGCTCACAATTGGGATCCTTAGCTAGGTGACAATTGAAGTAGAGTCTTGTATAGTGAGTTTTAATATTGTAAGCTTGATACAGAATCTTTAAGGAAGGAGAGAGAGAGAGAGAGAGAGAGAGAGAGAGAAAGAGATAGAGAGCTGTAGCTTCTTCAGTAAGTTACTTCATGTTCATTCACAACAAGACAAAGCACCCATAGACGCACACACAGACGCGTTTACTGAACTAAATAAAAAACTTACGGGCGCGTCTATTTGCGCGTCTATTTTCGCGTCCGGGGACCCGCATCTAACAACACATCTATATAGGACACACACGCGCATATAGACGCTTAAATAGACGCTCTTGTAAACGCCTTTATAGACACAAAAATAGACGCTTGTCGAACAAATAGACGCGTATATAGACGCACTGATAGACTTGCTTTATAATATTTTTTTTTAAATTTACAGAATGCTGTGTATGTTGTGTATGCTATATAGTTACAAGAATCCCATTTCCACATTGTGTAATTCAATTCTTACAGCCAACCGCATTTTAATTACAATTTCAAATAAAACATTACAACTCCAAAACGCAATAAAATTGAAAGCTCAAAAAGTGCTTGTATGTACATATAGCACGAAGCTAAGCCACGTCATGTGGCTTCAAGTACAAAAAATAAGGAAGCTAAGCCACGTCATGTGGCTTCAAGTACAAAAAATAAGAGGAATATATATACAAGAGGCACGAAGCCAAGCCAGTGGCTTTAAGTACAAAAAAGAGTAGTTAGCATTACTTCTACGACTAATCCTCCCTGCCTTCCACGCTCCCTTCTGCGCTCCCTTTTGTGCCTCCTTCCTCGTCTTCCTCATCGTCTTGTGCACGGGCCTATAAACAAGGGATAACATATATCAATGTATGAAAAATCAAATCTTTACCTATAATAATATTGGCATTATTTAATTACTTTCAAATACCTCGGGGGCCGCTCCAGTAGCCCGGATATACTGCTCCTCAGTAATCAACCCGTCATCATAGAAGTGCCTCCATGTATCTCCTCTGCGATGGTGGCGGTGGTAGGCTATCTCCACAGGAGTAGGGTATCTGCCCACGATCTCAAGCTGCAAGACGACACAATTTGCGGAGGGATTAGTACAAAGAAACAACCTCCTAATAAACTACATAAGCAATATAATTTGAGATCGATACTTACAAATTGGGCCTCCCATGATTCAACACCCCCTGCTCCAAAATGCGCGCTTCCATATTCCTCCATCTGGATCCTTCATGCCTCCACGTGCTACAGACTGGGGTCCTCCCTCGCTGACTTCATTGCTTTCTTCCACTCATGCTTGTGAGCGGTGTGGGGCGGGCCCCTTGGTGTTTGACCTCCCTCGAGCCTGGCAAGCTCCGCTAGTGCCTGCCTCTTAAGCGAAGATCTTTTATTGCAAGTATCGTAACAATCTTTGACTTGGCCCATTTATCTGTGAACTGGCGATTGGGGGGGTTAGGATACCTAGAGCGAATAGCAGCGAGGGTCTCATCAGCCAACTCATTTGGCTGATCTTTGAAGTGGATAAAGCAATCTCTGTAATTGTTAGCAATTACAGAGCGCATAAAGGCCATGATGTCCTTCCCCCGCGCATCCATCAAGATGCCTCCTGTCTGAGTGATGTCATAGAATATCGTACCATCACCCGGAGGCATGTCTAAATCATCTGAATCATCATCGTCCCCACCGCCACCCCTCCCAACGCACTGTGCCATGCATCCCCCACCGCTCTCCCTGCTACTACGCCTGCTACCGTGTCGTGTCGAGCTCATACACTGGCCACTCGTAGTTGGAGACTGCACGGGACTACGCTGACCACTCGTAGCTGGAGAACCGAGTCTCGACTGCACAGGAGTACGTCGACGGCTCTGCGAGACAGAAGGACCTCCTGATGGCATGGGGGAAGGGGCATAAGACGGCATGGCAGAAGGGGCATAAGACGGCATGGGGGAAGCTCGGGGGAAGGGGCATAAGACGGCATGGGAGATGGTGGGCCTTGGCTGTGTAGCCAGCTGGGCTGTGCTGACTCTGCTGGGGTGATCTCAGTTGGTGTGGGGTGGTTTGGAGTCCATAGTGCCGACTCCTGGGGGGTGTTTAGAGTACCCGTCATATACCCGTATAACTCCGCAGGACTAGGAGGGTGCCCTAAAAGGTTATATAAGTCCCTCCAAATAGAATCCCGGGGATCAGGTGAGCTGCAAGCACTACCTGGCCACATGTTGAACTGGAAAAAAGAAAAAAAATCTATTACTAATGATCTGAGAAGAAAGGGGAAGGGAAGAGAGGATTACTGTCAGAGCACGTCTATAGATGCCTCTGATTAGCGCATCTATTTTTGCATATAACAGCGTGTCTATAGACGCGGTTGTCTGTGTCTACAAACAGGCTAGATGCGCGTTTAGACGTGCCTGTAGACGCGGTTTTAGACGCGCTCTGAGACACGCTCCGACAGACGGACTTTTCTAAAAAGTAGAAAAGGACATTGCACCCGACACATAAACGTGACATTGATGCCTAGATTATGCATTTTTTGGATACAAGAAAGTACAAATCCAAAGAGAGCAAACTTCCAAAAAAGATCAATTGCAAAAAGACTTACCTTGGATAGAGGTATGGAAGGTTCTTCTCCTTTTTCAAAGTTGCTTCTCCTCCTTGTTCGCCCTCCTCTCCTTTAAGCTTGGAAGTAAGTGTGGGTGCCTTCCTCTTAAGTGTAAGCTTGGAAGTAAGTGTGGGTGCCTTCCTCTTAAGCGTCGAAACTGTGGATCTGCTAATAAGGAAGCAAGCAAGCCGCGCAAAGTATAAGTAATGTGAAGAAAAGCGAAGCGAGCGTGCTAAAAGCAGGTTTAAAAGCCGCGTCGATAGGTGCGTCTAAAAGCGCGTCTATAGGCGCATCTAAATACGTAGAGTAGACGCGGTTTTAGACGTGCACCACAAAACAAACAGACGCGCTTTTAGACGCGCCTTTAGACGCCCCACAGAGTTTAAAATTAAACATTTAAAGAAGAGCAAATTTGTTTGGGTTGTTTGTTTGTAGATGTCTTCATCTTCAACAAGTAGCTCCAGTGAGGATGAATCCCTTCGTATCCACCATCGCGAAATGTGGTTGGAGCACAAAATCAAATGTATGTGTGATCGATGTTGAGGAAACATGTATCGTGCACGCAGGATTACACTCAATCACATCTCAAAGTATGGAGAATGGGATGTGATTGTAAACAGGGTAAGGGTTTGTATGTTAAGGTTGATTGAGATACCTATGGGTGTTCATATGTTTGAGTTATGATCCCGTTTTAATTTGATACAGGATGCAGTGCCACACCTGCATATGTTGCCCTATGCTCGCCGTGAGGAGGCGAAGCGTCGGCGATATGAGGTGGGATTTTCAGGAGGGACCGTTACAGATGCATGGAGTGATGGTGATAGTAGCCCTCTGCCATTACCTCATGAAGCCGTGGAGGAGGAGGTGTTTGATGATATGGTGCGGGATTTATATGTCCATCAAGGGAGGGATGATAGCATGGAGCAGGATGATCTTTTTACTCTAGCATCGACTCCTGTTTGAGGGGTGCACATTCTCTGTTCTACGTGCCTCCCTTGAGTTACTAAACTTGCAAACCATCTATGGATGGAGCAATGCAAGTTTGAATGCATTACTCAAGTAAGCTTTAAAGTCTATTTTGCAAACATGGTGAATTATGCTAGTGGGTCAATTACTCGAATGCTTTTCCTCATTTATGGTCTTCACGTGCAGGCTATTGTGTAAAATGCTTCCAAGGGAGAATAAATTACCGACCTCAAGAGAAATGGCAAGGCAACATGTGACCTCTCTTGGAGGATTAGATTACAAGCGCATTCATGCATGTGTCAACGATTGCGTGTTGTTTCGTGGACTACATAAGGATGCACGAGAGTGTCCTACTTGTGGAGAGGCAAGATATAGAGCAGATCTCAAAACTTTGGACGTGCCTCGTAAGGTTCTGTGACATTTTCCCATAATCCCTCACATCCAACATATGTTCAAGTGCAAATCTATTGCAGAGCTCATGTCATGGCATTCCTCCCATTGATCAACTGATGGCAAGTGGAGAACTCCTGCGGACTCTCCTGCGTGGAAGCATATTGAAGGCACATGGCCAAGCTTCAAGGAAGAACCTAGGAGCTTGAGACTTGGATTGGGTATGGATGATGTGAACCCATTTGGTCTCAAAAGCACGTCTTACAGTGTATGGCCAGTGATATTGGTGAATTATAATCTTCCACCCTCTATGGCTATTAAGAAAGGACATGTTATGCTGTCCCTTCTAATTCCAGGGAAACATAAAGTCAAAAACCCTAATGTTTATTTGGAGCCTTTGATTGACGAGCTAGAGATACTTTGGAGAGGTATCGAGGTGCATGATGTGAGCAAGCCTCCCTCGTCACGAGACTTCAACTGCAAAGTAGTCTTGATGTGGACGATGCATGACTTCCTAGGCTATGGCGAGTGTTCAAGTAAGCATTGCACTTCTAATTATGAATAGGCAAAGGATGTGGCACCCTAAACCCACCTTCAACTCTTAATTACGTCTATTGTTCAGGTCTCTCTACATCGGGTTACCATGCATGTCCTGTTTGTGGTTCTTCGCTAGTTGCCTCACAGGCAGACACATTGAATAAGGTCATCTATAAGAATCACCATCGATTTCTCCTACCTGATCATCCTAGATATGTTGTCCCTTGGAATGAAGTCCTCCCACAATCACTCACCGTCACAATCACTCACCGTGGGAGATTGGATGAGAATTTGGGACGGTTCCACGACTCCACCACTTGATATGAGCCGGTAAGGGTTTGTAACTATTGTGTGCTATATTGGCTGGAAATAAATATTGCCCGCTAACACTTTATTTTGTTTAGATACTCCATCTTTTATCGTTTACCATATTGGTCCCACCTCAAGATCAATCACCTGCTTGATCCCATGCATATCTTCAAGAATGTGGCATCTACCATTTGGGAGCATTTGAATGGGACACGAGATTCCGCAGGCATAGGGAAACGTACCACAGGGAGGATGCGTGAAGCTTGGCCACAAGAGAGACCAAATGGGCGTGTTTTTTTACCTCGTGCACCGTGGATGTTATCAAAGCTAGAGATGGCGATGGTGAAGCACGCTATTACTACAATTCGTACTCCCACTGGATGCATGAGGTGTTTGAATGGAGCCTTTACAAAGAGCAAGAAAAGAGGTGTAGAGCAATTATATGGCTTGAAATCTCATGATTGGCACAAGATGCTCCAAGTAAGTATTTTATGTGCATAATATCTTTTTCATTTCAAATTTGTGAGTGAATAATTATAAGCAACTAATCAACCACCTCCTCGTGGGTTCAGTTCATACTACCTACTAGCATTTCACGTAGTGCATCGAAGGACGTGAAAGATTGTATTTACCAGATGGGCGAGCTTGTGAGGTACTTTACATGATACAAAATATGATGCGTATCAATGCTCCATGCAAGTTTGAATGCATATTGCTAATATGCTATACTTTTTCATTTCTAGGTATGTGAGCTCAAAGGAAATAGATCCCACCACGCTTGAGAATGCTCGAGTTATGTTAGTGGAGGTGGTTTGTTTAGTGGAGGAGACATTTCCACGTTCTATTCTCACAAGCCAACTACATCTTATAGTGCATTTGGTGGATGAGATTGCTATATGCGGTACTATACATGCACGATGGTTGTTCTTCCTCGAGCGCTTCATGAAGACCTTGAAGGGCTTCGTGAGACAAAATGCAAGACCCGAAGGTAGCATGGCCGAGAGTTGGTTGGTACAAGAGTCACTTGTATATATTTCTGAGTTTCTTGTTGATGTGGATAGCTCTC
The DNA here is from genome assembly GCF_047967505.1 of Dipteris shenzhenensis. Lineage (NCBI taxonomy): Eukaryota > Viridiplantae > Streptophyta > Polypodiopsida > Gleicheniales > Dipteridaceae > Dipteris > Dipteris shenzhenensis. The sequence goes on from NC_141608.1 coordinate 51,229,177, forward strand.
TCCCACGAGTATGGAGAGATGATGAAGACCTAAGGATGACCTCTATTGTGCCTCAAGGGAAAGGACGCAACAAAGTAATAGACACAGAGTTGCATAATAGTATCAACCTCTTTTGCATGCTTAATAGTGATGTGATGAAAAGATAGGTAACAAGATATGAGGATGCAAAGGCAAGAAGACAAGAAGAAAGGGCCCTCTTTCGTACACACCACAGATCTCGTGTGCCATACCCTCAGTATCTAAGAGCACTTCCAAAGGATATTCACGTGGATTGGCTACTTGATGAAATGGAGAAAGTAGAGAAAGACGAGGGGATGCATATCACAATGGAAGAATGGGAGTATGCTAGGGGATGCATGAGCAAGGTTGGTATATAGAATGTTATGCATAAGTTAGGAGCTTTCAATAATTTAGATTGCTTATTTAATTGATTTTTTCTTGGTGTAGTGCACTATGTTCAATGCTATATGGTGTGAGGGCAAGCATTTTCGAACACAACGGATTGATGATAAGAGAAACACACAAGATTGCAGCGTCATTGCTAGCTTTGAGGGAGCCAATGGAGCCATGGATGATTATTGTGGCATAATCCAAGATATTATTATGCTTGACTTTTGACGCTTCTTTGTGTATGTTTTGGATGTAAAGTGGTTTAAGGACGTGGTGGAAAGAGGCCCTAATGCAACAATCAAATGCCATGCAAGTGGCTTTGTAACTATTGACTCCACAAAGTTTTGGCAAAGTAGGAAGGACAGACTAGTACTACCTCAACAATGTGAACAGGTACTGTGCACACATATAAAAATACTCGCTTTTAAATATTTGATGCAAGAAAAATAACATGATTGTATTTGTGTTTGAATTAGGTTGTCTATCAACCAATGGTGGATAATAATAGATGGTGGCATGTCATACCTATTATGCCACGTTCCAAAGTGATGTATAGTACATTTACTAATATGGAGCGTATGGAGGATGATCATGGCCATGGACATGATGATGACCGTGATACGAGAGAGGAGGATGATCATGAGATAGGAGATACAGATATTGAGGCCATTACCATGAGGACGCGAGCCTACCATTGGTGATGCTGATTTTGATGAGCACATGAGTAACACAAGTAGTAGTGGGTTGAATGTATTTGTAGATCTAAACACTTGTTTGGATTTTGAAGTAGATAGTTTGGCAAGGGTTGATCTCATTGAGGATGAGATTGAACTGTAGCCCATCATTGATATTGGCAAAACTATTTTACATATTGTCTCATTCTCCTCACCTCACTTAATTCTTATATATGTGGGCTTGCAAAAAAGCATTGATGTTTTTGTTAAAATTATGTGCTTTGGTAATCATCGGCAATGTTTGGAAAGCAATGATGTACACCAAAATCTCACTTTCTGTATTCTCTGGTTTACGTCTATTTACGCATCTAAATACGTGTCTAATTCCTAGTGTAAACGTGCTAATACACGTGCAAATAAACACTCTGATAAACGCCATGTTAGACAGGCCAATATTTTCTCAGTTTAGATGCGCAAATAGACGTGTTAATACATGCGCAAATAGATGTGTTGATAAACACAATGTTAGACGGGCCTGTATTTTCTCAGTTTAAATGTGCAAATAGACGCGCTATTTAGACGCACAAATAGACGAGTTGTTAGATGCACTTTTAGATGCGCCCGTAATTCCTCTACTCAAGCAACGCCTATATACGCGCCCGCTATTTTGCGTGTCTACCAAGCACGTCTATAGTTGCTTTGTGTTGTTGTGATTCCTTTGAAGAAGACTTGTGTAAAATACATATACAATGTATGCGTGCACGTGCGTGTGTATGTGTGTATGTATACGCGTGTGTTTTTTAAGGTCTATTATGTTGATAACATATTCCTTGCTAGTAACTACTTATCATTAAATAATAATGTTTGCTAGTGAATAATTAGTAGAAATTTGATAGTAGCATTTACTAACAACAAAAGAACATAGTACAATTATGTTTTTTTTAAGTCTATTATGTTGATAACATATTCCTTGCTAGTAACTACTTATAATTGAATAATAATGTTTGCTAGCGATAAATAATTGGTAGAATTTTGATAGTAGCATTTACTAACAACAAAAGAACATAGTACAATTATATAGATATCAATCAAAACTAACTGATTGCTTACATTAACAAGATGAATTTATCTTATTTTGTTTTCATTGATGTAAAAAAGCTAGGGGAGGGGGGGAAAAGGCAAGAGAGAGAGAGACAGAAAGAGAAAGAAAGAGAAATCTATCTTTATATTTACCATTTAAAGCTGGATGATGGCTCGCTTGTCCTGGTTGGAATCATCTCGCTTTGAATTATGTATATATTTAGATAGTATACAATCACAATCGGATGATAACTTGCATTTTCTGGTTTGAATCGCCTCGTTATGATTTAGTACGCACGTATATATATACATGTATGTACATAGGTGCAAATAGAGGTGATTGTTGTTATCTGGATGATGGCTCGTTCCTACTGGTCGGTTCATCTCGATAATGATCTTCTCGACCGGATGTGTGATCATAAACGATGAACTAGATCATCTTGGTTATGTGATGCTATTGCATGTTTTATGTTTTAAGTTATTCTAGCTTAATGATATCTCCTTAACTAGTAATTAGTAATTGGTTTGAGTTTCAGAGTTTCAAAGATACATAACTATTAGATAGTATACATGCAATTTATACTATTATTAAATATCTAGTACTATTTGCTATAATTTTTAATGTCTAACTGTATGTGCATTTTATCGATTTTCTACTTAGTTACGTAAACACACCATTTATGTATATGATATTATTATATTGTAAGCTTTCGCATGTTTGAAGTTTAATGATATGCATGTTTATAGTATTAATGTTAAACTCATACATCATTTTTTATTAATGATGAATTCATAAATTATTTAGTTTAGATATGAATGGTTAGTCTGCATATGATATTACAAGTTTATAAACTTCTGTTCATTTGTTGTTTAATGATGTCGATGTTAACAAAGTTAATGCTAAACTTACATATTACTTGATGAAAGAATGAACAAACAGATATGGAAAGCCACATTAGCAATGATGTTCCTTTGACTCAATATCCTATAGAAGATGAAGTCATTTTGCAATGGGTTCCTCGGCAACCTAAGACCATTGTACATGAAATTGATCAATTTGAGAAAAAGCTTAGTGTTCCACAACATCGACCTGAGATTATTACTCGAAAGAAGGATCAATTGCAAGATGAATCGTGGGAAGGCCTTCAATATTACAAGGATCCACAGTTTGCAAAGTACATTGCTGAAGGATCCCACTACTCTTTGTGTCGTGCCACCATCTTGAAAGCCTTGATCGAATATAAAGTTATCCAAAAATGGCACACTTGATCTCCTGGAACTTCAGTTATATCATGTTTCTGTTTTCATCTTCTTTTTCTTCTAGCTTTAATCTTAAACTGGCAAAAAATATAGTAAAATAAATCTTGAATATATAAAACTTGGGTCTTTTGTAAAAGTTGAGTGCTCTTTTGTTTGTTTACACGATGGTTTTCTTCTATTATTATGATATGAATACTATATAATTGGTTTATTTAAGATTTGAAATTCACTTGCGATTTATTCATTTACGAGTTTACATAGATTCTTGTAACACTCTTTTATAACTGAGAATTTATTTTAAATTGTAGTTCTAGGATTTTCTAAAGTTATACAACTACTATGAATCTATAGCATATTTAGAAAACTTTAAAATGCTTATTTTTTGCTTAATAGATAATTTTTTTGCAAAATTGAACTTGAAGAAGATCTTGCACCTGATCTTTTAGAACTTTAGTTGCTTTATTTTTTTGTCTAACATAACCTTTTATATTACTTTGCGAGATTATATATGATATTATGATATTATAAGTCGCTAGTCGTTCACTATTTATGATATTACTGTTAATAGTATTAATATTAAATTGACATATTATTATGCACTCTGACGATTGCATCAAATATACTTTATCTAAAATTACTACAGCATGAGCAATCAGATGTGTAATCATAAACGATAATCTAGATCATCTTGATTATGTAATGTTGTTGCATGTTTTATGTTCTAGATTACACTAGCTTGATAATATCTCTTTAACTAGTAATTACTAAATGGTGTGAGTTTTGAAGCTTCAAAGATAGATAACTATTATATAGTATACATCTAATTTAGACCAGTATTAAATATGTAGTACCATTTACTATAATTTTTTACTTCTAAATGTATCTGTATTTTATCGATATCCTATTTACTTATATAAATACTTTATTTATATACGATATTATCATATTGTAAGCTTTCGCTTGTTTGATGTTTAATGACGTAAATGTTAACAGTATTAATGCTAGACTCATAGGTTATTTTTTATTAAAGGCGAGCTTACATATTATCCAGTTTAAAGATAAATTGTTAATCTGCATATTATATTACAAGATAATAAGCTTCTACTCATTTGTTATTTAATGATATCGATGTTAACAAAGGTAAAAGTCATGAACATTATACAATTCATTTAAGATTTAAAATTTATTTACGATCTATTCATTTGGGAGTTTACATAGATTCTTGTAGCGTTATTTTATAACTAAAAGTCCATTTTAAATTCTAGTCGCACAACTTTTTAGAGTTATATAGCTACTACAAATCTATAGCATATCTGAAAACCTTCAAAATGTTCATATTCTACCTACTAGATAAAATTTGTACAAAACTAGAGTTGAAGAATATCTTGAACCTAATCTTTTAGAAGTTCAACTACTCTATTTGTCCGTATAAACTAATCTTCAATATTATATTGCGAGAATATATACCATGCTATGATATTATAAGTTTTTACTTGCTTGCTATTTGATGCTATCAATGTTGGTAGTACCTATATTAAATTAATATGTTACTTTGTATTCTAACAGTTGTATTAAATATACTTCATTTAGAATTACTATGGCATGAGTAGCTTTTATGATTTATTACTGGTGCTACTTGGTAGAATACTTACATAATGATTGTTGATTGGTCTAGATCATCACGCAACAATGGAGCACAAAAACTCAATAGAGGGAGAGAGCGCAAAGCTGAACTTTGAGATTCAAATGCTTATTCATGAGTTTTCAATCAGGCATGTGATGGCATTGACCAACGAGGAAATTAGATCTACTACAGCTAGTAAACATTTGCTAGATGGAATGCAAAAGCAAATATTTGAAAGGTTTCACATTGCTTGGCAAAAGCATGGACAAAAAATAGGACCTGAGATCCATGAGACAGTAAATGGATTCTTTCCTAGAATACATGGGGATATCACAACACAATTACAAACACTGTTTAAGGCAAAATGCTTTATCTTGCCTACTGATGGAAATGATAAACCTGTGGACAATTCTTTGGAAAGAATCACATGCTGCTATTCACAGAAAAAATATCAGAGAGAGAGGATTAATCGGGAAAGCAACTACCAGTGCTCTTGTTCATTATACTAAGATGGCTAGTGGATCTGAGGAAAACACTAATGTTACAGACATACAAGGAAGGGCACAAATTGAACTATGCACTGAATTTTTTGAGTTGTGTAACGTTATCCTATGCTGGCAAAAGACTTTTAAAGGATAATGCAAGAGCACATTCGTCACTAAACACAGAGTTAGTAATGAGTGTGACACATAGAGCTGTGTGTCGAGCAATAAGCTATGTGCATGACAAGGAGCTTTGGCTAATTAGTCCATCTTTCAATGGTGACACTATCCATGACATGCTCATGTCTCTTCCTCTATCTTCTGGATCATACCTCAATTGGATAAAGACGCAAAATCCTTTAGAACAACCACATTTCTCATGGCATTCTACAATCACCAAGATACGATGTAAGATTGTTTTGCCAAAATGCTTTACAAATTGCAGGTGCGATCACAAGTGCAATGGGTTCAATGCACGAGCAAAATTTCACACATACTGACCTGAATCTTTGCAACTATGTTTTAGATTTTACCAGTGCTGATAAATTAATAAGAGTAGGAGTCATTGATTGGGGAAAGAGTTTGCACTGGACTGCTAGATCCAATATTTGTTTCCTCAAACAGGTATCCTTGGCTCGCACTAGAATTATATGCAAGTATTAAAGCAAGGCCAAAATATAAGTGTGACTAGTCACAGAAGTCATATTCCTTTGCTGTGGGTAGGTAGGTAATTCAATCTCTCTAAGTTAGATACACATGTCTCAATCTTTTATGACATGTTTCACAAAATTCTCTGAACATATTTGCATTCACTTGAGCATTATGTGTCCAGCTTCAATTGTTTTTATCACATGTTTCATGGATAAACGATTTAAATTCTCTAAGTCACTTACGTGTACTTTAATTTTAGTATTCTTATATTATATACTTGTATGCCTATTTTTATCATACATTGTGAATTTTTACAAGTTACTCTTGCTTTAGTAATTTTGTTTCAAAGTAACCAAATATTTATATAGTAAGATATACATAAAAAATATATATATTCATTTTTTAAAACATTCTTTCGTTGTAAAATAATAGTTAAATATCATTATTTTTTAAACTTTTACTTTGTTAGATTACAACCAAGTACTAATTTTTAATCTTTTTTTAATTGCTGATTTCAACCTTCTTTCATTTAACTTTATACAATTATATAATTGTGTAGGATGGCAGCTATGCAGCTACACAACAACCAGTTGAAAGTTGTCAAGGTTACAGACCTCATCGAACAGATGCAAGGAGTTGCATTTGAGGGATTAATCCTTAATTGTTATGGAACATTCGACTTCAACAAAGAAAGTTCATATTTAAATGTTCGTGCTGACTTAATACATGATGAAGGACTTGTAATAGTTACATTACAACTTGACAAGGAATTAATAGAAAAGTATAGCAATATATACAAAAGAAACATCATATAAGAATCAAAAATTTCATTGTTTCGGGAAAAAAGACATCATATGATAAAGGAGACGCTAATATAACAATAAGAATTGCATACTATACAAAGATATTTAGGCTACATCCAAAGGTAATTGAGATTGAATTCTACCCTAATACAAGTATTAAATCATTAACGGGTACATTCAGTAAGGAAACAGAGGGCACTCTTGCCGTTGCAATCTCAGAAGATAGCAAAAAAAGAAACACTGACAAGACTATGATGTTCTACATCCAAGTTACTAATGGCATGAATGAAACAGACAATGAATTGGTAACTAGCTACACTTCTGTTAAAATATTTGGTTTAATCTAGTACCAAAGCTATACTAAAACTATGATTTTTTTCCATTTTTTGGAATTCTAGATTACCTTTTTCCACGAAACAGAAAGTGAAAGAAATTGGATGGTTGATGAACTACACTCAAAGGATTTTCCTATGTGCATTCTAAAAAATGTACATGTAAGTACATATAATAACAAAAGAAACATTCAATTCCGAACATCCAGTATTGTTGCTCCAATAAATGATGCTACAATACAAGAAGAGTTGATCCAAGTAGCAAGACACTGGAAAAAGCAAAATTCTTACAGAGAAGTATGTTTTTTTTTTTGTGCCTGTACATTTATAATCAAACATTAAAACACCTTTTAATGACTTCAAGTTTTATTAATGATGTTATTGCACTTGTGTAGGTAGAAGGTGAATTCAGATTTACTCATACAAGCAAACCTTTTTACCATATTTGTTCAAAGTGCAGTTCAAAAGTACAAATCAACAAAAACTTGAACAACGATGCTTTCTATTGCTTGAAGTGTCAAAGTGATGTTGAGACAAAAATAATATCACTAATGGCAGGCACCATTAGTACAATCTCAAGCAAGATCAATGTTTTCGTCGAAGACCAATGGCTTCCATCATTTCTAGGAACAGATAAACCAATCGGAACCTACTATAACGAGAATCGAGCAAGGTTTCACAAAGAAACTAATGCAAAAGGTCATTTGAGCGATGCAGGCCATGGTTTGTGCGATGCTCTCAGGAGCATGACACATGCTGTTGTCGCTACCATGTGGATTTTGGATTGATGTATGACATATTCCATTCCCTTGATGGTCATAGGGGAGTGGTTCCTACTAGCCCTCGCAACTTCATTCATTCCATATTTTGTACATGAGATGGCGATGCTTTATTCCACTCCCTTGATTGTGTGGAAGGTAGGTGTACTTTGTGTGGTGTACTTTGTGTGGTGACTTTGCTAGAGTGCCACAACTTGCACTAGATACTTGTGATGTGTAGATGGTTTGTTGGCAGCAGTATGAGTACAGTACCCTGACATTAGATGGTGGTGCACAGTCGAGGAAGTTGTAGCTTGTGGGGAAGGAGACACCACGTGTTGTATTCATTGACAGTTTTCGAGGGAAGCTGTACCACTACATATGCCACTCGCACACTGCGAAGTGGGAGGATCGTCAGTTCCGTGCATGTTTGAGGACATTTCCTATAGGGGTGGTTGTCTCAGTGGTGGACTTTGCAGAGAATTATACCTTTGCACCACAGCATGAGATCCAATCGGAGTATTATTTCTTCGAACAGGTGATGTGTGATTGAGTTATTGGTTTTTTTATGGCCTCATTATATTGAATTATTTCAATAGTCATTTTTTTTTTCAATGCCATATTGCAGGTTGCTATATTTGTGCACATTAGCTATCGTCATGCACAAGCTCATGTGGATGGCATTGATAGCACCATGGACTCACGCGTCATTGTGCGAGAGTATCACTTCTACATTAGTGATGATCGATCACATGATGCCCATTTTGTGCAGCATTGCTTCACTTTGCATGATAGTTTCCTGAGGGATCATGGTGTCACATGGCAGCGGTGCTAGATTTGGTCACACGGCTGTGGTGGTCAGTTCAAATCTACTAGATAGTTTTATTGGTTCTGCAAATGGCACCGTGAGACAGGCATTCCGATCACATGGAGCTACTTTGAGACAGGGCACGGTAAGGGAGAGCATGATGGTGCACGTGCTTGCGTGAAGCGTGCTTTGCATCGATACCAGTTGCGTCACAATGCCGATCGCTTCAAGGATGCACATGATGTGGTGTGGTGGTGCAGCCAGCACTTATCCACTAGTGCTATCTCCTCGTTTCATTCGCGTGATGATAGGGTGGTGAGCCGGTATTTTTGGTGCATGGACATTGGGAGTCTTGATCGGTCTAGGCCTTTTGATTGTCATTCAACGTCTGGCACTCTTGATTTCCATTCCATCAGGAGCATAGGTGAGTCTCACCCCACGATCTTTTCTCAACGGTTTGCATGTTTTTGCTCCACATGCATCGATGATGATTGGGGAGGGTGCTCCATGATACCATGGGCCGATCCATGGGCACGGCGAGTGCTTTCTCCCTTCCAGCCTTGGGAGGAGGTACATGATGATCATGATGCGGGATTCGGTTCCTATCTAGTTGTGCTTCCTGCAAATCCAATAATCGGTTCTGGAAAGTAGAATTTGAATCCTCGTTTATCTTCTTTTAGCTAGCCAATTTTGATTGAATTTTTGCAAAAGCTCATGACAAGGTTTCATGGAATCACATAAGTCTTTGTATTTGTCTATGTAACTATATCCATACATAGATCTAAAACCTTCCCTAGTTTCCTATTTCTATAGTTTCACGTGCCACCTAAAGCGATTGCTAGCCACATGATCTACCCTCTCCTTGCATCAACCTCTCACACCATATGATTTGAAAATGATGTATAGGCGAATGTGTTATTCAAATCATCCTATTTGTTTGATTGATTACACTTAGTCAAGGTAGGATGTCGTTGGGATTTAGATGTTATTGAAAAAGGGATTTAGATATACATCCTTGGTCTTATTTCATTTTTAAAGAAATTTCAAACTTTGTATTAAAGATGCTACACTTTCCTAATTTGAAAAATAATATAAAAACTACTTTAATCTCTTTTTTAAAATAAACGAAATAGATGATTTTAAAAAACAAAATATATGCATTTTGACATTTAAATAAAAACTTCACTAACTTAAAAAATAATATAAAAGCTACTTTAAACTCTTATTTTCTTTTTTTTTAAAGATGATTTCTAAAAATAAAATTTAAACATTTTTAAAAAGTTCACTAACTTAAATAATATAAAAGCTAACTTAATCTCTTATTTTCTTTTTTTCTTAAAGATGATTTTTAAAAATAAAATTTAAACGTGTTTTTATTTAAATAAAAAAAGCACTAATTTGAAAAATAACATAAAAACTACTTTAATCTCTTTTTTTTAAATAGATGATTTTAAAAAACAAAATATATATGTTTTTTACATTTAAATAAAAACTTTACTAACTTAAATAATATAAAAGCTACCTTAAACTCTTATTTTCTTTTGTTCTTAAAGATGATTTTTAAAAATAAAATTTAAACGTTTTTTTATTTAAATAAAAAAAGCTAACATAAAAACTACTTTAATCTCTTTTTTTTTTAATAGATGATTTTAAAAAACAAAATATATATGTTTTTTACATTTAAATAAAAACTTCACTAACTTAAATAATATAAAAGCTACCTTAAACTCTTATCTTCTTTTTTTCTTAAAGATGATTTTTAAAAATAAAATTTAAATATTTTTTTAATTTAAATAAAAAAAGCTAACATAAAAACTACTTTAATCTCTTTTTTTTTAATAGATGATTTTAAAAAATAAAATATATACGTTTTTTACATTTAAATAAAAACTTCACTAACTTAAATAATATAAAAGCTACCCTAAACTCTTATTTTCTTTTTTTCTTAAAGATGATTTTTAAAAATAAAATTTAAACATTTTTTGATTTAAATAAAAAAAGCACTAATTTGAAAAATAACATAAAAGCTACTTTAATCTCTTTTTTTTTTAATAGATGATTTTAAAAAACAAAATATATACATTTTCACATTTTAAATAAAAACTTACGTAATTAAAAAAATAATTTAAAAAAGTTTAAAACGCATTTTAAATAAAAACTTACGTAATTTTAAAAAAGTTTAAAACGCATTTAAAATTTTGAAATATTTTATAATTAAATTAGATATTCCTATCAACTAAAATTTAAATAAATTTTTGCTTTAAAAAAATGCTACATTAAAAAAACCTTACCCGGAATCTCCCGCCCCATCCATCTCCATCGCTTCGTCGTTGTCCATCAGTCCTTGTCCGTCGCTCTCGCAATTCCGTCAATTTCGATGAGGAGGAGCTCGATCGAGGTTTGAAGAATGAGGGGGTCCCTCTCTTTATATATGAAAATTTAGGGTTTCAATACCACGATCGATGTATTGGGATGCCACGTACCTCGATCGTGGTATTGGACATGCAACATACATCATCGGTCCAGCATACCACTTGCGATGCCATATACCTCGATCATGGTATTTCACATGCCACATACACATCACTCCATCATACCTCGATCGAGGTATTGACATGCCATGATACCTCGATCGAGGTATCTCAGCTGCCAGCGCAGTAGATGTTGGATGCCACATACCTCGATCGTGGTATTTGACATGCCACATACACATCGGTCTAGCATACCTCGATCGAGGTATAAACCCACCACGATACCTCGATCAAGGTATGTCAGCTATGCCACGATACCTCGATCGAGGTATGTCAGCTGCCAGCATAGTATATGTCGGATGCCAGATACCTCGATCATGGTATTTGACATGCGGCCAAGTCATCAGTCCACCATACCATGATCGAGGTATGTCATCTGCCATGTCGAATGCCAGATACCTCGATCATGGTATTAGACACGACCGGTGTCATCTGTCCACAATACCTCGATCGAGGTATGTGGGTTTGCCACAATACCTCGATCGAGGTATAGGCTCGATTCGGTGAAAGAAAGTCTAGGACCTCAATCGAGGTATTGGCTTGGCTCGGTTTCCTCGTGTGCGAATTTCATTGGAGACGATACCTCGATCGAGGTATTTCACACCGAAGCAAAACCTTTGTATTTTCACTCGAGGGGGTGTCACACTCACTCGCAAGTGGTGTGGGAGAGGAGAGCACACACAAAGGGATGGGGAGACACCAAAAGTGGTGGAGCAAAAGCTACTCCAGCTTATTCCTCTATCATATATATATGAGTATACATGGGCACTATACAAGTGGGTGGGCACACTACCCTTTACCCCAACAACCTCCCACTTAAAGGCAGTGTGCCTTTAAGGGAGTATAGTACACATATAATACAATCAGCCATAGGCTGAAAAACAAGATGACCAGACCATCATCCTATGCCCATCGGCACTTTACAATGTGCAAAGTGCATAGAGGATAAGCTGCTAGCAGACATCAGGTTTGTAGGATAGAAAATGACAAGTTGTAGATGCCTGTCAACCAAGATCTCATGCTAGATCTCATTGGGAGAGTGAACTCGCACCATCACGTGCTCCTGTGCTAAGTCCATAGCACCCGAACTGTCACTGTGCAAAGAAAATGTCTCTGTACCACCTGTGACCATAAGCACATGCCCTACAATAGACCTCTGCTAGTCTACCCAACCTGCATCACCTGCATGCTGCTCCTGGAAGCATAAGGATCTGATGTCCACAACTGCTTCCCTACTGCCAAAATCTACCATAATCATGCTACCAACTCCCACTGCAACGGAAGCAAGAACTAGAAGTGTAGCCCCAATGGCAAACATGTGAGAACGAAGTCTCAACACAGTCATGGATGCATGAAGTACTATGGCTGCCATATCAACCATAACTTGCTGCTCAACTGATCTGTGATCGTCAAACCTACTGTGTTTCAAGTATGGAGCCAATACAAGCAATGGAGTACTCAATAACTTCCCCCTCTTCGTACTGAAACAACCAAGTATCTGACAAACATCATCAATACCATGCAGCTCCCACTGCAAAGCATCCCTGTCCATAAGGAACCATATGGCAAGTAACCTCAGAAGGATAGCAACCTCTTGAATACTGAGACCATAACCCCCGTCTCACTGTGCGTCACATCCTGAGCTCTCATAACAGTATCAAACCTATGAAGCCAAGCTCGAGGGGATTGCTTCTGACCATGGAGGCACTTACGAAGCAAACATATCAATGATTCCTGTCCATGTGCAATATGACCCAAGTCAATAACTGCAGAAACCACATCTGTCCTGGCATAATCAGCCAATGGATCATACTGGGCATCATTAGCCAAGGTATCCTCCTCACCATGCATAGCCTCATCCTCATCTGCAAGAGGCACTCCGCATCCTGGGAGTAAACTATAACTGTCCATAGAAGATGCATCAACACTCTCCATAGGAGTATAAACCTGTGGAATACTAGAGACATTTGACCGTCTCTGACCAAAATCAGGAAGTAAACGTGGCTGTCCCAACTTTATAACCTACTCACCATGGGAAAAACCTCCCACTCCAAGGGATATGGGCTGACCCTGCAAAGAATTCGGAGGTATCAGTGCACTTACACCCTCCTGGAATACCACTCTCCTGCTATCCATAGTCCTAGGCTGTCTAAACATAGCATCCTCTCTGAAATAGACATTATGGCTGCGTATCAACTCTCTAGTTGAAGAATCCCATAACCTGTAGTCCTTACTGGACTCACTATATCCAAGGAAGATACACCTCCTCGATCGGGAACCATGAGCATAAGCCTCGCAACCAAACACATGTAAATGCTCATAACATGGTGCCTTGCCTGTCAAGAAGTCAAATGGCACTTTACCATTCAGAGATCTCCTGGGTGACCTGTTAAGCAAGTATGCAGCTGTCTTACATGCCTCAGCCCAATAGCATTCGGTAAGACCTGCATACCGTAGCATGCTACCCATCTTGTCCAATAGAATCTGATTTATGCCTTCTGCTAAGGCATCGTGAGCAGAAAGATGAGGAGTGGTCAACACCCTCCTGATACCAAGTGTATCACATAGATGCTGAAATCTAGAAGAGGTAAACTCTGCATCACCATCAGTCATCAAGCTCAATAGCTTCTTTCTTGACTGATTTTCAGCATTACCCAAGAAGCGCTGAAATGTATCATATACATCATGCTTCTGCCGAATCGGATAGACCCATATGTACTTTGTAGCAGCATCAATAAATGTCACAAAGTAAGAGGCACCACCTAGTGAAATGGTAGGCATAGGCCCACAAACTGCACTATGAACCAACTGCAATGGCTCAAGATACCTCTCACTGACTGTCTTCCTCACAAAGGAGGATCCTGACTGCTGACCATCATCACAATCATGACATAAAATTTGAGAGACATCCATAACAGGAATGTATCTCAATGTTGTAAGGGCTTCCATACCTGTAGTAGACATATGTCCAAGTCTAGCATTCCATAAACTAACCAATGGCTGCTTACTAATCATAAGCATCTTATCCTGGACACCTGATACATGTAATGCATAAGAGAATCCAACCCGTGATCCCCTAGCCATAGCCAGATTGCCTCTAGCAATCTTCCATGCATGATCACCCAAAGAGACATGATAACCTGCCTCAACCAACTGTCCAGTACTGATCTTGCTCGTAGCAAGTCCTGGTATATGTCTAACCCTCTGTAGAACAAGAATAGAGCCACTAGGCATAACAAGGTGGATATCCCCATAACCATAGACATCCATAGAATGATCAATGCCCATCAAACCACTCTCCACAATGCATTCCTGATATGCACTGAACCATGACCTATGAGGGGTCATATGACATGAAGCACATGGATCTAACATCCAATCACCAAGAATGGGTACATCAGTGGCCAAGAAGGAGGTGTCAGACATAGATAAAAGAATGCCTTCATCACTGCTACTATCAGTGGAAACCCTGGCATCCACGCCTTGAAGCTCAACATGCTTCTTCTCCTTCTTCCTGTCATTCTTAACCTTGCTCTTCTTCTTGTATTTTCTCAACCATTTCCAGCAATACTTTTTCATGTGGCCATACTTTCCACAATAGAAACATCTAACACAAGTCCGAGAGCTAGACTTACTCCTAGAATTCCCCCTTGAACATGACCTGTTTCTACCAATTGATTGACCTTTGGAGTGCATATCAAGGCTATATTTCAGCCCATCAGGACATTTCAGCCCATCATGCTGTAACATAACACTATCATGGTCATACATCCGGCATATACGAGTATAAAACTCATATGCATGGTAGTCTACACCCTGTACACCATCCTGTACCTGCAAGTAGACTGACTTCGAGAGTGATGACTAAATGATAGAGCATGCTTGCTCATCCATGTCATCCCAATCACTCTGTTTAATGCTATTAGGCTTGACACCTTTGCATTGAATGGGCTTATGCTGCCTCTTTGGAACTAACACATCATAAATCTGCTCTTTCCAATATTGAAAGTTTGATCCATCCAACCTCTCAATATCAAAGAGGGCACTACCAGCTGTAGATGCCATATCTGTGGCACAATAGGTCACAACCAAAGAGCAGTATAGTGCAATAGGCAACCCAAATGACCAAAAAATATAGTGTTGACCAATCAGGTCTCCAAATAAACTGGCTGATCCAATGCTCAAAAGCACTCAGCCATAAAGAGGCATAAACAAGAATATATGCAGCCCAGTAACCTGCTAATGCCTGGCAATCCAAGTAAGAAATGCACTGAACCAAATGAGCAATGCCTGCTCAACCAATGGCAATAGGAGCCCAGCTCAACTATCCATAAACATCAGTGCGACATCCACCAATGCAAATCCATAATGCATCGAAATGGCATTTACTGCATCACCAATGCATCACCTCAAGTGTGCAATCCTTTGGCAACAAAATCAAGCATTCACCACTTGCCAAATGTGCCAAAGTGACTTGCCAAAATGCCAATAATGCCCTTGGACTGAAGTGAGATCCCAATCACTTTCTGTTATTTACTGTGAGTTCCCAATTCACTATTGTGCAAGAGAAATCCCTATAACAATACCTCACAGCCACTTTGGGCAAAATAACACGCTGTCCCTGTTTTTGAACAGCGATATCTTTTCACTGAAAAGACCGGATGCCAAAGCTGTAAACAGCAAAGTTGTAGCTGGTAGAAAGATCTACAACTTGTCAGTTGATCTCAGGAGCCAAATCCTTGTGGATTCTCAGATATTCTCACCTGAAAAATAGCTTCCTGCACATTGGTCACAAATAGACAGTAGACTACAGCCTTTATGATTTTGCAGAGGCTGTAACTCCTGCAGCATATACCGGATCAACTTGCTTCCAAAAGCAAAGTTGTAGTATGTTTAGTGAACTATAACTTTCCAGTTCAGCACAAAGTGCCTGCACCAGAAAAGAGATATTCAGTCCTGAAAATGACTGTTCTATCATTTAAAAAAAAAACAACAGCAACTATTCAATGACGTGTCAATCAAGAATATCAATCATTTTCTCGCGTGCTTCAAAGCATAACCAGATATTGAACATCCAATTTCTGAGCAAAATACTTGCATATACTGTGGCATCCAATGCATAAACCGCTTTCTAGAAATTGCATACCAGAGAACAAAAAATGCCTTTCAAGAGTCCCCAAAATGCATTTACTGCATGTATATGGCCTCATTATATTGGCATTCAAGTGAACATCAAATTGTATGCATTTGCCACTCACTTATGCATCCAAAATGCATCACCAATGGCATATACCAAGTGACATTTACTGCATCAACTTGCCAAAGTGTATCAACATGTATGCATTTGCCAATATATAGTCTGCAAAATGGCTGTCTGCACACTGATCATGAACTATCCCTATTTTGGACAGTAAATAACTCTGTACTGTAAACTCGGATGACCGAGCTGTCAATAGAGAAAACGTAGCCCTTCCAAAGTTCTCCGACTCCTCTGTTGGGCACCGAGCCTAAATCCTTATGGATTTGCAAATACTTGCTATCGAAAATGGCATTCTACTCACTTTTACTGTCTGAAATACTGTCAGATTTCCAGACTAAAAACAAAGAACTCACTCTTTTTCTCCAAAGTGGATGTTGTTGCTATCACTGGGCTGCTCTTCCTTTGCTCACGGGAAGGAGAAGGGTATGGAGAGAAAGAGACTCCTATCTACTCCATCTAGGAGCTCACAGTGGCTCACGAGCCATCTGCAGCAGCTGCAGCTACAAAGAGCTTCCCTACAGCCCTCTCCAAACAACGCTCTCCAATGAAGGCTCAGCCTCAAGAGTGCATCGCTCAAAGCTCCAGCCTTAGCAGTAGCAGCAAGCCTAAATGGTGCTTTTACGACCGAGCTCCAAGACACAAGCTGCCTCTAAGATTCATACGACAGCTTCCAACGATATCCACTCGTGAGTTGCGAAACACCAATGTCAACGATCTCCAGCAAGTATCTACGAAGCAATGCCTCCAACAAGCACACAACGGCCAGCCACTTGCTGTAAAGGATGCATCAATAGCCAACGATAGGCTCCCATGAGACAACGTCAAGACCAACGGACAGTGGTCTCCTTCCAACGCTAGGTTGCTAGAGCATTGGAGCGCTAGAAGATAACCCACAGTGATTCTTGCAGCTGCATTGTAGAGCAAACAGATTTGGATGATGTCTACCCAAAATCTCTCCATGAATGAGAGAATCAAGCTCTCCAAAGCTCTCAGTAGATCTCTCGAAGCAGTGCCCGTTCTCCTCTCACCGAGCTCCTCGTAGTCGAATGCCATGGGCTCTGATACCAGTTGTGGGAGAGGAGAGCACACACAAAGGGATGGGGAGACACCAAAAGTGGTGGAGCAAAAGCTACTCCAGCTTATTCCTCTATCATATATATATGAGTATACATGGGCACTATACAAGTGGGTGGGCACACTGCCCTTTACCCCAACAAGTGGTTCAGAAGTGGACACCCTTAGCTTGCTACCTCCCAACAGTTAGTACTATACAATATTCCTTTGACCAAGAACTTTTCAAGTTGCATGAAATTAGTACCATGGACAAATACTACATCAAAATTGAGAGTGCTCTCAACAAAAGAAGAACGGAAGAGGGAGAGAGAGAAACAAAGAGCCACACAAGTTTTGGTGGGTGCAAAACACCCTAATCTTCTTTTTCATTCATTTATATATGTGTTTGAGTATTGTACATAACCGGGGTAAAGGCACAGTGGCCTTTAACCCCCACAAACTCCCACTTAAAGGACAATGTGCCTTTAAGGGAGAACAACCAGTGAGCATACTATCCAATGCCCATTAATACACGACAATACTCAAACCGCTGACTAGGTAAACTCTTCGTCAGCATATCTATAGGGTTATCATCTGTATGAACCTTGACAAGCTCTATGCGCTTGTCCTCAAGGACCTCCCTAATGAAATGGTACCTGACCTCAATGTGTTTGGTCTTTGCATGAAAGACCGGATTCCGTGCTAGCTGAATAGCACTCATGGAATCACTATGTAATGTCGGTACACCTGTATGAATCCCCGAATCTCCCACTAGCCAATCAAACCATATAGCCTCCTTGCAACCCTCTATGGCTGCAACATACTCAGCCTCTGTGGTAGACAAAGCAACGCACTTCTGTGCGCGAGACATCCGTGACACTGCACCACCTGCAAAGGTGAACACATAACCAGAAGTGGACCTCCTACTATCCACATGCCCTACATACTCTGAATCTGTGTACCCAAGTACACGCATGTCTCCTTTACCAAGGCAAATGCACATCTCCTTGGTACCCTTCATGTACCTCATGATGCACTTAACTGCCTCCCAATACCTCTTTCTTGGATTAGCCATATATCGGCTAACAACTCCCACTGCAAATGCCATGTCTGGTCTAGTAGCTATCATAGCATACATAAGACTCCCAACTACTGATGCATAAGGAACCTTGGACATCATGGCCTTTTCCTCATCTGATTTGGTACTATCTGTATGACTCAGTTTCACATATGGAGGCAATGGAGTACTCACTGCCTTCCCCCCCTCCATATTGAAATGCTGCAATACTTTTGTAACATACTCTTTTTGTGAAAGCCAAAGGAGTTTCCTACTTCGATCACGCGTGATGCGCATACCAAGAATATGACCTGCAAGTCCCAAATCCTTCATATCAAAGGCCTCATGCAACTTGGCCTTTAATGCATCTAGCTCATAAGTATTCTTGCTAGCCAATAGCATATCATCCACATATAGTGCCAAGATTATTAGGCTATTATCCTTAGCCCTTTTAGTGTAGAGGCAGTGATCAATTTCACTCCTTCTAAAACCCTGGGACTGAATGAAAGCATCAAAATTTTGATACCATTCTGTAGGCACTTGCTTAAGACCATAGAGACTCTTCTTTAGCTTACAAACTAAATGCTCTTTGCCCTTTTCTTCAAAGCCTTCCGACTGCACCATGTAAATTTCCTCATGCAAATCCCCATGCAAGAAAGTTGTCTTGACATCCATCTGCATAAGCTCCATATCCTCTGATGCCACTAGTCCAAGCATGCATCTAAGTGTGGTTATCTTCACAACCGGAGAGAATATCTCATCGAAGTCCATACCCTTCTCTTGCTTGAACCCTTTAGCGACCAAACGGGCCTTGTACCTAGGCACATCATCACCTGTGACCTTCATTTTATAGACCCATTTACATGGCAATGCTTTCTTTCCATGTGGCAAAGAAACCAAGTCCCAAGTCTTATTCTTCATAAGTGAACTCATCTCTGATTGCATAGCATACTCCCACTTGCGTTGATCCTCGCGCATCATAGCCTCTCTGTAGCAAGAAGGCTCCCTGCAATCAGTAAGCATCACATAGTCTACCCCTGGAACAAACCTATTAGGCGATCTAGACACTCTAGATGATCTTCTCAAGGGCATTTCAGCTTGCTGTCCCACCTACATATCAGCCACATTTGCCTCATCATTTCCACCAATAGATGATCCATCATCTACCCTTGATTGTATACCTGTGGGAGTACTTGGTGGTACCATTTCTTGCACATTTGGTGCATGGACAGCTTGCTGTCTATCAACATATGCAGGTGGATTCACATCCTGGAAAGTGATTCTCCTCATTTCCACATCCTTCATGGGTGCCTTATACATCTTCTTCTCATTGAAGACTACATCATGGTTGCGTATGATCTTCTTTGCTTTTGGATCCCAGAGATGATAGCCCATCTCTCCACTTTCACCATAACCCAAAAAGATGCATTTCCTAGACTTAGGATCTAGCTTCTTTCGAAGCTCTTTTGGCACATGTGCATATGCCTCACACCCAAATATACACAAATGAGAGTAAGAGGGCTTCTTGCCACTCCATGCCTCTTCAGGAATACCACCATCCAAACTCTTACTAGGTGATCTATTGATCACATGCACTGTAGTCTTCATTGCCTCAGCCCAAAAACCACCAGAAAGACTTACATTGGAAAGCATGCATTGCAACCTTTCTTGAATGGTACGATTCATCTTCTCTGCAACTGGATTTTGCTCTGGAGTATGAGGGGATGTGAGCTCCCTCTTAATCCCACGTGTATCATAGAAATGTTGAAAGTCATGAGAGAGATACTCTCCACCATTGTTAGTCCGTAGGCATTTAAGCATTCTACCTGACTGTCTCAACCAAGGCCATCCATTTCTGAAATACCTGGAACACATCACTATTTCAAGCTATAGCATAAGCCCACACTTTCCTAGTTGCATCATCAATGAATGTCACATAGTATTCAGCCCCGCCTAATGATCGTGTAGGCATGGGACCACATATGTCTGAATGCTCCAAATCAAGCTTTTCAAACTCTTTCTTTCCCCTTCTTTTATGGGCTGATTTAGTTTGCTTCCCATAGAGACAGTGCTCACAAAATTCAAAATCAGAGAAACTCAAATGCGATACATAACCCAAACGACATAAGAGTTTCATTCCATTCTGGCTCATGTGCCCCAACCTGCAATGCCACAAAGAAGTGCTTGGCTGCTCGGTTATTGCAACAACATGATCAAATACCCCTGATACATGTAAGGGATACAAAGTCCCACACTTGGCACCCCTGGCCAAAAGCATAGAGCCCTTCTGAATTTTCCAACTCTGAAAGCCAAAAGTGGTGTGAAAACCAGCATCATCTAGCTGACCCACTGAAATAAGACTCTGGCTCAACTTAGGCACATGTCTCACATGTTTCAAAATAAATGCAGACCCATTTGCAAAAGAAAACTTTATGTCACCTACTCCAACTATGTCACATGCATAGTCATTTCCAAAATGCACACAACCTGTCTTTCCACTGTCATAAGTGGAGAACCATTCCCTATGGGGAGTAACATGGAATGAAGCACCAGAATCCAAAATCCGATCCTAGGAATATGCATCATCTGAAGTGGTAAGCAACTCTGCAAATAAACTAGGCATGAAGAGAACATCATTGTCACTATCATGTGTGACTACATTGATCTCCTCGATCTTCACTTTTCCTTTGTCCTCCCTTGGACTCTCTTCCTTTTGATTTGCACTCCAATTTGCATTCTTTTTCTTATCCTTTTGCTCTCTTTTTAGCTTGTAGCAATCCTTTTTCATATGGCCCTTCTTGCCACAGTGGTAACACTCAATGTTCTGTGCCCTGGATTTGCTACGAGACTTCCCTCTTTCTTGGTACTTCCCCCTGAACTGTGATCTGCCCCTTTGCACATTTAAGGCTGCATCATGCTTGTTGCCATCCATAGACTTCCGTTTAACCTCCTCGGCCAACAAGCTACCCACAACATCATCAAATTTCGGTACTCCACCAGGTGCAGAGTTACTGACAACTGTACGGAAGGTATCCCATGAGTATGGCAATGAACATAAGAGAAATATTGCCTTAGTCTCCGCATCAAAATTCATCTTCTGAGCCTGAAGCTCTGGCTGAAAATAATATTGAATTCATTCAAGTGAAAAGCAATGGAGACCCCTTCCTTCATCTGTAGCTCAAACAACCTCTTCATGAGGTAAACTTTATTAGAGGCAGTTTCCTTTTCATAAGTGGCACATAGTTTCTTCCACAAATCTTCCATAGTCTGCTCATTTACTACTGAGAAATAAACTGACTCTGCAAGATGAAGTTTAATAGTAGATTTTGTTAATGCATCCAACTCATTCCAATCATCGTCAGACATATTTGCAGGCTTAGCTTCAATCCCTGCCAAGGGTTTAATCTGCTTCTTTTGAATAAGCACATCCCTTATTTTTTCTATTATGGAACATTTAGAAAATCCAAAAATTGTGCTTTGTAAAGCACCCTCTTCTTATGCAATGCAATTTAAGAAGCGGTGTTGATAATGGTGTGTAAATTGCACCCTAGGGGTTATGGTACACACCCTTACCCTAACCCCAACCCTAAGGGGTCAATGTATATATTCCTATTTTGCATGGAATACAAGTTTTATGTGCACTCCTCTCTCTCCCTCTCTCATTTCTATTAGCATCCATGACCATTATTATCAACCTTTTTTGTGCAAATGTGATGCCCATGTGGTCACATTGCATTGAATGAAAGAAATAGAACACGAAACCCAAAGAGAAAAAACTCATGCTTAAGATGATCAAAAATATTTCCAACTTCTCATCATGAGAACCATAAAAGCATGAGACCACCATGAACATGTAGATCACAACCTGTAGGGGCCCCTTGTTGATTTCTCATTCCCTATTACTCACAACTTCTCCCCATTAATAGACCTTGGTATTTTCACCTTGGAGTCATGTAGTACTATGATCAGGAGAAGCTAGAAGTTTCCTCTTTGGAGTCTGAAACAACAGCAGCAGTAGTATCTGTAGAGTGACCATGAGCACCAGTAGTATTTGTAGAGTGACCATGAGCAGTAGTAGTATCCGTAGAGTAACCATGAGCAGCAGCAAGGCCCTGAGAAGGGTCAATAGACATCGAAGCCAAGTCATGCCCTAAAATAGAAAGAACCACTACAAGAGCCTGGGTATGATCAGGATGGGTGGAAGGAAATTGAGCTGAGAAGCCAGCACAAGGGAACTAAATGTTGGATCTACAAGAGGTAGCATGTGGTTGATCTAATGGGTCCATAGCCAAGGAGGAGGATTTGTTAGAGAGGCTAATATAGTAGAATGAAAGGGAGGGACAACGGCATCAGCAACAAAAAAAGTGGTAGGTGTATAAAGAAAAGTTTGTCCCATCAAACTTTTTAATGCTAAAAAACTCCTTTTCAGACATGGAAGGGGATGCCATGATGAAAATGAAGCAAAAATCCCAAATGCTAGTACCTACAAGAGAGAATCACACCAAATACCAGGTGCACCCAAATGTGTATGCCACAATAGAGTGAAATATCGCCAAAAACTCATGTCTCAAAGCATCTGACTCATGTGCATATACTATGCATCCATATGAGCAAATCTGGCCCAAAAGAAAATGCCAACTGCAATGGCAATCCAAAATGCCAATAAGTGCCAAATGACTCAAACATAAACACCATCCACTGGCATATGCATTAATAATATCTCATCCAAGAGAGCATAGCACTATCAGTGCATCACCTGTAATGTGTCAAAGTTGTCCCTCAACATAAAATAGCATCCATGTGCAAAGCGTCCATAAAAATAGCATCCCACAAGGCAATTTGGGCCTATCAGCACATCTAATAAGGACCGCAATACATCCAAATGGCCTATAAATCATCCACTGCAACCCAATGCACACCACGAATGAGCGCACACTGCAACCAGAGTGATCTGCATAAGGTATGCTCAAGAAATCATAGTCCCACGATAATGACCGCTACTGAAAATAGAACTTGTGAGATGCCTCAAAACATGGGTGCCATTGCATAATCGGACTCAGCAAGAAAATATGCAAATATCTCTCTTCTGCCAGAACTCCAAAATCCCAACCGATGAGTGAGAAATGGGAGTCAACACTTATCTACTACCATGTGGCATAAATCTAAGGTTTCAAAACCTTAGAATGAAAAATGCATAACAGAGAGACGAAATCGAATACACAGAGATCTATAACTCTGAAAATCCTCCACTGAATCGTGTAAGAACTGATAGGTAGGGGTTTTTGGGCGTCCGAAACGCAATGGGACAGACGGTTTTGGAAACCGCGGTCTCAATCACTGGGTCCAACATACGGACTAAAAAACGTTTTTGGAAATAGAGCTGTTTGTAAACTCCGCTGGAGTGTGAATGATGAGCAACATAGAAGTTTTAGGACAAACTGACACAGTGAGTCAGAAATCCAATGAAATGATTGTAGATTCAATCTGAAGTGAAGTGGACACCAAAAGCAAGTAATAGTTGCCTCTACAAGTCAATATGGAGTCTCTGTCATCGAACAGAACAGGGAAAAGCTCAAAAAATGATTTTTTCTTTGAAAACACTTAACAGGCTCTCAAAACCACTTCGTAAAACCAAAGTAACTTTTCCAAAGGTTCCTCCAAGGTCTCTACACACTCGGATGCAAGTAAAGTCACCCACAAAGCTTCCCACAGAGCTTCTCCTTCCTCCCACTGAGCTGCTGAGCTTCAAGCATTCACGCACGCTCAGCTAGATCACCCGGGCTCTGATACCAATTGAGAGTGCTCTCAACGGAAGCAAGAACGAAAGAGGGAGAGAGAGAAATAGAGAGCCACACAAGTTTTGGTGGGTGTAGAACACCCTAATCTTCTTTTTCATTCATTTATATATGTGTTTGAGTATTGTACATAATCGGGGTAAAGGCACAGTGACCTTTAATCCCCACAAACATGTCTAAAAGTGTTATTAACAGTGGCTTAAAAGGTGACTTCTTCATGCTACATTAGATAGCAGAGTGGATACAAAAAAACATAATACTCTGGTCACACGCAATAAGTTAGCCATTTCTTCAAATAAATATCAACCCTAATCTATAGAAAATGCATTTAGTATACTACGATACACAACAAAATAACAGTCACTATGAACTAGTAATTATTAAAAATAAAGTGAAAAGAAAATTTGAAAATTTCAAAAAAGATGAAAAAATACAAAATTGTAAAGTCCGACAAAATAAAAGAGAACAAAGATCCTAACAACTATAATAATGTAATACCATGCCAGAATACAAATACAAGTATATCCATACTAGACAAAATATTACACGAAAGACGATTAGTAAGAGTACCAAACTATAGCTACAATGTAGGAGATTGTCTTTTTTATAGTATCTCTTATATGTTAAAATTTTTTTACACAAGCCAAGAAATATGAAACAAAGCTACTTTAAAAAACTTATCCAACAAACTGAACATGCACTACAAATTGTACAAGTACACTTGACACATGATTACTTGAACACCATGCATAATATTGATACTATTAACCAATATTTAATAGGTATGGCTACAAACGGCACTAATGGCAGGTTATGGGGTAACTCAGTAATATTGTATTGGATTGCAAAAGCGCTTAATATAAACATTACTATTTGGTCTAGCTCAATAGCCCACCCATTTTTGAAGTACACGTTCGAAAGTTCTTATACATGTAATCTTGTATACTATGATACATTTCAGAATAATGGTCACTATGAACCTATTGTGGACATAGATGCTATACAAGAATACAATAATCTCGAAAGTATCCATAAAAATTCCAAGCCACCAAGTATTTATGACAATGGGATAAATCAAGAAAAAGATAAAAGAATCCATACATCATGGAACAACGATGTGAATAATGATTTAATCTCTTTATTTCGACAAAACCAACAATTGTCCAAGTTACAAGTATGCTCAATGTTTTTAACAATTAAGCACAACACCCTACTCTGTAGTTAAACACTTACAATATGTACTTCAAAAAGAGAAAAAACTTGCAAACACAGAATCTTTAAAGCAAAAAAATATCCAAGAAACATGTATTGAAAAACTTGAACCTTGGCTTGATACCATTCATGATTGTGACCAACATGCCATTATGAATTACCTGAAGAAGATTTTAGACTGCCCTATACATGCTTGCTTGTGCTGCAAATGGTTGTCATTTGCTTTTCAATTAAAAGAGCATTCCTCAAAAGGAATATATTTCCTTGAACGTGAATTGCAAATGCAACTGACATGCAGTGAAAAAGAAGATGCAAAAATTTGCATTGAATGCTACAAGCAAACCCAAAAAGATAAAATACCAAAATATGCATCACCATACTGTATCCAGATGCAAAAAGAGTTGCCAGAAATCTCAAAGTTGAGTGAACTAGAAGAAAGACTAGTTGCTCCTCGAAACACATTTGGCCAAATACACCAATTTTTAAACTACGGGCAATACTTATTAAAAGGTAGTATTATTAATGTGCCTGCAAATACCAATATCATACAAACTGTACTTCCACAACCAATAGAACATACAATGACAATAGGTGTGGCAATAAAGCGTAAACTTGAATACAAATCAATTTATACAAGTGGGTACATTCAACCATATAATGTCATGAAAGCTTTACACAAACACCACTTTATAAAAAGTACAAAGTTAAGATCTCAAATTTATGGATATCATAATTTCATCTAAGTTATGAAATGAACAAACCAAACCAAACACATGACAACCACCAAGATAGCGATGATAATATTGAAATCTCTAACGAAGAGGCCATCGATGCTTGCACAGATACACTTGTACACAGTTTCATGGACTCAGGTGAATTTTTTGACACTACATCTAATATTATAACAATAGCACCTTCACAAGAATACCATCCACATGGATTTTTCAAAGATGAGGATTGCGAAGAACTAAAATTTCCAAAATTATTCTATGGTAACGAGAGAAAGAAAACAATAAAAGAAAGACTCAGCTACCAAAAAAATAGCACAATGGGAATTAACAAACCAAGATCGACGATTCGCTATGCATATTACTAATATATTTTTCAAGGTGATCAAAGTTATCCAACAAATTGCATCATCATCATGGATCCGGCTTCGAAAAGGAAAAATCAAGTCAAAAATAGAATCATTTATGCAAAAGAGGTTAAAACAAAAGCAAACCTCGATTAAATATTATGTTCAGACATAGGCTACCATGACTTGCAACGATTGCATACATCACCAGACTACCTTGAACAATTGTGAAAGAACCTATTTGCTATGATATGTCAACTTGGTCCACATACATTTTTTGTGACGTTTACTAGTGGAGAAGGCCTTTGGGAACCTCTTCAACAAGCTTTGCAAATACTAGCAAAGATAATGATAACCAAGATTCTAGTAAAGATAACATACATAAACTAATTAGACAAGATCCCGTTACATGTGCACGTTACTACTCACATAGAACTTCTTTACTTAGAGAACTTCTAAAACATACAAAACATATATACAGTGAAGTTGAAGATTTTTTCTTTGTGACAGAATTTCAATCACGCGGAAGCGAACATGAACATGGTTTACTATGGGTAAAAAATGCACCTACATACCAATCAAACAATGATGAAATCATAAAGTTCGTAGACAAGTATATCTCATGCGATAGAGAACTTATCAATGAAGAAATACAAAATATACAAACACACTATCACACGCACACATATCGAAAAAAACATAAAACAAAATGTAGATTCAATTTTCCTCAACCACCAATGAATGAAACTACGATTCTAGTACCTGATAAAGCCATAAAGAAATAAGACCTTGAAAAAGTGAAAGAAATACTCCAATTTTTAGAGACATACACTGAAGATAATATAATTAAAACATTCAAAGAATTTTTATCTGCCTTACACTTAGATGAACAGGCATACAAACAATCAATTTCTACAACATTAAAACATCCCAGAGTTTTTTTAAAACGTATCCTAACAAACATACGCACCAATCTATTTTCACCACAGCTTATAAACCTATGGAAATCTAATATGGACACCCAATATATCTTGGAACCATATGCAGCAGCATCATACTGTACATTATACCTCACAAAATGTGGCAACACAATGACAAAAATTTTTAACACAATTATAGAGAAATGCAAACACGAGCACAGTGATGCTGCTACACATATCAAGCAGCTTGGATCAGCATTTTTAAACATGCAACAAATGTCTACTCAACAAGCAATGTTTATAATACTCTCGCTACCCCTATACCATGCCTCCAGATCATTCCAATTCATCAACACGGCACCTGTGGAAGACCAATCTTTCGTGCTAAGATGTAGTTACGAGCTTCAAGCCTTACTTGACAATTCGACGGACAGAATGTGTACATCCGTTACAGAAAAATACAAGGCACATCCCTCTTGCCTTGATAACTGTACCCTATCCGATATTGTTGCGTTTTATAATTACAATGAGAGCTTTAGAAAGCGAAAAAAAGAAAGAATCATTAGATCAATAAAATACAATAGAAACCGTGATCCCGAAAACCACTACAGAGAGATGGTCTTACTACATTTACCTTTTCGAGGAAACGAAGAAAATTTGAAAGGTTCACATACAATGTGGAAAGACCTCTACAATCTCCACATTGACAGTATAACAAATAACGCAAAGAAATACACACATGTTTACTGTAACAAAGAAGACTCTAACTGGAATAACTTTGAAGAAAATGCCCATCAATTGTCAAAAGATAACGATGACTTCATAAACTCAACACCAACTGACTTTCACGAGAACTATATCAAGTTAACTAATGCTATAAATGTTGAGTTATATAACTTAACCTACGAAGAAGATAGCAAAAAGGGTAAGCGAAACATGCCACTGTACTAGAGTTACTAACACCGAAAGGATGCTCTATTCGTCAGATGAGTACTACAAACAAATAAGGCAATTAAATCCACAACAGTGGCAAATTTTCGATGACATCATGTTCAAGTTAACTTACCAAGAGAAAGAACAAATACATGCATTCATCACGGGAGGAGCCGGTACCAGGAAAACAACTCTATTAAAGGTACTCGTTGAATTCCTAACAAGAAAATTCAATTCACATAAATACGCTGATCCAGTGAAATTGAAAGTCCTGAAACTAGCATACACTGGTAAGGCTGCATACAATATAGATGGCATGACACTACACTCAGCTTTACATATTCCTATCAACCAAAGAGAAAAGTCACAAATACCGAATGAACGATTAGATGCACTCACAAAAGCATACTCTGAATTGCAAGCAATAGTCGTAGATGAAATATCCCTAATAGGAGCATGAATGCTTACAACACTAGGCAAGCGTTTACGTGCAATTAAACACGCTCAACATCTACCATTTGGTGGAGTACATGTTTTCTTTTTTGGTGACTTATATCAAATCCCACCCATACGTGACAAGTGGATATTCACACGAGAAGGTATACTACCTACAAACAACTAGACAAAGAATTTCAAGTATTATGAACTCTCACAAGTTATGCGGTAAATTGACACCGAGTTTGTGAATATCCTAAACAAAATTTGAAAAAACAAACAAACACACGAAGAAATCAATACAATAAACAAAACATGTTTTCGTGAACCTCCAGATGACTTGACAATACCACACTTATTCTACACTCAAAAGGCTACAAACCAACACAATAACATCGTTTTCCAAAAAACCCAAGGTGAAATTCCCATCTTCGAAGCAAAAGATTTTTACAGCAAACATTTTAAAACAAGTATAACATTACCAAATAATCCAAACAAAACAGCTAGTTTACATAAAATGCTAGAGTTAAAGCCATCAATGTTAGTAGAACTGTGTGCAGGAAATTACGACACAACAGACGGACTAGTTAATGGAGCAGACGGCTACTCTCGCGCATCAACAAAAATAGATACGAATGATCCAATTATTTGGATACAATTCTTTCAACCACATGTAGGTGCATAAACACGAGCCCGATATACAGACTTATATACAGATTGCATACAGCATGATTGGACATGCATCTTCCCTATCTTGAAAGAGATATAAATAGGACACCACAATGCAAATATAGAAATCAGGAAACAGTTTCCAATACAAAGAGTTGCAGCTCGTACAATACATCGCTCACAAGGTTTAACTCTAGAACAAGTAGCTTTCTGCCCAGCAAACCTTACTAGGCATGGGCTAACATACACTGCACTATCACGTATAAGATCAAAGGAACACTTATACCTACTATCACCACTTACAAATTCGAACTTTCATGTGGACAACGCCGTCGAAGAAGAAACTAAATGACTATTGACAGAATCTTTGTGGCAATTTTCAATGTTACAAATACAAGACTTCACTGCAGGTCACCACAATATATTGACATTAAACACACACTCTTTATTGACACACAAAAATGATCTAAAAGCACATTACTTTATGGAATACAGTCACATCATTTGTTTAACAGAAGTCAACACACCTCAGTTAACAACATGCTTCACAAGCAACAACAAATACAAATCTATCATAGCTCCTAGTAAACACGCAACAACACTTCTCTACAACAGTGAATATACTTTAAAAGAAGCACTCATAGAAACAACAACCGACTATGACATAATTGAAACAACATTACAGGCTACTAGACACACGTTACTTCATATCATAGCAATATATCGTTCACCTTCCAGTAACCAATCAGCTTTCCTAACAATACTGAGCAACAAGATAAAGACAATATCAACTAATTCTATAACCTTCATCCTTGGAGACTTTAACATTGATATGCTCACAAATAGTAAAGAACAAAGCACGCTGCAATCATTAATGTCCACTAATCATCTAGTACTAGCAAACAGCTTACCAACAACCAATTATGAATCACTCCTAGATCATATATGGACAAATGCACCATTATTAGAATCATGATGCAAATATACTATCATACAAAACACCATCGTATATGCCTTCATTCAAAATGACACAAGAAACTTAACAATAGAAAACTGCATACTTGGAAACTTGCAACTTGAATCTGAGATAGCGAGAAAAATGGACTTTCAGATTCCTATTCCTCGGTTAAGATAATCGCTAAATTGCTCGATTTCTATTAATACTAAGTACATCAACAATCGATCCCTTCAAGCATGCTCGTAAATAATTCGATTGACAACCGAGCCTTTCAAGTTAGTTTATAACTAACTCGGATCAATGCTTGCTTACATTATTTCCTCTCTTTCACATTTTAACTTTTATTGAGCTATAGCTACTTTTACTAAACAAGCAATTTTCTTCACTAGCAAAGTTACAATGACACTAACCAAATCTTGCTGTATTTTCTAGGAAAGAAGTCATCCTCCTATTTATATAAAAAAACAAAGACCTAAACGATAAAGTCACTAATTGAAATACAAGTAAATTGCGTACGAAGTCATGTATGCGTTCTCTCTCTTTGAAAGTATTAAACATTGAATCATGGCTACAATTTAACCTACTTTCTTTTAACTCGTTCACAGGTCATAGCAACGATGAGATCAACTTTACTAGTATAGCAGCAAAACCGCAAGTCCAAATATCAAACCCATTCAAAAACCCTATAAACAAAGCATGATCAACTTCTTCGACAACTCAAAGTTCTTACTACTTAGTCACATTATATGATTACATAATATAATCTACAAGATTCGTCTCACTACACTAGCATAATCAATCATTTCAATATCAGGTTTTTAAGGCTCCACATAGCTTATACCTTTCTTTGAGCTCCTCTTAAAAAGTTATAAATTTCCCTTTTTCCTTTAATTAATTTAAATTTCCAACTAAAAAATATTATGACCAAAAAATGAGTCACTCTTCAAAATTCTTTTTATAGGACCTCTTGCAACAAGAAAGGCCACAAACACAAGCAGTAAAGTCACTATTCAAAAGACAAGTAAATTGCATAACAAGTTCTACATGCGTTCTCTCTCTATGAAAGTGTAAAGACTTCAACCACAGCTACAATCTAACCTGCTCTCTTTTAACTCGTTCATAGGTCATATCAACATCGAGATCAATGATAATAGCGCACCGACAAAACCACAAGTCCAATAAACAAAGCATGATCAGTTCCCGAAGGAACATCAAAGTTCTTAGCCACATTAAATGATTGCATGATGTAATCTACAAGACTGTCTCATTATACTACCGCAATCATACACTTCCATATCATGTTTCTAAAGCTTCATGTAACCTATACCTTTCTTCGAGCTCGTCTCATAAAGTTACAAATTTCCTCTTTTTTCTTTAATTAATTTAATTTTCCAACTTAAAAAGATTATTGGAAAAAAATGAAAATAGTCTTTCAAATTTCAAGGGGCAGTGCTCTCCCTTGTTTTAAATCTTTGCACCAAGACTTACCTAATCTTTGTTTTGGATAGAGTAAGTATATCTCAAACGTGTCCCTTTTCTGGTTGTGTAGCTGGCCATTGTACTGAAACGTTCTTAGACTTTATTGTTAGGCATAGTAACCTCTGGTCAGCTCAAATGCTTGCTGCTGCAGTACAAAAGGTGGTCAAGTATTCAAGGTATCTTGGGTAGGGGTAAGCCATCTAAGTTAGTGCCGCATCGTGCAAGTGGCATCACTGGCTCCAAGCCTACCTTGTAGGTTTAAGCCATGAAGGTTGATGCGGTGATGGGTCACACCCCACCTATTAAAGAATTGATGGGCCGACGGTAGCCCTGGTGCCGGTGAACCCCATGGGGAGGGGAACTCGACAGCAGCAAAGAGATGGACCGAATGGACTCAAGCAAACTGCCATACGGCCAAGTAAATAGGCCCAAGGCAGAAAGAAAATGCACCAAGGGGGGTGGAATGCATTTGTCCAGATGCCAAGGACAACGGTAGATGAAACAAAAACTTTTGCATGCGTGTGTATTGGGGGGGAGGAGACAGCATCAGCTCATGGGCTGAAAACTCAAAGTGAGGCTGTGGGAGAGCAGACGTGCTCAGGAAAGGAGGGCAGAAAGCAAAGGGTATGGTAGCAAGCTATGGGTCTTTCATATATCATGCCATTGGCCTATGTGAACTCCCACAATCCACCATTATCACCAAACTTCTCAAGGCAGGATGATCAATGGTTATGTTACAGCTCCCGCGTGCGTATGTATTGGGGGGGAGGAGACAGCATCAGTGCACAGGCTGAAAACTCAAAGTGAGGCTGTGGGAGAGCAGACGTGCTCAGGAAAGGAGGGCAAAAAGCAAAGGGTACGGTAGCAAGCCATGGGTCTTTCATATATCATGCCATTGGCCTATGTGAACTCCCACAAACCACCATTATCACCAAACTTCTCAAGGCAGGATGATCAATGGTTATGCTACGGCTTCCAAGAGCTCACCGAAAGATCTAATATTCTCTGTAAAGTACAATGTCATGCAAATCAATTCAAGAAACACACAGCACACTCACAGCCTTCCAGAGAGATCACCACCCAGCCAATTTCAGCAACATTTGGGAGCTTCTTGATGCTCTTAGCTACATGTACCCCTTGACCTTGAATCTTGCCAACATGCGTGCCATAGTTATGCCATGTGTTGGCCTTGTGGGTACTCAGCCCTCTTGCAACCCACACAAGGACCTTACATACAACCACTTTATAAAGAAAGTTCTTGGAGACAAATAAAACAATACTGAAGACTAATGATAGCTGGAGAAGAAATATATATCACCAAAGGAACTCAATACAAGAGAAGGTATGAGAGAAGCTTTGGAGGGAGCAAACATCAGTCCTCCAGAGAAGGCAACTGTAGTGGACTTCTGCACTAGCTCCACAAGTTGGAACTAAACCAGATCTGAGACAACAAACTGATGCAAGGGTTGCTACAGATCTGGAATAAAAAGAACAGTTGATGGAGCAGAAGTTGGAGTAGAAGTTGGGGGCAGATCTGGAGTAGAAGTTGGGGACAGCAGATCTAGAGCAAGAAGGAGGCAGATCTGGAGCTGGAAGGAGGGACAGATCTGGAGCAAGAAGGAGGCAGATCTGGAGCTGGAAGGAGGGACAGATTTGGAGCAGAAAGGGGATAGATCTGGAGTTGGAAGGAGGGACAGATCTGGAGCAGAAAGGGGACAGATCTGGAGCTGGAAGGAGGGACAGATCTGGAGCAGAAAGGAGGCAGGAAGGAGAGGCAGAAGAGGAGGCAGCCAGGAGGCAGAAGAGAGGCAGCCATGAGGCAGAAGAGGAGGCAAGAGCTCAGGGTGTGCAGGGACCTCAGGAGCTCAAGTGATTGTGGAGCACCTAGGCCCCCCCTTTAAATAGGGAAGGGCCAGTCAATCAACCAGCTGGTCAGCCAGATTTTGACCAACCAGGTCAGTCTGGTTGGCCAGTTATTCGTCAACCAGAATGTGGCCAATTTTGGCCTCCAATCCTAGGCTCTTCTGGGGCCTGCTTTTGACAGTGTTTTGGTTTTGATTTTCGTCCTGACGGAGATTCACCTATGGCTTTTTACATGTATTTTATCGGACCTTTGCGCCAGTTTGGCCTTTGATTATCCTGTCCTCTAGAGTTGGAGATTGCCTGGCTTAACACCCCATCTCAATGTCCAATGTAGAAGGGAGAAGCAAAGAGTTGTTCTAGGGGTGATCTATCTTCTTCATCAGCCCTTTTTTTTTTTTTAATAAATAAATAAAAAGAGGGTTTTCATTTAGATGAAGATGCCTACAAAGTAGGTTTTCATCTTCACTAAATGCCCAGATGATGGTACAAAAAAGAAGTACTTTAAGGAGTGCCCTCACAGGGGATTTGTTCACTTCCTTAAGCACAAGTACACAAAAAACTGCTAAGGAGAAGGAGGCGGTATACCAATCCCCAGTCGTGGGCTGAGATGCTCAAGACTAGGGCGGTTAACCGGCTTGGTAAGAATGTCAGCATGA
This sequence comes from Dipteris shenzhenensis, assembly GCF_047967505.1. Taxonomy (NCBI): domain Eukaryota; kingdom Viridiplantae; phylum Streptophyta; class Polypodiopsida; order Gleicheniales; family Dipteridaceae; genus Dipteris; species Dipteris shenzhenensis. The sequence continues at coordinate 51,263,935 of NC_141608.1, forward strand.
TTATCGGCAGCTGGAACATATACCAATCGAATAGTACCTAATTCCACTTGCTCGCGAGTAAAATGAAAGTGTACATTGACATGTTTGGTGCAGTTGGAAAAAATGGGATTGTTGGCAAGAGCGATGGCACTTTTGTTGTCAACGTAGAGGATCATTGGTTCAGTACAAGGAAGGTGTAGCTCTGCCAAAAACTGCCGGAGATATATGGCCTCTGTGGTACAATCATACAAGGCCCGGTATTCAGCCTCAGTAGAAGAGCCAGCAACAGTTTCTTATTTATGACTGGACCAAGAAACAGGTGCCAAGCCGAACGAGAAAATGTAGCCGCCATGAGAACGGTGATTGTCCGAGTCGCCAGCCCAGTCGGAATCAGTGTATCCCTGTAGTGTTAGTCCTGGTCTGAAATGTAAACCATAAGAGTAAGTACCACATATGAACCGCAAGATACGAATACATGCATGCCAATGAGTGAGCTTGGGTTCATTAAAGTACTGACTGAGAATGGAAACTGAGTAAGAAAGATCCGGACGAGTGTGAATGAGCCAGAGCAGCTTGCCAACAACCTGACGATAGAGATGTTCATCAAAGGGAGGAGACTCCAAGTCTTTTGAGAGCTTGACTGTGGGATCCAAGGGAGTGGCAGCTAGCTTAGGCTCGTGGAGAATGATCTGATCAAGGAGTTGAAGAGCATATTTATGTTGAGAAACAAAGATACCACCAGAATGCTGAACAACTTCCATGCCCAAGAAATAGGAGAGAAGACCGAGATCAGTCATCTCGAAAGTGGTGCTGAGTTGAGATTTAATGAATTGAAGTGTGGTGGGGGTAGAGCCCAAAAGCAAAAGATCATCTACGTAAAGTAAGATAAAGCAGACCCCCTCTGAAGATTGATGTATATATAAATTCGGATCAAAAGGAGTGGAATGAAACCCATTAGTTTTGAGGAAGGTGTCTATTCTATGGAACCACGACCGAGGTGCTTGTTTAAGCCCATAAAGAGCTTTGTGGAGACGGAATACCTTATTTTCATGGCCAGGAGGAGAAAAACTAGGTGGGGGAGCCACATAGACTTCCTCATCAAGGTAGCCATTGAGAAAGGCACTCTTGACATCCATCTGATAGATAGACCAGCTGTGATGAGCGGCTAGGGCGAGAAGAAGGCGAAAGGAAGTTAATCGAGCAGTAGGTGCAAAGGTTTCCTCATAATCAATACCATGTTTTTGGCGAAATCCTTGCACTACTAAGCGAGCTTTGTACTTGTCCAGTGTTCCATCGGCTTTGAGATTTGTTTGGAAGATCCACTTGGTTCCTATGACCTTTTTGTGAGTGGGTCGATCGACCAAAATCCAGGTCTCATTGCGATCAATGCTCTCAAGACCATGAAGCCGATGAAACTCAGAGCCGGTATTGGAGGGAGTCTCAAGAAATTGTGTTATGAGGTACAGACCATGAGGTTCGCCCCGACCTAAAAGGAGTCCCGACGTCTCATCTATGATTTCGACATGCATCTTCGTAAATAGCACCGTGCGACCAAGAAGGCAAAGTTGATGGACGAAAAGAAGATTGAACCCTAATTGGGGGACATAAAATACTTGATCCAATTGAGCAAGATTGGGGCCCTTGTCAGTATCAAATGTGATTGAACCAACACCATGAATAGTAGCAACAGAGTTATTGCCACAACGGACTCCCCCTGTTGCCAGTAGGTGAGAAATGAAGAGATCATGATGAGGGGTCATATGATGAGTGGCTCCACTATCCACAATCCAAGGGTCTTTAGAGCCACATAGAAGAGTATGAAATGTTGATCCAGATATGGATGGGGAGGAGTCAAGCTCGGTGATATGGATCAAGGCTTGAGAAGTGAAGTCTAGAGAATCTCCAATGGACCAGTCAAACAGGCCTTCAGGAGTTATAAAAGGAGGGGATGGGGTGAAATGATTAGTGACATGGCCCTGTGGTCTCCAAAGACCAGCGTTAGGTGGAGGAGGACCACTCCTAGGGCGCCAATGAGGTGGCAGAGGAGTCGTGGTAGGGGGCTATGAAAGAATGCCTTTGGCTTTGGAGCGACATTCATCATCAACATGCCCAACTTTCTGGCAATGCTGACAAAACCTATTCTTTTTGGGAAGGTTGTGCTAGGCGGGTTTAATACCAGAGGAGTTATTGGAGTTAGGAGTGGGAGAGGGCTTCCTGGAGCTGAGTTGATCTTTTTGAATCCCAGAGAGAAGAGCCCCCTTTGAAGCAGGAACACTATGTTTTTGGTGGACCTGAGAGTAAAGATGAGCATAACGCAAAAGTTGACATTCGAACTCATAAAAAGTAGAAAGAGAGGGTTGAGAAATGATTTGCTACATAAAACTAAAATACTTGGGCGGGAGTTTGTTCAAAAAGAAAGTAATTTGGTCATCCTTGGATTTGGGAGGACCAGTTGTGGCAAATTCAGCAACTAACCGTCGGTAGTCGGCCAGTTTGACCTTGAGATCATCGTCAGCAGTGATCTGGAATTGCGGGAGATCATGGTCAAGATTGATGCGATGAGTACGATCTCGAGCTGCATAGCGGTCAGTGAGATGTGCCCATCGCTCAGAGGCAAGGTCAAAATGCTATAATTGAGAGTGAAATTCAGGCAAAAGACCTTGCATGATTTCGACAATGGTAGTGGCATTACGATGTCGCCACGATCGAACTACCTGATAAGGATAAACATGAGGATCAGGTTGCAGTTCAGTACCTTGAACGAGTTCCCATAGGTCTTGATAATAAAGCACATGGCACATGAGATTTGACCATGTGGTATAATTAGACCTGTTAAAATGAGTCATATCAGTGAAAGCATGTTTGGCTGTTGCAGAGACAGGGTGAGAGGAAGAAAGGGAATGATAGGGAGAAGCAACCGGTGGAGGCATGAGAGAATTCAAAACAGGAGCGGAGTGAGAAGAAGGGAGAGGCGGCACCATCGGAGGAACAAAAGGATTCGGAGAAGGTCCTGAGGGGGAGGGATAAACATGAGAGGCGGGATATGACATGAGAGGGGAAAAAGGGGCAGCGGGAGAGATAGAGGGAAATAAACTATAGGAGTCCAGTGGCATGGGAGAAGAAGGAGGATGAGAAGCCACTAGAGGAAAGATGGCAGCGGAAGATATGAGAGGGATGGGAGGGAAGGAAGAATGAGAACCGAAAGCAAACTCATTGTCTGACACATTTCTCCTTTCTCATCTGCGCGTGTTCACATGCATGTATGGATCTGTGTCCTCATGATTACTCGTTCCTATGCCTTGCATAACAGATGGAGTTGCACCAAGGGAATAGGGCAACATACCTTGCACTGATTCTTATGGGATAGGCACTGTCAAATAACCCAATGTTCTCATGTCAGCCTGTCCTCTTTCATCAAGGTATACTTGTTCTTCGTCGGCACCAAACTTGAGATGTTGCTCAGCTTCTTCTGAGTTGAATAGAGGTCCTTGTTGACGTATCAGAGAAAACCGTGGAGAAGTAGAAGCACAAGGTGTGCGGTTACCTACTTCAAGTTCCTTCCATTTCTAGAATTCAGCAAATTCTTTAAAGAGTTTGGAGAGGTATTCATCACCTTCAATCCTGGCAGACTCTCTCTCGACATATGACGAGGGAGGTGGTTAAATAGAGGTCGATTCAGGCTGAGATTGCTTCGGGGAAGAAGGAGAAGACATCTTCAGTTGATGATCTATCTTCCAAGCTTTCCAGGTCAAGGCTCAGGTGTCGATTGGCACACCTCACTCTGATACCATATAAAGAAAGTTCTTGGAGACAAATAAAACAATACTGAAGACTAATGATAGCTGAAGAAGAAATATATATCACCAAAGGAACTCAATACAAGAGAAGGTATGAGAGAAGCTTTGGAGGGAGCAAACATCAGTCCTCCAGTGAAGGCAACTGTAGTGGACTTCTGCACTAGCTCCACAAGTTGGAACTGAACCAGATCTGAGACAGCAAAATGATGCTGCAAGGGTTGCTATAGGTCTGGAATAAAAAGAACAATTGATGGAGTAGAAGTTGGAGCAGAAGTTGGGGGCAGATCTAGAGCAAAATTTGGGAACAGATCTGGAGCAAGAAGGAGGCAGATCTGGAGCTGGAAGGAGGGATAGATCTAGAGCAGGAAGGAGGCAGATCTGGAGCTAGAAGGAGGGACAGATCTGGAGCAGAAAGGGGACAGATCTGGAGCTGGAAGGAGGGACAGCAGAAAGGGGATAGATCTAGAGCTAGAAGGAGGGACAGATCTAGAGCAGAAAGGAGGCAGGAAGGAGAGGCAGAAGAGGAGGCAGGAGCTCAGGGTGTGCAGGGACCTGAGGAGCTCAAGTGATTGTGGAGCACCTAGGCCCCCCCCTTTAAATAGGGAAGGGCCAGTCGGTCAACCAGCTGGTCAGCCCAGATCTGCCTGGCCGATCGGGCCAGTCTAGTCGACCAGATTTTGACCGACCAGGTCAGTATGGTCAACCAATTATTGGTCGGCTAGAATGTGGCTAGTTTTGGCCTCCAATCCTAGGCTCTTCTAGGGCCTATTTTTGACAGTGTTTTGGTTTTGATTTTCGTCCTGATGGAGATTCACCTGTGGCTTTTTACCTGTATTTTATTGGACCTTTGCGCCAATTTGGCCTTTGATTATCCTGTCCTCTAGAGTTGGAGATTGCCTGGCTTAACACACTTGACCATTTGTTTATTTACAACCTAGAGTTTATGTTAAACCAAATCTATGGCCTCTCTAAAAGACAATCATCAACTGATCCTTCCAAGGTCATATTATATTCGGACTGAATGTAACACTTGGCGTGTTCTCACAAGATTTCTCAGTGTTGCTTGCTTGATGAGCATCCTTCGCTCCTTGGTTTGACCTACAACACTACAAACACATCCCTTCTTACTTACAGCATGTGCTCTTCTACTTGAGCTCATGGCTGGATACATTTATGCAGGATGTGCTTGGGCAGGTGCTTTGAACTTATGCACTATAAGCTTGTCCTTGACGTCCTTGCTACATAGTTCTTGTTATTGTAACCCCCAGAAGTGTGGGTATCATCATGCTTGAGGTTCACATACCTCAGAGAAAGACATCTCAAGTTTGATGACCCTAGGTAGGGCTCGGATGAACACAAGGAATCTGATAGCATCTCATCAAAAGTGGCCTGCTGCCCACCACTAACACCTTGTTGCAAATGAGCATCATTCGTCTAATGCATGGGCTGTGTGTGAGTGCCAAACATGCTCATGCATCTAGCCCAATTGTAGCTCGCAAATTGGGCAGACTATTTCTATACACAAATGAGGGAGGACCTGTCAACACATGGAAATCAAATAAAAAATCCAATGTTGTACATGTCAGTCATGTACCACATGCAACAGCAACAACCACCCCACAGATTCAGTTTGGTGGACAAGGGGGCTACAACTGAAGAAGAAACAACGGTGCTCTCCATTCCAAAGAAGTTGTGCTTTGGCCCAAACTCTCGTCAACCAATCAAGCCATTTGATTGGCATTGGCTTTAAGAAATGACAGTTGACATTGGCCTCCCTCCAATCCCCTTTCGATTGGCACCTCTTTGACCTTTCCTGTTACCCCCATCCCTCAACTGAGAATTTCTCATCTTTAGCAAGAGCAGCATGAGCAGCAATCTCATCTTACCGGTTCATCAGTTGATCCCTGGGCTAGCTTCATGGAGGTCTTGCATTTTTGTTCTACCCTATCCTACAGCTCAGTGGAAGGATATAGTGGTATGTCAAGTCCAAAGGTGCCGAGAAACCCAAGTGTCACTCTCAAACATAGCACAGCAAGCACAACATGCGCATAACTCAATGGTCACAAACCAGGCGATGGGCCAACTCGCATTGGTGGCACGGGAAGAATCTTATCAACGTCGGGTTGAAGAGCTGCAAATGCAAATCTTTTACATATTTGACAACAGATTACTTTGCAGTGAAGAAGAAAAGGAACTGATCTCCATGCTAGTGCCTAATTCCCTCCTCGTGAAGTGAAGCAGGAGGAGTTGATGATGAATTCCTTGCCTATCTTGTGGAGCTCATCTACATGCTCCTTCTTCTCCCTCAGGCAAGGAATTCATTTCTGCGAATTCCAAAAATGGTGGCAAATCTCCATGCTGGTGGTGAATTCCCTGCTAGGGAAGTAGAGGATGGCAAATTTTAGAAATGGTTGTAAATCTCCATATTAATTTCTTGGTTGACTTGTGGAGCAAGCAACCTCAACTATTTTTAATCTCGCTTTCCCCCTTTAGCTTGTGGTGCTTCCTTGACTCGTGTGGTAAGCCACATGACTTGGGGGGCAAGCCAACTCAGGGCATCTTTGGCCAACTGACTCGTGTGGTAAGCCACATGACTTGGGGGGCAAGCCAACTCAGGGCATCTTTGGCCAACTGACTTGTGGAACAAGCAACCTCAGTTATTTTTAGCCTCCTTAGCTTGTGGCACCACCTTGACTTGTGGGGCAAGCCAGCTCAGGCCTTCTTTGGCCGGCTAACTTGTGGAACAAGTAACCTCAGGCTTTTTTAGTGCATCTTTTCCTCTTTTAGCTTGAGGCACCTCCTTAACTTGTGGAACAAGTCCCCTGCCTTATGAGACAAAATAACTCAAGCCATCTTTGTCCGCCTGACTTGTGGAGCAAGCAACCTCAGCTATTTTTAGCCTCCTTAGCTTGTGGTGCCACCTTGACTTGTGGGGCAAGCCATCTGAGGCCATCTTTGGCCAGCTGACTTGTGGAGCAAGTAACCTCAGCCATTTTTAGCATTTCTTTCCCTCTTTTAGCTTGAGGTGCCTCCTTGACTTGTGGAGCAAGCCACTTGACTTGGGAGGCAAGCCAACTCACCCACCTTTAGCTTGCCTTTCCCTCTTTAGCTTGAGGCATCACTTCTTGCCCATTTTTGGACCTCGACTTGTGGGCCAAGCTAGCTCAAGCCTTTCCTCGCCCCATAGGGCAAGAAAGGCTTGCTTTTGGGCCAAACTTACCACCTTTACCCAAATCTAGGCTTCCCACTTTCTATTTAGCACCTATCCTTCTCTTCCCTCCTCCATCTCTGCAAAATTCGTCCTTACCCCTCCTAATCTCATCTACTTTGAAGTTCAACACCGCCTTCTAGCCTACTTTTCCATTCCCTGCTCTACAATGTGTGCCTCCCCAACCTCTCAAAGATTGTCCTCCGTCCCCTGCTCTAAGTTGCCATCTTTGCCAGCTTGTGGATCCCTTGATCTCTTATCATTTTGACCACTCCAAATGCCTTGCAACTCATGTACGCAAAGTCTATAGCATTGTGTGATTCAATGACAACTCAGTAGCAAGTGGAAATTATATGCTCACATTGTGGTGACTCGACAGTTCAATCGCAAAGCCTTTTTCAATCTGGTTCATTCATAAGAGAGCTTTTCTTTCTGGTGGTTTTAGCTACTCTCTCATAAAACGAGCCTTCAATTTTAAGCAAATATGGCCAACACTATTCTCATAAATGGTTAATGCTCCGGTCAATAATCCATCCCCACTTTCCAAGGATCGGGCTTCTCTGGATGGAAGGCCAAGATCATGATGATTCTAGAAGGAGATAATCTCTTAAAAATCGTTCAAGGCATGGCTTCTTACCCTCCCCAACTTGTGGATGGCTCTAGCAAAATTGGCAAATAACGTTTGTCGAATGGACCAAGAAAGACAAGGCTACAAGACGGTGCATTCTTTTTGCTTTGAGTGACTCGCTTATGATGGATTTCTTTCATCTGACAACTTTAAAAGAGGTATGGAACTAACTCTTATCTACTTTTGAGAAAAAGTCAATCACTGAAGTTTTGTATCTCCACACTACTCTCGATAATCTTCTGTACAGATCCTCTACTTTGATGACCACTCACATAGCATCGTTCAAAGAGATTCTCAACCAGTTGACTACTATTGGGGTACCCATACCCTAGTCTCAACTTGTGGCTCATCTTCTTCACACTATCAAACACATTAGAGGATGCTAAGGAGGCAAAAACTGATCCAAAATCCCTGAGTATGGAAGAGTTGCAAGGATTTGCGACGGTATTAAAACATTCATTTTAAAACATCATACTAAAATGTTCGTTTTAAAACGTCGTATTAAAATGTTTATTTTTTTTAATAATAAGCTTGGAAGCATTTTAAAACGGTCCAGTAGTAGCGGTCTTTCATCGGGACCAGCTACAGGCAATTATTGCACAGTAACTAGAAACACCATAGGGTGCCATGCAAACTCACCGTGTGGTTTATATGTTCACCGTGTAGCATTGTGCATTTACACCATGTGGTGTTTCTATTTACCATGCAGTAGATATATACTATATATAATAGTTGTGCCATCGTATTGTTTACGTTCTCGATTTTTGGAGCTCTATGGAGCATTGGAAAAGACAAGAAGGACTTTAAAAAAGGATAAGCAAAGCTACAAATCAAATTTGTAAGTTTTGCATATTCTTTTAAAAAGTATTTAGTGTCAGTTGGGTGGGCTCGCTTTGGCTGGCCAAAATCCAACTCACACTTAGATACAAATTGGATAAATTTAGTAGTTTTGTTAGATTCATGAAATAGTTTGTATAGTAAAAAAATAGTAGTATGCTTTTTAAAGTAGAAGTTGCAATCTTTGCATTTTGTTCTTATAAAGTTTATGTAATGGCTTTGTTTTAAATTTAAGAAAAAGTCTGTGTGTCGGTTCAAGGTCTGCTTAAGTTGACCTGAAAAAACTCGCACATTGACGAATAATGTTAGCCATTGTGCCGGTTGGAGGTTCGCTAATGCTGACTTGGAAAAAACTGCAAATTGATAAAAACTATATTACATACAATATACTATTTGTAATTTCTAATTATTTAATATTAGAGAATACTCGACCTTGAGCCGATTGTGGAGCTCGCAATAGTTGGCTCGTTAGCAACTCGTTTAAAGTCTAGTCGAGGTTGCAGAGCTCACAATTGCTGGCTCATTAGTAACTCGCAAAATTATATCCTCTCATGCAAGTAGAAAGCAACAAACAACAATTGTTGATAGATTATATGTTATTATTTAGAGACAAGGTTTACAATCATCAAACGATGTTTTTCATAAATTATAAGTACGAGAAAAAATCCCTATTTTAAGCCGTTCTTGTTTTTCAGTTTTGGGACGCTAACCTGTCAACCTCGAGTTCTCCTACTAATAGAGCCTAGAGAAAAACAACGCACACAAGTGCTCACTGCTTAGTGCATATGTAAGTAATGTTAGCTAGTATGTGTGAGATACTGACATTCACAAACAAAGCATGAGGTTGCGAATGATCATGGTGCAGATAGATGCTTACGAGAGAGAGAGAGAGAGAGAGAGAGAGAGAGAGAGAGACGTGGGAAAAGGCGATGTGCCATCCCACGCCTGCTTTGATAGGTAGATTACCACGTTCGTAATCATCCAGTTATGTTGGGAGGGGACAAGACAATTGGGTGATTTCTCTCTTGAGGTCTAGCAAGCTTACATGAAGATTTATAAGTTAGTTATGCCAATTGATTCCTATACAATTGAATAGGAAACCAAGAAAACACCATGAGTTTTATGCTATAAACATAAATATAAAGACATGTGTGACCAAACATATTTCTCGTGCATAATTGCTTTATGTTTCTCTTTCAGCCTTTGGCACCAACCATGGCTCCAAAGAGACGAGGTTGAAATCCTACAAAGGCTCAGGATTATGTTACAATGTTAAGTAGTAAAAAGTGAAAATGCAATATTTGCCAGAAGGAATATACAGGGTCAGGCACACGAATGCAAAGGCATCTTATAGGTGATCCTCAAAATCAGATTGGAAAGTGTAAGGGACTAGGAGTGGAGAGAGTGATTGCCATTCTAGTTGGCGAAACCCCTGGAAGTATAGACAGTCAGGTGGGTGCTATAGTAGCATGCCAATAAACCCAAACTCCGCCCGTTGAGAGAGTTGCATGCCATGAATCTCGAGATGTGCAGTCTGTAGCCATAGTAGATGGCTCATCACAAAATATTACTGCTTGCAGTATTAGGTTCAATGACACAAACAGCAAGTTGCTCGATGATGCATATGGAAGCCAGTCAATGTAGCAACGTGTCTCATCCACAACCACATCAACGTGTGTAACAACAATCATTTGAAACGTCTTTTAAAGCACAACACATAGAGAAGGCTCAGTAAGATGTTATTGAGGCTCTCTGTCGAACTGGTTATCCTCTGAGCATGGTGCAAAGCCTGCATTGGAAAAAGGCCATGGCTTCCATAGCAAGGATTGGTCTACGTTTCACAATCCCAAGTTATCATGCCATTCATAATAACATGTTGGATGCCTACTATGAGAGGATGACAGATGAAATGCAACAAGTAGTGTACAGTGGTATTGAGAAAACATCTTGTACCATTAGTGATGGATGGAAAAATGTCATGGTTGTAACATTTAAGGGTGGAGCCTTTCACAATTGATCCACACAAGCGGGCATGCCAAGATAGGTGTTTACATCACTAAACAATTGGAAAAAGTAATTGTGGATGTGGGACTAGAAAATGTCATTCAAATAATCACTGATAATGCAAAAAATTACCGGAAGGCTGCAAAGATAATAAATAAAAAATATCCTACTATTTGGGCATCGCCATGCTCTTGCCACTATCTTGACCTTGTGCTCGAAGACTGGTACAAAACACTGAAGACTAGTTTCTTCAAATCAGCAGTGGATGAGGGTCGAAAGTGGTGCTGTACTTTCTTAACCATGAAAGATTATTGGGTATATTTAGAAACTAGCAACCTGCAGACAAGCCACTAGAGTTTTTGAAGCCTAGTGGAACCTGCTTCGAAACAAACTACATTATGCTGGAGCGATTGCTCAAGTACAAGGAGTTGTGACCGAAACGTTCTTCATTGTAGATGCAACTGTGGGGGTTAAAGGTCACTGTGCCTTTACCTGGGTTATGTACAATACTCAAACACATATATAAATGAATGAAAAAGAAGATTAGGGTGGTTTTGCACCCACCAAAACTTGTGTGGCTCTCTGTTTCTCTCTCTCCCTCTTCTATTCTTGCTTCCGTTGAGAGCACTCTCAACTGGTATCAGAGCCCGGGTGATCTAGCTGAGTGTGTGTGAATGCTTGAAGCTCAGCAGCTCTGTGAGAGAAAGGAGAAGCTCTGTGGGAAGCTTTGTGGGTGACTTTACTTGCATCCGAGTGTGCAGAGACCTTGGAGGAACCTTTGGAAAAGTCACTTTGGTTTTGCGAAGTGGTTTTGAGAGCCTATTAAGTGTTTTCAAAGAAAAAGTCGTTTTTTGAGCTTTTCCCTGTTCCGTTCGATGATAGAGACTCCGTATTGACTTGTAGAGGCAACTATTGCTTGCTTTTGGTATCCACTTCACTTCAGGAGCTTGGAAACACCTTCATTCTTGAATCTGGGATCATTTCATAGGATTTCTGACTCACTGTGTCAGTTTCTGCGTTTTTCTGCCTGGGTGTTGGAACTCAAGTTTGGAGTAACCATTTGCAGATCTGTCAATTCCAGTGGACTCAGGAGGACCTAAAACTTCTATGTTGCTCATCATTCACACTTTGGTGGAGTTTACAAATAGCTCTGTTTCCAAAAACGTTTTTCAGTCCGTGTGTTGGACCCAGTGATTGAGACCACGGTTTCCAAAACTGTCTGTCCCATTGCGTTCCAGATGCCAAAAACCCCTACCTATCAGTTCTTACGTGATTCGGTGGAGGATTTTCAGAGTTATAGATCTCTATGTATTCGATTTCGTCTCTCTGTTATGCATTTTTCATTCTAAGGTTTTGAAACCTTAGATTTATGCCACATGACAATGGATAAGTGTTGACTCTCATTTCTCACTCATCGGTTGGGATTTTGTAGCTCCGGCAGAAGAGAGATATTTGCAAATTTTTTGCTGAGTCCGATTATGCAATGGAGCCCATGTTTTGAGGCATCTCAGGTTCTATTTTCAGTAGCGGTCATTACCGTGGGACTATGATTTCCTGAACATACCTTATGCAGATCACTCTGGTTGCAATTTAAGTAGTGTGCGCTCATTCGTGGTGTGCATTGGGTTGCAGTGGATGATTTATAGGCCATTTGGATGCATTGCGATCCTTATAGTGGGTTGCAGTGGGTTGCAGTGGATGATTTATAGGCCATTTGGATGCACTGATAGGCACAAATTTCCTTGTGGGATGTTATTTTTATGGACGCTTTACACATGAATGCTATTTTATGCTGAGGGATAGCTTTGACACAGTGCAGGTGATGCACTGATAGTGCTATGCTCTCTTGGATGAGATATTATTAATGCATATGCCAATGGACGGTGTTTATGCTTGAGTCATTTGACACTTATTGGCATTTTGGATTGCCATTGCAGTTGGCATTTTCTTTTGGGCCAGATTTGCTCATATGGATGCATAGTATATGCACATGAGTCAGATGCTTTGAGACATGAGTTCTGGTGATATTTCACTCTATTGTGGCATACACATTTGGGTGCACCTGGTATTTGGTGTGATTCTCTCTTATAGGCACTAACATTTGGGATTTTGCTTTATTTGCATCATGGCATCCTCTTCCATGTCTGAAAAGGAGTTTTTCAACATTAAAAATTTTGATGGGACAAACTTTTCTTTGTGGAAAGAACAAATAAGGGATGTGCTTTTTTAAAAGAAGTAGATTAAACCCTTGGCAGGGATTGAAGCTAAGCCTACAAATATGTCTGATGATGATTGGAATGAGTTGGATGCATTAGCAAAATCTACTATTAGACTTCATCTTGCAGAGTCAGTTTATTTCACAGTAGTAAATGAGCAGACTATGAAAGATTTGTGGAAGAAACTGTGTGCCACTTATGAAAAGGAAACTGCCTCTAATAAAGTTTACCTCATGAAGAGGTCGTTTGAGCTGCAGATGAAGGAAGGGGTCTCCATTGCTTCTCACTTGAATGAATTCAATATTATTTTCAGCCAGCTTTAGGCTCAGAAGATGAATTTTGATGCAGAGACTAAGGCAATATTTCTCTTATATTCATTGCCATCCTCATGGGATACCTTCCGTACAACTGTCAGTAACTCTGCACCTGGTGGAGTACTGAAATTTAATGATGTCGTGGGTAGCTTGTTGGCCGAGGAGATTAGATGGAAGTCTATGGATGGCAACAAGCAGGATGCAGCCTTAAATGTGCAAAGGGGCAGATCATAGTTCAGGGGGAATTCCCAAGAAAGAGGGAAGTCTCGTAGCAAATCTAGGGCACAGAACATTGAGTGTTACTACTGTGGCAAGAAGGGCCATATGAAAAAGGATTGCTACAAGCTAAAAAGAGAGCAAAAGGATAAGAAAAAGAATGCAAATTGGGGTGCAAATCAAAAGGAAGAGAGTCCAAGGGAGGACAAAGGGAAAGTGAAGATCGAGGAGATCAATGCAGTCACACATGATAGTGACAATGACGTTCTCTTCATGTCTACTTTATCTGCAAAGTTGCTTACCACTTCAGATGATGCATATTCCCAAGATTGGATTTTGGATTCTGGTGCTTCATTCCATGTTACTCCCCATAGGGAATGGTTCTCCACTTATGACAGTGGAAAGACAGGTTGTGTGCATCTTGGAAATGAGTATGCATGTGACATAGTGGGAGTAGGTGACATAAAGTTTTCTTTTGCAAATGGGTCTACATTTATTTTAAAACATGTGAGACATGTGCCTAAGTTGACCAAGAGTCTTATTTCAGTGGGTCAGCTAGATGATGCTGGTTTTCACACCACTTTTGGCTTTCAAAGTTGGAAAATTTAGAAGGGCTCTATGCTTTTGGCTAGGGGTGCCAAGTGTGGGACTTTGTATCCCTTACATGTATCAGGGGTATTTGATCATGTTCTTGCAATAACCAAGCAGCCAAGCACTTCTTTATGGCATTGCCAGTTGGGCCATATGAGCCAAAATGGGATGAAACTCTTATGCCGTTTGGGTTATGTACCACATTTGAGTTTCTATGATTTTGAATTTTGTGAGCACTGTCTCTATGGGAAGCAGACTAAATCAGCCCATAAAAGAAGGGGAAAGAAAGAGTTTGAAAAGCTATATTTGGTGCATTCAGACGTATGTGGTCCCATGCCTACACGGTCATTAGGTAGGGCTGAATACTATGTGACATTCATTGATGATGCAACTAGGAAAGTGTGGGCGTATGCTATAGCTCGAAAGAGTGATGTGTTCCAGGTATTTCAGAAATGGCTGGCCTTGGTTGAGAATCAGTCAAGTAGAACGCTTAAATGCCTACGGACTAACAATGGTGGAGAGTATCTCTCTCATGACTTTTAGCATTTATGTGATACACGTGGGATTAAGAGGGAGCTCACATCCCCTCGTACTCCAGAGCAAAATCTAGTTGCAGAAAAGATGAACCGCACCATTCAAGAAAGGTTGCAATGCATGCTTTCCAATGCAAGTCTTTCTAGTGGTTTTTGGGCTGAGGCAATGAAGACTACAGTGCATGTGATCAATAGATCACCTAGTAACAGTTTGGATGGTGGTATTCCTGAAGAGGCATGGAGTTGCAAGAAGCCCTCTTACTCTCATTTGCATATATTTGGGTGTGAGGCATATGCACATGTGCCAAAAGACCTTCGAAAGAAGCTAGATCCTAAGTCTAGGAAATGCATCTTTCTGGGTTATAGTGAAAGTGGAGAGATGGGCTATCGTCTCTGGGATCCAGAAGCAAAGAAGATCATACGCAGTCATGATGTAGTCTTCAATGAGAAGAAGATGCATAAGGCACCCATGAGGGATGTGGAAATGAGGAGAATCACTTTCCAGGATGTGAATCCACCTGCATATGTTGATAGACAGCAAGCTGTCCATGCACCAAATGTGCAAGAAATGGTACCACCAAGTACTCCCACAGGTATACAATCAAGGGTAGATGATGGATCATCTATTGGTGGAAATGATGAGCCAAATGTGGCTGATATGCAGGTGGGACAGCAAGCTAAAATGCCCTACAATGGAGTGCTCTCTTGTGATTCTTCCTTTGGCATTTGTCATACAACTACATCATAACACTATAAACATCATACATGCATCATAATGGAGGAGACTCTTGTGATTGTTCGAGTGGAGGCTGTGATGCTTTAGGTGTACACTGAGTGTCTACTTCTTGTGTACACCGAGTCTCTACTTCTTGTGCTTTGGGAGTAGACATAGTCTCTCTTTCCTCTGCAAACCTTGGTGCTACTGCAATTGCATAGTCTCTCTTTCCTTTGCAAACCCTAGTATAGTGATTAGGTCTCGAATGGTCTCAGTCCTAAACAATTGTAGATCCTCCTCCGAATATTTGAGCTTTGAGCATTCTTTTGATGAGCCTTGTGGCTTCAGATCAAAAATCTCATTGAAGATCAACATGCAGTTATAGGCAACCCTCCACCCACAGCTATGCCCATCCTCCTGTTGCACTACTATATGCCTTTGGAAATCTAGCAGGTCTTTCTACACCCCTATTTCTTTGACTACAGAAACCAACTTTTTGATCAACCTGTCCATCATGACATATTAAAAAAACTTAGTGTGTCTATTGCATAAGATACATAACATGAAAGAAACAACAGATGAGTAGAACACTTACATTTACACTGAGCCATGAAAGCCTGCAATCGAGTTGACAAACCAACAATGGTTGTCTTCAAGGTCCCAAATGACCAAACTCCAATGTGCACTCCACGAACAATTAAGAACCATTTTTATTTAATGCAATGCTGCCAATACAAGAAGAAAAATGAGTTTTAGATGATAGTTACGCCTCGTGATATGCCATAAATAGGACGTGCATGCCATCTAAATGTAGAGGTTGTAACCAAGTGCAAATCTCGGCTACCGTCTTTCTGCTATCAACAAGTATAGCAAAAAGGAGAGAATCTAGCATATACACACAATTCTGTACTGATCCAGAAAACTGTGAGATAACTATGCTGCACCAACAAATAAATGAATATTAGGTTATTAGATTCAATCAAACTATCGAATTATCAAGCCAACAAAAAGTTTGTATCAAACCTGAGAATGGCCATCATAATGTTATCATTGACCTCTTTTGAAAGCATAGAGAGAATTGAGACCTGTCTACCAAATTCGATATACTAGGGTTGATGTTTAATCATAACCCTAACATTGAAAGAGCCTCCCATTTCTTCCAATGCAGCCACATTTGTAGAATTGAGCACTTCTATCATCTTTGTCTCTTTGACTGCATTCGTTTCACACTCCTTTGAGCTGTTATCTATTTGACTTGGGGGTGGGTTCATAATGGCACCATCAAGAAGTGCTTTAATGGAACATGTCATATATGCACGTACAATAACCTTTGTATATGTTGATAGTGTGGTTTCACCCTTCAACTCAAAATTTTGACCAAGTAGCAACAAGCAATTGTAGCCGACCCTCCACACACAACTGTGGCCATCATTTTGATGTGGTACCTAGCATGTTGTATACTCTATTTATTGTGTCAAGTCACCTTGCTGCATTACTGCACCGATAGCACCTACCAACTTTTGAACCGACTTGCCCATCATAACAATGAATGTGTGTATTGCATATGATGTGTAACATGGAAGTAAACAACACAGGTAGTCTAAACTTACTCTGACACATTGCCATGGATGGATGCGATTGAATTGGCAAAGTAACACTTCTTGGTAAAGATGTCCACAGCCACCAAACTCCAATGTGAGATGCATTATCAATAGAGAATAATTATTTTGTTTGACACGATTCTAGCAATGCAAGAGAAAAAATAAGTAGGGGCTTGATGCTTACAATTCATAATATGCTGTAAAGATAACTCGTGACTCGTTCAAAGGAACATGCTTCAGCCACTTGCGTACATCCTCTATGGTATTTTGTTTATTGCTAAGCACTTCAAAAATAAGAGGATCGAGCAAATATGAAACTCTTTGTATATGTATAGGAAGTTGTGATATAGCATTGCTACAGAAAAAAGAATCAAAGTATAATTTGTTAGTTTTAATCAAACTACGAAAAGATAAAGCCAATGAAAAGTTTGCATCAAACCTAAGGATGGCTATGATGACTTTGTCATTAACCTCTTTCTTAGTGTCCAAGAGGATTAAAATCTCATCTTTACCAAATGGAAAAGTATGAGGTAGTTTCCAAATAAGTAGGATAGTAATAAATGAACTTCCCATCTGCTACAATCTAGTCATATTGTCTTGACTCATCTTGTTGATAGAGATATCTATATCATATTCATCTTCAGATGAGTTTGCCATGTTCTCCTCATCATCCTACCTCTATAAATACATAAAAACTTTATGAGATTGTCACATCCTAATTAATTTAATTTTTAAAAAATGATTCTTTATAAAAAAATGATTCTTTAAACAAGCATAGAAGCATAAAGATAAGGTTTCATACCTGAAGATATGTTCTTCACCTCTTTACGAGATCTTCTGAGGCAATATCATTGTTTTCATGTTTCTTATCTTCATCAACGAGCTCCTCACTATCCATGACATCATCAACCAATTCCTCACTGTCACCGACATCATCATTACTATCTTCATCTCTTCCATAATTCTCATCTTCCCCATCCATATCCTCATTCTCACTTTCCCCGTTCACGGCATTCTCTTTATCATACTTAGTTGTGAGATGAGCTAGAATTTCAAAATACTCCATGCAAGCATTACTTTCAATGATGTTTACAGGATATCCTTTCCTGATTAGAGATTTGAACAAATATCCCATCCGGTAAAGAGTGACTTCCCATCCTGATGGCTATAAAAATTCAATCATACTACATAAGAGGTCGCCACTTTTTGTTGGTCTTTCATAGTGGTTCCATTGACGATGCAGGGAACTTGGAGCTTCATGCTCTTCCAGTAGTAGGTGCAATCTCTTTGCACTCACTCTTATGTTCATGTGTAAAGAGTGATCAGGATATGGGCTCTTCATGCATAACACAAAGGATCCAATGTTTTTTGCTTTAAGGCCGCATTCTCTCTTGTCTCTCTTTGTGGAGTAAGCACCATTGTACACCTTCATTTGTCTCCCATATTGAGTTGACAAGGTGAGAAACATTTCTTCCCTCTCTTGTTTGTCGACAAATATGACAATATCACATATTCCTGTTTTACCCATATCCTGTCAATGAGATAATGAGCATAATCACGTGACGTTTCATTAACAAAGAGAAGTTGTGGCCTGTCCCACATTGTGTCATCCCCTAAGAAGTCTTTGCATGAAACTCCCTTGAAGTCAACCTTTCCAAAATAAAACTATCTCTAACTTGAATTGAAATCCATTGTGTAAAAGTTTTGCTTTTCTGTAAGAGTGCACATAAATGACTCTCTGTACATATGCACGCACATTCTGTGGAATCTCATTGGTCATACAAGAAGTAAATTCTGATCCATCCTCATGTACCCACTTGTCTGCCCATGCCTTCGCTTTAGCTGAAGCTAAAGCTGCTGCAATCTACTTCACAATAGTGGTGTCCACTTCACACTGGTTGATTGGAATGCCTTTCTCTGCAAGCAAATACTCTATTGTGCTCTTAAGTACATCAGGCTTCACAACCTCGCTAATGCAATACTCCATGCAATGATCTTTGTCTTTTTTTCCAAAAAATTATTCTTTTTTCATTATTTTTTCTACAACCATGCTTGCATACTTGTGTGACAAGCTTCTCATAGGCCTCCACATTCTAACCGTCATCTCCTTTTTCTCGGACTTCCTTGCCTTTTGTGGAATAAGTGAGGGAGCCTCATATGTGATATCCCCCTCTCATATGCAGCACACACTTCTTTAATCTATTGGAAGACTTCGTGCGGACGGAAAATTATACTTGTGTAGTCAAAGTACATGTCCTTCACAGTCTTATAGCTTGTCACCACCTTTGTCCTTTCCTGCTTTCCCCTTGGAACAATTGCACTCAAGCATGTGTAGAAATCAACAAGCTCTTCTGTTTCAGCTTTACGGGCAATTTTTTTTGAAGTGCTTATGGGAGAATGGAAAGAACCCCATATGCACCGTGCTTTCTCCAGCATCTCTGAAGCAGAGGTGATCTTTCGCAATGCATCAATATCATGATTAATTTTTTTTGACTCAATCAGATATTTCTTTTGATTCTTGAAAATGCATATGCGTGCTGCGTACCAATGGAATTGAGGAACTTTATTAAAGATCTCTAAAGAAAGTCTCCCAACATGCCTTTCAACATTTACATGCTTAGTACAAGCATAAGCAAAGTGCTATCCATCAATCGGCTCAAATGTGCAGTGACTTGAGAAATTAAACCTAGCATCCTTTATGCATTGGTCTAGATCTCTCACTATAGTTTGTCCTTCCTGCAAAGATGGAACCTGTTGTCCGACGAATTTTGTGAATTCTATCAAAAAATCCTCAGGCTGATGGAAACTGATGCTCATCCTTTCATATTTGTGTGGCCAATATGCCACTGGACGGACAACCACATTTGACACTACTGGCTTCTTTCCATTCATCAAAGCCCTATAAAGTTGTTCAGCATAGACTCGGTCTAATTTCCTGCTATTTGTGAAGATGCCTGCTCTGAGCACCATCTGTGCATTTACAAGGTATGTCTTCTAGCCCCAAATATAGCCTGGGTCATCCTCTATCACTCCCTCATTGAGACAAAGATTTAAATTCTTCATTGACATCATTTCAGCTTCTAAATTTGAACCTGCATCATCACCTTCATCTTCTTCGTGCTCTTTTTCTTCCTTTGTTCCTTTCTTTGTAGACGAATGGCCTCTTTTTCGAGTACTTGTAGCGATACTAGAAGTTGGTATCATAGCTCGCGAAGTACTTGCCTTTAGCATTTGGCACCTTGGTTTACTTTTTCAGAGGCTCTATCAGAGTCGCTTCCAGCCTGCTTTTTCCTCTAGTGCTTGAACTTCATGTGTATTCAAGGGATGTACTTCTTGTTGCATCCCATCACCTTCTTGAGTTACACCATCCAAGCGAGTATCCATGTGTGTGACACCCTTATCCAAGGCTATTGCATGTGTCTCAATCACTCCATTATTAGCCACTCCACTTTCTTTTACCTCAGGTCTTGTCCGATTGCAACTAAGTACTCAAGTATTATCTTTGACTGCAATCTCCTTGCTTCCACAATGGGAAATTGCTCCCACATGAGTTTTAGGATCTCCAATGTAGGCATCGATTCAAAAGATTGAGATGTTTCTGGAGGCGGCATCTTAAAAAGTGCTTTGAGTCTTTCCTTGAAAGAATAAACTTTTTATTACCAGTTCTTGAGGTGGTATAAATTATCACTAAAGTATTCTCCTTCTCTACTGTGATTTCGAGAACAATGGCCCGCCTGTAGCATATTGAGTTTTCCAAAAGTTGCACCCCATGGCTCATCATGTCCTTTGAAATCCCTCTTTGTTATTATCCACTAAGAATAGTTTGTCCTTTTTTTCGACCAAGAATCAAGCTCTCTTAGTGGTCTTTAGTATAGTCCAGTGTGGAAAGTCCTGTGGGGCATAATCTTTTCCCTCGTGCCTCAAGGTGATGTCATTGACAAATACTGAAACATTAATATCCACGAAAGTCCTGACATGCTCCATGATTCCTATATACAAACACAATAAGACTAAGTCACGATCTACCCAATCGTACAACTGTCACTGTCTGCCCAATGATACAACTCTCACAATCTGCCCAATGATACAATTGTCACTATCTCAGAATAGCCTGAAAGGCTCTACAAGACTCAATGATGTGCAAAATGATTAAAAAATAATGGGAATAGCCTAGAAGGTTGTACAAGGCTCAAATATGAACATAAATTATTTAAAAATAATTGGGGTAGCCCAAAAGGCTTTACAAGGCTTAAATAAACCGTTAGAAATATAAACAATCATCGATACATTTTTAAAAACAGAATCCATTGATACAACTCTGTAATTAGCTCTATTTACTGATTTCAATTCCCACATGTCCTTCCACTGATACAGCTACCAGCTACCAATATTGAACTCTGATCATCACTTGAATGGTAGGGTTGTTGTGAGTGTGAAACCACATGTGAGCGAAGGGACTGACGCTGATTAGAAACTAGTCGGGAAAATTTGAGCATGGCTTTGATTGGCAACTTGGAGAATTCTGTCTCCTCTAAGGCAAACTAATCTATGCTAATCTAGACTACACCAACCGTTGAAGTAAATAAAAGCAAGAAATAAATTGTTTTCCAAAGTTCTTTTTAATTTGTTTAACTTATAAGAGTAGAAGTTAGAAGAAATAAATTTTTAACTACTAAAAATTTTATAAATAAAAATATACAAATTTTAACTCAAATTAATTTCATTTGGAAAAATAAATCTCTAAGTACTAAATTTAGAATGTAAATGAAATGAAATTAAATAAATAAATAATTTAAATAAAAACAATTTTTAAATTTTAAATAAAAGTAAATTTAAATTTTAACTAACAAATTTATAACTTAATTAAAATCAAATTTACTAAACTTAAAAAATGTAAATAAAATTAAATTTGATTTTTTTTTAAAGTGCGAGAAACTGACTAATTTAAAATTTATCAAAGTACTAATTTTAAAATTTAAATAAAATAAATATTTCATTCTTCCTCTACTCATGATTTCTTTGCATTTAAATAAAATAAAGATTTCATTCTTCTTCTACTCATGATTTCTTTCGCGGCGGTTGTTTTCAAAATTCAAATTTTAAATTTTGAGGTTTTCATGATTTCATTCTTCCTCTCCTCTCATCTTCATTCTTACTTTGTACGAATTATATTGCTCACTTCTCACTATCCATATTCTTCCTCTCCTCTCATCGTCATTCTTACTTTGTATGAAATCTATTGCTCACTTCTCACTATCCAAGCTTAGCACTACTTCCAACCCTCACACAACTTTTTTAAGACAAAGAGGTACGATTTCATTTCTTTCCTTTTATGTTAGTGTCAAATTCCCTTTCTCTTAGATTTTTAAATCCTTTCTTTGTTGCTTCGAGGTACGATCACATTCCCTTTCTCTTAGATTTTTAAATCTTTCCTTTGTCGCTTTTTCTTCCATAGCTTTTTTTTTCGTTGCTCCTTTTGTGTTATTGTCACATTCTCTTTCTCCCTCACTTTCAACACTCTCTCATCTCCCTCATCTCCCTCTCTGATCTTTACCTCTCCCATTTGCCTCCCCTTTGTTAATCTCTCTCTCGGTCTTTACCTCTCTAGTTTGCCTCCCCTCTGTTGATCCCTCTCTCACCCTCTCCTCCCGTTCCCTCCCTTACCCTCCTCTCCCTCCCTCTCCTCTCCTCTCCTCTCCTTCCCTCACTCCTCTGCTCTCCTCTCCTCTCCTCTCCCTCCCTCACTCCTCTCCTTGGCTGCCGTGGCAGTCGCCCTGCTCTCCTCTCCTCTCCTCTCCTTCTTGCCTCTCCCTCCTCTCCTCTCCTCTCCCTCGCGACTTCCGTGATCGACAGCTGCCCTCTCTTCCTCTCCTCTCCCTTCTCTCCTCTCCTCTCCCTCATGGATTCCATGGCAGTTGCCCTCTCCTCCTCTCCTCTCCTCTCACTCCTCTCCCTTGCGGTTGCCGCCCTCTCCTCTCGTCTCCCTCGCGACTGCCGTGCAGTAGCCGCCCTCTCCTGTCCTCTCCTCTTCTCTCCCTCATGGCTACCGGTGGCAGCCGCCCTCTCCTCTCACTCCTCTCCTCTCCTCTCCTCTCCTCTCACTCCTCTCCAATCCTCTCCCTTGCGGCCACTGCCGACAACCGCCCTCTCCTCCTCTCCTCTCCACTCCTCTCCTCTCCTCTCCTCTCACTCCTCTCCTCCTCTCCTCTCCTCTTCTCTCCCTCATGGCTACCGATAGCAGCCGCCCTCTCCTCTCCTCTCCCTCATAGTGACAACCACCCTCTCCTCCTCTTCTCTCCTCCTCTCCTCTCTTCTCCCTCCTCTCCTCTTCTCTCCTCTCCTCTCCTCTCCTCTCCCTCCTCTCCTCTCCCTCGTGGGGCTGCCGTGACAGTGCCCTCTCCTCGCCTCTCCCTCCTCTCCTCTCCCTCCTCTCCCCACTGCTACCTCCCTCTCCTAGCCTCTCCCTCCTCTCCCCACTGCCGCCTCCCTCTCTCATCCTGCTCTCCTTCTCTTTCCCTCTCTAAATTTTTTTCATTAATTTCTTTACAAGAACATGAAAGTGAACTTGAGAAAGAATTACTTGGAAAAGTATTTGAGTGAAAAGGGATTTGAGTTGAAAAGTGATCTTCTTGCTCTTTGCTTGTTCTTCCTCTTGCTCCTCCTCTTGCTCTTGCTCTTGCTCTTTCTTGTTGAAATGGGAGAATGAATGAGAGAATGAGAGAATATATAGAAAAAACTAGGGTTTGCTCCCATTGGTTATCCCTCAAGTCCTTATCCTAATCCATCCCTTGTTCCCTTCCATGGAGAAAAAACTAGGTTTGCTAATTCCTCCCTCATTCTCTCCATGCTCATCTCCTCCTCTCCCACATTTTCGATTCTTACGTTCCTATTTTTCATCTCATAATCCTCTTCCCTCTCCCTTCTGATGGGATATCTCAAGGTGTATGCCCCAGGCACACCTTGGTTTCTATGTGTGTGTGCTAGAGGCACAGTTAGGTGCCCATAAGCACTTTAGGTGGTGGTAGAAGCCACATAGGATGATTGAGAGAATCTAGGAGCAGATTGAGGAGATGATTGTGGAGCTCAGAGGTCATCAATGATGTCAATGATCATGTAAGAGGTGCCTACTTAAGGACCTCACCTTTCTTCATTCCATAAGCAAGAATTCTTAGTTTGTGTTCACTCCATGCTTTCCTTTCAGTTTACCAACATGGTATCAGAGCACTTTGATCCTCCTTGAGCCCACTAATGCCACATCATCTTCTTCTTCTCCATCTTCTTCTTCTTCATCTTTACCATTTCTTCCCTTTCTTCCCAAATCTTGCTAAAGCTTGTTCTCCCTCAGTTCTTTGCCATTCTCCAAGCCCTTCCTGCTGGAGATACCCCTCATTTGGGCAAACTTCCACCTGCAAGCAATTGAAAAAATAACGTCTCTGCTGGTTGCCATTCTCCAAATAGCGCATTTTTTTATCATTCTTCTATTGCAAAATACTCCCTGCCTGCTGCACCATTGCTTGAGCCCTCTTAGGAGTAGATGGGCGAGCTCAAGACGAACATTTTGAGTCACTTTGCAGCCCATTTGGTTTAGTAACGAAGGAGAAAACAACAAAACATAGGTTCAGCTTGGAGCAACTCCCTTGGGCAATATCGCATGCCATTTCGCCCAACCTCTATGATGGATCTTCTCTGGTATATGAGCTTTCTTTTGCTTCAGAAAGCCCTCTTTTCTTTGCTTTGAAGAGTGAGATACAAGCCCTCCAAGTTCAGGCCTCTGTTTTGGATAGTTTTGACAAGGTTGTGAGTGTGATGCTACATTAGATGCTACTTTAGCATTTCTGAGGTTTTAAAGTTTTGAAAAGCATCAATACAACTGTGGCTACAACTTTCTTTTAAGTTGCTATACCTGGATTTGCTTGGAATACTTTCATTTAGTCACCTCTATGAAGCATGCAAGTGAAAACATCATTGATTTATAGTATGGATTTTGGTTGCAAGCCTTTGCTACTCTAAATGCTTGTATTTTGAAGCTCTTCAACTCTTTCTAGCCTTGTAAGAGAGTAGACACTGCCCATTCTAGGTTAGACCCTCTCATGGCTACCATCTTGAAGATGGATAAGTTCAATGGTAAGGGCTTTCACACATGGCAGATGAAGGTTAAATTTGCATTGATGAGGAAAAACCTCTGGGGGCTTGTCAAACCGGCTTCAACTTCTTCTTCAACAGCCTCCAATGCTGGAGAATCCTCAGCTCCGACACACTCGATAAGAGATCCTGCTAGAGAGGAGAAAGCTTATGGCATCATTGCTCTTGCTTTAGGATATGACTATATTCATCACATCTCTGACTTAGAGTCTCCTTCAAAAGCTTGGCAGAAGCTTGACATTATTTTTGGTGCTAGCACTCACATCTCAAAATTGTCACTTAAGATTGCTTTCTTTGAATTAAAGATGGTTAGTGGCACTCCTTTGGCTACCCATGTCAATTACATGCGGAGTCTCATGACTCAACTTGCTTCTATCAACTCTCCTATCACTACAGATGATGCAATGGTAGTGTTGCTCAAGAGTATGCCTGAAGATTACAATCATGTTGTTACCACTTTGAAAAATCTTCCTAATCCTAATCTTGAAGGTCTTATCTCTGCTCTTCAAGAAGAAGAAAGGCACATGGAACTCCGGAAAGGCAATGACATAGCCTATGCCATAAAAATCCAAAAGGGCAAGTTTTCACCTTGCAATCATTGTGGGAAGACTAATCACCTTTCAAGAGACTGCTTCAAGATCAATCCATGCAAACACTGGCAAAAACAATCATCATGAAAAGTTTTGTAGAGCCAAAAAGGAAGCAACTTCAAAGTCAAAAACTGCCAATCTACTTTCAGTTGATGTGCCTCCACAAGATGAGGCATCCTATGAAGATTATGCTTTTTGAATCATCTACATATATGCTCCAGATCTCCCTTTTTTATGTTGAGTCAAGGTACTCAGCCTGGATAGTCCTCTAAAATGAATGAAATAAACTATTGTGTGTTTTGTAAACACCTTTGGTCACCATATGATGTAGGCCATGTGTATGTGTTTTTGCTCCATGGTACCTCCTGCAAACATTGTGTGCATGTACACGCAGGGGAGATAACCATTGGAAGGTCTTTTGTATCCCTTTTATTTACTTCACTCCCTTGGGAACCCCTTGCTAGCATGAGAACCTAGCCATAGATTTATCCTTGACCACCATGAGATGGCATGAGAAACTATGAGATTAGATGTATCCTTGACATAGCCTGAGGCATTCCCTTGAGGGGGGGTATGATGGGATATCTCAAGGTGTACGCCCCAGGCACACCTTGGTTTCTATGTGTGTGTGCTAGAGGCACAGTTAGGTGCCCATAAGCACTGTTAGGTGGTGGTAGAAGCCACATAGGATGATTGAGAGAATCTAGGAGCAAATTGAGGAGATGATTGTGGAGCTCAGAGGTCATCAGTGATGTCAATGATCATGTAAGGGTTGCCTACTTAAGGACCTCACCTTTCTTCATTCCATAAGCAAGAATTCTCAGTTTGTGTTCACTCCATGCTTTCCTTTCAGTTTACCAACACCTTCTACTCAGCCCACTCTTCCCTCCTCACTCTCACTTCCACTTTTCATTAATTCCTCCCTCTCCTACACCACCCCCTCACATGTTCTTCCCTTCACTCTCTCATATATTAAATTATATATAATATAATATATATCTCTCACATAATATATATATGTATATACTTATTAAATACTTATCTCTATTATTTTCAAATAAGCTTCTTTTACTTCTTCTAACACTTCTATGTTTATACCTATATACATAGATAAATAAATAAATACATTAATATATATGTGTGTGTGTGTGTGTGTGTGTGTGTGTGGACCCATGCCACTAGCTCCTATCCTATGTACTTGTGATTACTTGTAAAAGTTTAAATCTTGATCAATTTAAGTTCAAAGTATCATAGTCCTCCAAGATCATTTGAATGGTTCCTAATCAATATCTTTAAGTTATTTATTACTAGTTTTTATATAGACCTGTTTATGGGACAAGATTTCATAAGGTACTTGACCACAACATGACTTATAGGCTGACCATCTCGGTCCATTAGGAGATATAGAGCCATGGATTTGACCTTACCATATCCAAAATGTTTCACCTCACGTGAGGTTAAAAAAGGGTAATGCACCTTGAAACAAATCGATATGCCACTTCAAATGCAATAACATCTAGCCAAAATCTTTATGTCATCATGTATTAAAGTCCTACCAAGTTTGTCTTGTTTCGACCATGGATACCCAACATGGTTATGAAAAATCAACGTTGGAAATCCACACGTGTCATATTGCTTGGCATGGGATCCTTTTTTAAAAACTGCGTGTATAGACCTATTTATGAGACAAGATTTGGTGCGGTAGTTCACCACAACGTGACCTAGAGGTTGACCAAGTCTCGGTCCATTAGGAGAATTAGAGCCATGGATTTGACCCTACCCTATCCAAAATGTTTTACCTCACATGGTTTAAAAAGGGTAATGCACCTAATGCAAATCGATACGCTACTCAAAATGCAATAACATCTAGCCAAAATCTTTATGTCATGTATTAAAGTCCTACCAAGTTTTGTCTTATTTTGACCATGGATACCCAACTTGGTTATGAAAAATCAATGTTGGCAATCCACACGTGTCCTATTGCTTGGCATGGGATCATTTTCCAAAAAGTGCATGTATAGACCAATTTATGAGACAAGATTTGGTATGATACTTCACCACAATGTGACCTAGAGGCTAACCAAGTCTCGATCCATTAGGAGATATAGAGACATGGATTGGAAGCTACCCTATCCAAAATGTTTCAGCTCACATGCACTTAAAAAAGGGTATTGTACCCTAAAATAAATCTATATGCTACTCCAAATGCAATAACATCTAGCCAAAATATTTATGTTGTCATGTATCAATTCAAGTCCTACCAAGATTCGTCTTGTTTCGACCATGGATACCCAACATGGTTATGGAAAACCAATGTTGGCAATCCACACATGTCCTATTACTTAACATGGGATCCTTTTTCGAAAAGCGCATGTATAGACCTATTTATGGGACAATATTTGGTACGGTACTTCATTACAACGTGACCTAGAGGTTGACCAAGTCTCAATCCATTAGGAAATATAGAGCCATGGATTTGACCTTACCCTATCCTCACCTCCTGTGTGGTTAAAAAAGGGTAATGTACCCTAAAACAAATTGATAACCTACTCCGAATGAAATAACATCTAGCCAAAATCTTTTTGTCATCATGTATTAAAGTCCTACCAAGTTTCATCTTGTTTCAACCATGAATACCCAACATGGTTATGGAAAACCAACGTTGGTAATCCACACATGTCTTATTGCTTGGCATGGGATCCTTTTTTTAAAAATGCAGGTATAGACCTATTTATGGGACAAGATTTGGTGCGGTGTTTCATTACAACGTGACCTAGAGGCTAACCAAGTCTCTCAGTCCATTAAGAGATCTAGAGCCATGAACTTGACCTTACCCTATCCAAAATGCTTCACTTCACGTGCAGTTAAAAAAGGGTAATGTACCCTAAAACAAATCGATATGCCACTCCAAATGCAATAACATCTAGCCAAAATCTTTATGTCATTATGTATTAAAGTCCTACCAAGTTTCGTCTTTTTTCAACCATTGATACCCAACATGATTATGAAAAACCAACGTTGGCAATCCACACGTGTCCTATTGCTTGGCATGGGATACTTTTTTGAAAAGCGCATGTATAGACCTGTTTATGGGACAAGATTTAAAGGCTCGGTCCATTAGGAGATATAGAAACATGATTTGACCTTACCCTATCCAAAATCTTTCAGCTCACGTGCGGCTTAAAAAGGGTAATGCACCCTAAAACAAATCAATAAACTACTCCAAATGCAATAACATCTAGCTAAAATATTTATGTCATCATGTATTGAAGTCCTACCAAGTTTCGTCTTGTTTCGACCATGGATACGCAACATGGTTATGGAAAACCAACGTTTGCAATCCACACGTGTCCTATTGCTTGGCATGAGATCCTTTTTTAGAAACACATGTATAGACCTATTTATGGGACAAGATTTGGTGCGGTATCTCATTACAATGTGACCTAGAGGCTGACCAAGTCTCGGTCCATTAGGAGATTTAGAGCCATGGATTTGACCTTACTCTATCCAAAATGTTTCACTTCATGTGAAGTTAAAAAAGGGTAATGTACCCTAAAACAAATCGATATGCCACTCCAAATGCAAAAACAAATAGACAAAATCTTTATGTCATCATGTATTAAAGTCCTACCAAGTTTTATTCTTTTTCGACCATGGATACCCAACATGGTTATGGAAAACCCATGTTCGCAATCCACACGTGTCCTATTGCTTGGCGTGGGATCCTTTTTTAAAAAGCGCATGTATAGACCTATTTATGGGACAAGATTTGGTGCACATGACTTTAACCTTACCCTATCCAAAATGTTTCAATCCACGTGCACTTAAAAAAGGGTAATGCACCCTAAAACAAATTGATATACTACTCCAAATGCAATAACATCTAGCTAAAATATTTTATGTCATCATGTATTGAAGTCCTACCAAGTTTCATCTTGTTTTGACCATGGATACCCAACATGGTTATGGAAAACCAATGCAATCCATACATGTCCTACTGCTTGGCATCGGGTCCTTTATAAAAAAAAATGCATATATAGAACTATTTATGGGACAAGATTTGGTGCGGTATTTCATTACAATGTGACCTAGAGGCTGACCAAGTCTTGGTCCATGAGGAGATCTAGAGCCATGGATTTGACCTTACCCTATCCAAAATGTTTCACCTCACATGCAGTTAAAAAAGGGTAATGTACCCTAAAACAAATCGATATGCCACTCCAAATGCAATAACGTCTAGCCAAAACCTTTATGTCATCATGTATTAAAGTCCTACCAATTTTCTTCATTTTTTGACCATGGATACCCAACATGGTTATGGAAAACCAATGTTGGCAATCTACACATGTCCTATTGCTTGGCATGGGATCCTTTTTTAAAAAGCGGATGTATGAACCTATTTATGGGACAAGATTTGGTACGGTAGTTCACCGCAATGTGACTTAGAGGCTAACCATTAGGAGATACAGAAACATGAATTTGACCTTACCCTATCCAAAATGTTTTAGCCCACGTGCGGTTGAAAAATGGTAATGCACCCTAAAACAAATTGATATATTACTCCAAATGCAATAACATCTAGCTAAAATATTTATGTCATCATGTATTGAAGTCGTGCCAAGTTTCATTTTATTTCAACCATGGATACCCATCATGCATTAAAAGTAAAATTTTGGCACTCTCCTAGACTATAAGATGAGCATAAGAAGCACAAAAAACAATGGGATTTGATTCCATGTTGAGGACATGTATATTTTTACCCCTTAGGTATAGGGTTAGTGATTATCCCTATTCCCTTATAGTTCTTTATGGAATAGTGTGATTGACTCTTCCTAGTCTCAAGATATCTCAATTCAAAGCATTTGACTTCTTGAGTTTCCAAATTTCCATTAGGTTAATAGTTTAGTTGAACAACCTGGAGAGATTAGCTTTTGTAGCATTTTGCAGGAGGACTCATGACGAGTAGGTTTCCCATGACAAAATATGAAGAGGGGAGAGGAGAAGAGTGGAGATGAGGAGAGAGGGCACAGCTAGAGAGCACTCCATAAATGACTAATTGTACACTAGATTTAGTTAAAAAAATAGAATATGTACAAACCCTTTTAGGGTTAGGGTTAGGGGATCTAACCCTTTTCTTTATAGCACTCTATAAGGTTAGTGCTATGCACATATGATCACATGATGGTGCTATGCACACGTGATCACATGATGTTGAGTGTGAACTCTCAACAGCTTCCCTCAAGATCAACATCATGAAGTAGGCCTTCCCTCAAGATGATGATTCTAGGGAATCGAAGAAGGACTGAGCATTACATTTCATCACACCCCTTTAATGGGAATGTCCTTCCTCTGCATCAAACCAAGAGCTAGTCAGTGTTTCTCGAATAGCTCTTTACCAAGTGGTTTGGTAAAGATGTCTGCAACATTTTCTTTGCTATCACAATGCTACAGTGTGATGTCACTAAGTAACACTCTTTCTCTGATGAAGTGCTCTCTGACATCAATGTGCTTTGTCCTGGAGTGATATACTGGATTTTTGGCCAATGCTTGAGCCGATTGATTATCACAGTATATTGTTGTTGGCTTTGACTCATCAAAGTAATCTGTTTCTGACAATAGTCTTCTGAGCCATATAGCCTCACATGCACCTGTAGTGAGTGCTCTATATTATGCTTCAGTCGAAGACAAAGAAACAATTGGCTGTTTGTTTGACAACCATGATATAGCACCTTGACCAAGGAAAAATGCATATCCTTGTGTCGATCTCCTGGTCTCATGATCTCCGACATAGTCACTATCATAGTATCCATGCAACCATGGATGACTTCCTCTGTATTCTATCCCAAACTGTCTTGTACCTCTGATGTATCTCAAGACTCTTTTGGCTACATTCAAGTGAGACTGTTTTGGATTTGCCATAAACTGTGCTAGTGAGCTTACTGCATAACAAATATCTGGCCGTGTGATTGTCAGATACATAAGAGATCCAATGAGCTACCTATAGTATCTGTCATTGACTGTAGGCTTTTCTGAATCTTTAGTAAGTTTCAAACTCTGTTCCATAGGAGTGGCTGCAATCTTGCAATCTGCCATATGAAACTTCTTCAGGAGACTATCAACATACTTGAGCTGACTCATGAATGTGCTATCTGAATCTCTCCAGAACTCAATTCTAAGACAATAGTGCATAAGTCCAAGATCTTTCATGTTGAACTCTGCAGATAAGTCTTGTTTCAATTTTCTGATGAAGCTATCCTTGCTTCCTGTCACAATCAGATCATCTATGTACAAAAGTGCAATAGTAATGTCTTCCCCTTGAACTTTGTAGTAGAGAGTATGATCTGCATTGGACTTCATGTATCCCAGATCAGCAAAATACTTGTCAATTCTGTTGTACCAACTTCTGGGTGCTTGTTTTAAGCCATAGAGACTCTTCTTGAGATGGTAAACCTAATTCTCCTTTCTTGGTTCAACATAAGTTGCTGGTTGTTGCATGTAGACTTCCTCGTTTAGATAACCATTGAGAAATGCATTCTTGACATCGAGCTGATACACATTCCATTTACTGAGTGTCGTTAGTGATATCAAGAACCGTATGGAATCCATCTTTGCTATTGGAGCATAAGTCTCATCATAGTCTTGACCATATTGTTGTGCAAATCCTTTTGCAACTAATTTGGCTTTGTATCTCTGAATAGTGCCATCTGGATTGTACTTCACTTTGTATACCCATTTGTTGGCTATGGCCTTCTTTCCTAGTGGAAGGTCACATAATTCCCAAGTGTTATTTTTATACAAAGCATCCATTTCTTCATTCATAGCAGTTTGCCATTCTGGCTTGTCTACTATGTCTTCGAAGTACACTGGCTCTTCTGTAGCCATGATGGTAGTCATAAGAGCATAGTTGGTGGTTTCCACATGAATTGCTTTGCCTTTCTAAGCATATGTCAATCTAGCTGGTGGTCTGCTTTCCCTAGTAGACCGTCTGAGCTGCTATGGCACTGCTTGGGGTGTTGCTGGCAATTCTTGCTCTTCTTCACCAACATGTTCTGTAGATGACTGTGAAGTCGATGCTTCTATCTCCTGTGTAGGTGAGGTTTTCCATTCTGATTCCTCATTAAAAATTACATCTCTGGAGATAATGACTTTGTAGTTGATGGGATCATACAATTTGTATGCTTTGCTTTCTTCACTGTAGCCAACCATGATGCATTTGCGTGACTTCGCATCCAATTTCCTGCGATGATCATCATGTATGTGGGCATATGCTATGCAACCAAATATGCGGAGATGCCCAATGCATGGCTTGTGTCCAGTGAATGCTTCATAAGGAATCATACCTTGTATCGGTTCGGTCGGAAGCAGATTAAGCAAGTAGTTAGCTGTAGCTATTGCTTCTGCCCAATACTGATTCGGAAGATGCTTTTCACTAAGCATTGCTCTAGCACTATTTGCTAAAGTCCCATTCTTCCTTTCAGCTATTGCATTCTGCTAAGGAGTATCTACACGTGAATTGTCTTCGAATGCCGTGATTTTTGCAAAAGTTCATGAATGCTGAAGACATGTATTCACCTCCTCTGTCTGATCTCATGACCTTGATCTTTCTGCCTGTCTAGTTTTCTACCATGGCTTTGAATTCTTGAAATTTGGAAAACACTTCAGATTTCTCTTTTAGAAAGTAGACCCAACAATATCTACTGTAGTCATCAATGAAGGTCAAGTAATAAAGTGAACCATTGATGCTGCGGGTCTGGGCATAACCCCATACATCTGTATGAATCAAATCAAGAATACCTCGTGCACGAGAGGTACTTCTGACAAAGTTGGTTCGCTTTTGTTTGCCAAAGCAGCATGCTTCACAAACTTTTCCAAGAAACTATAGCTTCGGAATCCCAATTGCCATATTCTGATTCCTAAGATCTAACAAGTACTTGAAGTTGACATGACCATATCTCTTGTGCCATTTTGTAGATAGTGGCATCTGTTGCATTTGAGCTGACATGGCATGCTTATCTGGTACTGTAGCTAGCATTCTGTATAAGTGTCCTTCCTTGACACCTTTTGCTACTCGCTGACATCTTTTGGATTTGTCTCTGATAGTGCATTCATCACCGTCGAAGATGACTTTGTAGTTGTGTTCCGTCATTTGACCTACTAACAAAAGGTTCTTGCTAAGCTTTGGAACATAGAGCACATCTTTGACTAATCCTTTTGTACTAGTGAAATTGTTCATAGGGATAACACCTGTCCCTTGAACTAGATTCGGTGTATTATCTGCTGTGTAGATGACATTTTTCTATCCTTCTAATGGTTTCATCTTTGTGAACCATTCTTGATGATTTGTCATATGAGACGATGCACTGCTGTCAATGTACCAAGGATCTTGTT
The DNA here is from genome assembly GCF_047967505.1 of Dipteris shenzhenensis. NCBI lineage: Eukaryota > Viridiplantae > Streptophyta > Polypodiopsida > Gleicheniales > Dipteridaceae > Dipteris > Dipteris shenzhenensis. The sequence goes on from NC_141608.1 coordinate 51,297,694, forward strand.
CCACTTAGTCGACTTGATAACTGTAATCCTCTTTGGGATCAAAATCAATGTCTAGGTGCATTGTATCAGTCTGATACAATTCCTCGCTTGCAAGAAACATATTTCCATGTTCATTTGCAAAATGACTGTGACTAGAATGTCCACCATGATGATTTCCTCTTCCTTGGGAATTCCCTCGATTACTGCTGGATTGACCGCCTTGGTCATACTGCTTCTTGCGGCAATCTCTTTCATAGTGTCCAAACTTGTGATAGTAGTTGCACTGAATGTTTGACACATTGGTGGATGCATTCCCTCGTCCTTGAAATCTTCCTCGGTTGGAATGATTTCCTCTTTGCTGATTCTGATTTTGCTAAGGATGATGCTGATGCTGATGCTGACTTTGATTTTGTTGATGATGACCACTTTTCTGGTATGATCTACCTCTGTTTCTACCTTTGCCTCTGCTTCTGTCTGAAGCTGTGAATTGCAGATCATTAGAATAACCTTTACGTGCTTGGATGGCCTGAGTCCTGAGTTCTTCACCAAGTAGGACTGACTGAAGTTCTTCCAGTGTCAGAATTTGCCGTTGGATGGCAATACTCTGGACTAGATTCTCGTATCCCTCTCCTAGTCTTTTATGCAGAGTACATAAGCATGACCGGTTTCACTGTTGTGAAAACTCTGGTTGATCTGGTTTCTCAGGGTGAGAATCTTGGATGTGTTCTTGGACTCGTAGAGAGCTGCGAACATATCCCATGCTTCTTTTGATGTCTTGACTGTGTTGAGTTGTCCTAGCATGACATCTTGTACATTCTGCTTGATCAGGTGATAGGCATACTTGTCTTTCTTATCCCATTCTGCTTGAGCTCGGGCAATGGCAAGATCTGCTACTGGTGCAGAAACTGTTTGTGTAGATGTAGATCCTGATGTAGATCCCGTTGCTAGTGCTGTGACAACAGATGGAGTAGAGCTACTGGTGGCTAGGTCGGCTAATGGTCTAGGTGTAGACCCATTGACATACTCCCATTTGTCCTGAAGCACAAGAATGGTCTCCATTCGGTATTTCCATGTACCGTAATTGGAGTTGTCTAACTTAGCAGATGCCTCCAGATTGAGGTTGCTAGTCGACATGGTGCAAGAAATGTACTCAAAAGTGTCATGAAGATCTCTGTATGAATCAACTGCAAATACACTGAATATGCCAAGTGAAATCTCTGAACCGTCGGTGAAGATAGAATTGCAGTATATAAAATCTGATCTGTATTACAAGGCTTGTGGCAATGATGCTGGGAATAGCCAAGAGGCTTTACAAGGCTGAAATGATGTGCATGATGCCGTGAGATAGCCAAATAAGCTTTACAATGGTGGCATGTGTGTGTGAAATCAAGTGCTATCTGCCCACTGAATCAATCTACAATGCCTCTAAACTCTGAAGTCTGCTCACTGAACTGATGAACGTAAGGTTTCAGGTAATGTAATGATGTGAAACTGGATGTGAGTGTATGGACTGACTCTGAGTAGGTACTACTCGGGAATTTCGGGCATGGCTTAGATTGGCAACTTGGGGAAATTCAAAGCGTCCCCTCTATGGTGATCTAGTCTACTCTGATCTAGATCTAAACCAACCGGGTGTCGATCGATGAAAGAACAACAAATAATTCCTTTTCTTTTGTTCTTTTTAAGTGCTGGGTCAGATGCATCGATGTAGAGGCAAATGTGCGTGAAGGAAATGGTTTTGTTGACGAGGCTCAAATGTGAGTGCAACTTGCGCCGAAATGTGCACGTTATGTGACGACACGTAGAGCACAAAAAAACGAATGACTTTTCTTTTTGGAGCGCCCTCAAATTCTTCCTGGATCAAGAGATATGACTTGATCTAGGTGGAGGGGCAAAAGGAGTGCAAATGGTGCTCAATGATGATGTGTCACTGTGAGTCACATGCAGTGATGATATGGCACAGTGCCTAGCAAGAGGTGTGCCAGTGAAGCAGTGATGAGGTGGCAGGAGTGGTCACATGAAGTGCCTATGGAGCATTGTGTGTGCCTGGTAGGGGTCAATGCTGACTGGACAGCTGAGGTGGCATTGCTGATGATGTTAGCAAGGTGATGTGGCAATGCTGACGTGGCTGTCGATGATGATGTGTCTGTGCTGATGTGGTTGATGATGTGGCCATAATGACGTGTCAGTTGATGTGGCAGCCTACGTGGCACTGATGACATGGCAAGTGGATAAGTGCCATGTGTCACAATATTGACCACACCTTAACTAGGGTTAACTTGATCGAGTTAAGGTGACTATACCACTTAACTGAGGTCAAATCCAATCTGCCACGTGTCGTTTGGCTGACCACACCTCAGTGTGTGGTGAGGTTGAGGATAAGGGGTATCCTCCCTCTTTGCCACGTGGTGCTAGGGGGGCGGAAACAAGTCCATCGACGGAATCACCAGATTCCGTCAGGATCTCTGTTGACTTCGGAGCTCTATGAGCCTTGGAGATGGCATCGTTGTTGTTGTAGGAGCCATCAGTAGGCTGGCCTTTTAGGCTTGCTGGAGCAGCTATGGAGAAGGAGCCGGTGCTACAGCAGTCGGGTGATGCAGGTACTGGAGTCCCGTGAACTCCAACGACTAGGTCTTGGAGTTTCAATCATATTCGTTGAAGGATAAGTGCAACTCGATGGAATAGTACGGGAGCTCTCTATTGGGAGCCCAAAAGAGGCGGCGGCTGAGAGCTCTGCTGGTGTTGAAGTAGCGCAGTCACTGGAGACGTAGGGAGCTGTTGGCAGAGGCTGATGCTTTGTTGGTGAAGGGCTAAGCACGGGAGCTAGAGTAGCGAGCTATTAGGAGAGGCTTTGGCAAAAGCTTGGCTCCTGTAGAGGCAGTTGTGGATGCACTTACACTGCTCGTTGTTGGAGCTATCGATGGAGTCGTGCTTGCTGAGCGTGGAGTCGTTGGAGCATGGTGGCAAGGGTACTTGCTAGAGAGCGTTGAAGCGTGCTTTCGAGGGCAAGGCTATGGCACTTCGTTGTGGGAAGCGTTGGCTGTAGAGTCGGCCATCCGTCATTGGAGATAGAAGGATAGGAGTCGCAGGAGCTTCATTGGAATGCTATTGCTGTTGGCCACTTTTGGCCGAGGTTATAGAGCCGATGTTGTTGGAGGTCCTCGTTGCTATGGGAGGCTTGGAGTATGTCATTGAAGAGGGAGGCTAATCTCTCTATTCTCTCTCACAGAGAGTTCTCTCTATTCAGCAAACAAATCTCTTAATGAGAGGCATGAACATGAATCTCTCTCTCTCTTTCACACAATCTCTCATAGTGAATGCCTCTCAATTGGCCTCTCAATAGAAATCTTTCAAATCTCAATGAACAGAAATGGATGAGATTCATGGAAATCTCATGAACATAAGTCTCTCTCTCAATCAGAGTATCTTACAAAACTCAGAAATGTCTCTCTTGAAGCTCTCAAAGATGGAAATCACTCTCAAAAATCTCTCACACTATGAAGAACCACTCACTCTCACCGAAGAATGAACGGAAATCTCTTAAAGAAAATGGATGGAATTTTCTCTCAAATGGACGAAAATTTCTCTCAACGGAAGTGAAGGGAAGGATCTCACAATCACTCAAGAGAACTCTCAATCTCACAATCTCTCTCACACTCTCAAGAATCTCAATGCCTCAGCGGAAGGCAAGGGAGCTCTGATACCATGACAAAATATGAAGAGGGGAGAGGAGAAGAGTGGAGATGAGGAGAGAGGGCATAGCTAGAGAGCACTCCACAAATGACTAACTATACACTAGATTTAGTTTAAAAAATAGAATATATACAAACCCTTTTAGGGTTAGGGTTAGGGGATCTAACCCTTTCCTTTATAGCACTCTATAAGGTTAGTGCTATGCACATATGATCACATGATGGTGCTATGCACACGTGATCACATGATGTTGAGCGTGAACTCTCAACATCCCAAGCATAGTGCCTTGAACCTAAGAGCCTCCAAAATCTTTCTCAAACTCCAATGCACATTGAGTTTGTTCTCTTAAGCTCTATAATGCTAGCACACTTTTGCATGTCTTCTCATGCTCCACTCTACCATGTGCACTTAAGTATTTTGTGGCTTAAAGCTCATTTCCCCTCAGATTCCTTGGCTCCCATGCTGGCTAATTAGCCTTTTAGCCCATCATCCATCCCAAAGCTCCATTCTTTATGTCCTGACATGAAGTCCTCTCATCATTTTATCATCCATGCTCACAAAGTAGCCCACCTTGAAATTTTGTGATCTAAGCTCCATTCACCCATCCACACAACTAACCTCTCAAAAATAATGTAACTATCTCCATCATTCAAAGCCCAACCTAGAGCCACTTGCCATGCCAGATGCTACTGCTACAAGCCACTTAAATATATCAGCCATTCTATAGACTATATGTCAATTGCTCTTGCTCAATCAATGTTGTTCTCACTCATGTTGATGTCATTCTTGCTCACATTCAAGAAGCACACTATTGCTCTATGTAGCCAAGACTCTCATCATTATCCTTATAGTGCTCTATATTAACTTATTGTCCTCACTAAAAATCCATACGCATTGACCCCATCAGGTACCCAAGCAAGCACCTATGAACTGCACATGCTTGTCTATGAACTCCACATTTTGCTGGTGTCCCTCTAACTCTATGTGCACATTAGCCATTGCAATCAATAGGTGTTCCATATAGCCTCTATCCTACTAGCCATAATAATAGCTTGTGTAGGGGTCTTGCAATCATGGTGTACCTGAGGATGAATCTACTACACTATCCTACATGATCCATGAATAGTTGTACACCCTTAGCATTTGGTCGGGTGAAAATTCCACGATTATCTTAGTTTTGTCCATGTCAATAGCAATCCCCATGTCTAGATATTGAGTCCCAAGACAAATCCATGTGTGCCCAAGAAGTGGAATTTTAAGGATTCAAGGATATATTATACTCTTTGCATTTTTTCTATACAGCTTCAAGAAATTCAAGCGATCCTTTTTCCTCAGATGTATCCATGTAATCCATGTAGGATGACTTGGCTAAAGTCTATTGAGTAATGTCTTAAAGGTGGCATAAATGACCCTTTGAAGAGTGGTTGAGGCATTGCATAATCTAAAAGGCATGACTTTGTATGCAAAAATTCCCCATTCTTTGGGAAATGCAATCTTTAACTTATCTTTAAGAGTTCATACTTGGTTGTACCCACCACTGAACCCATCCAAGAAGCAATATACCTAGGTGGCTGATCGTTGGGAAATTCAATCTTCAACTAATCTTTAAGAGCAATTTGTACTTGTTTGTACCCATTGCACACCATCCAAGAAGTGAATAGATCTTTAAGAGCAATTTGTACTTGGTTGTACCATCGAACCCATCCAAGAAGCGATATACTTTTAACCTGGCTACCTATTCCAAAACTAATTTTGGCAGTCTTTTGAGCAGCAATAGGGGTAGTAATATCCGACTATAGCTACATTGATATTTTTGAGATTCACACATGAACGTTCTTGCTTCTTGAATTCTTTGGCACAACCCCAATTGGTGACATCTAATCACTATGTTCGATTTCATAAACAAAACTAGGATCTTTTATTTTCTTTAGTTCCTCACATACCATGCTACCATACTTTCTATTTGTCTTGTATATTCCACATATGTTAGAAGTTAGGTGTGGAACCTTCCTTGATAGTGTGGTATGTGCTACAACTTTGGGGGAAATCCCTTTCATTTCTTTAAAGGACCAAGCCATACAATCCTTATATAAAATTAATAATTCTTTTAATCCATTTTCTTCCTCTTATGTGTGAGTCAATCACCAATGTAAACATGCTTTCCATCTCCTCCTTCCATAGCAAGATTCAATTAACTTGTCTTGGATGCCCACTCATAAACTAGGGTTTTCCCCAGGATATATATTTTCCTTGAAGTTTGACTCTCTTACTCGTCTAGGCATTACTATAATTGTATCTCCCTTTGTAAATTCCTTGAAATATTTTGGCAAGTCTCTTCAACCCTTGAAGTGTTCATAGCAAGATTCAATTTTCTTATCTTCAATGGAAACTCATAAACTAAGGGTTTTCCTAGGCTACTATTTCCTTGATTTTTTGACTCTCTTGATTGTCTAGGGATTGCTATTATTGTGAGTCCTTGGAATATTTAGGTGTTCCTCTTAGATCTTCATAGGACCGTGAATCACTTGCTTGATTGTTTTTGTTAATGGTTGTTTATGATGCTTGGTCTATTGATCCTAGTGTTCTCTAGATTTTCTTTTTGTTTTGTATCCTCTATTTGAACCTTCATTCTTAGATTATTAGGCTTGAACTTTTGAAACGTCTTACTCTATGAGACTAGTGATAGATTTTCTATGGGAATCTCGCTCCTAAGTAGTGGTTCCTCTACAATTCATGCTCCTTCAGCTCCTTTGGACCCATTGGAATTTTGGTGTTTCAAGTGCTTTTATGGGCTTTGTTAAGTACAATTCTACCACCAGTGGTTCCTCTACAATTCATGCTCCTTCAGCTCCATTGGACCCATTGGAATTTTGGTGTTTCAAGTGCTTTTATGGGCTTTGTTAAGTACAATTCTACCACCCTCTTTGAGGGGGTGGTCACTGCCATTTTGCTGATGGTTCCTAGGAGGCCATGGAGATTTCCTCCTCTATTTGCAATTCCTTTGCTGGAATGTCAGAGGGCATTTGGATTGTCAATGACGGTGTACTCTGGGATTCAACGAGTCGGTGGGCAGTGGATTTGGGGGTTGGAGGCCGATTTCTATCTCAAATTTGAAGAATTCATTGTCAAGATCCATGGGGGAAAAGGAGGGCAGTTGCGTGAGAAGAGAGTTGATGGAGGAGGACGAGGCTAAGGACATTCAAGGGTGGCTAAAATGCAGGCCTGGAAGGGGACAGGGGGCTAAGGAAGATCTGGCAGAATTTTGACACAGTTTTTTTCTTTTTTTGCTAAGGCGACAACCCAAGGGGATAAGGTGGCCTTTTATAGTTTTTGGTATCCCCTGGCCGGTCGGATAAGAGCGATGGCAACGGCTAGGGAGATAAGAGCGATGGTGATGCTAGTAGGATAAGAGCAATGGTGATGGCTGTGGAGATAGCAAAAAGGAAATGGCCATGGTGGGGATAGCAAAAAGGAAATGGCTATGAAGATAGCAAAAAGGCAATGGCTGTGGGGATAATAGAAAGGCAACGGCCATGGGGATAGCAATTGTCAAAATTTGTGAGCAAGAGGGGGGGGGAAGGGAGAGAGAGGAGGCGAGAGAAGGGGGGAGGAAAAAGGGAAAGAAGAAAGAAAAAAGAAAAAAGTGGGGGCTGTTGACACTGTGGGTGTTGCATGAAGGGAAAAATGGGGTGAACGGACTGAGTATAGACTCTTGAGGTCAACGTGCAAGGATGCAAAACATACAAAAAATTCATAAGAGATGTACTGGTCGTATTCACCTAATGCTGACCATGAATGTGAGTGGGTGCATTGGAATACCAAGGACTTGTGAGCTACTAGTGCATGTGGGTGATATGCCTACCATACAAACTCAAGACTTGATGATTATGTGGAATGCAATGGAGATGAATGTCGAATAGCAACATATTGCATCATCAACCAAGTAGAGCATGTGTTGAGTTTGTGCACCATCCTAGTTGTCAGGGGTGTATCGATGCTACGGCATTCCCTCTTATGTAAACTCTCTTGGGGCAAGGCACATGGTTTCTTATGTGGCTATAACCAGAGTCGAAATAGTTCTTATTGTACCATGATCCTTGATGTGGTAGGTGGGTTATGCTCTGGTAACACCATCGGTGCACGGTCTAGAAGCAAGGTTCTTGTGTAGCTACCCCACTTTTAGGGGTTGGTTCTTGTGTTGCTTCCTTGGGGACCTTGGTGACCTCCTCATTGAGTTGCACTATATGTGGAATCATGACACTCCTTGGGCTCACAAAATTTTTCATTGCAGTGGGCTCGGGGGTAGGTTCTTGTGGGAGTGCATCCAGAGTTGACATAGGTTCTCGTGTTGCTACCTTTTGAACCCCAGCAAGTTGGGACCGTGTATTCAGTGTCATCAGAAGTTTCTAGATCCAAGTGCCTCATTTGCCTTAGTAGTAGCCCTAGTCTTCCAAGAGCTTGCCAACACTTGTGAGACCACTGTGCATGGAGTGGTGAAATTGGCCCTTGCATTTAAGGCAATTGGTGGGATGGGATTCCCTGTGTTGGTGCCAGCCAAGAAGGGATTGGAGATCCTTCCCCTGCTTCAGTCTTCCAAGGCCATTGACTTTTATTGAAGTGGCATTGTGCACAGAGAATGGCTTTGTGTACTTGTTGTTCACAGTATTATTGGGTGGGGTACCTGGTGTTGGGCATGGGAGGTAGGGGTGGCAAAGTAGCTTGCAGTATGGCCTTACTGTCACACTGAGATTAGAACTTCGAGCTGTCTTTGCATATTGGACTTCCTTCTGAGGGTCAAAGCTCGGGGCATTGGAGGCTACTAGGGCCTTGGAATTGCCTTCATTTAAATTTTCCTTGCCTTTTGTGGGTGGTGGTACTATGGGGGAGGTGGGATGAACTTCACAAAGCGGAATTAGTACAGTTCTCCGATTAGGGGTACCTGCAGTGCTTCCCATACTTCATGGGAGATGAAGTTATGGCTCGCTCCCAGATCCACGAGTGCCTGGATGTGCAAGCTCTATCCCTGCAATTGGACATTTAACCTAGCTAGATCTACTGTTAGTTCATCAATTTCTCCTGGATGTTTGAGTGTTGCCTTAAACATGGCCATTTGCTTATGTTGTCAGATTTTGGCATTACATGCCTTGGCTTTTTTGATGGCCTGGCATTTCATTTGGGCTACCTCGGCCTTGAGCTCCTTTTTTCTATGGATGGCCTGGAGGGTTTGTAGGGTGAGGGGACCATAGTATACTTTCAATTTGCTACCGTTAAGGTAGCCATCCATCTCCACTCTATCCAAGGTAGCTCTTCAACATGCGCATTGCGGAGAAATCTCCACTACGTGGTAGGGAACCATGCCCCTGTATTTAAGTTTATGTTTGGTGTTGTGGACACTATAGAGGACTATGAGATCTCCTTCCTTGAGGTCCTTGTTTCTTAGGTTGCGGTCAAACCATTTTTTATGCCATGCCTTCTCCACTCGTATGCAATAGGCTACATGCAATCTTGTTTCATCTAGCCATTCGAGATTGATTAAGCGCTCCACCAAGGCATTTTTGGTGAGCCTTTCCTTGACCATGATGCAAAGGCTAGACAGTACATATTCCATTGGCATTACTTATTCCACCCCAAAGGCTAGGTTGAAGGGGGTGCAGTTCATGGCCACTTTGTAAGACATTCAGTAGGCCCACAATGCTGCGATGAGTTTGTGCTCCCAATTGGTATGACTGGCTTCAAGGGTGCAAGTTATGATCTTGCAGCATGTTTTTGCTCTCAACCATGCCATTTTCCCTGGGGTAGTATGGCATTGACTTTCTATGTATGATCATGAACTCGCTAGTCAAGATCACTATAGTTTCATTGAGGAAATGAGTTCCTTGATCACTAACTAATTCTAAGGGGCACCCAAACCATGTGATGACCTGCTCATATAAAAACTTAGCTATGGACTGCGTATCATCTTTTCTTGTGGCTCGCCCCTCCATCCATTTGGTGAAATAATATGTGGCTAGTATAATGTATCTCACCCCTGTTCTTTTATCGAGTCAATAAAATCTATGCCCCATTTCTCAAAGGGCTGATTGTTTTAATATTCCCATTAGGGGCATCATGTTTGCTTTATGTAGGATTTGCACGTGGGGATCACATCCTTGAAAAACTCGACTGCATCTTCGAAGAGAGTTGGCTGCTAGAGGCCTGCCTCTACAACACCTTACATGCCATAATGTCAGTGGTGATGTGACCACCTGCTATCCCAGAATGGGCTTCTTTGAGCACCTTGATATATTCATGTTTGCACATGCACTTGTGCATGATGTCATCCTTGCCCATGTGGTATAGTTGGCCTACAATTAGCTAATATGGTGCTACATCCTTAATGAGTTTGTGGAATCTGTCCCTCTTGAGGCCTTGTCTAGAGGCAACCCGTTTGCGAAGTAGTGGCCTATTTTGGTTGCCCATTCTAGAGTTATGTCAATGAGGAATAGGGGAGCATCTGGATCGCCATGTGTAAAGGAAGGATTCCCATGGAGGAATGTAGCTCTCAAGGATTGCCATGGGGGAGGGTAACCCATGGAGTCGAACTCCAGAAGGATTAGCATCCACCTTGTGAAGTGTCCCATCATGCAGGCTTATTAACCAAATACAGTAATACTTGATGATCAACAAAAAGACAAACTTGTTGGCTAACAAGTAATGACTGAACTTCTTAACTGCATAGACCATGGCCAGTCTTTCCCTCTCCATTGTCGTGTAATTAACCTTGACATCGTTTAATTGCCGGCTAGCAAAGTACACCGGGTAGTCCAAGTTGTACTCCCTTGGTTGGGCTAACACACATCCGGTGGCAAAGTTTTAGGCATCTATGTGGACGTGGAATATTAGACTCCAATTCGAGGCTCTCAATATAGGTGCTGTGGCCAAAGCTAGCTTGAAGGTTTCAAAGGATTTTTGACATTCCTCAGTACACTCAAATACTACTAATAGCTTGAACAATTGCTTGGCTATGTCATGTAAAATAAGATGAATCTTCAATAGTAGTCCGTATGGCCCATAGACCATCACACTCCCTTGGCATTTGAGGGGGGAGGTAACTCTAGAATGAGCTTGATCCTGTTGTAATCCATGGAGATGCCATTCTTGGACACTATGTGACCGAGAATCACATTGTGTTTGACCCAAAATTGACACTTGAGGGGATTTAGGGATATCTGGTACAACCTGCACCTCTCCAGGACTAGTTTTAGGTATCTCAGGTGATCATCCCATGTCAAGTTAATGCATATGTCATCCAATAAGACTTCTACGAAGTCCCTTAGGTACTCCTTGAAGACGGTGATCATCGACCCCGTTGAAAGGTGGCGAGCATGTTGGTAAGCCCAAATATCATTACTTTGGTTGCATACAACCCCACTCGATTGCGAAGGCAATTTTATGTTGATCCTGTGGGGTGACAAATACCTGGTTTATCCCGAGAATCCATCTAGGATGCTGTAAGCTTCCATTCCAACTATGCTTTCTAGAACATGTTACATGAAAGGCAAGGGATAGTGGTCGCGCTTTGTAGCAGCATTGACTTTTTTCAAATCCACGCATACTCGAATCTTTCCATTCTTCTTTAGGACTATCAGGCATATTTGGGATTCATAGGATAGGGATGTTGATGCACTAGATTGACATCATCTAGCATGGGTAAGGTGTGCTGCACAACTTCAGCGGGCACACCCTTCATGTCTATGTACTTCTAGGCCATGCAATCCTTGTATTCTCAAAGGAGGGAAATTAAAGCACGCTCCTTGTTGGGGGTGAGGTCATCTACTATGAATACTAGCTGTCGGTCCTCCCCTTCCGATGCCAGGTTTACTTCCTTAACCTTAGCTGGGCCATCATATCCGTGGAAGCATCCTTCCTCCTAGGTTCTATTGGCCTACTGGTATAAGATCTTATGATCCTCCATCATGTAGGCCTTGTAATGGGAAGGTACATGTTGTAGGTCCTCCTTTTCTTCATCCTCCTCCTCCACTCCCCTTGGGGTGGTGTCCCTCTTGGCCCTAGTGGGGGCCTTTAGGCTTTTGGAACTTGGGAGCTTCGGGGCTCCTTCGTGGCACTTATGGAGTTGACTGGAGAGGTAACTTTACTCAACCAAGATCCCCAATTGGAGGAGAACTCATGGTGATGAGCAGTAGTGGCACCCACAAATGTTAGCCAATGGAGGTCTAATTTAACCCTTATTGTCCCTTTGCTCACCTCACGGGGTTTGAGCATGTAAAACATTATGAGGGGAACCACCATGCTTAACTCTTCATGCTCAAGGGTTTTCCATTCTTTTTGGGATGTTGATGTTTGCCCCAATGTGCATCCAATTCTAAGAGAACTCTAGCTCAGGGGGAGGGGTATACCAAAAGTCATCTGCCTCTTTCTCATCCTCTTCATTCTCACAAGTGTGGAACAGTTTTCAGGATGTGGTTCTATCGGTTGTGTCGGATTCCATAGCAAATAGTTGTCCTAACAGTGGGTGGGCATTATATGTATGCAAGTCCACTTGTACGATTTGCTCCTCATGCCGTATCGGTGCACCAATCATGTATGAGTCTGGACATTCATAGGAAGGGCTTGCCTAGGATGGCTTCATATCTAGGCTGTTGGTGGGTAAAGTCCATGACTACAAATCTAATGGGGTACGTGAAGTTGAATACCTTAATGTTAATACCCATGAGGACTCCCAGGTGTTCAACAATTCTGCCATTGGCTAGCTTCACTACCAGGTGGGTTTGTTCAAGGGAAGGTTTTCCCCACCTCTCCCAACATTCCTTGGTGCAAACATTCACACGGGCTCCCCCATCTAGGATGGCATCAACCTTTTGGTTCTAGTAGGTTATGGATGATTGCATTAGTATCATCACCTTCGAAGTAATGGCCTAACTTATTGATGGCGACCTTGGGTCGGTTCGGCTTTCCTCCTGCGGTTGGTTGACTTCGGGGCTGGTAGGACCTTGGGGCAAGAATTGCCCGTTCATCCAGTTTGAGAGGTCTCACCAAAGGGTAGTATTCCCTCTTAACAAGGATACAATTGGCATCTTTAACCTCTGTGGAGAGGAAGTCCACTAACCTGGCACTATCACATGGTTCTTGAGAGGTCTCCCTACCTACTAATAGTGGGTCCTCGAGAACATAGATGTATCCTTCCTCTCTTAGGTTCTGTAACACTAGGTCCTCTTGGAACATTTGTTGTCTAGAGCCTCTGATTTATTAGAGTTGGATGGTTCCTCTTCTTCCACCCTCTTTGGCACCCTCTCTTTCGGGTTGAGGGCCCTATACCGTTAGATTGCCTTGCCATACAGGCTAAGGCCAAAAGCATTCACCATTTCTAGATCTCCAGGAGCACTAAATGCTTCACATATTTGCTCGAATCACTCCACATGGGAGATCAAATTTCATTCCCCAAGAAATTTAGTTACCAACTTGGAAATGGCTATGGGTCATCGACTCCTATAGGGATTGGTGATCCCTGCTAAAAATACGGGTGCTGTCAGGGGTGGGGTGGCCCCCCTTCCTAGTACGTTCACCAGGATGTGGATCGCCTCATCCAATAGCACCATTTGGGAAGCGGGTGGAGGTGACGCCGTTGTGGGGATGTAGAGGTGTGGCCTCAAGCCTAGCCATGGTGGCATGATCCACTGGGTTACCGCCGATACCAACGTTGGGGCTAGAAGCCTTCTCCCCCGTGCATCGGAGCTGTAGCTATAGGAGTAAATAGTCTGCCTCCATGAGGAAGCGGTTCAGTGGGCATCTGCATGGATGTTCCTTGCATTGGTCTATAAGGTGGAACTTGCGGGACCACGTAGCTGACAAATGTCAAAGGCACCTGAAAGGTTGGAAGTTCATAAGAGTTTTCCCCTTGGAAGTCTCATGCTTTTTCTCGGCCAAGGTTTCACCCTACGAAGTCCCTCATCCATGGGTCTTCGTCATCCATGCATTCCAAGTTAGGGTGCCCTATGGAGACTATGGGTCCTGAGTCCACAAAGGCAGCCTTAGTCCCTACCTACGGCCCAAGGGTTGGTTGTTGCTGGCCTCCCCTTTTTGCGGACATACTGGCTAAAGGGTTCTCCATATCTGTTGAATCCATTTGGCCCAACCGTCCAAACATGTTGGATATCGTACCTCTTAACCTGGAGGCTACAAAAGGAGCAAGAGAATTAGGTGGAGCTAAGCTGGTGTAGGGGGCTTCAGAAGCCTCGGGACCACGGGGTCTTGCATTGCCTCATTTAAGCTCTCCGTCTCATCGGAGCTAGAGGGGTCCTCCTATCGAAGCCCTAAAACTGAGTGAGAGCTAGGAATGGAGCTCTTGGTTGGAGCCGATCCCAAACTATGGCAAAAGTGGGTTGAGTGTAGTTCAAAACACTGTCCTCGGGCTCGGGTTCCTTGGAAAATTTCTTCCAGACCTCAATTGCATGTATAATATCTCCATGGAGGTACACTCTGTCTCAAATTTAATTTAGTATTTTTTACAGTGGGTCTATCTCCGGAGCTATCCCCATGGTCGTACGGTTAGCTTTAAGGCGACGGGTGTAGGGATAGACCTATAGCAATGGGCGTAGGGATAAAAGTATGGAGATGGGCATAGGGATAGATTGTTGACACATGTCAATGGGTTGGGGGTGAGGATGGTATGCCCACGGTCATGGGGTTAGTACTAAAGCAACGAGCAGTAGGATGATCAGGTCGATGGGATGTGAGTATGGTGATGGTCGGAGGGTTAGCTATCAGCTGACGGGTCATGGGAATAGAATTAAGGTGATGGTTAGCAGGGGTTAGCTGCCTTGGAGGGATAACAAGATGGAAACAGTCTAGGGTTGGCAGTAAGCTGACGGGTCATGGGCATAGGCTCAAGGCCACACGTCAACGCCTGTCAGACTGGCAGGATAGCAAATTCTGGCATGTATAAAAGGCGACGGGTTAGATGGCAGATAGTTGTCAGGTCATGGGGATAGGAACTAAGCCAATGGGTCAATGCATGTTTGACCATAGGGATAGCACTAAGGCGACATGTTGTGGGGATAGCGCTAAGGCAATGACCCATGGGGATAGGAGCTGTTTGAGAACATGAGTTTTGCCGACCTCTGTTTGGTGATTTTTGGTGATTTTTGAGTTTTGGTTTCAGCTTTGAGTGTTTGTGGGTGCTATACACTACCTCAACTACCTTAAGCAAAAAAACTCCTTCTTTTGGTCCACAAATGAGAGATTTCTACATGTGGGACTGCCAACACTCAAAAACCACTTCGAATTTGAGCTTCAATCTATTTCATTGTGACCAAGTAGCAATGAAAAGTCTGAACTCAATGTAGTACTTATTTGAAAATCTTGATATTTATATGATTTTTGAAAAATGTTAAGATACAAGCCCCATTAAGCTTTAGGATTTCCAAACCTCAAAAAATATTTTGCGTGCAGGTTGATTTGTTTGGTTTCACTTACCTGGTTATAGCCATCAAAGCATCATGGTGATTGACACCT
The DNA here is from genome assembly GCF_047967505.1 of Dipteris shenzhenensis. NCBI lineage: Eukaryota > Viridiplantae > Streptophyta > Polypodiopsida > Gleicheniales > Dipteridaceae > Dipteris > Dipteris shenzhenensis. The sequence continues at coordinate 51,312,877 of NC_141608.1, forward strand.
GGTTATAGCCATCAAAGCATCATGGTGATTGACATGGGCATGGCTTGTTTTGACCATCATCGTTAAGCTTTTAGAAAGCCCTTAATCTAAAATATTTTGCATGCGGGTTGACATGTCTAGTTTAGGTGGTTGGTCATAGCCATTGTGATGGTGGGTGTGGCAAGTGATAAGAAATTCATTGAGACCTCCACTAAGCCTAGGGCAATAATGATGAGTGTATAAGCTAAAGGGGAGCAAACCACACAAGAAAGTCCATGAGAGAGATACGACATTCAAGTCAATGTATTCACCATCCTTATCAACAATACAAGAGAGGCTTCTTATATATAGAGAGCCTTTAGGCTGCAATTTGATGCAATTAATTTGGAGGTTAAAAGTTGATTAGTGGGGGGATATATCTATTCTTCAATGGGAGGATTCCTACCTTGAGGGAGCTTCAAGTGTTCCTTTCATATGAGTGTGATGTTTTCCTAATGCTTGTTATTTGTGTAAGAAAATGGGGCATTATGCTAGGAATTATCCTTCCAAGGAAAAGAATACGAGGCTTGTGAGAGGTGATAAGATGGGCCATGATGATCAAGTGGTCCCCGTGAAGCCTAAGTGTATTCTAAGAATAAACCAAAAGGTGTTCCTATAATTCTGGGGTTGTGTCCATGTTGTAATTCTGGGGTTGTGTCCATGTTGTAAAATAAAATGGAGGGTGTGCTCGTGTCTAAAAGTATCCTAGAGCTCAATTGGATGAGAAGATTCCACAGGTAGCAAAAGATTTGTCAAGGACAATGAAAAGATTACCGATCTGATCATGCATGATCATTGCAAAGCACCTAATGAACTATGGAAAGTAGTGGGAAGAAGGGTAAGGTGGAGGTGGAAGTTCAGAATAAGAAGTTGGCAAACCCTATATCTATGCGCTGTCGCTGTTAGATGATTGAATGCGGAAATAATTCTGCTTCAAGAAGTGAAATGTGGGGTTGAGGAAGGTATTTGGCTTGCATTTAGGAAGATGGATATACTACTTTGGTTAATTCCCCTTTGGGGAGTAAGGGAGGTGTTGCAATGCTGGTCAAAGCCCGATGAATGGTCAAAGTTTCAAGTCAAGCAGGGCTCGTATTTGGTTGTTTCCATTGTGCTGACTGGGTTTGTGTTTAATGTAGTATGCATTTATGCTTCAAATGATGCTCATGTTTGTGAGGAGTGTTGGAGGGAGTTGAACAATTTTTTTTTTGGGAGTGGGTGACTAGACATTTTAGCAAGGGGACTGGAATATGATAGAGTCATTTGATGATAGGTCTTATGTTGTTAGAGGGATATCTTGTCTATATAATGGGCTTATTGATGGACTTGAGCAAGGTTTTGTGGGTTGAATGGGTTTTCTTATAGCAATTCTTAAGAGAAAGGGAGTGGATTATAGAGCTAGTAGAATAGATAGATTCTACTTTGTCTACTTACAACAATAACAGAAAGGGAGTGGATTATAGAGCTAGAAGAATAGATAGAGCTACTTCTTCTATGAGAGTTGGTGGCTCTGTGCACCCATGGGAGGCGGAGTTTGGCTAAAACTCAATGCTTTCTGATCATCTTCCTTGTCATTTTCCTTGCCTAAACTCCACGCTTTCTGATCATCTTCCTATAGAGTGGTCATTTTCCTTGTTAGGGGTAGTGGGAAGATCTTTTGATATCCCCTATAAGTTTGACAAAAGTTTATTGAGGAAGGATGGGCCATATGATTAGTAAAGAGTGGGTGAACGTGTCCTATGGAGTTGTTGATCCTATGTTACATGGGATAGGGTAATCCTAAAAGTGGACAAAAACTAGAAGGCTAGGATTTGGTCTGAAAAGAATAAATGGCTTGTCGATTGCAAGAATAATTGAGGAAAGATTTAGAGATTTTGCCTCAAGATATGTATATAGCTACCTTAATAGTTGAATTGGAGGATGCTTTCAAGGTGCAAGGACAAGAAAGTGTAGAGAGAGCCCATATCCAAAGCAGGCTACTATCGATGTCTTTGGGGGATTTTGCAACAAAGTTCTTAGTTCAATCCATGGGAGGTAGAGTTTGTCTAAAACTCCATGCTTTCTAATCATCTTCCTTGTCGTTTTCCTTAGCTAAACTTCGCGCTTTCTGATCATCTTCCTATAGAGTGGTCGTTTTCCTTGTCAGGGGTAGTGGGAAGATCTTTTGATATCCTTTATAACTTTGACAAAAGTCTATTGAGGAAGGATGGGTCATATGAGTAGTAAAGAGTGGGTGAACGTGTCCTATGGAGTTGTTGATCCTATGTTACATGGGATAGGGTAATCCTAAAAGTGGACAAAAACTAGAAGGCTAGGATTTGGTCTGAAAAGAATAAATGGCTTGTCGATTGCAAGAATAATTGAGGAAAGATTTAGAGATTTCTCCTCAAGATATGTATATAGCTACCTTAATAGTTGAATTGGAGGATGCTTTCAAGGTGCAAGGACAAGAAAGTGTAGAGAGAGCCCATATCCAAAGCAGGCTACTATCGATGTCTTTGGGGGATTTTGCAACAAAGTTCTTAGTTCAATCCATGGGAGGTAGAGTTTGTCTAAAACTCCATGCTTTCTAATCATCTTCCTTGTCGTTTTCCTTAGCTAAACTTCGCGCTTTCTGATCATCTTCCTATAGAGTGGTCGTTTTCCTTGTCAGGGGTAGTGGGAAGATCTTTTGATATCCTTTATAACTTTGACAAAAGTTTATTGAGGAAGGATGGGTCATATGAGTAGTAAAGAGTGGGTGAACGTGTGCTATGGAGTTGTTGATCCTATGTTACATGAGATAGGGAAAGCATTCCTCAATTATTCTTGCAATCGACAAGCCATTTATTCTTTTCAAACCAAGTCCTAGCCTTTTAGTTTTTGTTCACTTTTAGGATTACCCTATCCCATGTAACATAGGATCAACAACTCCATAGGACACGTTCACCCACTCTTTACTACTCATACGACCCATCCTTTTGTCAAACTTATAGGGGATATCAAAGGATCTTCCCACTACCCCTGACAAGGAAAACGACCACTCTATAGGAAGATGATTAGAAAGCGCGGAGTTTAGCTAAGGAAAACAACAAGGAAGATGATCAGAAAGCATGGAGTTTTAGACAAACTCTACCTCCCATGGCTTGAACTAAGAACTTTGTTGTAGAATCCCCCAACGACATCCATAGTAGCCTGCTTTGGATATGGGCTCTCTCTACACTTTCTTGTCCTTGCACCTTGAAAGCATCCTCCAATTCAACTATTAAGGTAGCTATATACATATCTTGAGGAGAAATCTCTAAATCTTTCCTCAATTGCCATAGTACAATCTATCTAGATACGCCACCAACAGAGCATGCAGTTGCAAAGCAAATGGCATGGTACGTGTGTCTACATGGTAGAATTACTAGCATCAAGGTCTCCTCTACATTGAAAGCCATTCCACAACCAGCACAATTTTCGGGATGAGTTAGGTTGTCTGCTCTATAGAGCTACCCTAATAGTTGAATTGGAGGATGCTTTTAGTGCAAGGACAAGAAAGTGTAGAGAGAGCCCGTATCCAAAGCAGGCTCCTATGGCTATTGTTGGGAGATTCTGCAACAAAGTTCTTAGTTCAATCCATAAAAAAGCAGCAAGCTATGGACATGTGAACCGGTTTATGGATATTTAAGGTAACATAGTCTCAAAATGTTGGCATATTGCTGACGTTTTGGCATATTCAAGACAACATAGTCTCGGAATTATTGCTGATGTTTTTTATAGAGAATTGGCTAGTATTGTGGGTGCTAAAGGAGAGAAGCATGAGGAATGGGATGCCTTATTTTAAGAGGTGATGTTGGGGATTTTGCGTGGAGTGTCATCCAATCCAATCAGAGAATAGGATTACGAGCTTGACCTACCCTTCCAAAGCATCAATTTACCACACATCTTCCAGGCACCCATAAGACCAACAAAGATCAGAACCCACAATTTTGGTCGAAAACCAAGAGCATAAATAGCCATACCATCTCATCTCCTTCCCTTACTATTCCATTATCCATGAACCAATTCACACAATCCTCCCACGGCTGCTGACACTCAAACAATCTCAGAAGCCACTTACAAAATCAATGCCCTATTTCTTTTCTCTATATCACTAACACCCATCCCCTCATTTGATTTAGAAACTTTCATTGCATCATGGGACATAATGCCGCTTATGCCTCTCTATGTCTTCATCACTCTCAACATCTTCTCAATTTCAGGCCAATGACTCTTTTTAAACTGTGAAATAGTTGCTAGTTACATTGTAGTAGCAGGTAGAACATGCTTCACAACAAGCACTCTTGCATTTCACCCCAAAGTAGCCCCACACTAGAATCTGATCTTCTGCCAAATTCTCTTCTTATACCAGTCAAATCTCTGTCTCAAATTGACACCCAATCCAAGAGGAGCTCCCAAATACTGGATCACTATGCCTCTATCGATCCACTTCATAGGAAGCTCATTAAGACATCCAGGCGTACCACCAAAATTAATTCTTAAGCGAAAGGTCTTTTCCTAGCTGCAAACCGTTCCCAAGACTACATTTATAGTAGAGAGTTTTTCCACACCCTCCTTAGTCTCTAAAGTCAACTCGACCATGTCATCATTGAACCATTGAGGACCAAACTATTTACCAAAGGGGAGAACAACTCCCTTACTATACCAACTGCCACTTCATTAATCAAATGGACCAATGGGAGTGTGCAAAGATTCTACAGTTAACCTTGCCTTATTGATTTGTGCTATTGAAACCTTTCTACTACCCCACCATTCAAGAAGAGGACTTCAGAGGCATTCTCAAACGAAGCACCCACCACCTTGTAATTCCCCAATCAATCCAACACGAATTGTATATAATCCCACCTGACCAACCTGATCAAAGTCAAAGCCTATAAGTAATCATTTTTACCCTATCTCAGATACAAAATCCAATGCAAAAGAAACATTCAGGATATTTTCAAATATGTATCTATATTTCTCACAAACCATTTTGCTCCCTGTCAACCACAATCACACTGATTCTATAAGCCAATGCCTTTTTGCAATAATTTTATAAGAAATATGAAGCATCCAAATTGGTCTCTAATCTTGGACTTTCAACCTATTCTACTTTTTCAGCCATAGCATCATTCACCATTTCAACAAAATCTTTCTTCACCATATTCCAAAAAGCCACATAGAATTCTACAGTTAGACCATTCGAGCCTGGTTATTTATCATTTTCCAATTTCTACAAGGCTTCCCAAAGTTCATCTTCAAACAAACCTCTTTCCAATGTAAGAAGTCGCTAATGTAGGAAAATCCAGCTTGCAAAGTGATGCAGAAATGGTTGCCGGTGAGAGGAAGAATGACACGGTGGCTAAAGATCAACCCATTGTGTCCTTTGTGTGGGAGAGATGTGGAGGATACCATGATGGTGTGTGGTGGCAAAGGCCATAAGGAAGGTGGGGTTGCTAGCTCACTTTTCAAGCTATCTTGAACTTGGTTGTGCTTGGTGGCATGCCGTCTACGTTGGCGGCTTGCTACCGGCATGTTTGTGCAACAGTTCTACTGGTTGTGTGGGTTATTTGAAACAGTCTAGTGTTTGGTCAAGGGGTGGGGATGGGGTATAGAGAAGAGGAGGTGTTAGGCCTATTGAAGAGTTTGCGACTGATATGGGGGTGACAGTAGGAAGAAAGGCTTCCCTAGTTGGTTCATTTTACGAATCTTGGAGAGGTGGGACTTGTCCTTGTTCGATAAGTTGTTGTTTTACTTTGCCTATAAGGCGTAGGCCACGGGTAGTAAGATGGCCAATTCTTGTAATGTTTTATCCTATTTATAAAATAAGAGCAAGCAAGTTTCTTTTCCCAAATTGTTTTTTATGATACCCCTATCGAAATATATATCTTTTCAAAACAAGATAAAAATATCCTTCTATTAAAGGTACGTCTTTTTTTGTGTGATGCCCCCCCTTTGAGGGAGGGCATGCTTGGGTATACTGCAGTGAAATGTGATAGAGGATTAGGAGGAGGTTGCAGGAGGGCAAATGAAGCCTACATATGGTAGGGTGTTGCATTGGTGAGGGGGGAGGTAGGCAACTATTAAAATCATGCGTAGCCTTTACCCAAAACTAAGGGCCAATCTATGGACCACTAGGTACCTATAGAGGGTCTCACGTGAGCACGCTCTTAAGAGAAGTGGCAAGTTTGGGAGGTTTGGCCCAAGCGGGCAATTGTCAGGCAACCTTATAGCCTACTCTAAGGGCTATTCAAGCCATTGTTGTCCAACGTTTTTGAGAGGGCCCTCATTGGTAATGTTTCAAGCAAGGATTTTGCTCAACAAATTTGCAACGACACCCTCGCGTGAACATGCTCTAACTCACACAAGGTCAGCTTTCTATGGAAGACCGATCCTTAAGTGGGTAGCGCGTGAACGTGGGCAAACTATTTGCGGCATCACCAGAAGGTTCTTCTATAACGTCGGGCGGCCTTTTAAGATCTTCCTCTCAACCTTTCTTGCCGCATACCTTACTCACGATGGCAGCCGACCTCACTCGAGATGTTGCCGAGCTTCAATCCCTCCTTAGCCAGGCGAAGCGCCCACGCGTCCAGGCCTTCCTATCAAGAGAAATACAAAGCTTGGAAAAGGTTGCCTACTGGTATCACAGTTTTAATAGGTGAATCATGTTTGTTTTAGTGGGATGCTAAGAACCTCATGGGGCAGATTCGTTGACTGAATGGCAGGCGCATTCAGCAGCAGCCTTAGATCAACCCACTGCAACTCCTGCAGTCCGGTACACAACCCTTTCAACGCTTAGCTGGGAACAAGACAGAGAGAAAGTAAAGGTGGGTTTTATGTACAAGCTTTAAGTGACCGTTGCTTGCCTTGGGGTATGGGTTTCGGAAAGTTAGAGCCTAACGTTATTTTGACCCACTTCTCCAGATTTATGTACCCATCGAAGGGGCTTCAGAGGAGAAAGTCGCTTCGGAGATTCGACCGTGGTCATTCGATATAAAGCTCCACGACGTTGACGGTAAAAATTATCGTTGTGCTATTCAGAAACTTAACAAGTCTATTGTACCAGACGAATCTCGCGTTGCTGTTAAGCCGAAGCGGATTGTCGTGACCCTCAAGAAAGCAGACAAAGGCGACTGGAAAGACCTATATTTTAAGGAAGATAAGGTGAGCAGTAAGGGCATATGCAGAGCAGTCGTGGCATGCTACTCTGTAGCCTTGAAGTGTATATGCACTTCGATTACGCGAAATTCTTAGGGTTCATATCTTCCGGCCACTTCAGAGAGAGATTGATGAGTTTTAGTTGTCTGTTGCAGTTTAAATCTAAGGCAGACTCTGAAGAGAAGGATCCGATGGGGGGGCTGATGGATTTGATGAAGGTATGTAATGAATTGCACTGGTTTTCTATCTTTCTGCCTTACCGAGATTTTGTTAACCTTCTGAAGGAAAGTCAGGGGTATTAGTGCATGAACTACCTGTTTCCCCCTTCGTTGGTTTTTCCACTTCATAATAGAGCTAGAGTTTGAAATCTATTTTTTCGCTAGGTGGAGCGCTTCCTCACTGGCTGTGTTGTGTTCAGTCATGTGTAAGCATATCATGCTGTTTAATGTATATGTGTATGTATGTGTGTGTATATGTAATGGAATATAGGTGCTTGATACGCTACAAAGCTTGTCCTCTTGTTTCTTTGCAGAATATGTACGAAGATGGAGATGATGAAACGAAAAAGAATATAGCACAGGCATGGACTGAAGCTCGAGCAGGGAAGAGGCCCGATCCTTTGAGAGGTTACTAGCAGTGTTTGTTGGTGTAATATATATTAGGATTGATTCTCCCCTGGTTCCGAGTTTGAGTGGGACAAAGCAGGGTGATTTTGATGATGCACATGAGTTGTAGTTTTGAATGGAAAAAAGGGTAATACATGACGATCCTTATTTTTAGTGCGATGTTCATACTTGGTTCTTTTGAAGTTGTATGATTCATTCAGTGGTGATTTTGTTCACAAAATGCTTCAGACTGGGCTTTCTATTCTGAAACTCACTGCAAATGCCAAGTGGAGATTATGCTTGACCGTGCCTATGTTGAGTAGTTGCGTTGGCCTTTTTTAAACAGCCATTTTCCCCAGCAGTTTACTCGTTGCTGCTGTCAAGAAGTTTGCAGTTTTCAATGTCATTGTGAGACAGTTAATAGAAAATCTGTGCAATTCAGACTTCTTGATGGCTAGGTCATGTAGCTCTGAGTCTTATGGGGTAGTGTGTTGGTGCTAGGTCATTTTCTTCCATGTTTTCCCATTGGAACTCTCTCTCTCTCTCTCTCTTCCCCCGCCCCCCCCCCCCTCCCCTCTTCCTCCCTCTCCTCTCCCCTTTGCAAGACTCCATCAGGGGATAGTTGTGGCGAGTGATGGAGGAGTTAGGGATGGACTCTCATGAATTAGAGGCATGGGAGGGGGGTTTATTCTTCTTGCTGATTATAACTCGTAGGTGTGGGTTTTCGTCAATGAGGGGATAGTTGTGGCGAGTGATGAAGGAGTTAGGGATGGACTCTCATGAATTAGAGGCATGGGAGGGGGGTTTATTCTTCTTGCTGATTATAACTCGTAGGTGTAGGTTTTCGTCAATGAAGGCGGGGAGGTGTTCGAAGGCGGAGAGGTATACATGCATTATGTGCATCATAGCGAAATGAAAACACGGATGCACATGCTTTTGCATGCCTTGTATCCTTCCATAAGGTCAGTGTTTGACTCTTGTTTTCTTTGCACCTCAATGGTCTTAGATTATGAAGAATTTACAACTTCTTTTATGTATGGATTTAGCTTAGATATTTAAAGTATTAGTATGTCCCCCCTTCGAATCTAAAAATCAAAATTCAATTGCATTAGTCCACTCTGCCGCTTGAATTGGAAAATTAATGTAAGCTTAATGCACCCCAAAAAATTGAATGACTTAGTTATGCAAGGATTGTCCCTTGCCTCTGCCTTCTACATTGTCTTCGCCTCTGCCTTCTATTTCGCCAAGGGTGTCCTCTCGCCTTGGTTTCCCTTATTTGCCTACATTTGCTCCTCCTCTTGCCTCAGTTTTCCCCTATCCACATCCTGCCTTACTTCAATAAGTCCCTCCCTGTTTCATTCTGTTTTGCATATATATTTGCTCCTCCTCTTGCCTCAGTTTTCCCCTATCCACATCCTGCCTTACTTCAATAAGTCCCTCCCTGTTTCATTCTGTTTTGCATAAATATATATTGGATGGCGATCTTTGTCTTTGTGAATGGGTAGCAGTGATTTGAGAGAATCTGCCATTGCAGACGGAGTTCATCCAGAGAATAATGTCTCCCTCATTTGTTACGGGACCACCTCCTCGCTGTCCTTGTGTTCGATCATCTCTTGATTCTTCACAGGTAAAGGCAGGATGCATTGCAGTGGAGGTATGGGAGAATGGCATATGGCAGAGTTTGGGGGTAGTGCTAGGGGTGGTAATGCCTTCGATGAGCATTGAACAGGGTTTATGGATCTTCAAGCGGGAAATGGTGGTGTATATGAAGATGATCTAAAGGAGTGATGGCATCCTCTTTGTGGATTTTTATTTCTCAGGGCTTCAGAGCGATTGTTGCCCAACATTGTCAGGAGCAACTTAAACGACTCTTTCCTGTCTGATGCTCCTATGGATTTCAAATATGATAAATCACTTGGGCGTAACAGTGTACGATGCTGTGGGCTGAAGGCTTCATTCAATGGAGGGGGATAGCCTGCTCTCTCTCCTAGCTTGAAGTGCATGACAATTCACAACCGATGAGGCTCAAGCCTCAAGCTGCATCTTCATCCTAATCTCATCATCATCTGCATCAATGCTTGTAACCTCCTCCTCATCACTATCATCCTCATCTCCCTCGCCATGGGACTCCAAAAGACTAGAGTTGCTTGATGTTGCAGCAACATCCTACCTTCCATAAGTGTAGCAACAAGGGTTGCAATCTCATCTCCCTCTGTATCCGCTTGCAAAGTGAGTAGCCTATCATCATCCTTCTCCTTAATCATCATTTCCAGGGTCACTTCTATCTTCTCAAATCCCCTTTCCTTGATTTTGGAGATGAGACACACATTAGTATGGATGTATACTAATTTCTTGGTATTCTTTGGCAGCAGCCTTATCCTTCTTCTAGTATGGATAAGAGAGAATGTGCTCCAATTCCTCTCACAAGCGGAAGCACATGTGCCTTGTGAGAGAACTCCAAGAGCTAACCGTTGCAAATTTGGTGTGTGAGTCCTAAATGTCTCCCACCATTTCACCCCTTGGTGCATTCTCTTTTCATCCTTCGCAATTGCACGAGCACGTGTCTAACATGGACTTGTAAATATCCAGCTCATCACATAAGGTGCCTTGGTTGTCAACATCATACTTCGTGTACCGCCATCCATCATGCACCTCCTTGTCACCATTTGGATTTTTCTCTCTCCAAATAGGATGGAGAACAAAAGTTGCCACATGCAATGGAGAATGCATCATACCATCCGATCAGTGAGCTCATATACAAGTTCCATGGTAGCCCCTTCCCTATCAGCCAAGTGAAGGATCTCCAAAATAGGTGCACAAAGCTTCACAATGAGTCTTGCATCCTGTCAAAATGAAGCACCTAATATAATAGAAGACACATGTTGTGCTCTCACAGTGCGTGACACCTTCTTCCTGCAATACTCATCACTGACAACCATGCGGCGCAATCTATTGTATACCCTCTCATCAACAAGTTTGCTAACATGATAAACATGTAAGAAAATCGTGTTTTGTGCTTGGTTTCATCAATTCCTTCTTGTTGAATTTTCTACACATTGTTAATACAGTGTGTTTTCAAGTAACAAATGTCACAATCATGTTAGCATGTACCAACACTGGCTTCACCCATGCAAGCTTTCCAACGTCCTCAAATAGGAGGTCAAGGCAATGGCATGTGCATCTAGTATAGAAAATGTGAGGCCACTCTTCCTCCACCAATTCTCCTGCCCGCACACAGTTAGATGCATTGTCGATACACACTTGCACCACATTTTCAGTCCCAACATAAAAAATGGGCATCTTTGAGTATCCCAAAGATGTACCCCCTCGACTTATATTGCCCACTTGTGTCCACAGATTTCAAGAAGGTTGAGCCAAATATGCATGAGACCATGATATTGATTATAGGCCGGAGCCGAGTGTCAGATCAGCCATCACAAGTCATGTTGCAGCCATATTTTCTCAACTTATCCTAGAAATGTAGTATCTCTTGATCTATGCATATTGCTTCATCAGTTAGCTCCCTTGTGTGCAAAACATTGTAGGATGGAGGCTTGAAGGTTGGTCCAACTTGGCCAAGGGCACGAAGCATCTCTAAAAAATAAGGGCTCCTCACCTTCCACTGAGGAATATCCTCTGCAAAGAAAAAACGACAGAAAGCAATGTATTCATCCTTCTGTGCTTGTGACTCCTATGTCTTGGCTAAGGCTCCCTTTGACATCTTCTGTTTCTTTTGTTTTGGCTCATATGCACTGGCAGATGTAGTACTGCTCACTAAGGCATCCCCCAAATCAGCCACATCTTCATCAAGTTGTTTTGCAGCCATTTTCAGAGCTACCTTTCACTGCAATCTTTGACAAGTATATTTCACATTTTTGAGAGAAGTGGTACACTTCTTAACCCCCAAGCCCAAGAAAATGTGTCCTTATACGGGTCGATCCTCCATCCCATGAATGAGGGCAATATTTACATTTACAAGTGTATTAGCCCTTCCCATAAGGCTTTAAGGCCTCTACAAATTCCCATTCTAGTCCTTTTTGTCTTCCCATCTGCAGATTTGTAAACTGCAAATTTGCAAAAGAGGGCAAATAAGGCAAAAGAACAATTTCCAAAAGAGGGCTTGAAGCCCCTGCCCTGCTATTTGGCATCAACTAAAGAGAGAGCACTTGCTGCAAAATGGGAAGAGAGCAGCCGTAGCCATTACCTTGACGTTTGGAGAAGGTAGAGCGTAGAGGCAGGCTACATGTTGCAATTGTGGTGAGCATTGACTTATAAAGTAGGTAGAGGCTGCACAAGGGCTGAAGATGAAAAGTGAAGGGCTGAGGGGACTGTGTGCTAAAGAATAGGGCGAAGGGCTACCTATATAGGCTCTTGAGACAGCAAGGTCAACAAGAAGAGGTACGGGAGAATCATGTGTACGACCATTGTCGGGAACCTTCAGAAATGGCGTACGTAATAGATAAAAGCACATCAAATCACGTATATAAGCTACGTTTCGAGTCCCCCCCCTTTAAAAGTCAGGTATGGATGGCCGTACGTATGGATGTACGTATGGCGAACAAAAAAGCCTAGAGCACTTTCGTAGCCTCTGACTTGCCTCTCTCTGTTCTTCTATGGTCCAGAAAAGAGCCCTCCAATCAAATTTCGACTTATCTTCTTGCTTTTTGGCCTCCTGCATGCCAGTGGTCTGAAGGGTATTCCGCGAACCATCTTGATGCCTTCCCCTCCATAGTGGACTCAAACACGGCTTCCTTTTATGCCGGATGCACCACCCTAGGCATGTTAAGTGCATGGATTTTATCAAATTGTTGAACATGTGCAGTCGGATCATCCCAAACTTTCCCCTCAAACTTGACTTGCTTCACATTAGCCATTGCCATCAAAGGTGGATTGATCGGAGCAACCAAAACAATTGGTACCGCCATAACCTATCCTCCTCTTATTGGCAAAGATGGCTGAGTGACGAGCAAATCCCATACCACCGACGACATGTGTCCCGCAGTTGGTGAAGATGGTTTGCTCAGCATAAGGCGACCCTACGGAAAGGGATGGATAACAAGGTCTACACTCAAATGTTGCCAGAGAAGTTCCCTCTCCTGGTCCTCCGTGCTTCCATTCGAAGTGGGCCTCATCATGTCCCAAAATGCCTCCTACATCTTGCAGTTTCTACCGCACATGACTCTCCCACAAAGGGTCACTGTCAGCGGAGAGGGACCACCTAGGTCGACGAGGTGCCCTTCTTTGTCAAATCTAACGGATTCAGAGGTCCTTGTAACCTCATTTGCATATGGGCTTGTGCTAATATTAGAGTCCCGTGCCCAAAATTGCAATTTTTAATTGCACCACTCTTTTGTCCCCCAGTTGCATACTTCGGTCCCAAGAATTAATTGCCTAGTAACTGGGCGCACATTCACAATTTCCAAGGATCCACTAGGAATTTTAATTCCCCAAGTCTCCGCACGTGGCCAATTCTCGTGCCCTAGAGGCCCAAGGCATGCAGTCACAGGTAAATTATGGGATTCGTAAATCAAAAGTCCCATAAATTCATGTCCTCGTGGCATACCCCCTCTTGAAAGAAGGCAAACGTCCATGATTGCCTGCAAACAAAGACAACAGCAAAAGAAAAACAAGACAAGAAAGATAACAACCAAAACTGAAAGGACAACCAACAATGCCACCAACAAATCAACCAAATTTGAAACGGTATCCAACAGACACACCAACCAAATCTGAAAGGACAGCCAACCATGCCGCCAACATATCAACCAAGTCTGAAAGGGTAGCCAACCAACAGACCAACCAAATCTGAAAGGACAGCCAACCATGTCGCCAACAGATCAACCAACAATGTATACATATTTGTAGAGCCATGGATTAAAAAAACATATAACATCGCACAACAGATGCATCATAACTAATTGAATAGTATACCAATCATAGAGGCCGTACGACGACAGAAATACTATCTGCAACCAATACCTCGGGTGAGACATACTGTAACACCAAGTGAACTCTAGATACTTGAGCGTGTCTGTACAGAGGGAGTGGAAGTGCTTACCCCCCCCCCTCGAGCATTAGGCAATGCTTCAGACGCTTGTCGCTCTACTGAACCTGAAGAAGTGCCAACTAGAGTTGGCTCCAACTGAAAAGCCTTAAGGTAAAGCTGCAACACCTGAGGAGTATGTTCCAATTCCTCCTCCTCCAACCACTTCGATGCAATGATGAATAATTCAAATATTTCACCAAGTAGCGTCATGTAACTTTAAACTCCGTATTAGATAAAGTGGGACAAAAGTTGCATTTTGGGAATTTTGAAATTGGGTGGATTTCGTTAAAATTGGGAAAGGTTTCATTAATTTGGGAAAATTTTCATCGATTGTGGGAATTTTGCCAATATTGAATATGCTGATATTTGGAAATTCCAATGATTATGAAAAACTTCATTGGTTGTGAAACATTTCATTGGGTATAAAAACCGGAACAAAGCATTTGTGGCAAAGTTTGAAAATCTTGTATTTGGTGGTGTTAATAAACACATGTGGTGGTGGTGTTAACAAACACTGTGCATAGTGAACAACTCTAGAAACAAAGTAGTTATTGGGGGAAAGACAACTTCTAAAAATTGTCATATTAATAATTTGCAAATATCCATTGACAAGATAACAACAATTGAGAAACATCACATGAGAACACACATTACAATGGAAGTTTGGGAGATCAAGAGGGAGAAAATCGACACCATTTTCTATGCTCTATTACCAAGCAATCTCTCCTGTGTTTTGATACATACACTCTATGGAATCTCAATCTTCTTTGGTCTATTTATGGCTTTTGATGTCCATGACTAGAAGACCACATCAATACACTCCCATACTTGTGGATCCAACCTATTCTCTGCCCAATACTTGTTCCAGCAATCAACATAGGCATCTGAATGACTGAGCCCCTTTCTCTTAATTGATGGTGCCCAATATTGAATTAATAATTTCTTAAAGTTAGGAGATGCAGCATCCATCTCAACACTTGATAAGGAATCCCCAAGCCATATGGAGTATATAGGTTCTGATGGCCTCACCAAGATGAAGTCACCTTGCTTAACATCCACCATTGGTCTAAACTCTTCCCTTGACTTACCTTTTAGAGGTCCGCAATAGCGATCATTCCATTCCTCATAGCCTTGAAACTCATTAATGCAAGCATCTATATCCTCCTCCTCATCAGGCGATTGTGTTCTTGGCGAAAATTCTCTAGTTGACTTTAAGGCACTACAAAATAAATTGGAAAGGAAGAACACAAGTATGACATGCTTGATGCAATACACTAAGTACTTCCCATTTGGTATGGAGTTTGAGGTTTTGATCCCAATGATGAATTTTTTTATAGCACCAAGCCAATATGTGTATAGGACATTGACCCTCAGCTATGTCAGTGACTTGGTCAAGAATTTTGCAATGAATGCATGACCTCCTGCAACATGTGCCTATCTTATGCCTTACCACACAGGCACAAATACTCCTATGCGCAAGGAAGAGATAAAGGTGGAAAAGCTAAATGAGTATAATTATTGGATTCTTGCAGGGCAACATTCCATTTATGCTGCAAGGATGTTTATAACTAAAGCACATGGAGAAGCCTTCAATCAATGAAAGGGTTTCTATACATGGAGGAAGGCGAGAATTTTGTCACTACGCCAATTGAAGCAAGTTGTAAGATATCATCAATGGCCAACATGGAGGCACAAACTATTTTGAAAGATTAGCCATATATCAATATCTTACAACACCTAAGGGTGCAGTGGGTTGCATTCGGATGACCAAAAAAACCAGCCCAAGGCCTTGTCAAAGGGCATAAAGATCGACAAAGTTGGGATGTGAGACATGAAGTTGTTGTTGACGTTTTTACTAATAGAGGTGCGGCATTACAGGAATTGTCAAGCAAAAGAAAAGGGATCGCACTAGTAAAGGCATTTCAATAGGCGATAGAGTTTGAGGCTATGTGTGTGGCACATGCATCAGATAATCCCCATATTAAGGTTTGGTCTAGCATTTATAGGCCTCTTGAGACACATAGAATTGATTTACATATAGATGAAGGAATTAAAGAGGGTGAGCACCACATTGAAGACTTGCGACCTTTAACTGAAGCAGAACTTGAAGCTAACACAAAGATTACATTGAAAGATTTGGATCAAGAAGGTCTTTAGCTACTCATTTATTCCTAGTGTATACAATTTCAAAAGAATTTTAGCAATATAATAATGTAACTTTTATGGATTTTCTTGATTTCACATACTCTCATTATGTTAAAGAGATCGAACATGTGGTATGACAAAATTGTGGGATATAACGACATGGGGAATGGCACTACACAACTGGCATTCTATGTGACCTCATATGGAGAATGGCACTAGTGCCATTCTCTCTTTGAGGTTATGTAGAAATGGTAATATTGTTATGCTCCTGTCTTGAATCTATGTTAGTTGAAAGCATTACAGAGATTAAAAATTGTATAGTATTAACTATTCTATCAAAGTTTGGATTTGGGCGCTTTCTACAAATCTATTGGAGCCTTGGGAATGGTACTAGTTTCATTCTCGCAATAAGACCATAAGCACCCTCCATGTCATCATTTGAAGAATGGCACTTGTGTCATTCACTCTATGGGGTTATGGATATTTTATGTTCCTTTGTTTACTTGTGTGCTTTGACTGAAGCAAAGAGAATAAAACTGTAATACAATATCTATGCTTTCAGATCATGGATTGTACATTTATTTTGGGACATGGGGAGAGGCACTAGTGCTATTCTCTCCTCCCAATGAGGATATCAAGAAAGGCACTAGTGGCATTCTCCATAACCTTATAGGAAAGATGGCATAGCACCACCCCAAGAGAAGAATGCCATTCTCTCTATGAGTTGAGAGAGAAAGGTTGCGCTATTTGCATTCTCTATGGACCTTTAGAAAGATTGGTCCCAATAAGACAATGGAATCAGTGATGATGGTGATGGATAATGGTCATACTATATAGTTCTTTATTGGTTTCGTATGCTTTTGTGCTTCGACATTGTTGAATACACTCTAAAGAATGAAAATATTTCTATTATCCTCAACTTCCACAGGGACCAATGATGCATGGATGGATATGGAGATCAAATGTAGAGGACAACATACCACCCAAAATGGGGACTATCAATGATACGAAGGATACAAGAGGTATAGAAGAATAGATAACACCCAAAATGGAGAAAATTGCAAGGAATTTCATTAATCCTATACTTTTAGAAGAGAACATGGGTGAGCATACTGACTCAACATTGGCGACAAGACCAGATAATTGTATTGTTGTTGCAAACATGTATGAAAATGTAGCACCTATCAATTTGAATGAGTCAGAAGCCAGCAACTTCAAGGAGAATTTGGATCTACATCCACATACAATTTCTTTGGATATGCCATGAATAACAATCATATTAGACGTGAATGGCTTGCTATTGAGTCGCTGCCTTGATGTCTTTGTCTTTGAGATTTCTATCAAACCATACCTTCCTTCTTCGTTTTTTCATTGTCATGGCATGGTAGGCAACTAATCTAGTCTCTGTATGCTTCTCTAATTGGTAGAGTCTTTCTTTCAGCGATGCATGATCTCCCATACATTCTTGTACTGCTATGCGTAGACTGGGTAAGACAAATTCTAGTGGGACCACAACTTCAAGGCTATACACCAATTGAAAAGGTGTATTTCCTATACTGAACTTGAGTGTGGTTCGGTATGCCCATAAGGCTGCATTTATTTCTCTGCCCAATCAAAACGCTTTGGTTCTACTACCTTGGTGAGGACAATGCATAGTATTTTGTTGGTGGATTCAGCTTGTCCATTCCTTGGGGGTAGTAAGGTGTGCCCTTTATATGGATCACCATAAAGCCAGATAAGAGTTATTGGATGACCTCATTGACAAAATGTGTGCCTCTATCTGACACAATTTCAATGGGACATCCAAATTGGGTGATCACATTCTCGTACAAGAACCTTGCTGTGCTTTTGGCATCTACCTTTCTGATTGCTTTAGCTTCAGCCCATTTGGTAAAGTAATCAGTGGTCACAATGATGTAGCATGCCTATGTTTTCTTTGCTGCTGGATGGATGGGACCCACAAATCAATCCCCCATTTTTCAAAGGGTTTTTATGCAACGACTGTTGTTAGGGGATTGAAGTATTTGTGTTGTGGTTTAGTAGTTCATTGGCATACATCACAGATTTTGACATATTCATAGGCATCTGACCAAAGTGTTGGCCACCGGTATCCTACAAGAAGGACTTTTCTTACTGCCATCGAGTGATCCGACCTGTGGTACATGGCCGATTCACAAGATATAATAAGGCTTGATGATATGTATAGACGATAAAGTCAGTAGCCAATAGATACTATCAAAATTTCTTCACGCTATAGATCATTGCTAAGGCTTGCCAAGTTGACATAACACACTCCCTACTGCATAATTGGAACCGTCAGTATGTACATGAAATTCTATGTCCCAGTTTGGTGCCATTAGAACATGAGCTGTGATCAATCTCCACTTGAGGGTTTCGAATGCTTGTTTGCATTCGTCTGTCCAGATGAAGTTGACTAGGAGCTTATATAGGGGCTTGCAATCATGGCATACCTCAATATGAATCTTCTATAGTATCCGGCATGTCCCATGAAGACTTGGACTCCCTTGGCATTTAGTTGGGTGGGGCAGTTCCATGATTATCTTTATTTTGTCCATGTCAATTGCAATCCCATGTTGGGAGAGTATGTGTCCCAAGACTACTCCATGTGTGACCAGGAATTGGCATTTTAGAGGATTCAAAGAGATTCCATACTCCCTGCATTTTTTAAAGACTTCTTCAAGGCATTTTAAGTGATCCTTTTTACCTGACTGTACGCACAAGTCGTCGAGGAAGACTTGTAGGAACTTGTTAAGAAATTCCTTGAAGGCGGTATACATTACCCTTTGAAAAGTAGATGGGGCATTGCATAAGCCGAATGGCATGACTCTGTATGCATAAGTGCCCCATTTTGTGGAAAGCGCTGCCTTTGCCTGATCTTGAGGTGCAATTTGTACTTGGTTGTACTCACTGAACCCATCCAAGAAGCTTTTGATTTCCCCTATTCCTGGATTCATCTTGATAGCAGTTTCTTTATTTTGGATAGTGATTCTATTAGTGCCCACCGATGCATCCCGAAGCCATGGTCTTCCCAACAATATTTGGTATGTTGTGGCTCCCTTGGGAAAATCCAAGATAGTAAACTAGAGAGTGAAACTTACTCCAACAATTTTTGTTAACACATTGTCAACGATACCCAATGGCTTCATTTTTGTATGGTGAGCTAGGCGGATGTTAAATGTGGCCTTCTGCATTAGAGGTAGGCCCCATTCTTCATAAAGCTCTCTTGCCAGAATGTTTACTCCAGCTCTACCATCCACTATTGTTGGGTATTGGCCAAAGGTTTATGTCATCCTAGCACCAAATTTTACTGAAATTACATTTTCCTCTTCTTCAGGTGGGGGGAAGTATTGTGAAGATTTGATCCATCCCTTCAAACTCTCCCACATTGTAGGGCAATTTCTTAGTAAGGTCCCAATTGGCATTGTGATAGGGCAGCTTATCAAGCTTGCTAGTGCGGTGCCATCCAATTGGGGATGTTTTGCATGTTGCTCTATTACCTGTTGGAAGTTATTGGGATCAATCACTGTGTCAATGCTAGGTGCTGATGGTGCTTTGACCTCTGCTACTGCCATCCTTTCCGTCTCAAATTTTTCTTGCTCCTATTGTACCCATTGCTTCAAGGCTTGGTAATGCACCTTTTCAGTTTTAGCATTGGGGTATGTTTCCTTGGATCCTTGGGTGGCACTTTCTGTGGATGTGCTAGGCATGGTCTCACTATGTTCTGGGATTGGCATGGCTTGTTTTGCTAAAGGGCTCTTTGCTTTTTGAGCAAAAAGGAGTTTTTGCCGTGCTGCTTCTTTCTATTGTCTTGTTATGATCAAGACTGGCTTTGATGCCACACTGTGATTTTCCACACTTATCACCCCCAGGGGTACATCAGATTTTACTTCCGTGGTTGGTTGAGGCTTTGTTTTTGGTGGGCAATCCTTGCAAGCATGCCCAACTCTGCATTCCTTGCACATAGGTTGGAATGTAATGGGGTTACCCTTGTGTGGGCATTCTACTATGCAGTAGTTTTCTCCACAACCAAAAATCTTGGGTGTTTGATATGTGGTGGGCCTCACTTGATTAGCATACACCAGGATGAGCCCTTCGTCACCATCCATGTAGTACATAGGGTATTATGTTTCATACTCATAGGTGAGGTTCCAGCTCTTCAGGTTAGAGTTGCTGCACCAGAAATACTGGAGCAAGATTGGGAGCCCGTGAATATTGCGAAGGATTGGGATTCCTCATTAGTTGAGGCACTTGTGTTCTCACCAAGAGTGGGTTGAGACATGGCACTTGTGCATTAGGTGCCAATGCTAGTTGTCTGTACACTGGGATTGGCAGCTGTTGGTATTGTTGGGGCCGAGGTTGTGCTACCCTCATATTTTAGAAACAAGTACTTACATCATGCCCTGCAACATTGCAAGTGGGACACCATAACCATGGGGGATGAGCCACTTCTAGTGGATTTTGTCTATTCCTCAAGATTGGGCATTCATTGGCTGTATGGTTGGCCATACAGTGTGGGCACCAAACATTTTCTCTTCATGGGGTACTGTGGTGGCTAAGAGACATGCAGCTTTCACTCGATGGCCTGCATCATTTCAGCTTTTACTCTTAGGGCCATGGCTTCCACTCTATCCTCAGTGGTGCGATCTTTGTTGGAAGTGCTTCCCTTCTTCGAAGATTTCTTGTCACGTTGACTTGATTTATAGCCACCACTGTCGCTATTAGAATCAGTCATGCCATCCTCAATGTCAATTGTAGCTTCATGAGCATCGCTAAAATGTTCATAGCTACTGACTTTTTTCATGTCCTTGTTGCGCGAATGGGATTTTTCATGCTAGAGATGAATCATGCTATGAGGTACTTGTCGTCCGGACGAGGATCACACTTTGCTATAAGTCTTTTCGTTCTTCCTAAGTATGTTTTGACCTTTTCTCTCTTGTGCATATCTATATTGCCTAGTTGTAATGCGGGGTCATCTTGCAGCCTTTCTGTTTGGAATCTTCTTCTAAACTTCTTAGATAGCAGTGTCCATGTGGTTATTTCCTCTATAAGAAGGTCGAGGTACCATTTCGAAGCCTCATCGATTAGGGCCATCGCGAACCAGGCGGCTTTGGTTTCATTTGACTAATCGCCTCTAGCATGACATGCTGCGTCAAAGAGTTGAAGGAACCTGGTAGGATCCCCTCGTCCATTGTACTTTGGCATTTCCAATTTAATAAAGTGTCGTCTGCCATTGTTGTTGTGGTTGCGGTTGCATTGTTCTCGAAGGTGATCTGCAGAATGCAAATCATCGTTACCTATTTCTTCTTCAAGTGTTAGGTCCTCCATGCTGCTTGTCGATGGTGAGAGGTTGAATGCTTGAAGAGCATTGAGGGCCGAATAAAGCTTGCGAAAGTATGCAAGTGCTAGTCTTCGTCCAGATCTCAGGTGCATACATAATGCTTAAGTGTATCCTTTAAGTGAGTGCATTTGACTTTGAAATTCACAATTGATTTCGACCTTCGTAGCCCGATAATGGCAAAAAATATGCAATCGACAAGTCGAAAATAGTGCCTACGTAATAGCGACTACCAAGATTGAAAATGATGGTAAAAAGACTTGAAAATTATCGTTTGAGAGTGGACGGCCAAGATACGAGCTCCCAAAGAAGGAGCAAAAAATGTTAGGGGGTTAGAGATTCGTTAGTGTAGTAGGGACCGTCATGTTAAAATGTGCCCAGGATTGTCCCACGTGAGTGGGAAAATGTTCCAGTGCAGACAAATTGTCAATTGGAGGTCAGGATGGAATCTTATGAGCAAAATAGTGCAAAAAAGTAACCCACACAGGGGCACAAATTGATGAGTGTTATGGATGCCTAAATGGTGTGGGATTGGCTGGAAAAAGTCCTCATAGCTTGATGGTTACATGTGTGAATTTGTGGTTCAATCCGGGTCCAATTCGGGTCCCAAATAAGCAAGTTATGGACCTTTAAAGTTAGGGGAATTTAGGGGCCCTTTGGTCTTTTGGTCCAAGTGTGAATGGACCTAGACCTTAGGCTTAACTAGGGTTGTGAGCTAACTGCTAGTCAGTTGGGACACAATTACTTTAACTGGTCTTTAGCCTAACCTAGTTAATTTGACTATCCAATTAGTGTGAGTGTCAGTTAGTCCAACTAACTATAGTTATTTACTAACTGATCTAGAGGTAGCTTGAATCTAACCTAATGCTAACCTAACCTGTGGTCATCTAACCTAACCTAGGTTCCACTAACCTAACCAAGGTTAATTTTTTAGGGTTAGTTATACTCTCTCTCTCTTTCTTTTTTTTGGGTGTGTGGAGAAGGGGGGTGGCGGGGTTACATGCGGTGGCTGAGGTAGAGGGGGGGGTGGAGGAGGAGATGCAGGCGAGGTTGCGGTGCGGCAGTTCAGGTGGAGGGGGGGGGTGGTGGTGGAGGAGGAGATGTAGGAGGGGGCGGGAGGGTCTCGAAAGGAGTGGGGTGGGGAGGTTTTGCAGGAGAGACCCTGTGAGGCCTGTAGGTTGAGGGCAGGCGCGGGCCCAAGGCCTTTTAGTTAGGTGTTAGAGAAAGGGGAGCGAAGGGGGGGCGGAGAAAAAAGGGGGGGGTGAGGAGGATGGGGGGGGGAGGGGGAGAAAGAAGGGGGGGTGGGGGTGTGGAAGGGGGGGGGGGGAGAAGGGAGGGGAGGAAGGGAGGTGTAATAGTCTTCAATGCCCGTGTAGGTGATCTATTCAGCATATAGTTGGCACACATTACTGCATCAATCCAATTTAGAGAGAGGTAGAGAGGTGGTGGAGGGGGGAAAGGGGAGGTGGAGAGATGGTGGAGTGGAGGGCGATGGGGGTTTAGAGAGAGGTACAGAGATGGTGGAGGGGGAAAAGGGGAGGTGGAGAGATGGTGGAGTGGAGGGTGATGGGGGTTTAGAGAGAAGTAGAGAGGTGGTGGAGGGGGAAAGGATGGTTACCTTGAGTGGGGGAGATGGGGGATGGATGGAAAACTTGGAGATGGTGGGGAGGAAGATGATGGGAGGTGGTGTGGAGATGGAAGGGGGGTGACGAAAAAAGTGGTGGTGGGGGAGGGGTTGACAGAAAAAGTGGTGGTAGTGGTGGTGGAAATGGTGGACGGAAGTTGGAGAGAACGGAATAGAGATAGATGAAAAATATGGAGGCTTAACGGAAATTGGAGAAGGAAGTGGCTTGCAAAAGTGTGGGGAAAGAAGTAAGGGGGGTTGGTGTTGCTTTTATAGGATGTGGGGGGATTAAGGGTTAATTTTGGGTGTTTAGTGTATTAATGTGATTTTATAAGTCAACATAGTCCTTTTGCACCATTTGGAAGCATTTTTTCATTCCTTTGCCTTGAGGGATGTATCTTGAATGGTTTTTTGAAGGGGGTTCTTTGTCACACATGCAAACATGTGCTCCGCTTTCACTTCAGGCACTAACCTCCCTGATAGCAACGCCAAAATGTTATCACTGTTTTTCCCAAGTGCAGGCTCCGAGGGTGTTGGTCGCCTACAGTCATGTCGTTGCTTGTTGAATAGGTGTTCACAAGTGTAGCATAGGTCCTCGAGTCGTGGTCTGATGAGAGGTGTAGGCTAAAGCATGGAAAGCAAATCTCATGCACGCGTGAATGAGAAAGAGACCTTGATCATAACGATTTATGGAGGCTCTCGCCTCCATAGGAGTTCAAGGGTTTAGAAGGGGATTTCAAGGTTCGAAAGGGGGACAAGGTTGAGAGAGCTAACTAGGAGTTCCAAGGTCAGAGGGGGTTGCAGGGTTTAGGAGGATCCAAGGTTGAGGAGTGGAGAGCTAGTCTCCGTGGATTCGAGGGGTAGGGGTTGAGGAGGAGGGAGAAGGAAGGAGGAGGAAGAGAGAGGAGAGTGGAGGAGGAGGAGGGAGGAGGAGGAGGAGGGAGGAGGAGGAGGAAGAGGGAGGAAGAGAGGGAGGAGGAGGAGATGGAGAAGGAGGAGGGAGGAGGAGGAGGAGGAGGGAGAGAGGAGGAGGAAGTGTTGAGAGTTCACGCTCAACATCATGTGATCATATGTGCATAGCACTAACCCAATGGAGTGCTATAAAGGAAAGGGTTAGATGCCCTAAGCCTAACCCTAAATGGGTATATTCTACATTTTCAACTAAATCTAGTGTACAATTAGCCATTTGTGGTGTGCTCTCTAGTTGTGCCCTCTCTCCTCATCTC
Source organism: Dipteris shenzhenensis (assembly GCF_047967505.1). Lineage (NCBI taxonomy): Eukaryota > Viridiplantae > Streptophyta > Polypodiopsida > Gleicheniales > Dipteridaceae > Dipteris > Dipteris shenzhenensis. Next base: position 51,337,055 of record NC_141608.1, read on the forward strand.
CACTCTTCTCCTCTCCCCTCTTCATATTTTGTCATGGTATCAGAGCTCCCTTGCCTTCCGCTAAGGCATTGCGATTCTTGAGAGTGTGAGAGAGATTGTGAGATTAAGAGTGATCGTGAGTTTCTTTCGTTCACTTTTGTTGAGAGAATTTATGTACACTTTGAGAGAATTTCCGTTTATTTCTTGAGTTCTTTGTGAGGATTTATCTTCATTCTATTTATACTCCGAGTGAGAGACAAGGATATGCTAAGAGAGAGAGAGAGAGATAGGTCTTAGTCTTTGAAAGATAGGTTTTAGGGATCCAATTGACTATCTTGATTCTGAGAATAAAAGAAAGCAAAAAGAGGTCAAGCACTCAAGGGCTTGGCTCTATCTAAGCTGGCTCCAACTACCTCTCAGTAAGCAATATGACATTTGCAACTCTTGCTACACATCAAGCCTCACCAACGATGGCTTCCCTTCAAACCTCTCCATAAGCAGACCTTCGCGGCTGGCTCTACAAGTCTATTGTGATTCCGATTGTGAGAAATAGTGGCAAGAAACAATGATTCCGAGCAAGAAACGCAAGCAATGGCTCCTCAACGCCAACAACCACGACCTCTGAGCTTCACCATAGCCTCCTTCATAGATGACTTCTATGACCACTATGGCTACTACATCACAACGGGACTCCTTTGCAGCAACCAACTCCTCTGGTACGCTGACTCTAGTTGGCTCCCGACTCTCTTCCAGCTCTTGCGACAACACCATCTCCTTCAATGATGGATGGCCTGTCCCCTTTAACGCCTTCACAACAGGCAGTCGGCCTTGCCTACCACCAATGACTACACCATCGAGCTCTTTTTTAACGCGTCCTCTACATGACTCTGATGCACAAACTCCAGCGAAGGCACCTCATTGACAAAAAACACCTCTATGGGTAATGCCATCGGCCCGAATTAATGAGCGCCCGCATGCGCTATGACTGCCAACGAATAACGATGAGCGACCTCTGACACATAAAGCCTTTGACACTCACAACCATCGTAGTCCTCTCCATTACCTTAAGCCCACAGGTCTTCAACACCAGCCCAACGCTTCGGCAAGATCAATAAAGATTTCCTAACAATAATGGAAGGGGGGGAAGGCGCAACCCTATCTCTTAACATGGATTGGTTGGAATGAACCCCTCCATTCTTCATGTCGGGCAAGAATAATAAAAATTTCCTAACAATCATGGAAGAGGGGGAAAGGCGCAACCCTATCTCTTAATAGGGATTGGTTCAAGGATCCAAGTTGATCAATGAGTGTTAACCCTATGTCAACAGATGTCTAAAACATAGCCAAGCTAGTCAACATGAGATCAACATGTGCATCGAATGGCAGGAAAGCTCTACTTGTGATAACCTAAGCCCTTAGAGCATACTTGATCACTCTACTACGATAACCATGTAACCATAATTATAGATGACCAAAAAGTGACAATGATTGGAATTATTGAGGAGATTAGCACCTTAAGTGAGAGTAAGTCATGTGTAAGCATGTGCAAGGAAGAAACCCATATGAAAACTATCATTGATAATCATTCAAGGGCAAGGAGTATGAAAATGCTTTCAAATATTGCAAGACTTGATGAAACCATAGCATAAAGACTTACTAGAATCTTTGTAAAACAACATAATCTTGCTCCAATCAATATTTTTAGCCCAAGTTATGGACACAACATCAAAGAGCTCATGGTTATAAGTAGTCCTCTATTTCACTATCCGAAATTCCAACATACCCCATCAAAAGGTAGAACGGATAAATCCTTACTGATGTCACTAGTGTTATTAGTGTTATGTTTGATTATTGTCCTTTGAGCGCAATTATATTGGGCAAAAGTGATTAGGTGATTTGTATAATTGACTGTTAACCCTATGGCAACAAGGGCCAGAAGTGCAGTCTAGGACAACAACTATGAGAGCATTGTGTGTGTAGAGTAGCGGCAAAACTCCGCTTGTAATATCTTGATCCTGAAAGATGGTATGATGAATCTTAAAGGATGAGGATAGCCAAATCCTCTCTAGAAAATATCCAATCATACTTGCAAAATCAGGATCTAGAGAGAGAAATACTAAATCTAGAGAGAGAATAACTAAAAGCCTACACTTTCAGAGGTCCCTCCACTTTGTGTAGAGACCCAAGGTTTCCCCCAAAAGTGGAGGGACTCCTGTCTAAAAGTTCTCCTACAAAAGAGGTCCCACCGCGGAGGTACCTATGGATTATGTAGAGAAAAACATGTATAAATATCTATCAATGGAATGAATCTCCCACTCTTTGGGGTTCAGTGTTCAAGCTCACTATTGTGTTCATGTGATTGATCTCCATTGCATCCATGCTCTCTTACACTATCGTGTTCTAGCATGCCCTTACCCTTGTACTCCCTCCTCCTTCTCCCTCTTGGACAAAATATGAAGAGGGGAGAGGAGAAGAGTGGAGATGAGAAGAGAGGGCACAACTAGAGAGCACACCACAAATGACTAATTGTACAATAGATTTAGTTGAAAATGTAAAATATATACAAACCCATTTAGGGTTAGGGTTAGGGCATCTGATGCTTTCCTTTATAGCACTCTATTGGGTTATTAGTGCTATGCACATATGATCACATGGTGCTATGCACACATGATCACATGACGTTGAGCGTGAACTCTCAACACCTTCCCTCAAGATCAACATCATGAAGTAGGCCTTCCCTCGAGATGATGATTATGGGGAATTGAAGAAGGACTGAACATTACATTCCATCACACCCCTTTAATGGGAATGTCCTTCCTCTGCGTCAAAACCAAGAGCTAGTCGATGTTTCTCGAATAGCTCTTTATCGAGTGGTTTGGTAAAGATGTCTGCAACACTCTCTTTACTATCACAATGTTGCAATGTGATGTCACCAAGTAACGCTCTTTCTCTGATGAAGTGCCCTCTGACATCAATATGCTTTATTCTGGAGTGATATACTGGATTCTTGGCCAATGCTTGAGCCATTTGATTATCACAGAGTGAACCGAAGTACATATAATACAGAAACAAGGAAGGTGGCAAGGAATGGTATGAACTGTATTGCCATGGCTCACTTCAAGGACTATTAGTAGTCCCAAATGAATCTTTCTTTTGGGTGTCGTTGACCATCAAATAGTTGTGGCACTTGGGCTCTAGTAGTAAAGTTGCATATAAAGCACTATGCCACTATTTGTAGGACTGCAAATAAAGCCACATGCAGTTATAGATTCAACGTAGAACTTGAGCTTATTAACATGCCAATAGAGATTACACTTCTTGAATGCAAGGTTACCAAAATACTATCCTTCCTATAATAATAGTCACAATGCAAGGGAAGCAGTAATAGAGCAAAAGTCCAGTAACATACTCATATGACAAAGTTTGGTGAATATGCATAAAGGAAAAATTCAAAGAGAAGGGAGTCGTTGTGTTAACTCACTTTGTCGCTATGAACAAAGTACATGATAATCGCACTACGTACCAGATATTCATAGGCTCAATTAGTAAAGTTTTGTATACAGAAACATAGGATTTGGTTCTCACTTCTTCCTAATTAATAAATTAGTATCCTTGCTCCCCACCCTTCCTGTTAGCAATTAATCTATCCTAATATCCATTAGCTAATGGTGGCAGGGATGTTTTTATCGAAGCAATGCTTATATATTAATATAAAATCTTGGTGAAAGTTTTCAAGCTCATTTTTTAAGTTTCACAATCTTGGTAGAATGTAATACTTTTTTATATTTTTTCTTTTGAATTTTGAAGGAAAAGATGTAAATCTTGGAGAAACTTTAAATTTTGTTGCATAAAAGTTTAAATCTTGGTGAATGTTTTAAACATTTATTTTTATTATGGCATAAAGACTTTTGACACCAATATAAATGTTTAGCTTCTTAAAGAAACTAACTTGATAAAATCATACGTGGTTAATGGTTTAATTAACCTATCCTATGCTCCATCCTCTCCCTCCTTGCTCTCTCCCTCCCTAGTCACTCAACACTCTCCTCCCCTCTCCCCCATTGTCTTCTCTCTTCTCCGCTATCCTCCCTCTGTCTCCTCTCCCTCCACTATCCTCCCTCTCCTTTTCATTGTCATCTCTCTCCCTCTCTTTTCCCCTTCCTCCCTCTTCTCTCCCACTCCCTCTCCTCTCCTCTCTCCCTCTCCCTCCCCTTCCTTCCTCTCCTCTCCCTCTCCCTCCCCTTCCTTCCTCTCCTCTCCCCTCTTCCTTCCTCTCCTCTGCCCTCTCTACTCAACCCTACCCTCTCCCTCTACCTCCCCCTCTTTGCCTCACTCCCCCCCCCTTCCCTCTCATATACCCATAGAGGGCGACTACAAAAAATTTAGAATCTATGGGGCCCATCAATGCTTCTCGACTTAGCTTAAATTTAATCAACAAGCCACCCGCATCCAACTTACATTAATTGATGTGCCACCCTCGCACCTTACATTAATCAAGTGTTGCACCCCCCCTCCCCCAAAGAAATTAATAAATTCATGCAAATTCAATGTCGGGGTTGTTGAGAGTTGTGGTGCCATGAGCACTTGTAGAGCAAAGGTATGAGCAAAGGGTAAGCTGCCACATGGCATGGAGGAGATATCCCACATGTGAGCAAGCAAATGGATGTAAGTACCCTCACCTATAAAAGGGAGGTTCATTTGAAGTAATATCAAACCAAGCACTTTGCACTATCTCAAGATTCTCGTTATGAGTCCAAGCTAATCTATCTTGGAACCTAATTGACTTGAGATACATGTCATGAGCACTCTCTTCATCATGTTTCCACACAGGTTCCATCCACCTTAGAGTGCTCCATAGATCCTGAGGCACACATGTTTTGTCATGGTATCAGAGCATAGGTTTAGCTCTCCTAGTTTAGCTCATTAGTAGTTCACTAGGATTGCTTCCATTCCTAGATTAGTTGTAGGCATGTCTTAGGAGCTCATGGTTTTCTCCTAAATTAGTTTTAGTTTTAGATTAAGAACAAATTTCCATCCCTTGAGAGAGAAAATTTCCGTCCATCCATTTCATGAGAGATTCATTGTGAGCTTGAGTGTTCCTTATTCTGTGAGAACAAGAGAGTCCCTTGAGTAGTTTCTTTGTGAGGAGAGAATTAAAAGGTTTGAGAAAGAGAGCCCGAAGCTCTACCTAAACCCACCTTTGAGAGGTTCTGAGTAGAAAGAAGAGAGGTCCAAAGAGAGGTTCTCCCAAGCTCCCTAAAGCAACTACCTCTCCTCGCAAGCCATCTACCTCTCCAAAAGACATACAGGCGGACTCTACAATGAAGGGCAGCCACGAATAGCCGCCATAAGCTCAAGCTTCAAAAGCCTTGCAGCAACTAGACTGCTCACGAGCAATGCTCCAGAGGGTCGCGACTCTAGCTTGGGCAAAATAGTAGCTACGAAAGTTGAGACGAGCCTCCTTACAACGAGAAAATTCTTCAACGCTTCTGTGTATCCAACAACCACTAGCATCCTCGTTGTCCAGCAGCCCGTGATCAGCGGCTCCAACCTCCTAGCTCCAAAGCGAGCACTGTCTCCAACTACAATAGCTCCAAGGCTCACAGTACACCTTGCGACTGCTCCTCCAGCACTAACAAGGGCCGCTCCACAACTGCGCCTCCAGTAGCCGCACATAGCGTATAAGGCCATGCACCACCAGCCATCGCCAGCACAACTTCCATCTTGCTGACCTCCACACAATTCAACGCCTTAACCGAACGAGCAGTTCTAGCACCTTGGTAATCGACCTGGCATGAGTGGCGCCTCCTTTAACTGAGCTACGGGCCAGAAGCTAACTAGTATACAGCAGCAAACAACGCCCAACAATAGAGTTGCGACTCCACAGAGCTGCATCGGCTAGTGGCTGCATCAGATGGTTCGTCAATCCACCACTGCTCACGACCATTAGCAAACGGTGGCTACAACGATAGCCGTCTGCAGCTTCTCCAATGAATTACTGCTCCAATTCATCGCGACGCCTATCCTTGCTCCTGGATAAGAAGAAGCACGCCCTTCTCAAGCCAGCCTCTTCGCGACGGTGACGCCATCTCCCACGATCTCGTTTCTTCACCGCGGTGCGACGTAGCAGAGAAGCTCTCTTCTTGCATAAGGTTCCTACAATTTTGACACATGGCAGATCACAAGTAACCTTGGTTGAGTTGAGTTAACTCACTGGTCAAGTAACTGTGGTCAAAATAACTATGGTAAAGGTTCACCATGGTTGAGATCAAACTAACTGTGGCTAAGTTAAACCATAGTTAAAGGCTCAAGGTTAGGTTAATACCACCACCTAAGCACAGAGTCCCTTACTAAGCACAATATGGAATTCAACATGTGAATCCCTGTGTCACATCATCAAGACCCCCTCTTCTTCACAGAATCTTTGACAAGCCATAACTTGCAATCCAAGAGGAATTTGGCGATGCTCCAAAAAGGAAAAGTGATCGTCTTTTCGAGCTCTACACGCCTGTCAAATCAGAAGCATTGTATGTAATTAGACACTGCCAATATTGAAAGAAATCAATTGGTAAGACATTTGCAACAAATGAATCAAAGCATGAATCACACAGCGCTGTCATAACCATGCCAAAAGCACAAGTGTATGAGATGACCATAGCACAGAGCATGGCATCCACACAGAAAGCATCAAGGCACATGGAAGAACAAAGCATCATGCATGAAGCTACATCGAGTAAAGATGCAAACGCCATCGACATGAAGCATTGAAAACAAAAACCTTGCCAACCTTGCCTATATTTTGTAATCAAACTTGACCACCTGAGAGTAGCTATGAAAGCACCCAGGGGAGGTATTGACATGTAAAAGCCACATTTGACCACCTTAAGTAGCAATGCAAGCACTAAGGGGAGGTGATGGATTTGTAACTCACATCTGACCACCTTGTAGTAGCCAAAGGATTATGGCACCAAGGGGAGGTGTTGAGAGTTGTGGTGCCATGAGAACTTGTAGAGCAAAGGTATGAGCAAAGGGTAAGCTGCCACATGGCATGGAGGAGATATCCCACATGTGAGCAAGCAAATGGATGTAAGTACCCTCACCTATAAAAGGGAGGTCCATTTGAAGTAATATCAAACCAAGCACTTTGCACTATCTCAAGATTCTCTTTATGAGTCCAAGCTAATCTATCTTGGAACCTAATTGACTTGAGATACATGTCATGAGCACTCTCTTCATCATGTTTCCACATAGGTTCCATCCACCTTAGAGTGCTCCATAGATCCTAAGGCACACATGTTTTGTCAGGGGTCCCTATTAGTAAAGTTGCATATAAAGCAACACACTAATTGTAGAAATGTGTATAGCACAATGTAGTCATCGTAGATGGGGCATAGAACTTGAAGTTATTACCATCACCATGGAGTTTAGACTTTTTGCATGCATGGTCCCAAAACATATTAAACATTCCCATGCCAACCCAAAATGTAAGGGAAAATATAATATATTATACACCCACTCCCTCTTATAGAGTAGAGCAAAAGTCCAACAATATAATTGTGTAACTAAGTTTGTATAAATATGAACTTTGAAGAATTGGGAGTCTTTGAAGCAACTTACTTGGCTGCTACAAACAAGGCATAAGCATTTTATGCTCATTGTTGCAATAAAGTTGCCATGTGATCAATTACAAATAGTACTTTTTGACAAAAGTGGAGAATAAGGCTCAGTGCACACAATGCCCAAAATGTAGCACTAGTGGTTGTTTTTTAAGGCTGGCACAAAATTTGAGATCAAAGCACATGACCCTGGTATCCAAATTGGCACCTCAATTTTTGGATGTGCCATTTCAAGCACCAGAGCCCCGTCACCTCATCAGCCAATAGGAAATTGGCATGTGGTGCTGGCATTGAGTTGAACTGCTTTCAATGCTCTAGAAAACATACACTCTTGGATGGACAAGCCAATCAAAAACCCCTAGCTCTCACAAGTAGAGCTCCTTGCAAGTAGTGAGACCTGTATTAAATGCTCTATTCAATGCTTCAAGCTAATTTTGCAATTAGTCATGTGCATAGAACAAAGGTAGCTCACGAACTTTGCATTTCTTATTCGTGTGCTCTAGCCAAGACAAACATATGTTATTGTAGTGCCAAACTATTATACCTAGAATGTAATAGTATGTCCATTCAATCGACCATAAAGAGGGGATGTTGATAATTGTGGACTCTATCCTAGTGAATATACCAACCATTGGAAGGTACAAGATGATGTTTCCTATGGGTAGGAAATTTCCTCTGGCAGAGAACCTTAACAAAAGGAGCACATAAATATGAGAAAAACTATGGCACAAGAAAAGAATGAATCATAGAGAGGTGATGTTCTATCATGAAGGGAATTTAGACATAGTATGCTCTCTCAAGGACTATTAGAGCCAATGCATGTGCACATTGTGAAGCATTGGCAAGGGCGCATTGAATTCATTCACGCATGAAAATGTAGGGGGTGCAAAGATGTGATCTTGCTGCTCGAATGTGCACCTTTGAATTCTAGGGTGCTAAACATCACACCCATGCACAATTCATTAGTGACTGGCTGTTGCCAGTCATCAAAGGTTAGGGGCAGGCACATGCTAGTCAAGTGACACGAATGTTTGAAAACTACAGCATTAAGCACCCTTCAGCTTCAAAGAGAGAGAGAGAGAGAGAGGCATAGAGAAAATTAGGCTAGTGCACATGTCCACGTGACACAGAGAGAGAGAGAGAGAGAGAGAGAGAGAGAGAGAGAGAGAGAGAGAGAGGGAGGGAGGGAGGGAGGGAGGGAGGGAGGGAGGGAGAGAGAGAGAGAGAGAGAGAGAGAGAGAGAGAGAGAGAGAGAGAGAGAGAGGGGGGGGGGGGAGGGGGAGAGATGGGGGGGGGAGGGAGGGAGGGAGGGAGGGAGAGAGAGAGAGAGAGAGAGAGAGAGAGAGAGAGAGCAGGGGGGGAGGGAGAGAGAGAGAGAGAGAGAGAGAGAGAGAGACAGAGAGACAGAGAGAGACAAAGAGAGAGGTTTCCTAGACCTTTCAGAAGTCAAGGGATGTCTTTGAAGCTATGTGTTGTAATACATTGAGATGCTTTTCTTGTCCTAGCAGCATGTACCATGGCAGAACAAGGATACATAGTATGATGGTATGATGATGATGTGAATACATGTTCTTCAAAACTTTGTTATTGAATCAACTAGAAGTTGCTACATGTTACATTTGTACTTATTTTTTTTAGTTTGAGATCATACTTTCTTTTTCTAAGTTTGAGAATCACAAGCTACTCGATGGGAGCACTCTATGGATTTGCAAGACGTTAGAGTGTTGTGTGTCTCCCAATATCCCTAAGACATTCCACATGAAGCAGAGGTTTGATGATCATCATGCCCCTGATCATGTCTTGTCCTCGACACCATACCTTTGGGCCCCACAAGCTAGATGGGATGCTATCGCCCCACTTGCCATGGGACCACATGCTCTGCCACCTACCATAAAGAATGTGGAATACAGTTGTGCACACCTCTCCCCTTGCATGCGCATTCTTACATTGCCCATGGTATGCAAAGCAAAAATAGTAATTGAACCTTGTAGTGGTGTTGTACATTTGTTTGTCTTAATTCTAGGGCCTATCAATGATATAGGTGGGGTAGCATCCACATCGATTCGGAGATGCCTCCTGCCAACAAAGGCAAAACCTCGATGCATGTGGATCTAACATCCCCAGATCCAATTCATGAGGTGGGAAAGAAACTTGTGGAGCCCCATGTGGCTCTTCCTATGGCATTTTTCTCAAAATTTTGGATTTAGCGGTGATTCTTCAATGCTATGTTCGTAGGAGGGCTCCTCTATTGGGGGTTATCAAGTCTATGGTGTTGAAGATTGCCAATAGCTAGTAAGCATTTCCTTGAGTAGTCCTTTGAACATGCTATAGTGCATGGTTGGTATTGTACTGCCCAATTTACCATGCTTTTTTATTTTAGTGGCTTCATCATGCAATATTAATTCATTGATTTTATGAATACACGGCACAATTAGGTTGATCATGACCCATGTGTTGTGGACATGTTGTGCTAGAAAAACATGTTCACCTAGGACCTTAGGTTCTCTTGACATAGGTTTGAATGCATGTTACCAACAAAATCATTAATGATATGTCTTACTAAACCCTAAACCAATACTACATCACAAACCTGGTTGTTGAACTCCATGAAATCGCCATTGTGCAAGCACAATGCCCCAACTACCATCGTCTCCAAGGTAATGCCATAGAGGATCAAAACCTTTGCTTGGTGCTTGCCAAAATTACCTTTGCAAGACTAGTCACAATCATAATAATCCCACTCGCAATCGGCATTCTACATGGTATACCTTTCCTTGGGTCTTGACATGCTTTGGCTTTGAGGTGGTCCCCTTCGAGGAAAGTGACGTACTTGTCTAGAATTTCCATTGCTCAATAGGCAGTGTTTTTAATGATTCCCTCAATACTACAAGCCCTTGTTCTTCACCATGTCAAACTACCAATAATGATAATTCAAGCACTTACATAGCAGCTTGTCCAACAACCAACCCATACACCAACCAATAGAACTCTTCCTCCCTCCTAGAAATATTGACTTCAACATACTATGATATGATGCTATGGCACCATTTGTGTCTTGATTTGTATGAGGAAAGCACCTAATTGCCCCTATCCACATGTCTATTCCCCACTGAGATAATGAGTCATAATAGCAAGCATTTATGAGTACATTTGCTAAAACTTATGCACCCAAGAAATTGTAAAACTTACCTAATTGGGGCAACCAAGTCTTTTGAAAATACGTCATGAACTTTGTCTAATGCTCAAACTCCAACATGAAACTTGAGACTAAAAAATCCTTTGTATACCCCTCTTGGGTCTTTTCCATCTGCCCACATAACCCACACATGTCCATTATGGATCCAAGTCTCTTGAACATGGCTACTCTAGTGGGCCAATCATGCACCTTCTTGACCAAGTTCTTGAGCCATGAATGTCACACATGCCGTAGGCAAATATATATGTGCACACCAAAAACAAGCCTACAATGAAATATGATATGGCATTGCAAGAGGAATTCAAAATTTATCATGCACATGAAACCATACATACCTAAAAGCATCTACCTCAACAAGGGCATCATCCATAATGAAGGCATTGGGCTCCCATGACTTGTTGTAATTAAGAATGCAGTCACAGAAAGTTGTCAACCAACTTTGAATGTCCACCTTTATAGCAGAGGAATTGATTACCCATGCAATGTTAACCCCATTAACATTATTTTCAAATATTGTCATTGTGCACAAATGGAACTACACATCACGACAGAGCGAGGATAAGACAATCATTTCCTAAAGCAGTTAGAATAATCATTCAAGACGTACATATGTTAAAGTGTAGACAACTACCTTGTATTGATTAGTACCAAACCTTTCATCCATTGTGATGAGGCCACCATTCCCATATGTTTTTTAACATATCCATCTACCATCTTGTATGGATGCATGTTATGTGTGTGTGTGTGTGCGTGCGTGCGCAATTCCATATGGATTCTTAGATAATTTAAAAAACAATTTAGCCACAAGTGAAGTTTAAGTCAGAAGTGGAGTAAGGAGTGAAAGAGTGCATGGGTTAAGAAGGGATTAGAGGAGGTATAAGACAATTAGTGGGCTTGGTATGTGGGGTGGTTAAAAAGAAAATGTAAAGGAAAGATTTCACGGGGGTACATAAAAGAATAACTCATAGTTAGGGAAGTATTCATGTGTGTGTGTGTGTGTTCCATAACTGTACATACATATCTAAGTCCACAGAGTACTTGTGTAAATAGTTATGGTACCATATCTAAGTACCATACCTACCTATATATACAAATACTTGATGGACACACAATCTCCATGAAAGTAGTAATATATGTCTTATATATATATCGTAATATTCGTGGATGTATACCGCTCTAGAGCATCCAGTCAAAAAGCCCGTGGAACATATCTTAGTCCACAGTACACACGAATGGACATTCCCCTATGGTACGTGCTACTGTTTGATGTAGCTCAGGGAACTTGTAAGCTGGTGAGATAGCTTGCAAGAGGCAAGCACAACAGTTTAGAGGATCCAACTAGATAGGTCTTGAGCCAAAATTATTGGCTTGTATGATAGCTTTGAGCTTCGTCGACCAGTAGTCCTTGCCTTGAGACTCATATGCTGGTGGGTTCTATCGACGGCCATTGCTATCACACTACTCGAATACCAGTTTTTTTATCCAAGCTCAAATTGATAGAGCATGATAGAGCTAGAACTCAGTTTCTTCTTCCATTCGTAAAAAACTTGGCTAGTACCTAAAATTTACTGAGTGGACACATGCTGAGTGCTTTGTACCTACTCGTCATAGTAGAGTAGAGTGGAGCGTCCCAGTTGCCTTCGTCTCGTTGCTCCCAACTTGGTAGCATGTGAGGGCTAAGGGGCGAGGAAGATGAGTGTTAGTCGGGGGATAGAACTTACTATAGTTTTTAGCTTAGGAGCCCTTGTAATAATATTAGTAGTTCACCAAGGTTCGAATGGGAGGGAGAATGTACCGGTGTCCATTCTCTTTGTCACTACCACCATTAATGGGGGATCCTTGGATTCTCTCTCTAGTTGTCCTGCTTTCTCGATACTTCTCCAACAAAGATCTCACAAGATCACAAATGTGGACCACATATCCCATTTCATAAAACACCAAAGTAGAGTCCATTAATACGACATTGACCTTCATGAATGCTCTGGCATAGTCCTTCTAAAGTATATCCAACTCAAGTGGAGTATACCCAAGGTATTGGTACTATGCGAGAAGTTTAACCTCCCACTCAAGAGGAGCATTTCAACAAAATACAAACAAAGTTAGTGAGCACTATTGAGATGAGGGAGTGTAAGGCATCACCAAGAAGTGTGAGACCAAGATAGTCTAGAGTTCACTCTAATCCTTCTCTAACAATTAATAAAGTAAGGACCAAATGGTCTCTTTTCTCATTATGTCCCTTATTGGTCCACTATGTGAAGTTGGTCCTAATGAAGCATACTAGTGGGTTTACCAGGGTAAGTTAGGAGATTCTCTTAGATCTCCTAGAGTATATTACATATATCCTAGTATTAATTAGGGGCATAGTGGTCCAATATGGGTAGGCATCATTCATTTTACGGGCCTTATCCCATTAAATAGTATTAGAGCCCATTCACAATATGGTGGTCTCTATGCTAATTCTCTATCATGGTCTCAGCCAAATATTTGTAGCGAGGGGGAAGGAGATGTACCCCCCAATGTAATCACTAGGCCATATTTCTTTATAAGGAGATGGGACAAATGGGATAGGTAAAATATGAATGCTCTCCCTTCGAGATGAAAATGAAACAAATCAAGTGAACAATCCCCAATTCTTACCAATACTCTCCCCCATGCTCTTTTCGCATCCATGTAGAGCCTCTACCAATATCTGGGATAGATATAAACTCTGTTGTATAAAAACATTTACCAGATATCAAAGGTCCTCAATGGGGAGGGGGGGGTGTGTGTGTGTGTGTGTGTGTGTGTGTTCCATAGCTGTATATACATATCTAAGTCCACCGAGTACTTGTGTAAATAGCTATGGTACCATATCTAAGTACCATACCTACCTATATATACAAATACTTGAAGAACACATAATCTCCATGAAAGTAGTAATATATGTCATTGTAGGTGCTAGCGAGCATTGCATTGTAGGTGCTAATTAGCATTGCAGGTGCTAGCTTGAGTGTGACAATGGGAGATAGCACTATGCTGTTGACTAGCATATGATAGTGTTGTCTATGCTATATAGCATATGATAGTGCTAACCAATAATGCAGGTGCCTAGCAAGCATTGCATGTGGTAGCTACCATATGATAGTGGTGGTAAGTAGGTAGAAGTGAGAGTGGTAACCAACATATGATAGTGGTAAATAGTATATGATAGTGATAACCAGCATATGTTAGTGGCAACCAACAAACTAGGTGCTATCAAGCTCTGCAAGTGTTAACTAGCATAAGGCTATGGCCATCAGCATTTTAGGTTCTAACTTGGATATGGCAATGGTAACCAGCACATCAGGTGCTAACTAGCATATGACAATGGTAACTAACACATCAGGTGCTTCATGTACATTACACTTTATGAGATTATACTTAAGGCTTGTCGAGTAGGTGCAGTGGGTGCTCAATGTAATTCTTTTTATCAGATCCTGTTCAACAAACATCCTTCTTGTTGGGGAAACACGTGTCTCATGAGGCCTCCCCAAATGAGTGTACAAGTTCCTTTGTTTCACCAGGGATTTGGCCAGTGAGGTATTGCTTCCAACATGCAGCTAGTGAGAATATTCCATTACCATGATCGGTCTAGGCATGCAATCTCAATGTTTCCTACTACAAGCTACACCTAGGAACTTTAAGAACCCTTGAGATCTTTGATAAGGGAATGCCCTGATTAGAGTTCATCAACATAGACAAATGCACTTTTCTTTAGAAATAACTCATCTTTGGAAGTTGGTTGCTTCACAATTGCTAATATGCTATGCACATACTCTATGTTGATTAGAGTTCATCAGCATAGACATGTTGTATTGCATTGATTCACCAATTTGGTTGCTCAATACAATTTGCAATCCTACAATTAAGTAAAAGATGAAACTAAGTAATGCTTTGAATGACAAACAACATCAACTAGGAATCCATACATGATTTTGCATCACTTCACATCCTGTCCATAATGCCAAGTCTACAAAGAAAAGAATATATAAGTGTTAGCATCAAGTTTGTTGATTGTGCAACTTGTTGCATAGATAGTGCTACTAACTTGTAATTTGTTGCATTGCCCAAACTGTCTCGAAAAACTATCATGAATAAGAACATGTAACTATGGGGAGCATGGTGTATGATCAATCACAAGTAAAGATATCTATGTGAAATATTAGACAAAACTTCTTATCTATGCCAATTGATTGGCTGGTGTAGTAGTACTCAACTTAATACCTATCTAGCAATGTCTATGATTGTCTCTCTAAGTTCTCCATTTCTCATTTATCTAGATGGTCAAGTCACTATTTATAGGAGAGTTATTGGGGATGGTGTAGAGTTTGCAATGACCACTTCAACAATACAGTTATGGGGTATGGTATAGAGTTTGTGATGCCCACTTAACAAAGGGCGGTCAAGGGATAATTGCACCCTCATTTCACCTCTTTCAAGGAGAGGAACGATACACAACTATATCTCTTTCCAACAATAGACAAATGAATTTGTAAATGCTACATAATACCTTGTTTATTTGTTGTTCTGAGCTCTCCTTGCTTGAGTTATGCTTCATACACCTAGTTGTAGGATTTCATGGCATGCAAAATTACTCACATTGTACATGTTTCCAAGCTTAGAAGGGGGCTCATAGGCTTGCAATAAGCTCGACACTTGCTTCCAAAACTACATCCCTGCTTCAAGATTGCAAAGAAGTTATAGCCTTGAAAGATGCTTTGGAGTAATAACACCTTTTTACGTGTATGTAAAGTTCAAGCCACACTTCACATTGCTCATGAGGCCTTCTATCTTGATCATAGAACTTTTTCAACAAGTCCAAATGTTGCGGGTATGAGATCGATAGAGATGTAGCAGCTCATGAGATTGAAATGCATCCTAGTGGTATGCTGCCCATTACTCTACTAGTAGCTAGTGGATGAAGAGGGGGGGGGCATGTAGCAGCCCAGCTACCCCCATTGACTGTAGTAAAAAATAATATATGTCTATAATGGGAGAAGAGTGATTGGGTTGTGAATCCCGATGTTGGAAAAGGACAGAGTAATAAAGCAGCTCTATGTTTGAAAGAGAGAGAGAGAGAGAGAGAGAGAGAGAGAGAGAGAGAGAGAGAGAGAGAGCTAGGGGGGTTGTAATTTCCATTCAAATAATTAAAAAAGAGAGGGAGAGAGAGATTGTCCACGTGGGAGTGGGCTATAACTGAAACAAAGAGAAGATGTGCTAAGCAAAGGTGCTTGTTAGCATTGTCCATGGACATGCTCTTTTGAGTGGGATAACATGCTTCTACCCACCTCCACAACCCTCATAAAAACCATTTTCAGTCTCAAGAACTATAGATGATTGTGTTGAAATACTTAAATAAGGCAACAAGTATGGCTAGTGAATATAAACCCCCTCATAATGGACCCACTCAACATCTCACCAAACACTTTCAACTCTAGTTGCTCGATAGATAGAGAAACATCCAAACTCTACATGACTGGCCATCCATCAAACCTTCGTCTTGCCTAGTTATCATTCTCAACACGACGATTAACACAACCACCCTTAACCTCTTTCCGCAATACTCATCCAAAAGGAAGAAAACCAATGGTCAAACCTACAACACTAGAACCAACATCTCCTGTATATCAAAACAACAAAACACATTAGAACCAAACAAAAACAAATCGACAAAACAAACAAACACAAAAAGCACACAAATACCTCCACAATCCTTGAAATCTTCATCCATGCCACACATTAACACCAACATCGCCTTCAAGTACAAATTCCTCAACACAACCATCATCACCCTTGCTTAAGCACATAGCCAAATCACCACCAAAAGCAATAAGAACTGCAACATCCTCCTCACGAATTGAACATGGTTCATGCCAACAACCTCAAAAATCGTCAAAATAATTGACACTCAGTAAGAAAAAAGGCACGTCAAATAGTGGCTCCGTCATTAAGGAAGAAGGAACACCAGACATGCTTTCAAAGAAGGAGCATCAAACACACCATTAGAACTAGACCCAAAGCCAAACAAAGACACCAAACACACACACTAAACAAGCACAAAGCCAAATAACCCACTCACACAGAAGAGACAACAATAATAAAGCATGCAACAAACCACAATACGCAACCAACCAAAACACAACACATTTCACAACAACTAATCAAAACGCATGCGCACACTACCAATCACCCACTTCCACTGACACACAATGAGCACACACTACCAAATATACCACGCACCCAGTCACTGCCAAAAAGCCACCAAAAATAAATGCATGACTTGTCATATGTCAATACACCCACCATGCCCTGCAATTCATGGTCTCCCTTGGAGCTTCAATCCTCAGGAAATGCCCAGGGTCGGGGTCTCGACCACCTCCCCTCCAAGAAAATGCCTCCCTCGAGCACTCCCCTTAGAACATCAAAGAAAGGCCCCAAGTTCCAAGCCATAATGAAAAACACTTAAGTGCTTCCACAATAAAATGCCTCCCTTGAGCACTCCCCTTAGAACATCAAAGAAAGGCCCCAAGTCCCAAGCCATAATGAAAAACACTTAAGCGCTTCCACAAGGAAGGATTATTTTAGTTTTCCACATTTTCAACCCTCTTGAAAATTCCTGAACAACTTAGACCTTAACTAAGACCTACAAGCCAAAAATTTACCAAAGGATGTCCATGCCATCTGCGATAATTAAAGTTCACTCTCTATATGGGTACTTGTGTGTGGGTCTTCTTGCTACCCATGGCCCCAAACCCCACATTGCTTCTCATAGACATCCAAGGCCTATAGTACATCCCCTAGAAAAGGCATCACTACTTTGGTTAATACTTAGGGTGAGTGTTAATACCTCAAGTAAAGCTTTAATTTTGAGGATTCCATGCTCAAAATTTTCATCCCCTTGCCTTACAAAATACTATAAATACCTGCTCCTAGTAAGATAAAGGGGATAATTCTTTTCATTTACTAACTTCTATCTAAAAGGGCTAGAAAAAGTTTCTATCCATTTTGAAGCCCCTTGCCAATTAAAATGTTTGAGATAAGGCTATTTCTCTTTTAGAAGAAGTGAACAAGGGGATATCTGCCATTCCCACATGTGTCAAACATGGTAATGCATATTTGATATTATTCTCATGAGGGGAAAAATTATGGTGGAGGCTTACAAAAAGCCATTCTTCCAACCCTTGCAGATAGACAAAGTAGGAAAAGAGGCATTCAATTGTAACAATATCATATCCCAAGGCCATATCACACTCAACATATGTATATGAGTGTGCATAATTCTCACTCATTTTGTGTTATCTAGATCAAACTCTTGAATACACCTCAAATCACAAGGTATCTTGTTATTGTAGGAGAACCTTAGCAATGAGATGTGCGTGCATGTGTGCGTGCATGCATGTGTGTGTGCATGTGCGCACGCGTGCGTGCGTTAATGGCAAATTTGTGCAAGACAAAAAGGTTTTGAGGACAAGGGTTGCTCATCCAAAGGCTTCTTCAAAGTTTTGCACACTTCTATACAAAAGTAATCCACTGCTTGGGTTAAAAAATTGGATGGGACTTGGACAATGGATACATTTGAACAGAATGCTTAACCCATTTTAGCTAATGTTTTGTAGCACCATTGCCACCTACTCCTTCACAAATTGAAGCCAGGAATCTTTCTTTGAATACTATCATGCCTATAGTGGTTCCTCAAGGTTTTCTCTCAATATGGATATGCCTTTCCTTCAGAGCAAGCTTGATGATGCCTTGAGTTCTTTGGGTGCATGGAAATTTTCAAGTGGGGATGGGCCTACAATGGAATTCTTTCATCCATATTGAGGTCAACTCAAAGGTATGATCCTTCAAATGGTTAACCATTGTTGGGAGATTCAGCTCCTCCCACCCTCATGGAAAGAGGGACTAGTAAAGTTGGTACCAAAAAACAAATGTGTGAAACCATGTCAGATTCGAGACCCATCACTTTGATTCCTATTATATACAAGCTCATAACAGAAATGTTGGTCAATCAATTGAAAGGGGCTCTTCGTGTAGGATTGCATCCGGCTTAGTATGGTTTTGTGCCACAAAGATAGAGATATGATAATATTGCCAATGCATATATGGGCATTGAATATGCCAAATATGCAAATCAAGATGTGCTCAATACGAACAATTGTTGTTGTTCTATGTTGAGGGAACGAAATCGATGGAAGTATTCTTTGTTGTCTAGAAGTGGTTGGTTTTTTACCATTATAAAAAATTGTTCATTCCTTCTATTGCTTGCAAATGAATGCATGTCCAAGTTGATGTCATATAGGGAATCATTCCTTGCTTGCAAATGAATGCATGTCCAAGTTGATGTCATATAGGGAATCATTCCTTATTTCATCATCATCACAAGGAATTGTGTCATCTTCTCTTCCCATTTGTGGGCTCCTTAGATTATCCTCCAATTCAACGTTGTGCTTGTAATTGTAGCTATACTTCACCTTGTTTTCCTCTATTGTTGCTTGTCTTGCATAGTAGGCACTTTTCCATGTCCAGGTTTATGTCATATAGGGAATCTCATCATCATCGCAAGGAATTGTGTCATCTTTTGCTCCCGTTTGTGGCTCCTCAGATTGTCCTCCAATTCGACGTATTGCTCGTAATTGTAGTGTACTTCCCCTTGTTTTGCTCTATTGTTGTTTGTCTTGCATAGTAGGCATTTTTCCATGTCCTGTGAGTCATAAGCTCCTAGTTCTCATCCTTCTTAAAGGGGTAGTATAGGAGCAATTTCTTGCAATAGGAGTTGTCTAGGTCTCTATGTTTGTTGAAATGATCTTTGCTCTGGCCCATTTCTTGCACGTGTTGTTATTATGGATGTACTCTGAAGCAAATGTAGCTAGGCATATGCCGTCCATGTTTTGTCTTCTAATGTATTTGTCAATGATGGTGTCGCATGCAATCTCTATTGAGTCATTTTGCAATGCAAGAAGCTTGTCTCGATGTTTTAGAATGAATGCCCTTTTTTGTTTCTCATTCGTGTTTATGAATTAAAATTCTATGTAAATTTGGTAATGATAGAGCAATAACTATGCTAATTGTGCACTCATTTGTTGTGCATGCAAGAATGCATTGCCCATTTTATGCATTCTCTCTTGCATCGTGTTCTCTTGCATGCAAGTTCTCATCGTTTGTTGCAAGTTTTGTGTGATTGTGTTGTCCATTTTTATGATGTATGATGTACAGTACGAGGCTGCAGCAGCGTAGGAATCCATAATGAATTGAATTTCCATGTTTAATTGCCACAAGAAACTAATTTTCTTGCTAAACGCATTTGTGAATATGTCTTTAGGGTCATGTTTAAGAAATAGTGTTGGTTTTGTTATTGGGATTACAAAGAGAGTACGTATGGTGGTAGGTCTATTTGTAATTGTGCGTGCCACTTGAAAAAGGAGATGTTGTTTTTAGTCTCCAAGGTCTCAAGTTCTGGTTGAATCTTTTTGTGAACTTGTTTATATGTTGTTCTTTATGTATCATATAGAGGGGTGAGTATCATTGATTCATGCAGCAGAGGCTTTGGGTATTGGAAGCGACACAATTTACGATGCTTCTTATTATAGGTTTTCGTGTGCCTATGTGTTTGTATTTCTCTCATGTTGTTATTTAAGAAGTTCTTATCACACATAATGTGCTCATCTTTGAATTTTACAACCCCCACAATGCTAGTAGAGTCATATTTTGGTGCATTTTCCACCCACAAAATCCCATGCTCATGTTGGCTACCCTTGCTTTGGAACTCCATGACACAGAAGTAGTCCACCACATTTTTGATCAATTATTGATCCTTAAGGATTAGAGACAACATATTCTATAGCTTATGCATGTAGTATCTGGCACACAATGTAGGGTTGTGCCTTCCCAATTGGCACACAATTTAGGGTTGCGCAATACTAATTGGCTTGTGTCTTCACTTGATTTTGTTTGTGTCTACACACCTTTGTTGTCCGTACCCTATTCCTGATTGCAATATTTGTTCTATGTTTGTATTATCCTTGGTATAAAGAAGCTTTGTAACATACCCTTCCTCAAATGCACCCATATTGATTACATTCCTTGATGTATGAGGACTTTGATGTATTTGAAGAATAGGTTCATAATGTTGTGGGAAAACCCCAAAGATTTATGTGTTATTTCCCATTTGACAATATCCAAGTATGTTAGCTTGTTATTGCCAAACAACTACTCTCAAAGACCCAAAGTAAAGTGTTGAGAAGTTCAATTCTTTGCTATGTATGTCTTTGAAAAGCTCGAGTGGCTTTTGATTCTCAAAGTAGCCACATAAATAGCTTGTGTTTCAAAGTTAATTACTTTTTTTGCACTTACCAAATTGTGTATCAAAGTGTTTTTTTGAACGTCTTCTTCCTCATCCCTTCCTCATCATCAGGACCACTACAAGTGCTGTGGTGATCATTACATTGAATCTAAGATGATCTTCCACTTAGTGTGTGTTTGTACAAGTCATTATTTATAGCGACTTTGTTGGCAACATAGAGGCAACATATAATGACTTCCTTATTACTGCATTCACGGCGGGTCAACAATTGAACCATACCGCTTGCATATGTTCATTTGTACTCTTATTTTTTATTCCAATTAGTATTGAATGGTCATCATCAACAAATCGTAAGAGCACTCATTGAACTTTATTTTTGTGTCTACCAACACATTCACAATACTTCTTGTTAACCCTAAATGCCCATTATAGCTCATCTCTCTAATATGTGTGAAACCCAACCTTGGAGCTATGAGTCGCTCCTCAATTTTATTCAACGTATGCACAAGGGACACAATTTCATTCAGCACAATTATTGTTGGCGTGACATACTTCGGAAGCATGTTTTGTTTAATTGCATTCTTACAATCATGACATATCCTAAAATGCCTTGTTTTGAATGTCTTTTATTTCCTTCATGTATGCCTTTATGTATTTGGAGCAACCTCCAAACAACCTTGTATATTTCTCATGACTAATATTATCATCAATAATAATTGTCCATCTTTGAGTTCTTAGAGATATTGAAATATGTGATTCTTCCTTGCAATGGATGGTTGTTCTACTGATGGATTTTGATCATGCAGTTCATCTCCGATTTTTCTAATTTGTGTGACCTTGCATTTCACTGAAGACAATGTTTTATTGTAAGAGGGATAGAAACGTTGCATCATCTTCATGATAATGTCTATTGTAGTTTCTCTACCTTGTGCAAATACTTGGTTTAGGCATTCTTGTCTGTCTATTGTCCATCTTCTCCTCTTTCCAAGATGCTCTTCATGTTTGCATGGGTAAATACTTAAGCCTGGATGTTGGATCACAATTTGGAGTGTTAAATTCCTCTCAATTGAGTTTGAGCTCTCATAATTTGTATATGTTGTGTGGAACTTCTCATGAAACTTTTCAATTTTAAATGCATATATGTCAACTAAAGTGGAGAACGCAAAGGAATCAAACGGGGATACCTGGGAGTCAGTGTTTTGAAGGTTACATAAATACTCCTTAAAATTGTTACGCCTTTGTGTATGCTTGCAAGTTAGGGCCCTTGAAGAGCATGGTCTTTTTGTCTCTTATGTTAGCACTCTTTGAGGCTCTTGGTTCTTTCACTTTGCTACATATGCAATTCCTAAATGCGTATGGTGTTATTTGAAAGTTTAATAAAAAGGATACGCAAAAGAAAGTGCGTGTGTTATGCGAGAAATTCTCCATGAATTCATCCACGTTAAGAGTTCTCAGGCTTCCAGCACTTTGCATGTTTATGTGTCGAAACTACTTGTAATTGCAAACACTTTGTCATACAATAGCATGCTCAAGTAAGAGAACAACGAATTCAAGAAATTAGAAGCTTAATAGAAGGTATAAAATGTGAATAAGAAACCCATAAGTTGAAGTTGCATTAGAAAGAGAGGAGTTGTACAAAGAAATTTGGAATCCCTTCACATTGGTAGGAAGAGTGGCTACTCTTCCTCCACTCTAGGAGCAATGAAAGCGGTGATCGACCCGAACATGTTTATCAAAAACTGTCCTTCAACTTCTTGTTGAACAAGTATGATTTGAGCAGGTGTGTGTTCTTGTGGAGAAGATCCGCAAATGGTGGAGGGAGTTGGAGGACCTTGTCCACAATTGCATCTTTCAAGATGACATCAACAAAAGCTCCTTCTGCTGCAATACTTTCACGGCCCTCACCTTTGGAACTTTGATCAGGGAAGTTGCTTTGTCACAAACCAAGCAAGCACCCTATCACAATCTCGTGACACCTTTTTCTCTTTGCAAACAGAGCACGCTGCCTCTACAAGGGACGAATTGATTTTGCAGTGATGGAAGAGTGCCAAATATTTGTGTATAATAGGAACTTATATTGTCATTCACGCTCAAAAGTGAGGCCAAAAGTTTAGAGATACAAAAGTATGAGAGCACGATATTAAAGTTACATATTAAAGCTAATTAATATGCTATAGAAGAGAAGCCTAGATCCCGTAGCCAATTTGTTGAATATGGGTCTTGAAAAATTGTGAGAGAGTGATTGTAAGACCACTGGGGTCCTTTATTAGCATGATTATGGAATGTCGAGCATATTTAGCATGATGGGCTGTGTGTTTTTCTTGCAGCCGACTTTATTCAAGATGAGATGTGCCTCACTGAAAATCTTGAACTTCTCCACAAATTTTAGAAAGTCGAAGCGCCTATTGCTCTAGAATGTGAGTTGCTTCCACACAAATGTGAACGGCAGGGAATGTTAATCACCCTTGTCTTAGAAAAGAGAGGGGGAAAATTAATGCTAGTAACCAATACCCAAAATTCACTGTGATCAAATATTTCGGGAGCTCGCCATCCCCAACAATAATTTCATCCCTCTATTTGTATGTAACGCCTAGTTTGATGACTATCACTGCCAAAGTGGCTAGGGGTAGTTGGCTCCCTTCTCCTTTGTTAATCAAATCCTTGCACTTCTCTTTATATTCAGAAATAGATCCTTCTGTATATGTCTAGGGCGCAACACTGAAGGGTGGAATTCGTTCTACTCTAGTGGATGGGTCAAATGTGATAATGTAGTCTGTGGTACTGCTGCCATTTCTTGAGTCCTTAAAGCAAACGTCTCACTAGTCACTACACTTGAGAAGCCCCAGTTCCAATGTGTATAAAAAAGCCCGATCAATGCGAATCATCAAGAAGTTTATGACGAGTGCAATCCCCAACATTCAACACTTTCACAAACTCACCATAGTAGAGCTCATCGATGTGCAAAATGATGATTCCAAGCCTACCCTATCAACAAGGTCTACTTTCAAGCACTTCGGGTATGTCACGTTGCAAAGCATGTGGGTTTCATACTTATTTAACACCCCTCCATTAAAAACACAGTCCTTTACAATGAGATCTATCTCAAGAATCTAAAGAACTTTCACTGATGGTGCCTCCTTCACGTCTCCTAACCAGCTGTCTGCTTCATGCAATGCTGGGAAGCAAGTGGCTCTACATATGGATTGGATGATGGTGTTTCATCCTTCACTTCAACCAGCCTAGGCTACTTTTCCTCCACAATTTCTACATCGAACATGGGTCTTTTTGAAGCAGCCTGCTATTCGAAGAAGTCTTAAAGATAGGTGGTGGGGAGAAGCTTAGAAATGACGCCACTCTGTTTAACAATGAGGGACTTCCAACATGCATGATTATAGGGGAGCATTCGTTGGCAACACATTCTTTCTTTTTTGCTCGGGTACACCCTTATCTGCTGACTCTTTGCTGACAATAATCGAGCTATTGTCAGAATAGGTTAATTTCCAAAGGCCGATGACATTCTTTCGATATTTTCATGTGTCTGCATCAAGCAAGGATGACATGGCTTTCCTTCACATGTCTTTCCAAACATATTCTATATTATGATCCTAATTCACGACATCGGCAAAGAAAATGCATGTGGCAATACATTGCAGTGCAGTCACCATTGTGGGTCACCACCCACAAACAAAATGTACATACAAGCTCATTTGGTGGGAGAAAATGCATGTGGTAATACATTGCAATGAAGCCATCATTCTAGTTTACCATGTGGAAACAAAAAGCAGATACTAACTCATTTCAAATACGGCAAACTTGATTTCGTAGTTTAGGATTGTGTACAAAGATTACATGTTCCA
The DNA here is from genome assembly GCF_047967505.1 of Dipteris shenzhenensis. NCBI lineage: Eukaryota > Viridiplantae > Streptophyta > Polypodiopsida > Gleicheniales > Dipteridaceae > Dipteris > Dipteris shenzhenensis. The sequence goes on from NC_141608.1 coordinate 51,362,021, forward strand.
ATTAAGTTCCTCGCTCACAAACTGAAATTGTTCCTTCATATGAGGCCATATTTCTTTAACCGTCATTGCAAAAGTTGAAAGTGTCCTTTACATAAACATGCTCCAATTCAATTTTGTAATTTCTATTGAATCCTTTTGTAATGGCAGAAATCATGTCATGCAGATTGCACTCCACAGACCCAACTGCTACGCGACCTCAAGATAACCAAAATCACAACATTACGTCCCCCACTTTGCATAATACCATGACGAACAGACTATCATGAAAACGGAAATGGAAATCGCCACCCCCCCTGTAGCAATGCCCTATACTACTCTCACGCAATGAAGAAATCACCTCAATTATCTGCTGTTGCAAGCGTTTCGACCACCCCTGCACAAAAAGGATGCCAGCAGAATGCTCTTGCAAGCATCCCTTACAAAAGCCCAGTATTTAGGTGTCCCCTTTCTGTCAATGGAGCTATTGTTGGCTTGCTAGTAACTCCCAGGACAAGCGAATGCAGGGCCGTTGATAGGTAGTCACATCTATCGTGTGCGGCCTCAAATTGCACTTTAGAGGCAAAACTCAGCTCTCAATCAATTTTCAACGGATATCGATGACTTCTATCAAAAGCGATGCAGCGGGGAATCTTTTGGGAAGCTGCTCTCCTAGGGAGGAAGCGTGACGCTGAGTGTGTTCGTAAAGCGATTGCCATTTTGGCACGGTTCTAGCACTTCACGTTCTGTCCCAGTCAGCTTGGAGACAACAAGAAAATCCCATGGAGCGATCAACTTGGATTAAAAAAATCGTCTGTGCTGGCCTTCTAATCCTTCGTTTCCAATCGTCGATGTTTACACTCCAAGGTCTCCCAGCCCCTTCATAAAGCGATTTCTGAGAAGCGATAAACAGAACCAATAGCTTACAAAAGGTTTGGCGCAGCAGTGCTCAAAATGTCATATCACCAATCCACCACTGCCTTGCCTCTACTGTACTAATCGAGATGAGTTTAAAGTCTGAGAGAGGGCCGCTTCCACTGTTGCGTCTGTTGTTGCTACTCGATAGAATTTTGGGATTCGCCTGGCTTAGCAAAGTTGTAATTGATTGGAGAGCAAGGAAATCGTGACGGAAGGAATTAGCAATGGGAGGCAGAAGGAGAAACTGCAGCCCTGATTCGCACTCAATCGTAGCGCTGCTGATGCACCACCTCCAAAAGAATCAGCAATTATAGTGCCGTCGTATCCATGGTCATCCGAACCCAGTACTGAAAATGTCTACTGTCACGTACTCTTTCGTAGCCCACAGGTGCAGCTCCCGCTGTGTGTTGCATTTGATATCGTCAGCCTGCCTGGAATTCACAGGTCTTCAGCGAGGGAGAGACCTGGCTATACCACACTGTGCAACGCAGCACTTCAAAAGGCTCCTTCAAAAGTTGTCGTAGCACTTGAAAAGACTCCTTCCAAGAGGCTGAGAAGCTAGCAGCAGAGCACTAGTCCTCGCCACTACAGGGGAGTGCCGAAATTGTTAAGAGAGAGATACCTCCGTTAACAAAAACACTTTGAAGAGAGAAAGTGTACCTCTTAGCTCCTCCAAGATCTCTCCAACATCTACTTAACAAGCCTCGGGGACAAGTGATGGCTAAGCAGAATCAGCTGATCTTTGGCGCGTCAAAGCGGACAGGTGGCGCAAATCGCTGGAGGGCTACTGATTAAAACTCTCCTCTTCTCCGGGTTCGATTGCAAAAATAATTAGCCTAAAGTTTTAAAAACCCCTAACCTTTGCCAAAGGATAGGACCCCCCATCCATGAGCCAAGAGAATCCGTTAAGCCCTCAATTGCTCCTCAGGCTTAGCAAGTGCGCTGCCCCTAATAAATGCCAAGATGCCCCTTCTATGTGCCATGCCAAGATAAGATCCCTATGTGCTCTAATGCCTAAGTGGGGTCCATCAATGGTCGGGGAAGCTGGACAATCGGACTGTCGAACTGTCAGACCTGTCAAACTAGTTGGACCTACAAGAGGGTCGCTATGTATAAACCCTATACAAAGTGTGTGTTAATAAAGCCAATAATATTGTAAAGTCAAAATTATGAAAATATATGTATATCAAACATAAATATAAAGCAGAATTCAGATATTGTCTATTCCATAGATCTCTTTGTCTGTCCAAGGTATGGATTAATCAAAATCCTCTATTAATATAGTTCTTCTTGTGTAGAAACCAGATCATAGAGGGTAGCCTGCTTTCATGGGACCTCCCAATGGGCATCAAAATGTGTCAAGTTGCCATTGGGGTACTCCAAGGAGTTCTTCATTAGTAGGTGCTCTCGGACTGAGGACCGTTTTAAAATGGTCAGATCTGCCCATATATATCAACTCACTGTCTTTCCCTTTTTACCAAAAAGTCAAGGTAAGTGGCCGGACTCACCTGCATCCATCCACAAGCACAGCATGTTAGGACATGAACACAATGCATTGTGGGACTACAGGCTTCACAGCCAAGCCACAGTTGTTATCCTTGTCAACCTCAACTATTTGGAACAAAGACACTGACAGTGATGATTCTCATAAAAGCACTGAGGATCCTTCCTTTGTGAGCTTGAAGTTATTGAGGGTCATTCATAAAATATTCCTTTCTTTTGCACAGAGGCCTTAGAGGTCATAATCGATGTGGCAACCTAACGCCACCATATCTCCATTCTGCCATTAAACTGACTTACAATCAAAAATAATGTTATAAATATCTATCTACCAATGTTAGTCCCTGTGATCACAACAAATATACTTTTGTCAACATATACACTAGAGCCATAGAATAGATATGCCTCATGAAGTCTCAATAGTATTAGTCCCATAAAAAATTGGTATCCTTTTTAAGATCAATACTCGACCTTAATGATATCTCCCTTAAAAAAGAGAGTTGTAGGTACTCCCGTCATGAATCGGAGTCCTACTTATATAACTGTTTACACTGTTTAAGAAGCTCCCGAGCTCTTCCTACCTCTTACATAATGCTTAGTTAGCACAAATCAGAGGCTAAGTGATACATATGCAATATTTTCTACTTTGAATGCTATCTCGAGTGTCCTGCTTACTCAAACACAGGTCCAACTATCTTTTCAAGCATCCAAGACTAAACTTGCTTTAATAAAAATGATCTATCACGAGTTGTTTTGCACCAACTTTGCTTAATAATGTGAAAGGATGTGTCATGCATTGCCTATGTGCGGTGGGGCATCATAGAATCCTCATCCAGGTCAATCTCTACTGCATGAGCAGGTCATGGAGGTGCTTTGGCTTCTCCCTCTGCGTCCCATTGTGCAGGTCAATGAGCTTGGTTGCTCCTTATGCACAAATATTGGGGTTGAGAGGTTCCAGGGCCCGAACGGAGGCAAAGTAAGTGGGCTTTGGGTCGCATCCCATACCCTGGTCCCAGACAACCAGCTATGTCCAAATCTAGTTGGTAAGAATGGACCAGCTATTCCGCGATAGCCACGACATCAATAAGGGGCTGGGGCTAACGCATGCTACAGGGAAATAAACAAGTGCATGGACTATCAAGTTCATAATTATCTGGTCCAACTATATCTTTTCGTAATGTCCACGTAATTTGTAGCAGTTGCATGGGTCATTCTTTTGTAGCTTCACAGGGCCCGCCCTCAGCTCTGGCCTTAGCTAGGCTCGTAATGCATACGCTTATCTGGAACGCGCGGGCTCTGTATTACGGGGAGGAAGCTTTGCTTGTCGACCATAGGATCTTTCCACATTCCATTACAGGTCTTTAGCACATAAGCACCGACCTGTAGCGTCCCTTATTTCAGTTGCACCAACTTTTCCAAACGTAACGACAGGGTGGTGACACTATCTGGTATCCTATGGGAGTGAGCGAGGGGGGAAAAATACATGTCGAGGGCGAGGGGGGAGAAATACATGTCGAGGAAGGAGACTTAAGAAGAGACGTATCTAGTATCGCAAGAGAGTGAGCGGGGGGGAAAAGAGAAAAACAAGAGGTATAGAGAGATGTCGTGGGCTCAAGGCTCTGAGGGTTCTCCTCCTTCTGTTGGCTCGCATTATTTCGTGCTCCGCTCAACCAGGGATCCCATCTCCCCTCCGCCCTCAGTCGAGGTTTCTGCATCTTGGAGGAGTGGGCACACAGTCTGGAGTGCTCGAAGGAAAAGGTATATGAGAGGGATATGGAGACTCAGCCTTAAGCAACTTACCTGTACGGACTCCATATTCACACAAGGTAGGTAGCCGCTCCGTTGGCGTCGCTCCCAAGATTCAGCCAGAGCCAGAGACTCGCTGTCAAGCCCAATGTTGGCACCTCCAAGACGCTTTGCTTTGCTCTCCCGGGCTGTTTACTCTCGTCCGAGTATTGTGCTCAGGGTATATCCAAAGGCTTTGCACCCAAGGCTCCAGAATTCGAAAGCCTCCCCAACGATTGAGGGGAGAAAGAGTGTCCTAAGGTGGCGTATTGAAAACCTTTTTGGCTCCTTCCGCCGTGGTGGGGCTCGAGGTCATGGGCCATTCAAGGTCGCTGCCCTTTGGTAGTGGACTTGTCCCATCTCAGCTCGCGTCCTAGATGTACGTATACCCGTGAACTCCTTATCCATTCCACCGAGCCCGAGGTTCCATGGTTAGCCTCCTACCCTTCCCTAACGCTGTAAGGTAAGTGTATAGGGGTCGATGGTGGGGGTAAGTGTATCCTTAATTTTGGGGCGATATGTCCATATTAGTCCTCCCTTCCTTTGCTTTTTGCATCTTATTCCCCCAAGGTTAATGCCGCCCTTGCTTAGTCCAGTCCAATAGATTAAGGTAAAGGGAATGGCCTCTTTTTGTCTATCTATTGCATGAAATTTTCATATTCCTATGCCTTATCCGTTTCTTTTTTATATTGGTTCTTGTAGGCATGAGGTCCCATCTATTAAGACGGGGTATATACCGTTAGGGGGTGCTTAGATTTATGTGCCACTCTATTGTGGTACAAGTGCTGGTTCCTTGATGAGGTCATCCTTGGTTCTCTCATGGTGACATCTTGGGATCTACCGTTGTTCCAATGTGGGATGTATGTTTCTCCTCATCTAGAATGGCCTCCATTGTTTCCATAAGTGGGTCTATATCCCTCCATTAGGATGGACCCCTTTGGGAGGCAAGTGTGTGTGTGCGTGCGTGTACGTGTGTGTGTGTGTGTGTGTGTGTCACAATCTTCTCATTCCATGTACTTGTTTAGATCATATCAAAGATTTACATCATCAGGTGCCCATCATGGGACTTCATCACAACAATCCCATCACATATATATGTGCCCATACTAGTTCCATGTGGTATTCATACCATAAACTCAATAGACTAAAGATGCCCATACTAGCTGCATATGGTCCTCATGCCATAAACTCCATGGATCAAAGATGCTTATTGATGTAATTTGAATTATAGTAAGGTTGACCCATGGTCAAGATTTTCATATGAATTCCACTATAAGGGTAACATTAACCCTTATTAGGAGGTAACTTTAGACATTACTAGTATATAAATTTATGGTTATGGTACCATACCCATAGTGTTCCCTCTAATTTCTTTTTCAAAATCGACCCCAACTACCAAGTTATTAGCAAAAGCATGCAAAAATGATGCACAATTTGGGAGAAGAGATAACAACTATTTGGGAAATAAAACTGAAGTTTGGATACCTAAAAATCCTAGCAACCTAAAGAAATTGAGGCCAATTCCTATGCCTTGCAAGAATGTCAGCACAAATTCATTTGTCTTGCAAGAATGTCAGCTAACAAATCTTATGTAAGTTCCTATGTAAGCTAACAAGTTCCTATGCCTTGCAAGAATGTCAGTAACACATTCCTTTGTCTTGCAAGAACTTGTTGTCTACCTATTCAGAGTTGCTACATATATGAAGGAAGACTACAATGTCAAAAACATGGAAAAGGAAAAAGGACAGTTCCCATAATATTTCATGGAAATTCATGACCTATGATGAGTCAGAGCTGAGGAACATTTCATGGAATGGCATTCAAGCTAGTCTAAGACATGAACTTGGGGACCAAAGATAAACACATCACTATCCTAGTCATTATTAATCTATCTACTGAGTTCTTAGAGTTCTCAAGGGCCTTTCTCATAGATTCAGATGCATTTGCTTGATTATTTTAGGTTTGAACAATGTACATAATTTAGATGATTTATGTGAAGGGTTTAAATGCAGTGATGTGATACCCCCCACATTTTATGTCCACAAATATTTCATCTAAATTTGTAGCTCCAAAAAAACAATCATACAAAAAATGTTTTGTACAAGATATTATTTTCATCATTTCGTATGGAACACTATTTTGAATAAGTGCAATCAATACAAAATATATCTTTGTACAAAACATCTATCTGCCAATATAAGTCTTGTAGCTTGCTATCCTTCTTGCATTTTCATTGTGATCATTCCAAAGGGCCCCTTTAGAATGAAGACAGTAAATATGCCAAAATCCCAAAAGAAAATCAAATTGTGTATTGCTCCAAGCAAACAAGGTTTTGAGTTACATGCAAGGTATATTCCATTCATTGCTAAGGCTAGAAAACATACAATAAATGGACTACTGACTAAATAAACAAGAATTTGTTTTTAAAAACTTTATATGTAGAGCCTGGCATAGACACTTGTAGGTATTTGAAACATTGGCTTTATAGACATTTAACTATACAGAGAACTTGATAGGCTAGCCATAGGGTCTTACATTAAAGGTTGGAAATATTTTTAAACCCATACCATTTAAGCCATGGATGAAAAGAAATTTATTTTTAAAACTTATGTAAACTTGTAGAAATACTAAAACATAAACCTTGGGGACTTTTATAGATAGATAATTATAGAAATATCAATACATGAAATTCTTTAAATTGTAAGCTAAGCTATAAAGTTTTGTTGAAGCATAGACATTGCCATGGTATGGAATTGGATTGGGAACTAAAACTATTTAAATTATAAATTATAGATAGATAATTATAGAAATATCAAAATATAAAATACAATTGCCATTGTATAGAAGTAGATTGGGAACTCAAAACTATAAACTAATGTTATTACGTCAAAATTATTCAACGAATGAATGTCAAAGTTTACACTTGAAAAAAGATTATTAGTTTATTGTAGTATAGATTGTTTACAATCATTATTTTCAAAATCTTATAGATGTCACCCCGCGTATATCTATCCTGAGCCCCATATAGCAAAGGGAGCGAGAGATCGAGAGAGAGGGGTGATCGGTAGCAACACGGTCTTAGATTCTTTCACTGCGTCAGCTCTCATTTTGCACGCGTCTGTGAATTACAGAACTTTGACTGAAACAATGGCTCGCCTAGCATGTCTCTTCCTTTTCGTCTCCGTCCTCTCTGCAAGTCTTCTTTCAGTTTCAAGTAACAGAAGCTTGAGCCCTTGGTAGGTTTTGTCATCCTAAAGAGAGCATAGAGGAGGAGCGTGAGGAAGAGCAACAGCAAAGGATAGAGCAGAGAATCAGCGTCCACACCCATGAGGGAGAGGACACCCTATTAAATACTAAATGAATCTACAGTGTATACATTTTACTTAATTCGTTTTCGATTGCTATGGGTTTCAATACTTAATTAGTGGTTTTCACAAGCTACTTGATTTGAATTTCAATTGTTTATTTATATTGATTGAGGTTTAGATTTTCTATGAATGACCAAAAATTATAGTTTGAAGGCATTGAATTTAAGTCATATGTGTAAGATACATTTTAACTCTTTACACTCTATTTTCTCAACTATGTCATGGGAATTTTGTGCTTAGAGTTTTATTTGTTTTACTCCTGTGTGAACCATCTCTATAAACTTTTGAATGTCATTTTTTCAATTGTGAAATGACATTTAATTTGATGATAGATTATCTAACTATCAATAGGGGGATTAAAAGTGAGAAAACCCAAGCCCCTCATATCTTTGGGGTTTGCTAATAGAAAGGCAATGAATCATCTACATAAAAGTTGCTCCCTACCAAAAATGCTGGAGTAAGGCGTACCTTGCATAAGTAAACTTATGTGTGAAGCCGAGATGAAGACCCGAAGTAGCATGGGACGAAGGTTTGAACGAACCATGCAAACCTCATTCATGTGTCCATGTAATTTCTACCTACATACCTCCACTCCCACATGCCAACGTGCACATCTGCATTGCACGCACAATGCGCATGCGCACACTGCTAGAGAACGAATCATTGAATTTTCTATTTTCCAATAAATATCTTAACAAAAGTTCAAATTTAAAAAATTGAAGTCATCATATGATTCAAAATTAAGGTTGCATTAAAGACATTTTTTTAGTATGTTATATATTTTGCATTGCAAGTTTCCCAATGCTACAAATTTACACCACAAAATTTCTTATTAGATATGATCTTTTGAAGAGGATTTAATAATTCATTGTTTATTTTTGTTTAAAAATTTTAACTTGAAATTGGAACTGATATTTATAAAATCATATGTAAAACCTCTTGCTTTGCTATCATTTTTTGACATGCAAAACAGCCCTTCGTCAACACCCTCCCAATTTTCACATTTTAAAAAGCTTGTCACAAAAATATTGGTTCTTGCAAGGTACAACAAACTCTTAAGAATAAACCTGGTTTTATAGCACCAATGCTTTAAGGCAAGGACACGTTCTTACATATGCTTTAGTGAAAATCATGGCTATGAGAGAATGTTCAAGGATTAGCAATGCTTGACAACAAGCTTGCACTTCACTAATGTTCACACTTATGTTCACTCCATAAGGTGAAGCAATTGTATGAATCTCAATCTTTTTGAGGTCAATCCCCTTCCTCAAACTCCCACACGAACTTTGAGTAACAAGTTGAGCACTAGGGCTTGCTTTGTGGTTTGCTAGAGCGCACATGCACACATAGTTGGGGTTTGGGGCTGAGGTGGGGGGAGGGGAGAGATTCTAGTTGAAATCAAATCCTCCACTCAATTTCTCATTATCATGTAATGATTATGCAGGTAGAAACAATAAGCATAGTTGATACGGTCCCACACGATCATTCAAAGATTTTTTTGCAAAGCATGCAAAGAGACACACAGAGAGAGAGAGAGAGAGAGAGAGAGAGAGAGAGAGAAGAGGGAGAGAGGGAGGGGGGGGGGGGGAAGTATCACATATTGATGATGCAGGTAGAATCAATAAGCATAGCTGATATGGTCCCACACGATTGTTCAAAGACCTCTTTGCAAAGCACGCATCTCATTCATAACCTTGCAAATCTTAGAATACGCACACGCAATGGGACTTTGGCACGCCTTTCAATCAATCACATTCTATTATAGAAAATCCAACTTCTTCCTTACAAGACAGCCATGGGAATGCCCTCGAAGGTGGTAAGCCAAGCACAACATCCAATTGCATTTGATTGATCTTTCGCTTGAAGCTTAATATAAAGTTCAGCATGTGGCCTTTGATGCAACACCTCTAAGTCATTCCGCATACTTGCATTTAGCCTCAAATACCGCTTCCTCATATGCAGGTTTCCTTCAACAATTTCTCTCGTACCACAAGCAATCATGAAGTTGTCTTTGATGTCGGAGTTATGGTAGCTAATCGTGCTCATAATTCAGCCATAGATTGCCCTCAATCAACTATCAATGGAACTACTAATTGAGCTAGAGATATTGAAGTAACTGAGCATTTCATCTTCCATAGGATGAGTATTGCCAGTTATGACAAGGCAGTGAAGAGGGGGGCCAAAATCAATTGTGACGAGGCCTTTCATTGGACCTGCCACAATTTTCTGTGTGGGATTGCCTAAGCGAGCCAAACCCACACACAGAGTGGTGTCATTATAAGCTGCAAAACCACACATTAAGCTGTCAGACAAAGTGACTTTCACTGTATTCAGCAATGTGAGTCGTGACTGATGGGCAAAAAGAGCAAAACCAAGTACGAACCACAAAGCCTCACACAGCTCGCAAAGGATGCACAATGATTTGGATGGGGTGTAAGGGGAGAAAAGTACTTGAATGAGTAGATGCAGTTTTTTAATGTAACGGTGAAGAAAGAAAGATGCATACCATCACCCTTTCGAGCAGCCTCAACTTCAAGTAATTGTTCTACAGCTTTATTGATTGTCATGTACTTAGGTGGCTCATACTCCTTTTTCCCTCTGCCAACATCAACACAAATAATGATGAAGTAGCTAGCCTTTAGATTATAGATTAGAATATTTCTTTTCTTTTTTGTAGATTAGAATATTTCATGCATGCCATTGCACGTATACCATGACATTGGCATCAAGTTTGGCAAGGCACATGCAAGTCAGATTTGTGGCTCAGCTTTCATATTTTTCACTGCCCACTCAGCAATATAACTCCAAATAGTGATAAAAAACCGGCTGAATGGTTCAACTCTTAAACATCTGCCATGCTAAACACAAACGAGACACTAAAAGGTTTGCATGTGCCTCGCCATGCTTTGACTGCCAACAAAAAAAAGAACACAGCTTTGCTTGTATGTAAGCATACTTTGACTATCGTGCATGAAAACGGTACAGCTTTTCTGATAGCAAGACTAACAATAGAGAGACAGCTCCATAGGCAGTGCAGGATAGTCTACAGGACACCATCTGAGCACTGGTCCTGCCCTCTAGCAAAGCATAACCTGTATTGGCAATTTCTATCAACTGAGACATGTTAGAAACCTTGGACTTCATGCAAAAGTCTTGAATTTCCTTCGGCAATCCACAACAATATTTCTCTACCTGCTCAAACAATGGAACATGACGATAGGAACTAAATGGCAACAGGGCTTCCCAAAATTTCTTGTTATATTCTTCCATATTGCAGCAATTGTCTGCATCCAATTTATGCCAAGGAGTCATGATGTCAACTTCAAATGTAGTGAATCAACCATGCAGCTGAAAAGACCTACTTAAACTCCACCCATGTGGTGGGTGCTCTCCCTTGCAAGAGAAGATTTGTCCACCATTGCAAAGCATTTCCCTTCAAGAAAGTGGCGGCTTTTCTAATTTTGGACAACTCCGTAAAATTCCCACCTAAGCCGCATCAAACTGTTGAATAAAAGTAAGAGTTTTCAACCTGTTTTGACTCCCCTTAAAAGTGTCAAATTTTATAGCTGAAACACCCTCTTTATAGTCCTTCTGCTTCCCCTTGGGCGTGAGATTATCATAGGCATGTGCATAGTTTTTTCCATACGTGACCATAAGCATACGTCATACGGGTATGGAAGTATGATTGGAGTATGGTTCAGCCCCGGGGCTGAATCATAAGTGACCCTATTTTTACCCCAAAAAAATCAGAAAAATATAGAATGTACACATTTACTTGAGAGAGAACTACAAAACTTCAAACTTCAAACTTCAAACTTTTATTGATTTTAAAGTCATGAAGAGTCCAGGCACTGGATTCTGTCATCTGATACATAGTGATAGACACCAAACCATTATGATCAATCATCAAAGGTAGTAGGTAGTAGATACTAGAAAAGTGAAAGAATCATGGGCCCTGTAGGCTGCAGGTACTAGATCAAAGGCAAGTTGGAAAACATCATATAACAAATTGAAAAGGCTGCCAGCCTGGGCCCTGCAAGCTGCCACAGGCTACAGCCAAGAAACAAAACTGAAATGCATCACAACTGATGAGGCTCAAGCCTCAAGGTGCATCCTCATCCTGTGCCTCATCCTCATCATCATCAGCATCAGTGCCATCCTCCTCCTCCTCCTCCTCATCATCCTCATCACTGTCGATCTCATATGCCTCAGCATGGGACTCCAAAATACTGGAGCCGCTTGAAGCTGCAGCAACATTCATCCTTCCTGTAACAAGAGAGGCTGGTCCGGCTAGAATCTCTTCTTCTCCCTCTGTAGTCTCTTGCAAAGCAAGCAGCCTTTCATCATCCTTCTCCTTGTTGATCATTTCCAAGGTCACTGCTATCTTCTCAAATCCCCTTTCCTTGATTTTGGAGATTAGTCGCAAATTAGTATGGATGTATACTAATTGTTCTGTATTCTTTGGAAGAAGCCTATTCCTTCTTTTGGTATGTATAAGAGAGAATGTGCTCCAGTTCCTCTCACAAGGAGAAGCACATGTCCCCTGCAAGAGCACTCGAATAGCCAACTGCTGCAAATTTGGAGTGTGAGCCCCAAATGTCTCCCACCACTTCACCCCTTGGTGCATCCTCTTATCATCCTTCACAATTGCCCGAGCAAATGTGCCTGACATGGACTTGTAAACATCAAACTCATCAAATAAGATGCCCTGCCTCTCAACATCATACTTCGTGTACCGCTCAATGACATCCATCCACCCATCATGCACCTCCTTATCACCATCTGGATTTCTCTCTCTCCAAATAGAATGGAGAACAAAAGTTGCTGCATGTTAAGGAGAGTGCATCATATCCCACCTATTAACACACAAGGCTCTAACATCAGCCAACTTGGAGGAGTCTATGCCATCTATAGTCTGTATCTTCTCCACCATTCGATCAGTGAGCTCATATACAAGCCCCATGGTAGCCCCTTCCCTATCAGCCAAACGGAGGATCTTCAAAATAGGTACACATATCTTCACTATGGCTCTTGCTTCCTGCCAGAACGAGGCACCCAATACAATGGAAGACACCTATTGTGCTTTCACAATGCGTGATACTTTCTTCCTGCAGTACTCATCACTCATAACCATATGACACAATCCATTGTAGACTCTCTCATTCAACAAGTTTGCTAACACGATAAACATGAGGTGGTAATGTCAATTTTTTCAACCCGTGTGCCCCGCTGATGTGGCAGAGGTATCGCTTGCCCACGTGGAGCTCTGCATAGCGGGACTGTCGGTCAACGTGGCGCACTTTAATTGGGAAAGCAAACCGAGTCTGTGCAGGTTTCACTAATTCCTTCTTGCTAAAAGTTTTGTATAATGCTAACAGCCGAAGAGCAATGTGGGCATCCTTCCGTGCCTGGGACTCCCATGCCTTGGCCAAGGCTCCCTGGGTCATCTTTTGTTTCTTATTTTTTGGTTCATGTGTAGATGCACTTGCACTTGCAGCACCACTCTCCCAGGCATCTCCCAAATCAGCCACATCTGCATCAAGCTCTTCTGCAAATTTAATTATTTTTGCCTTTGCTTGCAACCTTCTGCGAGTGTCTTCCACATTTTCAGGGGGAGGAGCAAGGGTCACCCCAAGTCCTGTCAGCCCAAGAAATTGTGCTCTTATGTGGGTAGGTCCTCCATCCCATTTGTGAGGGCAGTACTTGCATTTACAAGTAAACTGCCCATTTCCCAAAGGCTTCAGTGTCTCCACAAATTCCCATTCTTCTCCTTTCTTTCTTCCGATCTGCGAGCGAGAGAGAGAGAGATGAGAATCTAAATGAGAAGAAACTTCAATACCCAAAATTCAACAGATAACATGGAACTTGGAAGAGATAAATGGGAGTCGGTGGTCACCTCGGTCCTCCTGGAGTCTAGACTCTGGAATGCTGCAGCCTGCGTTGGATCTTGGGTCACGGGTGATTGGAGGGCTGGCTGTACGGCAGCCTGCAGGACTTGGTATGTACTACACTGGCTGTACGGCTGGCAGCTTGGCTGTAGCTTGTACGGAGATTGTACGGCTGGGCTCAAGGGCCAACGCTGTACGAAAATGGTACGGGCCGTACGACTGGGCTCAACTTTCAAGGGCCAAGGGTCAAGGGTGGAGGCTGGAGCGTGGAGAACGACGCCTGCTGCTGCAAATTGGCCGTACGGGCGGACTGTGGTAAGTATATTTTTTTGCCCCAAAAAAAAACACGTACGGAATTGTATTTCGTATGCGTACAAAATCCATACGGTACGGACAACTGTACGCATACAATTCCAACTATGGGCACGTGGCTGTAAATACGGAGGCTTCATATTATTACCAAGATGAGTGGCACTTGGCCCACTACTCACAGCAGAATTGACCATACCTGGTCCCGTTGCATTCATTCTCGGCATTCCCAAAAAATTTCCCAAGCATAGCTGTCTGCATCCCTAGCTGCATTCCAATGTTACCATATATCATGTTAAGCATCATAGCATACCTCCAAACATTGGTCCCTGATAGCCTTGCATGCCAACCTCAAATCCAAAAGGGAAATTTCCAAGCATCCCCATGCCTTGCTTAGGTTATCCAACCATCGCCTGAAATACTAAAACTCCTCCGAAATAACTTATGGGCGTAGAAGATGGAAGAAAAATATGATGTCCCGAACTGGGAAATGGGAAGCTCTAGGCATTTCCACCCATACCAGATGCAGGAGACATTGCGCCAGGCTGCTGCATCTTCTTCTTCTCAGGCTTCAAAGGGGCATTCACCAATTCTGCAAAGCGTGGATCTTGCATCAGCTGTGCAAAAGTCTGAGCGGTTCCCTGTGACTGTGCCCTGAACTATTCATCTACATTTGGCTCTTCAACTTCTTCCTCTTCATGTCGAGGACCCTCAGTGGCATGCTCTAATAAAATGGGTTGTTCATCATCTTCCTCCGACCATGCAGTATAATCAAAAGACCTCGATTTCTCCTCACCATCAGTGCTATGTGCCATGGCTGAAAAATCCTCTAAGCTGCAAATTTATTACAGTAACTAGTATTTGTTGTCCTGACCCAAACAGAACCACGAGCTCACCCTCTTGAAGAAGATAGCGATGTCCCAGCAGCGGAACCATTGAAACCAGCATTCGGAATCTCCAAAGGAGTCCTGGCATGACAGAGGCCAACAAAACAACCAACCCTGGCTAAAAATGGCAATCAGAAAGGCTAGCTGCAACAAAGCAATAGGATCTAAAGGTTCTAAGGCAGTAGGAAAGCTTCCGGAAAGCAATCAACCGATCTGAATGTTTGGGAAACCCTGGAACAGCAGCAATCATAAAAATGAATCTCCATGGTCCATTTCTCTAGCACTCTGACATGTGAAAATCAGCAAAAGAAACCCTGGAAGCCTACTGGGGGAAAATCACCAAGCCTGGAAGCCTTGGATGGCCCTAGCAAATGAAAATCTCATGGCGGGTTGCGCTAGCCATTTTTCAAGATTACTAGTTTGTCCAACATATCATTTTCCTGTAGCAATGCATTGAATACAATATACGCAATATGGCCTTCTATGCCTTCTCTGTTGGTTGCTTCTTGCTGAGCCAAGAGATACATGAACTGCCAAGCAAAAAACAATTGCCGATATGTGACACTCTCGTGTCGGAACAACCTACCCAGTCACCATCCGTGTAAGCATGCATGGTAAGTGAACCCTGATCACCATAGAAGAGGGCTAAATCCTGAGTGGCTCTGAGATATCTGAAAACTCTCTTCACTGCCTGCCAATTCTATGAACTGGGCACGTGCATGAACCTGCTGAGCTAGGATACTGCATATTGTAAGTCAGGTCTAGTGTGGCATAAGTAAATGAGACATCCAACAGCTTGTTGGTAACGAGTGATATCACATGGTGGGCTCCCATCATGAGCTGAAAATTTGAAGCCAGGGTCCACTGGAGTAGAGATTGGTTTGCAATCCTCAAACTGAAAACGCTCAAGGAGCTGTCCAATATACTTAGACTGTGACATCATAATACCCCCCTCAACATGAGCAAACTGAATGCCCAAATAACAGTGCAGCTGTCCCATGTCTAACATTTCAAAAGCTTGCTGCAAATCAGCCTTGAAAGCTGCAATATGCTGAGTATCAGGACCTGTGATCAGCATGTCATCCACATCACTAAAAAATCAGATCCACTCCCACGGACAAAAAGAGTGGCTCTGTGGGACTATTATGAAAACCAAGGGACAGTAAGTGTGCATGAATTTTAGCGTACCATGCCCTGGGTGCCTGTTTCAAACCATAAAGGGCTTTTCTCAGCCGGCATACCTTGTTTTCAATGCCAACAACCTCAAAGCCAGGAGGTTGTGTCACATAAACTTCTTCCTGCAGATCCCCATGAAGAAAGGCAATCTTGATGTCAAGCTGGTGCACTTGCCAATGGTGATGGGCTGCAATGGCAATGACACATCTAATAGTAGTTATCCTGGAAGTGGGAGCAAAGGTCTCCTCAAAGTCAATGCCTTGTTGTTGTGGCATACCCTTTTGCAACAAGATGGGCTTTGTGTCGATCTATGCTGCCATCAGATTTCCTTTTTAATTTGTACACCCACCGGGTACCAATGGCATGCTTGCCAGGAGGTAAATCTACTAATTCCATGTGTCATTTTTGGCAATAGATTGTAGCTCAATTCTCATTGCATCCATCCACTCTTTGCTATCAAAAGCATCTTTATGGCATAAAGGCTCTTCATTGCAAGCTGAAGCAAGGAGTGCAAACTCAAGAAAGTGACCATGCATTTATCTATTCCCTGATCTTGTCCTAGCAACAAGAGGTTGATCTTGTTTGCTGTCCCTCAATGTGTCAAGAAGCCATCTGGGAACTTGCCTTTGCTGTCTATTGACAGCTCTTTCTTCAATCACTGCATCATGAATAGTGGGATCATTTTGTGTTGGAAGAGGAACCTGCAAATCAGCATGGGGTGCTAGCTGATCATTGCTTGTTGGAGGGCCTGCAAGAGGCTCATGTTGCTAGTCATGTTGCTGGTCAAAGTCCAACCCTGAGGGAAGAAGAGGTAACCAGGAGTCAAAGGCATCATTCATGTCAACTTCTGGCTTAGCTTTGCAGTCCACAAGAGAAGAAGCTGAATGTTCAGCAAAGATTACATCTCTACTGACAATAATCTTCCCAGTATTTGGTTGGTACAACCGATACCCTCTGCTCTCCTGGCTGTAACCAATAAATATGCATTTGATGGCCTTATCATCAAGCTTATGTCTCAGCTGAGATGGTACATGAACATATGCAAGAGACAAAGACTCTCATGTGTGAAAGTGAAGGCTCCATGCCTTTCCATGCTTCATAAGGTGTAACAGTCCTCAATACCCTTGTAGGTGATCTATTCAGCACATAGTTGGCACACATCACTGCATCAAGCCAAAATTTATTGGGCGACTTGGCCTTAAGCATGCATCTGGCCATCTCCATAGTGGACCTGTTCTTCCTTTCAGGAACAAGATTATGCTAAGGAGTGTAAGGAGTAGTGCATGAGTGAACAATGCCCCGTGAAGACAAAAATGCATCAAACTCCTTTGACATATACTCTCCCCCCCTACCTGTGTTGAGGGTGACAAGCTTGCATCCTGATTCATTCTCAACCATATTCAGCCACCTCTCAAAGCATGAGAACACTTCAAATTTGGCTTTTAAGGCATATACCTAGCAATATCTTGTGAAGTCATCAATTAGAGTCATGAAATATTTGTACCCTCCAATGGCATTTGTCCTCATTGGGCCATAGACATCACTGTGCACTAGCTGCAATTTCCTTTGTGAGAATTTTGGGCAATCCTTTTGAAAAGGAAACCGATGTATATTACCCAAAAGACAACCCTCACACACATGTTTGGAAACTGTGTGAGTTTGAGGTACATCATTTGCCATGCCCTGTGAATGTAACTTGGCAAGAGCTCTATAATTGAGATGACCCATTCTCTCATGCCAAAGATGAGTTTTAGCAAGCTGTGAATCTAAAATAGCAAATGCTTCAATAGAAAATGCAGCTGAGTGATGATCAAGGTGATAAAGCCCCTTTTGCAAAGTGCTAGTGAGAACTATGGCATTGTCATCACGAAGATCATATACTATGCATCTGTATCCATCAAATATCACTCTGAAACCTGAAGTGGCAATTGCTGAAATTGAAATCAAGTTGACTTATAATTGAGATGACCCATTCTCTCGTGCCAAAGATGAGTTTTAGCAAGCTGTGAATCTGAAATAGCAAATGCTTCAATAGAAAATGCAGCTGAGTGATGATCAAGGTGATAAAGCCCCTTTTGCAAAGTGCCAGTGAGAACTATGGCATTGTCATCACGAAGATCATATACTATGCATTTGTATCCATCAAATATCACTCTGAAACCTGAAGTGGCAATTGCTGAAATTGAAATCAAGTTGACTTCAATTCCAGGCACAAAAAGGACATTTGTCAAAGTGACAGGATGGCTTGAAATGGATGTGAGCTGCACATCTCCAATTCCTTTTATAGCATAGGAAGCATTATTAGCACATGTTACAGTCCCCCCTCGAGGTGCATTAGCTAAGGAATGAAACAACTGTCTGCAAGAGGTGACGTGCTTGGAAGCACCACTATCAAAATACGAAGACTAAGCATCATTAGCAATAAAGAATGCATCAACTTTGGAGGGATCAAAGGAGCAATGGACAGCCCATGCCCAATCATACTGGAGAGCATGTGCATGTGAGGCATCTGCTGGCTCATGGGATTCAATTGCATGTGAGGCATTTACTGTCAATCCTGCTTTCTTCTTCTCTGAAGCAATGCGCTTCCTGCATTCTGAAATTTCATGCCCTGGCTTGCGACAATAGTTGCATCTTTTCTTCTTTGACTTATCTGCTATATTTTGAGATACATTGGAGGAATTGCCACTGTTAGGCGCATATTTAGGCTTGCCCATAGACTTGGAAGCCTTGCCTTTTCCTGTCTGGTGTGAAGCAAATGCATGATCAGGAATAGTAGCTTGCCTATTAGCACGACTTTGCTTTCCTGCAAAAGCCAAGTGACTAACTGATCAAAGGAGTAGTGATTTGGATTACCCATGGCCACTAGTCGAAGGGTTGTAGCAAACCTTTGATATGTATCTAGCAACCCATTCAATGTGGTACTGACAAGCTAAGAATTTGGCACCACCTCATCAATATTGGCAAGTTGTTCCATGAGGTCCTTGACCTTTGTCAAGTATGCATCCATAGAGTCACCTTCATTCATGCTGACTTCCTGCAGTTGCCTTCTTAAATATGCAACACGTGCCTCATTGCAAATCTGATAAAGAGAAGCCAATTTGTCCCAAGCATCGTTTGCTGTCCTGCATGACCGGATGTGTGGAATAATGATTCTCTTGCATGATAAAGCAATACAGGAATGTGCATTTGCATCTCTTGCATCCCATCTTGTTTGTTCCTGAGTAAGAGGAGCAGCAACAGGGGTGCTAGAGAATAAAGCATCGTAAGTCCCCTCTGCAGAGGGACCAGCATTAGGGGTAGTCACTACAGCCTTAGACCAATCCCAGAAGCAATGTTCCAAAAATGTCTTGCAACAAGAATATGTTTCATGAGATAAGACCACATCGGATAGTTGGTGCCATCCAACTTATCATCTTCACGAAGAATGCCAAATAAATCATGATTGTTGCCAGCCATTGCAAATAGGACAAGTAAAAAATGCACTGACAAAGTGACCCAAAAGATAGCCTCAAGGCTTGCAACTACAAAAAAATATGACTTGCTGTCCAAATCTGGAAAAGCCCCAAATTAAGCTGTAATTTGCAAATGTGATCAAATGGCCTGCAATTTCTTGCCAATTTCACTGCAAATCTGAAAGTATCGTTGCAATCTGCCTGCAATAGACCCAAAAACTCCAATTTGTAGAGCAAAACTGAGCCAAAAATAGGGCAAACTCAGGAAAAGCCCCAAATTGTCTACAAATCTACAATCTACCTGCAAAATCGTAGCCCAAATGCAAAAGCCCCAAATGTCACCAAAAATTGCAGACCTACTACAATGTATGCTCACAAAATCGAAGCCAAACAATGGTTGATGCACAACTTAGCCTGCAAATGAACTCTGCCTGCAAAAGACGGACACCGGGTACCTTCAGCCTGCAAAAAATCCTGCAAGTACAGAACTGTATGGAATGGTGCGGACATTCTGAACGGACTGTACCGACAAAACTGGCGTTGTGCGGACTGTACGGACGAGCGGACACGTAGGTGTACGAATAAGAGCAGGCGATGTACGGAATCCGTACATTTGCACAGACTGTGCGGATTGTACGGACAGCAGGTCACGTCGGAGCTGTGCGGACGTCCGAGAGCTGAAGCTTGACGATGGAGCGGAAATGCGAGAGCTAGAGCTGGAGCTGGAGCTGGAGCTGGAGCTGGAAGCAGGATGTTGGGAGTAGGGAGCAGGTCCGCATAGCCGCTGGCCATCCTTCTCTTGGATTTTGAGAAGGCCTACGACAGGGTGGAGTGGTCCTTCCTAGAGGGTACTATGCGGAGATTGGGTTTCTCAGACAGATGGGTTAGAGGAGTTTCTACGCTTCATGCGGGGAGCTCTAGCCAGATGCTTATTGGAGAACACACGAGCGAAGCCTTTCCTCTCTCTCGCTCGGTCCACCAGGGCTGCCCACTCGCTCCCTTCCTCTTCTTGTTCGTGGCAGAGGCTTTGGACTACTACTTGAGATCACAGGTGGCGGGCCTCACAGGGTTGAGACTCCCAATCAGACAGGAGGAGAAACTGCTTGACTCTGAGTTTGCAGATGACACGGCCTTGTATGTTAAGGGCACCACAGCGAGCTTGGAGAGAGTTAGGGGAACCCTGGCTATCTTCTGCGAGGCCTCGGGTGCGCGGATCAACTGGACAAAGTCCATAGGTTTCTTCACGGGCTATGAGGAGACACTGGAGATTTGTGAGTGGGGGAGTGACTTTGGCTTCATATGAATACCGCGGGGCCAGACAACGAGATACCTCGGATGCCAGGTTGGTATTGACATTGCAGCAGAGCAGCAGAGCGCCCCGATCCTTGAGAGTGTTCGGCGCAAGCTTCTCTACTGGAGCTCGGCCAAGCTCTCCCTCACACGTCGTGCCTTAGTGGCAAACCAGGTTCTTCTTGCCACGGCCTAGTGTATCGCCTCCTGCTGGTGCTTTCACAAAGGATGCATTGGGCAGCTCCAACAGTTGGTTTGGAACTTCCTTTGGGCAGGTTCGGACGGCACGCAGAATACTAGAGCCCGGGTCACTTGGCAGACGGTGATCATGCCGCAAGCACTTATCATTGATCTGGAGATGAAGAGCAGAGCCCTCTTGGGCAAGTTGGTTATTCGCGGCCTCACCCCAGACGCAGAGCCTTGGAAGCTGCTCTTACAGCGAGGGCTTCTCAAGAACACCCCACGTACTGAAGGACAGTGGCAACTTTCACACAGATGGATCTTCTCAGAGGCTCCCCTTACAGGGAAGGTTCCCCCTTGAGGAGGAGCCTTCACAAGGTCTACCAAAGACTAAAAGGGGGTCTCATTCGTGCTCCGCCCAGATGTAGAGAGAAGTTCGAGCATCAGCCCCTTATGTGGCACCCAGAGATCCGAGATCAAGAGGGGCGTATGCTCGGACAACGGACTCACATTGGTTGGGCACAGTGGAACAGTGGTCCAATCGGGTCTTTTAGCAGATGGACCAGATTACCCATGGAGGCAAAGGCGAGGCAAGGCTTGGCATCGTAGCGCATCTACGAGAGGCAAGGCAACGGATGAGAGAGATTGACCTAGCCATCCCTGAGCCCTGGTGGGAGGGACTTCGCGTTTGGAGGGACAGCATTTGGTTGGGGCAGTTTTCTCGAACTGGTGTCCCCTTGAGGATGATGATGCAGCAAGGCAGCACGCACCCCGGCTTCTTCCGTATAGGACCTGGAGGCCTACTTCATCCGCTCACTAAGAGAGACCCTGAGATGGATGGGAGTCTTGACGGGATTCACTAGCAGATGATCAGAGTGGTCGGACGTTTGGGGAAGGAGTGGCACATTGACCCTCCCAGTGTCTCAGAGCATGCCCCCAAATGGCGCCTCTGGCTGTGGGAGGGTAGACCCTTGAGAGAGGTCCAGTGGGATCCGGGAGAGTGGTTCAGGCCCTCCAAGGGCGGCCTTACCAAGCAGATGGACGAGGTGCCCTTCCTTTCCTACACCACACAGATTGGCCAGAGGCTTCAGATGGACTCTTCGAGGTGGACCCCCTTGAGGGAGCGACATTGGGTGACCCACAGAGTGCCCCAAGATGTCCGTTCCAGGTTTTGGACGCGGTTATGGTCCAGTTTGCGGTGGAGGAAGATATCCTACTTCTTCTGGTTGGCCGCCCACAGAGGCTTGCCCATCGGACCGTGGTTGGAGCAGATGCCAGTGGAGGGGCAGTGCCATTGTTGCTCTGTTGGTTTCCTAGAGACGATACCGCACTGTCTTTGGAGCTCTCATAGAGCAATGAGAATCTGGATGGGAGCCCTCATGATCATGACTCGTATGCAGAGCCTTCAGAGAGACTACACCTGGGGGATGGTGGCCTGGTTGACTGAGGGACGACATGCGTTCCAAATTGATCAGATCTCCCCAACCTACTAGATACACGGTCAGAGCATTCAGAGGATAGCGCTCCATGAGGTGGTCCCCCTTGATAGCCTAGCTCCCCCTTCTCATCCGGAGGAGAGCATTTGGGAGGTGGTAGCCAATATCACTACGTGGAACATTTGGTGGCTCACTGCAGTCTCGTGATGGGTGAGCACCCAGTTCCACCCTCGGCTACCATGGTCGCCATCTGGCAGGATATCATCTACACTCTACGCTCCACTTGGAAGCGTGGGACTCCACGCTCTAGAGTGACTATCGAGAGGCGTGCTCGATTCTGTAAGGCTTGTCCTGCAGGAAGTTTCTACATCTTCACTCCGTGAGGGATTCGCTGACTGTATAGTCCCCCCACTTGGGGTTAGCCCTAGTACCAGAGATCCCCTAGGCCGTGAGCTGGGTTTCTCTGGAACAGGCCGGTTCTTTTCTTTCAGCATAAACTCCATCATGCCTAGCAAGGACTAGCTACTATGACATCCCCACTGATGTCATCAACGCCCAACAATGGACACACCCACACATACTTGAGCATCCATTTATACAAAGTCTTCGTATTGAGTTTCAGTCGGCACTCCAGAGGTGAAGGGCAAACTCAGCCATGACGAAGGCTAGCACTAAAGGAGAAGGCTAATCAAAAAGTAGTCCAAATCTCTTCATTCAAGCTACAACGGCTTGTGAAGTCTAAACGATTTCATTTTAGTCTCTCCCAAACGAGCATCTAAATCTAGCTGATAGGGCAACGCACCATTTAAGATAGATAGAATTATCGCAATACCATTAGGCCCCAACTTGGACGAAAACTTCACAAGGTGAAATTTGCATGTCCACTAATATGGCAGAAGCATATACCTAGATGAATCCAGGAACATTCCTAAACTCATCCTCTAAAAACACAACATAGTGCTTCATTATTATTATGTCAGAGAGAAGTTGCATGCAGGGGAGATCAGTATGATCTATGTCTCCACACATGACAATGTTGCAGACATCTTCACCAAAGCACTTCTATGTGAGAAGTTTGAGGCATTCCGCAATGCCTTGAACTTATCTCCTTTTGGTGATTGATCTTTTCCTTATACATCATCACATTGGCACTGCAGGGGGGTGTTGGAATTATCACCATAATTCATGGCAATGACCAATGTATGACTAATAAGCGGGCTAGGGGCACTTTTTCCTCATTAAAGGTTTTTCCCCATAGCCACACTTAGAATCCCTGATGCAGTTAGTGGTTAGTAGTTAGGATAGGGTTTTGCCACTTTGACAAAACCCAAGGCTTGTATGTTGTTTCCATCTCTTCAAGTATAGTGTGTGCTTTTGCTCTCTCTAGCTCTCTTGCACACGCACACACACACACACATTCTCACAGCCTTCCACTCATAGAGCTCGTTTATTATAGTAATCAATCAACCACACGATTCATGCTTATCTATGAGTATCAACCAAGGTCCCCTATTGTCATTAACTTGCTAAAAATTAAGATAAAAGCAGCTACCATTTCTTGCAAGACATGCTTCAACATGCTAAAGAAACTATCATGAGCGCTCAAGATCAAAACGCGGTACTATTCTAATAGAGGTAAGTCACTGCGAGTTTTGCAAGAGGGCAAGTGGGTTTATGTAAAGATACCAAAAGGACTTCTAGACTATGTGAATCGTTAAACATTATAAGCCATCTTTGAGGTGTGCATGTTAGAAAACAGAGATGGAGGTTGCTTGCCATAGCCTACGCTCTCCATAGCGGAAGATAAACAAAGAGAGAGTGCCCAAGAATCACACAGTACTAATTTCAAATCCAACTTCTTTCCGTAGTGTGTACTAGTGTAGAAAGAAAGGAAGGAAGTTTCTCAATGTCTATAAAAGACCAAACCGTCTATGAGCAAATATAATGAAACCTAAGGGTGGGGCCACTAAAATAGGCACCCCTACACAAGGCTGATGCCTATGCTCTCTGTGGGACCAACACCATTGGACGGCTAAGGAGAGATAACGATTGATAGTGGCTCAGGATCTAGCGAGGGCTGGTGTCGAGAGAGAAAGTCAATGATAGAGCGTTGCTGTTGCTCAGATTGTCTGGGTCCACCCCTCCTCCTCTATAGTCTCCGTGATGTGGCCCTCTGGTTGACAAGTGCTATCGTCACTCCAGTGGTGTGTCTTCCCACCTCGAAGAGAATTGATATGTCTATTACCTTCAAATGAGTATCCACGCAAGGTTGGATCTATCAAGTTGTGTCCTCTGGCTCTCTCCCGCATTTGACCCCCTCCTGTCCCTGACTCGGGTCACTGGAGAAAAAAACCATGATCATGCTCTGACTGGGCTCGTGCAGTCCCTCATGTGCTCTTCTCTATGCTCCTATGCGCTGATCTTTGTGCCTCTGGGCCTCAAGAAGGAAAATAGCCACCCGCCACTGATCTAGATGTGCTAGGAACTCTTTGAGTGGGCGAAACCGCCGGTGCTGAAAAGAGAATAGTGTCGTCCAAGGATCTCATAATATGTCACCACAATGTAAATATCCTAAGTCAAAGTACAGTTGACCATTTATTTGATCTTAATTAAAGAATGTTATATGTGTTAATTACGGTCGAAGAGTCATTTTAATGGTCAAAGGATTGACTACGGTCAAAGATACTTGACTCCGGTCAAGTAAACCTGACTACGGTCAGAGAATGTTGACTTCGGTCAACAAGACTTGGCCTGCGCCAAGAGGGTTAACCCCGGTTAACCAAGATGTGCCAACTCCGGTTGGAGAGACTTGGCTATAATTAAGGCGCCTTGACCTTTGGTCGAAGCTCTTTAATTATAATCAAGAGTGTTGACCTCGGTCAACCAGAGAAAATATATATATATATATTTATTTATATATATATTTGTTTAGATGTGCACATGTGTTCAGTGGGGACGCCCACCGTGACTAGGATTAGTCCACAGTGTGTTATTTGCATGCAAAGCGCTAACAATTAATGGGTACCATGGTGGTGCGCTTTTATTAATTGTTGCAGGTACTGGAAGGATTATTTTTCCTAAGCGAAGTGGGAGCCTGACAAGCACCTAGGAAGCGGTTCGTGTGACCGAGAGCTTTGAAGACTCCAGAATGGCCCTAAGTGGCTTGTAATAAGAGTTAGTCTAGATTGTAGACAAGTGGCATGTTGCCAATTTGAATGGGGTTTGAAGCCCTTGTAAAGAAGGATTTCTTTTCACGTATGAGAAGGGAGAGAGACTTACGAGACAGCTTCCTGCTGAATTTTTGTAACAGTTTTTCTGAAAGTAATAAAGACCTTCGGGGGGGTCCAGCCCGACAATTTGTCCTGGGCCCTAGTGTTTGTCCAGAGAGAGGGAGAGCTTTGGAGAAGGGAGAGCTGTGGACAGTTCTTTAATTCAGTTCCGGTTGTATTGGTATCAGAGCAGGGCTTCACAGTTTTCTTAAACTGTGACGAGCCAAGAGACAAGGAGTGAAAGAAAGCATACACTCATCGCCCCCCATGTAAAGTGTCGGGGTAAGCGTGACGTGCAGGCGCTGCAGGCGCAAATTGTAGAGCAAGGGACCTTCCAGTCGACCACCGAAGAAATGATGGTTCTGACGCAGAGCTAACGAGAAATCAGAAATCGCCCATAGCTAATACGTTGCTCGTCTCATACGTTTGAGATTTTGGGGCATTGGTATGTTTGAAGGAATCGCCGCCTGAGATACGATAATTGTATGAGGTAAAAATTTGGGGCTTGAAAGCCACGCAGGACCTGCCAACAGATGCCCATGGAGCTTTTGAAGAGGCCAACCAAGGCGCGACAGATATAAGTCAGGTTTTTCCCTTCACGCGACGAGATGTCTCCATGTTAGCAGACGCAAAAGCCCTCGACGCGCGATGGATTTTGAGGCGCGATGCTCTAAACGATTCGCCTGTGCATAATTTCTCAGCCAAGGTTCAATCTTAGGCTCCTGTTGACGTGGCATAGGACACGTGGCAGAGGTCTTGCAAGGTGCTGACGTGGCAGTACACGTGGCCTCCAGCTCAGAGCTGACGTGGCGCTGACGTGGCGCAGGACATGTGGTGCAGGACACGTGGCAGAGGTCTTGCAAGATGCTGACGTGGCAGCCAGCCTGGCAGACCCGTGGTTAAGTTAACCCGGGTACAGTTAAACGCTGGTTAAGTTAATCGCAGTCAGTTAACTCTGGTTAGCTGAACCAGTATCTAGCTAGTTCAACTCTGGTCCAGTTAATCTGGCCTAACCAGATCAGTTTGGTTGGTGTAACCAGAACCAGTTAGTCTGGTTAGACTAACTAGCAGTCACTCCATCTGGTTACTGTTTTCACCAAAAAAAAAAAAAGAGACAGTTGCAGAGACAGTTTTGGCTATCAATTTTCTCCTGCCTGTCAGGCTTTTACTGTCAGAAAAGTAGCAGAAAACCAGAGAAAAGCAGAGAAAACAGAGATTTGCAGAAAAAGGAGAATGCATGCCTTTGAGCAGTAAAAAGAGGGAAAAACAGATGCCTTTTGAAGCCATCTGCAGCAGCCAGAACAGGGCAACATAGTTGATGATGCTTTGGCAACTGTGTGGGTACATGCCTTGAACTGACAGCCAGTACTGGCATAGATTGTGAATGCAAAACACCTCTTGTTGAGGTACCTTTTCTGTTGGAAAAGCAAAGGTAGTGTGCATCAGTTACCCGCACTGTGTGAGAAATCTGCAGATCCCAGAATATGGATCAATCACCTATCCAGTGGGATTCTCAAGATAGGGATGTGCATCCAAGACAGAGGAATGTGCCACAAACTCAACAAGAATTTGAACAAATGGTACGCACTCGTATACAAGAGCTGGAAAATCTTAAAAGGGATCCCAGGGCTCAGCATTTGTTTCCAGCAGAGGCTATGCCTAATCCAGTATATGACGTGCCAATGCCAGAGGCACACTCCCGTGTACAGTCTGAGAGAGAGAGAGATCTCATAGATCTCATAGGAGACGGTCCCATAGTAAAAAGAGATCGAGGCATCGTCACCGATCTCCTAGTCCATCACCGTCTACCTCGAGTTCGACTTCTGTGTCTTCTTCTTCCTTATCAGATAAACCATCCAGGAAAAGAAGGAAACACGAGAAGTCTGGGAAGAGAAAGTCTTCCAAAGCGACCAGGGAATTTAAAGAGGGAGGAAAATCTGTCAAGTTTATGACCTACAATGGACAGTATGGTCATACAGACAAAGCATTGCAGTTTATCAGACAGTTTGATGCTGCATTTGGTACAGAGAAATTTTCAGAATCCTCCAAATTAAGAATGGTCAGCTTACACTTAACAGCAACGGCTAGTGCATGGTGGAGTGCACTGACTACAGATGGGTCAGCCCCAAGAAAGTGGAAGGGCTTCAAGAAAGCCTTCTACCAGCAGTTCATGCCTAAACAGTTCAGAGACCATGTTCTTCAAGACTGGGACAGCTTGCACATGGATGCAGGAGATACAGTGGATGGGTACAACCAAAAGTTCTGGGATGCTTATTTGCAGGTTGCACCGTTCAAAAAGATCTCCAAAGGTACCCAGATGAGGAAGTACAGAGCAGGTCTCACTCCAAGAATTCAGGCAGTAGTGAATGCTTTGGGGGCAAAGAATATTCAAGATCTTATGCATTCAGCCTCAGTAGCGAGTCTTGTACCGCTACAAGATCCATCTACAGTGCCATCCTTACATGCAGGACGTGCTGATAAAAAGAAATCTGATTTTCAAAAATCAGAAAAGAAAGAGTCCCCTAAGGCTGAAAAGAAAGGGTTTCAGTCTCAGAAGCCGAGGGGTACTCAGTTCTCAAAGACCTATAAAGGCAAATCTACTTTTACCCCTGAACAGATAGCGGAATTCCGTAGAGATGGGAAATGCTTCAGGTGCGGTAAAGAGGGGCATGTGGCTGCCCAGTGCCCAGAAAAGCCTTCATCATCGAAGGGAAAAGAGGCAGAGAAGCCACGAGGACCGCAAAAGCCAATGGCGGGGGGTATTCCTGATATACTGGGTCATGCTTTGAACCCAGAAGAACGAGAATTGCTGCTATCATGGGGCAAAGTTAGAGACCAGCAAGCGCTGATTTTATTTGATCCAGGGGCTACTGATAATTTCATATCAGAGGATCTAGCCCTGAGGCTGGGAATAAAGACGGAAGAGCTAGGCAGGGCTTTGGATGCCGATCAAATGTTTTGTGGGAATCCTGTGCCAGTTACTCCCTTGATAGGGAAGCTCCGTCTTCATATTCAGAGTTATGTGGATCAGGAAGACTTCTTCATTTCTCCACTGAAACATTATGATGTAGTTTTGGGGATGCCTTGGTTTCACCGCAAGGCAGTGAAGTTGACTCTTCCTGAAAGAGTGCTGGAATTTGTACATAGGGGGAAAAATCAGCGTGTAATTGCCAGGAATAAAGGGGACACTATCCCCATTGTATCTGATGTTTCATGCAGTAAAGCAATAAAGTCTGCAATTTCTGCGTACATGGTTTTTGTAAAAGAAAAAGAGACTGATATGCATGCTGAAATGAATGATGCAGACAAAGATAAGTTTCAGTTTTTGGTAAACTTTAAAGATTGCTTTTCTGATGTTTTGCCAGGGGAGTTACCCCCAGAGAGACCAGAAGATCATCAAATAGAGTTAATGCCTGGTAGTGAGCCACCAAACAGACCCCCTTACAGAGTCAGTGCGACTCAGAGAGAGGAGATTATGGCTCAAGTACAGGACTTGCTGTCCAAAGGCTTGATTCAGCCCAGCTCGTCTCCTTTTTGTTCCCCTGTACTGTTAGTACAGAAGAAAGATGGTTCATTCCGTATGTGCGTTGATTATCGC
This sequence comes from Dipteris shenzhenensis, assembly GCF_047967505.1. Taxonomy (NCBI): domain Eukaryota; kingdom Viridiplantae; phylum Streptophyta; class Polypodiopsida; order Gleicheniales; family Dipteridaceae; genus Dipteris; species Dipteris shenzhenensis. The sequence continues at coordinate 51,391,056 of NC_141608.1, forward strand.
GCACTGAACAAAATGACCATCAAGAATAGATTCCCTATTCCGCGTATTGATGATGTCTTGGATCAGTTAAATGGAGCTTCAGTTTTCAGCAGGATAGACTTGAAGAGTGGCTACCACCAAGTGAGGATACAGCCTCAGGATGTGCATAAGACAGCATTCCGCACAACATTCGGGTTGTATGAATACTTAGTGATGCCTTTTGGATTGACAAATGCTCCAGCCACATTTAACAGAATGATGGATCGCATCTTCCGGAAGTACAGGCATTTTACCGGTACTTTCTTTGATGATATCTTAGTTTTTTCTAAGACAGATGAAGACCACAGAGAACATCTTGCTATAGTGTTTCAAGAGCTCAGAAATCATCAGCTCTATGCAAACAGCAAGAAAAGTGAGTTCTTCTTGGAAGAAATCCATTATCTGGGGCATATAATATCCAAGAATGGGATACAAATGGATCCAGCGAAGATCCGTGCCATTCAAGAATGGCCAGAGCTGAAAACTGTGCATGAAGTTCGAAGCTTTTTAGGCTTGTGTTCTTACTACAGAAGATTTATCAGACATTTTGCTGATATCGCAGCTCCATTACATGACCTCACTAAGAAAAATGCAGCTTTCACCTGGGGATTATCACAGAAGAAAGCATTCAATACACTCAAGGAAAAGTTGACTACAGAGCCTATTCTGGTAGTTCCGGATCTGTATCAGTCTTTTGATGTGGATTGTGATGCTTGTGGAGAATGTGTTGGGGCTGCATTGCATCAGAATGGTCATGTAGTAGCCTATGAAAGCAGACGACTTCGGGATGCGGAAAGATATTTAGGAATCTATGAGAAAGAGTTATTGGCTGTAATTCATGCCATCCATACATGGAAACACTATCTTTTGGGTGCAGATTTTACTGTCAAAACAGATCACCAAAGTCTGAAATACTTTTTGACTCAGACCAAGCTTTCAGAGAAGCATATGAAATGGGCAAACATGCTGTCAATGTACCATTTTCAGATTGTCCATACTCCAGGAATTCGGAACAGAGTGGCAGATGCCTTGTCCCGAAGACCCCAGGTCAATAATGTAACTATTGCTTATCATCAGGACCTGGAAGGCATGAGGGAACAATATGTTCATGATTCTGATTTTGGTGAAATTTTACAGCAGATGCAAGAAGGGCAATCCACCAGTCACTATTCCCTGAAAGATGGGTATTTAATGAAAAATGATTGCCTATGCATCACCCAGGAGATGAGGAAAAAGATTTTGGGGGAATGCCATGCACCTCCCTATGCTGGACATAGAGGAATTACAGCAACAACTCTAGCACTAGAGAGGTATTTCTTTTGGCCAGAAATGCGGAAAGATATACATCAGTTTGTTACTGAATGCCTTACGTGTCAGAAAATGAAGTATGATAGACAGAAGGCACCTGGCCTACTTATGCCTCTTCCCGTGCCTCAGGCACCATGGGAAAATATTACAATGGACTTTATTTTTGATTTGCCAAGATCAAAGTCAGGAAATGACGGGATTTGGACTATCATAGACAGATTCAGCAAGCAAGCTCATTTCCTTCCGGTTCGCAAAACCATAAAGGCAGATCATATGGCTAAGTTGTTTATGGCACAGATCTTTAAACATCATGGTATGCCTAAGTCCATTGTTAGTGATCGAGATCCCAGAATGACCAGTCTATTCTGGAGAGCTTTATTTGATAACATGGGGACGAATTTGAATTTTTCTTCTTCTTTCCATCCCCAGACAGATGGTCAAAGTGAAGTAGCAAATTCTACCATTTTGGATATGCTAAAATGCTACGTGGGTGACCAAAGTTCAGACTGGGAAAAGTACCTACCCTTAGTAGAGTTTGCTTACAATAATACAGTACATAGCTCTACAGGGAAAGCCCCTTTTGAAGTCATATATGGGAAGGTGATTTTGCCACCTATATTAAGGACTAAAGATGAAATATTTGCAGCTGATCAGTTTGTAAGAGACCTCCAGACAGCTTACAGCCAAGTTCGGACAGCAATTGAAAGGTCTCAAGAGAAACATAAAAGGGCTGCAGATAAACATAGGAGACAGTTGGATCTCAAGGAAGGGGACTGGGTACTTTTAAAGTTTGAAAAAGCTAGGCTCCGCAAGTTTAAAGGCAAACAGAAAGTGTATGCAAAGTTATCTCCCAGATACTATGGCCCTTTCAGGGTTACAGAAAGAATAAATGAGGTTGCATACAGATTAGCATTGCCAGAGCATTGGAGGATTCACAATGCATTCCATGTGAGTCTTCTAAAGAAATTTCAAGGACCAGAGCCTACAGAACCAGTATCAGAAGATCCACCAGAAGTGGATGAGCTGGAGGAAGTCCTTCAGCCAGAGCAAATTGTGTACCATACTGTACGTAAAGGCCCTCAGGGTAAGGAATTTTACAGGTATCTTGTAAAATTCAAGAATTATACGGCATTAGATGCCAAGTGGATGGACGAAGACATGTTATCCGATCATCCACAGCTTTTGGATGTTTACAAGGAAGCTTTTCAGTTGAGGTCAACTGAATAGAAGCCGAGGGGATGTCACCACAATGTAAATATCCTAAGTCAAAGTACAGTTGACCATTTATTTGATCTTAATTAAAGAATGTTATATGTGTTAATTACGGTCGAAGAGTCATTTTAATGGTCAAAGGATTGACTACGGTCAAAGATACTTGACTCCGGTCAAGTAAACCTGACTACGGTCAGAGAATGTTGACTTCGGTCAACAAGACTTGGCCTGCGCCAAGAGGGTTAACCCCGGTTAACCAAGATGTGCCAACTCCGGTTGGAGAGACTTGGCTATAATTAAGGCGCCTTGACCTTTGGTCGAAGCTCTTTAATTATAATCAAGAGTGTTGACCTCGGTCAACCAGAGAAAATATATATATATATATTTATTTATATATATATTTGTTTAGATGTGCACATGTGTTCAGTGGGGACGCCCACCGTGACTAGGATTAGTCCACAGTGTGTTATTTGCATGCAAAGCGCTAACAATTAATGGGTACCATGGTGGTGCGCTTTTATTAATTGTTGCAGGTACTGGAAGGATTATTTTTCCTAAGCGAAGTGGGAGCCTGACAAGCACCTAGGAAGCGGTTCGTGTGACCGAGAGCTTTGAAGACTCCAGAATGGCCCTAAGTGGCTTGTAATAAGAGTTAGTCTAGATTGTAGACAAGTGGCATGTTGCCAATTTGAATGGGGTTTGAAGCCCTTGTAAAGAAGGATTTCTTTTCACGTATGAGAAGGGAGAGAGACTTACGAGACAGCTTCCTGCTGAATTTTTGTAACAGTTTTTCTGAAAGTAATAAAGACCTTCGGGGGGGTCCAGCCCGACAATTTGTCCTGGGCCCTAGTGTTTGTCCAGAGAGAGGGAGAGCTTTGGAGAAGGGAGAGCTGTGGACAGTTCTTTAATTCAGTTCCGGTTGTATAATATGCAGTGCATCTCAAAGCATAGTGATCCTCTGTCTCGGGTCTCCTGCATATCAAATAAAGTGCAGATCTGTCTCTCGCGCAGGATGCCCTCTGCTCTCGTCCTGTCTCAACCCGTAGCCTATGCAAAGATACCCAGCACTAACCCATTCTAGACTTCAATGCATGTGGGAGATGCATCTAGGTGTAGCCTAGCGTTTTATTGAACTCCTTTATGAGATCCTTAAGTAGTGATCCCTGGAGAAGCTGAGTTTCACCATAAGCTTAGTTGGTGTTAACCAGGTTCTGAATATGTAGAGCTGCAAGAGATCCTCTATGTTGGCAAACAATACCTCTTGACCAAATCTACACAAAAGTCAGTTGTATACCTAAATGTCCGGCACTAGGGATATCATGATAAAGGTACTTGGCGCCGAATGTCATCGTTCTTTGGTAAATAAACTTTGCCTAGTTTAAATAGCAATTCCTTCCCCACGGAATACTATTCGGTTATGGCTCCCCTTGCTCCACTTGGTTGGGTTCCTGCTTCAGGTTAACTTCTTGCCTGATCCTCTTGCCAAACCGTACTGAAGTACCTATCAGCCTAGCAAAGCTCACAAAGGAAAAGATAGAAATTGGATGAGATTTCCGTGAAGGAAATTTTATTCACATTTGAGATCTGATTCATGGCATCAGCAACCCTATTAGATGTTCCCTTTCGCTAATGCATCTCAAAGTTAAACTCTATTTCAAGAATGATGATCAATCCATGCAATAAATTTTGAGGCATAGAGACAATGCCTCCAAACTTTCAAGACATAAACTACATCTTGGGGTTCCATTTCCTTTGTATGACACCTCACTTGAGGCTGTTGGGGTAAAGGCACTATGGCCACCCAAGTACAGTTAGTACACTTAGTACTTTATTTGTTAAGTACACCGTACTTAGTGTTGTAACCTTATCCTTTCATATAAAAGGTTGACTGTGTGCTAGGGGAGGTACACACATATGTTTTATCCCCACACTCTTGTGTTTATCCTGCTAGTGTGTGTCGGTGTGCTCCTACTCTCCCCTTCCACAACTGGTATCAGAGCTTGGAGCTGCACACTCTCCCTTCTGCCTATTCTGCTGCACACTCTCCCTTCTGCCTATTCTGCAGCTGCCTGGCTGTTTTTTTCCGCCTTTCTTGTGTGCGCCCAAACGTGGGTCTTAGCAGCTGTCAACAGCACTGCCATCGCCAGGCAGCGGCGCCAGCAGCCAGCAGCCAGCGCAGTCAGCAGCGCCAGCAGCCAAGGCAGCGCTAGAGCCGTCGAGGCTGTCCATCGCCAGCGCCAAGGCCACCGGCGACGCCAGCGCCAAGGCTACCAGCGACGCCAGCGGCCAAGGCTACCAGCGACGCCAGCGGCCAAGGCCACCAACAACGCCAACGCCAAGGCTACCAGCGGCACCACCAGCAGCCAGCCAGGCGGCGCCAACAACTCCGCCATCAGCGCCACAAGTGGCCACAGGTGCTTGTACTCGCCATCGCCATCGCCGGAGAGCTCGGAGACGTTCACGACGCGCAACACATCGTAAAGCAGCCCGCTTCATCCGCTTCTTTTTTTTTTTGGTTCCTTCAGCCTTCAGTTCTTTTCTGTCCCAGCGCAATTTCTGAGCTCATACTTGAGCATTGTGGGTCAGATGTATTGTCAGTGAGATAGATCTGCAGATCTATGCCTCCTATGTGAGAGAAATTCTCATTTTTTTTGAATTGCGGAATCAAGGGGCTTTTGTAGCCACAGCCAAGCATTGGCTTATACACGCACTTGTTTGCGTATATCCTCCTGATTGGAGTTGATTTGTGCAAGGATTTGATGCATTTTATGACTTACGGGACAGTGGCAGATGCATATGAATTGGGGCTTTTGACATTGTTATGCATTTCAGTGTTGGGGGAAACACCTAGATGCTTTATGTAATCAGTGGAGTTTTGGGAAAGCGGTGTATGCACTAAAATCTTCAAAAATTGGCTTCCAGTCAAGGGGCTTTTGTCTCATTCAAGTTCTAAACTGTGTAACACAGTTATAGAGGCAAGAGAAAGTCTAATTCTGACAGTTTTGGACAGTTATACAGTCAATTTCTGTTGCTGTACTAGAAAGTACAGTCAGGTACTGTCCGGAGTCAACTTTTGGACTGTAAACAGTCACTTTACTGAAGTTTAAAGTGGTGCTGTTTTCACTGTTACAGCAGGGACATACATTGTGTCAAATAAAGGTACTGCTGTACTGTACTACAGAGCATCAATTAATGCATTAAGTATTGCTTTTCTGGATCTGCAGCAGGCAGGAAACAGACAGTATTTACTGTTAAGTGGGAGAAAGTTGCAGGTCCTGTGTTCCATTGCAGGAATTAACTTTTAAGCACAACTACAAGTGCATCTGTGCACTTAGTTTGCAGGGAGTCAAGCACCCAAGTGTGGGTTATATTTCTTGCTGATTGTAATGGCTTCATCCTCGGAATCTTCTCTTCTCAATATTAAAAAGTTGCAGGGTGCTGCTAACTACCCAATGTGGAAAAAGATGGTCCTGAATGTGCTAATTCTCAGGCAGTTTCATGCTCCTATTATACACAAAGGTGTGAAGCCCACTGGCACATCTGATGATGCTTGGGCACTAGCTGATCTGTCAGCAGAGTCCATAATTGAATTGTCACTCCATGAGAGTGTTGTTTGGAATGTGGATGGCGAAAAAACAGCCTGGGGTGTGTGGAAAAAGCTACAGGACACATATGAGCAGCAGAGTGTAGCCACAAAGATATATTGGCTGCGCAAGTTCTTCAATCTGAAGATGAAGGAAGGGACCTCCATGGATGCACATCTCAATGAGTTTAATTCAATTGTCACTCAACTTGCAAATCAAAAATATGTGGTGGATGAGGAAACCAAGGGTATGGCACTCTTGATCTCTCTTCTTGAAAGTTGGGATACATTCACCACAGCTGTAACAAATGCAAACACTTTCATAAGTTTTTCAGATATCACAAGGCTGATTTTGCAAGAAGAGCAGAAGCTGAAAGCTCAAGATGAGTAAAGCCTAACAATGCCTTAAATGCAAGGGGGAGAAGTCAGCAAAGAGGCAAATCTCACGAAAGGGGAAAAGGGAGGAGCAAGTCCCGCTCCAACAAAGATGTTGAGTGCTACTACCGTGGCAAAAAGGGACATACCAAAAAGCAGTGCTTTAAACTGAAAAATGATAAGAGAGACAAAGCCAAAAACACTGATGCGTCAGATGCAAAAGCAATTGTACCAGTAAGCAATGGCAAGAGCAGTGTGAAGATTGAAGAGCTTCATTCTACACACGGTTATGACAGTGAGGGAGAGGTTCTATTTCTCTCTACTTTGGATGCTCATTCTCTCCATGCAGGAGATTTTGCAGACATGCACTCTTGGATCATTGACTCAGGTGCCTCATTCCATGTTACACCTTACAGAGAATTGTTTGTAAGATATGCAGCAGGCAGTAATGGAGTCGTTTTTCTAGGGGATAATCATGCATGCAGTATTGTTGGTGTTGGAGATGTCAGGCTTGTATTTGCTGATGGTACTCAGCTTATGCTTCACAATGTTAGGCATGTACCCGAAGTCAAGAAAAATCTGATTTCTACTGGCATGTTGGATGATGAAGGTTTTGTGACCAGCTTTGGTCATGGTTTCTGGAAGGTCACCAAAGGTGCCCTGGTTGTTGCCAGAGGCTCTAAGGTTGACACAATGTATACTCTTCATGCTAAAGTATGTAATCATGCTGATATTCATGCCACCGAGCTGCCGAATATTTCTATGTGGCATAGCCGGATGGGACATATGAGCATAAGTGGAATGGAGCAATTGGCTCGCCTTGGTTACTTACCGTCTCTTAAATTTTCTGATTTGAAGTTTTGTGAGCACTGCATATATGGTAGACAGTTACAGTGTCCTCATAAAAGGAGATTAGGACATAAAGATGCTCAACTTGAGCTTGTACATACAGACGTGTGTGAGATGCCTAGTCCTTCACTTGGAGGTGCACGGTACTTTGTCACATTTATAGATGATTCCACAAGGAAGGTGTGGGTATATCCTCTTCGATTGAAGAGTGATGTTTTTCCAGTGTTCCAGAAATGGCTTGCTATGGTTGAGAACCAAACAGGCAGAACACTGAAGGCTTTGCGGTCAGATAACGGTGGGGAGAGTATGTCTAATGCATTCAATGCATTTTGTGATGCTAGAGGTATTAAAAGAGAACTCACTGCTCCTTACAGTCCAGCGCAAAATGGCACTGCAGAGCGTATGAATAGAACCATACAGGAAAAGTCTCGCTCTATGATGTCACATGCTGCTTTACCTCATGGATTTTGGGCTGAAGCTGTAAAAACAGCAGTACACCTCATCAATAGGTCACCAAATAAAAGACTAGATGGCAGAGTGCCAGAGGAGCTTTGGACAGGAAAACCTCCTTCCTATAAGCACTTGAGGGTCTTTGGCTGCACTGTGTACGTGCATATACGCAGAGAAGATCGCAGCAAGCTTGATCCTAAGTCTCTTAAATGCATTTTTCTTGGATATGGTGACAGTGGTGAGATGGGTTACCGCCTATGGGATCCTGTGAATAAGAAGCTAATACGCAGCAATGATGTCTTATTTGATGAGTCATGTATGTTTAAGGCAGCAGATAAGCCTTCTGATGCTTCAGAGGTTGACATTGATGACTCGGGACATCCTGTACAATTCAGGCAGGCTGCGAATCAGCCACAACAGCAGCATAATCAGCCAATGCATGATGCTGTAGCAGGTCCAAATGGACAGCCCGCAGTGGCGGAAGATGTACTACGGGACATGCCACCTTTGGAAGACCTCCCAGGCATAATTCTGCAGCCTGATCTACTGGAACAGCAACCTGTTTTAGGTGAGCAGCAAGTTGGACAGCAAGACCAATGGGTCCGAAGGTCCACTCGACAAATGAAACCGCCAGACAGATTTGTTCCAGGAGCAGATTTTATTATGCTTACAGATTGTGGAGAACCTTCCTGTTACAAGGACGCCGTGCAAATGCATGATAAAAGGCTATGGGAACTAGCCATGAAGTCTGAAATGGACAGTCTCCATAAAAATGGTACTTGGGAATTGGTGCAGTTGCCTACGGGCATGAAATTACTGCCATGCAAGTGGGTGTATAGATTGAAAGTCACACTTGGAGCTAAGCCAAGGTATAAAGCCAGGTTGGTTGCCAAGGACTTTAAGCAGGAGTATGGTGTCGATTTTGATGAGATCTTTTCTCCAGTGGTTAAGATGACCACACTCAGGATTGTACTTGCTTTGGTTGCATGTGAGAATTTGGAATTATGCCAAATGGATGTGAAGACAGCCTTTCTTCACGGTGATCTTCATGAGGAGATCTACATGCAGCAGCCAGAAGGATTTGCAGTCAAGGGCAAGGAGTCACTTGTATGCAAGCTTAAAAAGAGCCTTTACGGGCTGAAACAGGCACCAAGGGAATGGTATAAGAAATTTGATACCTTCATGAAGTCCCAAGGTTTCAAAAGAAGCGATGACGATCACTGCTTATATACCAAAAGGGCTGCAAATGGCAGCTTAATCATTCTCATTTTATATGTGGATGACATGCTTATTGCTGGTAGAGCTCGTAAGGAGCTTGATGACCTTAAGAAAAGATTGCATGAGGCCTTTGATATGAAGGACCTTGGTGATGCAAATCACATGCTGGGAATGCGGATACGGAGAGACAGGGGACAGCGTTTGTTGTATTTGTCTCAAACCGAATATATTGGCAAAGTATTGCACAGGTTTCATATGGAGGGGGGGAAGACCCTTAGTTCTCCATTGCCTCCGTATGTGAAACTCAGTGCAATGGACAGCCCACACTCAGATGCTGATAGGGCTGAAATGGCCAAGATTCCGTATGCTTCAGCTTGTGGCAGTCTCATGTATGCCATGGTTGCTACCAGACCTGATATTGCGTTTGCAGTGGGAGTGGTTAGCAGGTATATGGCAAATCCAGGCAAGAAGCATTGGAATGCAGTGAAAGGTATCATGAGATACCTGAAGGGCACACAGGATTTGTGCATATGCTTTGGCAAGCGAGATGCAAAGGTGCATGGTTATGTGGATTCAGATTTTGCTGGTCATTTTGATAACTGGAAGTCTACTACCGGTTATGTTTATACATTCACTGGAGGTGCAGTGTCATGGATATATACATATAAAACCAAGGAAGTCGCCTTGGGGAGCCCTAGTTCTTCTTAGTAAAAGAAGAATGGGACTTATCGCATGTGTGGGGATTACAAATGGTTGAATAAATTGATTGTCAAAAATAAATACCCTCTTTCACATTTGATGACCTGTCACGTGATAGATCGTTGACATGGTGCAACGTACTTCAACAAAATTCATTTAAGGTCTCTCACATTTTGCAAGTGAAGGGATTTTTAGGCTTCGCAGGCTCTTTTGAAAGTCTACTAAAGGCATGCTAAGGTTGCTTTCCCTATGACACAATTCTTAAGGGGAAGATGTAGTCCACCTATGCAATGGAATGACAAGTTTCTAGAATCTGAAGCATTTGGTGACTGCTGCACCCATGTTACTTGTTAAACCTGCTGATCCTAGTTAAGCTTCTGTGGTTCAAACAGCCGGTAGTGACTATGCTATTGTGGCAGCACCAAGATGGAACACCTTTGGCATTCGAAAACAAAAAGTTTGCTGAGCCTCTGTGGAAGGGGAGAGTAGGAGCACACCGACACACACTAGCAGGATAAACACAAGAGTGTGGGGATAAACATATGTGTGTACCTCCCCTAGCACACAGTCAACCTTTTATATGAAAGGATAAGGTTACAACACTAAGTACTGTGTACTTAGTGTACTTAACAAATAAAGTACTAAGTGTACTAACTGTACTTGGGTGGCCATAGTGCCTTTACCCCAACAACCTCCCACTTAAAGGCAATATGCCCTCAAGTAAAAATAAATGAGGCTCAACCTATACCCATCAATTGTCGGCAATGTGCAAACCGCTCTGCAGGCAAGCCTTTTGTCAACAGATCTGCTGGATTATCATCTGTGTGAATCTTGACAAGCTGAATCAGCTTATCATCTATTACCTCCCTGATGAAGTGATACTTCACATCAATGTGCTTTGTCTTTGCATGAAAGACAGGATTGTGTGCCAACTGAATAGCACTCTGACTGTCACAATGCAACAATGGAATATCACCTGTAATGCCCAAGTCTCCCACTAGCCGAGATAACCATAAGGCCTCCTTGCATGCCTCTGTAGCTGCAATATATTCAGCTTCCGTGGTAGACAAGGCTATGCACTGCTGCATCCCTCTCTATAACCCCTTGAAATCAGGAAACACTAATTGGAGGCCTTTTTGAGACCCCATTTCTCCCCTAATGACAGGTACGTCCAAAAGTCTGTACAAGTGACCAAAAATAAGCCCACAAGTAGGTCCAAAAATTAGAACTGCATTTTACTCTGAGAAGACATGCGAGACAAAACCCATTAGTCTACATTAGGATGGGAGGCTGACTAGAATATTCAACCTATAGCATAACTTAGCTCTAACAATCACCAATAAAACATGTCTTTTGAGCTCCTAAACAAGATACCGTTACTGAGTGTCAAAAGTGGTGGCGTTCGAGAAACCAATCAAGAATGGCTATCAAAGGATGTATCATAAGAATTATCCTTAAGGTTACGTATCTTTTTAAGGACCACAGAGTATGAATTTATCTCGAGTAACTACACGAGCACTGCTAGGGATGGGAGCTGGGACGGAGGTAGAAGCTGCCTACTATAATGAGGAGGAGCTACATGTTCACCTCTTAGGATTAAGTTGAGTGTTCATCTCTTGGGATAAGGGTTAGGGCTTGTCTCTATGCCCCTCCTCTATGATGTAAATTACAATATTCTCAACATGTGTTCCTTCAGAAGAGGTCTTTAAATACTCGTTTCCTAGCGATTAAATTTTCAAGACATGCTCTTCAAAAACTTAGGATAAATGAGCCCACTTGAATTCCAATCTAAAATAGAGAGAGAGAGAGAGAGAGAGAGAGAGAGAGAGAGAGAGAGGAACATGCCCAAACTCATCCTCTAAAAACATGGTGACTCACTTGGTCGATTATGACCGTCTTTGAGATATTCTTGAAGTTGCCTTGCAATTTCTTCTTCTTCCTTCTGACTGAACAATAGGATTCCCAAAAGACTAGTAACTACCAAGGAGTAACTTAATCGCATGGTCTATGGTACGTTATGGAGCCGGTCCAAAGAATAATTGAGGTAGAAAGACATCAGTGTAATCGTTCCTAATTGATTGTATGATTTGCCGTTTGGAGGGTACCTTATCTGAAGCATCACTAAATTAATAGAACAGAAATCATCATCTTGCAATTTAAAAAAAACAGATAAAATTCTAATGCATCGTTAGTATATGTCCCTCTTATCTTTAATCAATGCATTGATTTCAACCGCAGTTACAAAAAAAAAGGTGGTGCAAATTTCCTATCACCCTTTAGTACAAAAATACATCGATCATGGACAACAGCAATAAGGTAAAACTTATAGTCGATCTTCAAAGTCTCACTCTCATTAAAAAACCAAGATTTTATCTAATGATCCAAGTAATTAAACGTATATACGCCTTGGATCCCAAACTCCGTGTTCATAGATCTGTAGGCCATTCTATGGGTTATCCATAAGTGCCACTCATTCCTTGGTATGTGCCTCGTAGACCTAGTTACAGTCAGTCAGGTCAGTTGATACAGTTAGTACACATACCACTTAGGACAATTCGGACACTTAGTCCAGTTAGGGCACTTAGCCCTAGGGTTTCATTATGTTGGAGCCTCCACTCCCAGTTTTGCAGCAATTTATCTTCTCCTCTTCATTTTTGAGCTTCCATTGCATGCCCTAGCCTACAGTGGCATCAGAGCAGGTTGGGAATCCATTCCCTCAGCCATTGACAGCTTTTCCAAGCTGTTTGGCAGCCTCTGGAGCCCTCACTCTTGCTGGTCTGCTGGTTTTCTACACACCCGTGAGCATATGTGGCCTCTCCAAGCACTTTTGTCACGAAAACCCTGATTTTGACGCGAGAAGACTGCATTTTGGAGTAGCTACAGCGAAGGGAGGCACATTCGGAGCATTTTCTTCTGTATTTTCCTCACACGTGTGGATCCGTACAGCCGTACGGACTGTACGGGCCTGTCATAACAGCATTTAATGCTGTACGGAAATAAGCGCCCTCATTTCTAGACCTGTACGGACCTGTCAGTGTTGCAATTAATGTTGTATGGATTCTGTACATCGCATTTATGACTGTACGGAACTGTCAGGGAGCTGTACAGACCTGATGCACCAGCATTTAATGCTTTACAGCCGTCATTCGAAGCATTTGCAGCTGTCTTGGCCTGTCTCGAGGTTTGCGCCAACTTGTCTGAAACTTTTTCCAGCGATTCGGAGCTGTTTCTTGCTGTCTCATGCTGCGTGCCGGTGTTTGAAGACTTTTGGAGCTTGCTGCAGTGATTCGGAGGCCTCTCCTTGAGCCCATTCCTTCTCATTTGGTAACCTTTCGCCTCGAGCTATGAGCTTCCCTCCATTGGATCACTCTTCTCTCATCTCCAAGTGCTCTCCTCCTTGTGGGAACACTTACTCTTGCTGTAAATCTCATTTCCAGCCCTCTCTTGGCATCCCTAATTGCCATTTGCTGTCTTTTTCATCTCTCTATCAAGGGTGACACTCTCTGCTCATATCTAGAGCCTTTTCCCCAATATATTTTCGAGCTACACCATTGGGTAAGCCTTTGTCACATTGGTTCTTTCCAATTTCTGCTTCATTTTGCATTTTGGAAAGGCCCCGTGTTGCCTTGGTAGGCCTCGTGTTGCATTTTGGGGAATTTTTGCAACAAGTACACTTTGAGACAGCAGCAGCCTTTTGCAGTGACAAGCTTTGAAGCTTGAGCAGAATTTTGCCACTTGATTTTGAGAGGTTGCCTTCCTCTCATTTGCCTTGCCAGTTGGTGCATTTGCCTTGAATTTCAGCACCATGACTAGCAGCAAAGATGATTTGTTTGGGATGCTTGGGGCCAAGGACAAAGCTTGATGGCACAAATTACCCCATGTGGGCATATGTATTGGTTCCCAAGAATTTGTGGCACATTGTCTTAGGCTCTAAGGTCAAACCTATATGCAATGAAGCTTCTGGTGCTACAAGTACTGCTTCAGGCTCATCAAGTGATGGGTCTAATGCTACTTCTGGAGCAGCTGCATCTTCTACTACAAGTACTTTGCCTCCTACACAGGAGCAAATTCAATGGCATGGTCGTGATGCCAAAGCACATGCCTTTATTGCTCTTTCAAAGGGTCATTATCCATTATACCCGGTCTTGCAAGATAGCAAAGCAAGCATGGGATCAGCTTGCATCCTAATATCAGGGGCGGAATGAGGCGAGGGTTGCCTATCTTTACAAGAAGTTATGTTCCCACTGACGACAACTTGGCAGATCTTTTTACGAAGGCTCTAGCTCGACCTAAGTTTGAAGCTTTTCGGCAAGCTTTAAACTTAGTACCTTTTGTGACTTGATCTGTTGTCCTCTGTACAGTCATAGGTTGCTATATCCCTATAGGATGAACATGTGCAACCATGACATTAGATATTCAGGTATCCTAGCCATGTCCGGGATACTTCAGCCCATACCATGGAGGGGGGTTTGTAGAACTTTCTGCCATTATCCATGCTTTCAGTTCAATTGCAATATTGTAAAGAACAGTATAGTTTGGTAGCCGATACATTGAGTCAGATGCCTATGATTAATGAGCTGAGTTTCACTCAGTTTCATAATGAGTTCCTCGAGTCCTTGAAGGTTTAATGTAAACATGATCATCTCTACTCAAAATTTCATCCATTGATCATCATATAGTTTTCAACACTAATGCCAACGAACTATTGCCACTTTCGAAGGAGTAGTAGTACTTTTGATTTGTGAAGCAATTGGAGCAAGGACAAAAAGTGGGCAAAGCATAAGATGGGTAGATGGTTATCTACTATATAAAAGTATGGTTGGAGTAGATGGTTCATTGTTGTCATTGATCCACTATAAGCTCCCAAATGAGGAGAGCACAAGGACACGAAGCCTTCATAGGATTGGGGAATGAGAGCACGCCATGTGGGCATGAAGTATGCATGTCATATGGGGAGACCTGGGAGGATCTAGCCCATCACAAGGGTTGCCATGAGGACAGCATGTAGGCTTGCACACTTCTAGCCTTCACTACAAGCCCATCTGCAAACCCTGGACCATATGGCCTAAGCTGCATACAAGCCCATCGAACATGCTTTGCACTGTCAATCTCATAATGCATTGTGTGAAGAATTATAAATGTCTAGACTTCAACTGTAATGATGCTGTGTTTAGACAAACTCAGCTTGAGACAAATCACAACCTATTTTTCCAGGTCTCCTAAAATCTTAAGACAAAAAGTTTAAAATGAGAAGAAAAAATATGAATCTCCTTAACACAACTTTCACATTAAAGCATGGCAATAACCGTCATACATCTATCAGGCAAACCATGCTAGCAAAATTGAATACCTTAGACCTGATGATGCTCACCTGCACAGAGATTCAAATGATGGCTCCTTTACTCTGATATCTGCAAAGATCACCAGGGGCAAAACAAGCAGTTAATCTCAATCATACAAAGTGCCAGCTCAAAAGCATGAAGGAAACTGGGAATCAAACTTCTTGGGATACAGACATTTAACATACCAAGAAGGCATAAGGTATGAATACCAAGTGCCCGATTAGATTTTATTCTGTCATAGAAACTATCAGGTCTCCAACTATCTGTGAAAAAGGGAATTGAGATAGATTCCCCGAAACGGTATAATTGTAATCCACAAGCGCCAACAGCATTCATAACAGAAGCATTGTGGATTACTTGGACTTTCACTCCCATGTTCCAAGCCCGAACAACTAGGTCAGAGTGTGTTGTTGCGCTGGGAAAGATTGACGTCAAAACTGGTCAGTTCCAATCCAAAGCCCCTCCAATCAGAATACCAACTTGTCATTACAGACTACTATTATGTCCTGCTATCACTCATTCAACAACACAAAAATAAAGAGGATTTAACCTTCTTAAATAAATTTCCAGCAACAGATGTATGCTAGAATGGTTCTGAGACTATTCAACTTGTTGATGTATAGGGGCTGTCCCATGCAAAAAAAAGCAGTCACAAATGTAATTATTACAACCATCACATGGATGATGGCACACACACACACACAGAGCTCTATACATATCCACACGCAGGCATCCTCTCTCTCTCTCTCTCTCTCTCTCTCTCTCTCTCTATTACGAGGTTCATTTCGACCACCAGTTCAATGATGTATATAGCCAGAACCTCAGCCGCCTACTCCGTCCTCATCTATTAGATGCTCTACCATCCATGCAGGACCGGTGGGAACTTGTACATACTTCACTCGTTTCTGCCGCTCACATGTCGTTCCCTACCACATGTCATTCGTCTAGTCCCCCACCGGTTGGTCTTGTTCCTTGCAACGGTTGGTATGACGAGGAGTGTAAGGAACTCCGCAGGAAACTTCACCTTGAGACCAAGGAGAAGTCTCCCCTCCTTGCCGAAACCAAGAGAGACTACAAGTGGTTGGTTAGGCGCAAGAAACGCCAATTTCTAGCCCGGAACGAGGAGGAGCTGAGAAGCTTGCTTTTCAGCTGTGACTCCAAGGAATTCTGGAGAAAATCGAAGTCTCAGAGCCCCCTCACAGATCCACGTGTCTGGTCTGCATACACTTCAGCTCTATACGATGTTCCAGATCAGCCAGCCATCGATTTATCCCATTCCCCTAGGCCAGCTTCATCTAGTCTCTTCACACCAGAGAGTGTCCGTGCAGCAGTCCACCGATTGAAGAACGGGAGAGCTAAGGATCATGATGGATTGCAAGCGGAGTATGTAATCCATGGGATTGATGCCTTAGATTTTGTTCTTTCCCGTCTCTTCAATGAGTCTGTTTGTACAGGCCTACCACAGTCCTGGTTAGGCAATACCATAGTACCTATCCACAAGTCGGGGGACCCTATGGAGCCGTCGAATCACAGGACCATCATGATTGGCCACGTTATGGCCAAGATCTATGCATCAGTTTTGGAAAGCTGTATAAATGACCATGCCGAGACGACAGGACTCAGAGCCAGAGGGCAGGCTGGATTTCGCAGGGATCATTCGACACTTGACCACATCCTCACACTCAGGGCACTGGTAGAGGAGGCGAAGTCACGAAGGCAACGGCTTTATTGTTGCTTCGTGGACTTCAGGAAGGCATTTGACACAGTTCCGCGATTCAGATTGTTTCAGAGGATTCGCCAGATGGGCTTCAGTGGAGAGATACAGTGGGCTATCATGGCTTTGTATGAGAGGGTCACTGGTCGGGTTCGGACACGTGAGGGGCTCTCAGAGGAGGTATGCAGCACGATTGGGGTGAAGCAGGGTTGCCCGCTCTCTCCTACTCTCTTTGGATTATATATTGATGAGCTAGAGATGTTTATACAGATGACAGGCGGTGTGGGCTCTACTCTCTCAGGATCCTCCATTCCTATCCTCCTGTATGCGGACAATGTGGTTCTCATTTCCTCTACTGCTCAGGGTCTCCAGGCACATATTGAGGCACTCCACAGGTTTTGTCAGGACAGGGGGTTGACCGTAAACCTTGACAAGACCAAGGTTATGGTTTTCAACACCTCTGATCGTATTTACAACACGGATGAGTTTTGCTTCACTTATGACGGACAGCCCATTGAGCTTGTTAGAGAGTACACTTATTTGGGGGCAGTTTTCAGGGGACCGGTTTTCACCATGACATATGCAGCACGAGATAGGATTAGTAAAGGGTATGCTTCGTTGGCTCATCTTGAGCGTCAGTGTTTTCAGTCCCACTTTCAGCATCCCGATACGAAATCCTTGCTTTTTGATACATTGGTGAGACCAGCTGCAATGTATGCAACTCCTTTCTGGGCAGGAGACCTCGGCGCTGCAGATTGGAGACGAGTAGAGAGGTTACAGATCATCATGTTCTCTCGGCTCATTAGGGCCAAGGCTACAGTTCCGCACGAGATCATGCTAGCAGAGTTTGGAGCTACTCCCCTTGCATTGGATGCAGCGTTTCAGTCGGTCATGTATTTGCACAGGGTTAGGGAGTTTGGAGACTCAGCAGCAGGCAAAGCTCGGTTGCCATGGTTAGCACTTGCATCTTCTATGGAGTTGGCACGATCTGGGGCCCGATACTGCTGGTACTTCAGACTCACTAGGTGGCTCACATCTCTTGGACTAGACATGGATAGACTGCCTCCCTTCCGATACAGCATAGATGCCCCTCATCTCGAGTTGACTCGCCACGAGCTTAGCCAGGTCACGAGAGCACACTTGCTGCAGCTTCATACGTATCGCACTTGGATTTATCCCACGCAGCTTCCGACGAAGATGGCCACATATCGTGACCACTTCCTTCGGATCTCAGAGGATGGATTTGTCATTCCACCAGGCTATACAGGTATCCACATGTCCCACTCACTGAGGATTGCCCTTGGCCAGCTTAGAGTCTCTTCGCATCAGCTCGAGATAGAGGCTGGTAGGATGCGACACATGGAGGATGGACGGCGACCAGGCCGAGAGACCAGGATCTGCCCTTGTTGCACCATGGGAGAGGTGGAGTCAGAGGAGCACTTCATTTGCAGATGCCCGCTATATTATGAGCTCAGAGGTAGATTCCACTGTCTCTTCACAGATGGCTTTGGACCTCTCTCACGAGTGATGGACTACGAGGATCAGCATTGCCTAGCTCTTTATGTCAGGGAGGCCACTATGCTTCGACGAGACTACCTCAGAGACCATCAGCACAGACCGGAGCGTGATAGAGCCCAGCCTGATAGAGCCCAGCCTGATAGAGCTCAGGCACACGCTATACCAGAGGACAGAGATCAGGAGGAGCACGAGGAGGTCAGAGCTCACACAGGACACATGCCTCCACCCTGTGGATGTACATATGAGATGGTTTGTAGACGCCGCAGGATCTTGTTACATAGGGGACGTACTCGTCGCTTCATCTCCAGACGATCCAGGATGATGGCAGCTTTTCGGAGGAGACTTACTCATGGAGATCTCGCTTCACCAACCGCTCACCTCACCTTTGCTCAGATTTGTACTCTCATAGCAGGAGGCAGAGTCGATGGACAGGATTTCCAGTATTATTTTAGTTCTCAGACTCCGTGACACCTGGACTTGTATCTTTGCATTGGCATATTGTACTCATCCCCCCATTTTGCACCCAAGGGCGGTTTCCTTGCATCTAGTTTACTTTGTATTTAGGCTCAGATTTGACATTATGTACTTTCACTTGCATTGTATTGCGTAGCACTTAGATGATATTCGATGATGCCTCTTCTTTTTGGCACGTTGATTTTGTGCTATCTTGTATGCAGAGTTCTTGATGTCCCATGGGCCCATTTTGGCCTTTAGTGGACAATAATACACTTTCTTTCTTTCTTTCTTTCTTACGAGTGTATATACGTATGTATATATGCACAAATATATTATGCATGCAGACACATTTATATAGATAAGGGCATAAATACATGTATATGTACGTGTACATGCGTGCGCCTGCATATATATATATATATATATATAGAGAGAGAGAGAGAGAGGAGGAGGGGGAGGGGGGGGGGATGGGAGGAGAACACACACACACACAACATATACATATATACATAGAGACACAGATATATACGTATGAACACACAAATCTCTCTCTCTCTCTCTCTCTCTCTCTCTCTCTTACAAGTGTTTATATATATATGCACGAATACATTATGCATGCACACACATTTGTATAGATAAGGGCATGAAGACATGTATATGTGCGTGTGCATGCGTGTGCATGCGTGTGCCTGCTTAGAAAGAGAGTGGAAACGAAAGAAAAGAAAGCTTTAAAGATATATTAACGTCCTCGGGAGACCTCACGGGTCTATGTGACAAAGCACACACCAAAAAAAGATGACTTACAACATCTGAATACACCAGAGGGTTGAGGAGTGCACATGGCATCTCAGCTCGAGGTTATTATAGCACTCTAGTACTATGATAAAAATGGCCTTCATTACATCAGTTTAAGACTGAGTGTCTTTGTGTTTGGATTGGAAGTCTCTAATAAGTGCTTTCCCATCTCTGTAAACAGCCCAAAGAGAGAGAGAAGTAGAAGTAGAAGTAGAAGTAGAGTCTACTAACGTCCTCAGGGGGCCAAAAAATGACCCATGAGAGAGAGAGAGAGAGAGAGAGGGGGGGGGGGGGGGGGGGGGGAACACATACGCAACCACACACATACATACATAGAGACACATAGATATAGACGTATGAATGCATACGTATTTTTATGTGTATGTGTAAAATGTACGTGTACGTGCATGTGCATGTATGTATGTATGTATCTATATACATACATGCATATATTTGCTTATTTATTTGTTTGCTCGTTTATATTTATGTTTGTGTGCACGCACATGCGTGTGCACGTGTGCTTGTGTTATTCATATACACCCACGCACATCATATACAACCACACGCACATTATATACAACCACCTCTCTCTCTCTCTCTCTCTCTCTCTCTCTCTCTCTCTCTGGGCGTGCATGCATCACACACGCACGCACACATGTTTTGTCAGAGTATATTGTGGGTGCATATATCATTCATGAAAAATGCAGAGACATTAATGTGTCACAGTGGCAGGATATAACAACCTACCCAAAGGGATCTCCAACAACAAGAAAGGCGACATCCAAGGATTTAGCCTCTTCTAATATTTGCTCCGCACGCTGTTCAACCATTTCCCTATCAGCCACAATGACAGGGCGCCCATATAGCTTCTCCTGTATATAATTGAAATACAGACACGCGTCAGTCACATATGGTGGTTTTCAGCAATAAGTCAACAGCAGCTCCGTTATCTAATAAGGAAAATCCACCATTGAGCACATACACCAAAAATTGGGAAATTGTAGAAGGAGCACTTGTCACTATTTTAACAAAAGTAAAACGTTAGGTCCTTCAAATTTTGAATTGAACCTTGCACTTTGAAATTCTCCACGTTCTGCATTAGAGACAATAACTTGTAGTTAATAGGTGTTGGGCACTAAGTAGAAAGACAATTGAGGCATTCACATACAGATATAAAAACTCATGCCCCTTCTTCATGACCTCATCCTCCAATTTTGTGGTATTGGACCTCCAGATCTCTTCGCCTCGTAAATTGATGCAGATACTTTTCTCACATAGGTTGGGCACTAAGTAGAAAGACAATTGAGGCAATCACATACAGATATAAAAACTCGTGCCCCTTCTTCATGACCTCAGCCTCCAATTTTGTGGTATTGGACCACCAGATCTCTTTGCGTCCTAAATTGATGCAGATACTTTTCTCACATGAAGTTGAAAATCCCTTACTATAGATTCAAAGGGGACCGATCAATAGCCTCCAAGCATCATCAACTCAAGCACTTTCCTTTATGAACATCAATGCAGTTGATGTCGACTGTGAACTTGGACTTTGCCAAACACAATTCTTGATGCAGTACAAAGGCCTTATTGTAAGGATATTATTGTCCAAGATTTGTCATATCCACAAATGAAGCACAGGCATGAACATACATGATACCTCCCTCATCTAGTGGCCGAGTCTTCACATTGATGAGCTGGAAGATTGTACCACGAGTTCCCTGGGCATATGCACATTATATCCAAAGTCCATCAACCTTTCTGGAACTCTCACACCCAACCAAGAGCCTATTACATATATTATGGATCCCAATGGGAGCTTGTGGTCTCTGATGGTTATGTGCTATTCAAATATGCCCGAAGGAATGAAAAGTCTTGTAATATAAACACTATAGGGGGGAGCAAAGATGGAAAGGTGGTGCCTTGGCCTCCTTGGAGTGGCAGAGGATCAAAGCGGTTGTGAGATGGGGAAAGAGCTCAGCCATTGACCCCTGACACCACAAGGATGAGTTCTTTAACTGGTGCTTGAGGTTTTGGAAAGGCCATCTCCTCTAATAGATTCAGTGGGACCCGAGAAGTGGTTTTGGCCATCCAAGGTGGGGGAGTCACGGAATTAGAGTTCTTTTCCTATACCACTCGGATCAGCAAACAACTACAATTGGAGGCCTTAGCCAAGAGCCCATCCAACGAGTACCATTGGGTAGAGCAGCAAATCCCCAAGGAGGTCACTATGAAATTTTGGTCATGGCTTTGGACTAACCTTCACCCAAGTTCCCATTTCTTTTGGCTATCGGCCCAGGGGGTCCTACCCATTGGTCCATGGTTGGTGCAAACGTGGAGAGATGGGACCGATCATTGTTGATGGGCACGTGATCTAGAGACAATAGCACACTGCATGTGGAGCTTCCCATCAAGCCCAAAGGAACTAGTGGGGCTCTCTTAGGATCCTAGCCAAGGTGCAGAGGATCCATGGAGTATTCACCTGGGGGATGGTGGCTTGGCTAACAAAGGAGGCATGCTTCTCCATTGAGGTGACTTCGTTGGCCTATCTGATTGACGGCAAGAAGGTCACTAGTCAAGACATCCTTGAGGCCTCCCCGACTAAAGCACAGCATTTCGGAGATAGCATGGCATCTTTGGTATGGCCCAACGTGCTCCTGATATGGGGGGCAGCAAACCCGGCCAACGGCCACCCTCATCAATATTTGGCATGATATCATCTATACTCTGGGTGCCTTTTGGGAGAGAGTTACAGAGGACTCCAGGAAGACTGCTGAACGTGTGAGTTTCTACATCGCTTGGCCTACAGGTAACTACGATATTCTCATGGATCGAGGTATCTATTGGTTGTATCTCCCTTGCCCCTAGCTGTGAGTGCCCTCTTCTCGGGTACTCTAGGCAGCGAGCTGAAACCCTAAGAGGTGGGCTGCAAGACAGCTAGCACCTTTTTCCACTCACAGATTGCTGATTTTTTTTTTTCTCAAAGCTTCTAATAGATGGTCCTTTTTTGGGTGGGGCAGGGCAAGGGGGAGAGGGAGAAGCTATTGTCAGGAATAATGCTTACTTTGTAAAATTTGATGTGCATGATGATTACACTTGACCACGAGGATGTGAATGGTGCAAGACATGTCAGCACACAACATAGCAGAAGCATCTATATCCATTAAAAAGGCAGGAAATATCTAGATTCCTTTCTTGATTGTATATTCTGTATCGTTGCAAAGTAACTGCAGACTTGTAAGCTAGGACATTCCAGAGAGGCGAGAGCTGACCCACATATTAGTGTGTAATGCCAAAATTTTTTGGCTTTAAACAGTGAATTTATAATGTATTAACTTGGTACTGGATAGGCTGAAATAATAGAGCTTTCCAAACTTAAGTGAGACTTATTTGGGACCATGGACCATGATCTCATCCTTTACTTAAAACAACCGTATTATATCAACATTAAAAAACCGGATTAACCTATGTAGTGTTTTCTGTCCTTCCAGCACATCCAAAAATAACGCCTTTGGGACAAATAGTGCTCACGATTGACACATGCTAATAACGAGGAGTGTAGGTTTTAAGAAGGTAGAGCATTTTCACACCAATTGAAACTGTATGATGGTGTGGGTCTGACCATATTGTAGAAGCTTGACAATTGATGCTGGTCTCTTATTCTTCGAATGTAGTCTTGCATATCATAACAAATGGGGCGGAGAACTAATGTAATTCTTTCTACAGTAAGAGACTGCCCAGAATCAACGCGGGTTTTGCTTGCCATGCCCTCTCCCCCTCTCTCGCTTTCTTCCACCCACCTTTCCGTTATATTCAGGGTGAGAGACTACAATAACGCTTTCTAAAATTTTAAAACGATCTAGATAAAATCTGAGTGTAAGAGCTCAAAACAATTTATTTCAAAATCCGAAGACTACCAGTAATGTACCATAGTGGAGATCGCTGACGTGTCGTGACCAAAAGAGAGGAGAGAGGTATAAGCTTCAAGGTATACACTATGGCAGGCACGAACCACCTGGAGGCCTCGAAGAGTAATATCCAACTCATCGCCCAAACCCAATCCTACCAAGTACAGCATGTTTGACAGTGTCACGGGTCACGGGGTTGGTAGATACCGTTCATGAGAATCCTCTCCATATGACATTTCTTTCATGGAGACTTCTAAATTCACACGTAACTTTGTCCTGAAAATGTAATGCTCTTAAAAGCCTATTTGAATCTTGAATCATACATTTTGGAAATCCTCAATGCCAAACAAATAAAACAGGGTTTCTATTCTTGAATCTCAATTTGGAAATCCTCAATGCCAACAAATAAAACAACGCAAATTTATATGTGTCCAACTAGAAGAGAAACAAGGCTATGGCATAAGGTACTACCCTAAAGTTGCCACTATGATGCTCAACGTTTTGTGTTGTCTAGAATCTATCGAGCGATTCCTCACTACGTTCTCTTTTGCCTTTCGATGAGTTTCTTGCTCTTTATAGCTTTGTGTCTTACCATCGAGCAGCTTATCAAAGCTCACCACACACTAAGGTTTGGTTCACAGTCTGCCACATGGCAGACCTTATCTGCCACATCACCCTAAGTGCCACATCAATGACCTATCCCCAGTGCCATGTCAGCCTGCCATGTCCTGCCATGCCATCACCGACTGCCACATCAGCACAGCTGCCACATCACCTTGACATGTGGCCTCCATATCATCTGCCACACCAGCTACCACATCAACACAGCCACATCATCAACTGACCTTTGCTCAAGTTGACCGTGGGTTAGTCAGTCTGATCATGGCTAGGTCGGCCAGTGCCACATCAGTAGCATAGTCTGCATTGACCTCTGCAGGCACACACAGTGCTCCACAGGCACTTCATGTGACCAGACCTGCCACCTCAACACAGGGCTTCATAGGCACAGTCACTCCATGTGACCCCCTGACTGCCACATCATCATTGAGCACATTTGCACTCCTTTTGTCCCTCCACCTAGATCAAGTTGTATCTCTTGATCCAAGAAGAATTTGAGGGTGCTCCAAGAAGGAAAATCGATTGATTTTTTGTGCTCTACGCGCTCGTCACATCACGCGTACATTTTGGCGGCACAAGTATCACTCACTTTTGAGCTTTGCCGAACAAATCCACTTCCTACACGCACATCAATCTCTACATCCACGCATCTGACCCAGCACTTAAAAAGAACAAAAGAAAATAAATTATTTGATGTTCTTTCATCGATCAATGGTTGGTATAGATCTAGATCAGAGTAGATTGGATCGCCATAGAGGGGATGCTTTGAATCTCCCCAAGTTGCCAATCTAAGCCATGCTCGAAATTCTCGACTAGTACCTACTCGGAGTCAAACCATACGCTCACATACGGTTTCACATCATCACATTACCTAAAACCTTACGCTCATCAGTTCAGTGAGCAGACTTTAGAGAGTTCAGAGGCATTGCCGATTGTTCAGTGGGCAGATAGCACATGATTTGATTTCACACACACATGCCATCATTGGAATAGGCTATTTCACGGCATTGTGCACATCATTTCAATCTTGTAAAGCCTCTTACTATTCTTGGCATCATTTGCCACAAGTCTTGTGATACAGATCGGATTTTATCTATTGCAGTTCTATCTTCATCGATAGTTCAGATTTCACTTGCTATAGTTAGTGTTTTGCAGTTGATTCACACAGTGATTTTCACGACAGGTTGAGTACATTTCCTGCACCATGTCTACAACTAGCAACCTCAATCTAGAGGCATCTGCTAAGCTAGACAACTCCAATTACGGCACATGGAAATACCGAATGGAGACCATTCTTGTACGTCAAGATAAATGGGAGTATGTCGATGGATCTACACCTAGACCATTGGATGATCTAGCCAGTAGTATCTCTACTCCACCTATTGTCATGGCACCAGCAACGGGATCTACTACGGGATCTATAGCTACACAAATAGTTTTCGCACCCATAGCAGATCCTACCGTTGCCCAAGCACAGGCAGAATGGGATAAGAAAGGCAAGTATGCATATCATCTGATCAAGCAAAATGTGCAAGATGTCATGCTAGGACAGCTCAACACAATCAAGACATCGAAAGAAGCATGAGTTATGTTCGCAGCTCTCTACGAGTCCAAGAACAATTCCAGGATTCTCACACTGAGAAACCAAATCAACCAGAGTTTCCGCAACAGCAGCAAAACCGGTCATGCTTATGTACTCCGGATAAAAGACTACAACAATCAACTCGCAGACAGCAGGAGAGACCATGAATCCAGCAGAAATGGTTCAAGTCATCCTGAATGGACTAGGAGAGCGATATAAGAATCTAGTCCAGAGTATTGCCATTCAACTGCAAATTTCGACACTGGAAGAACTTCAATCAGAGTCTTACTTGGTGAAGAACTCAGGACGCAAGCCATTCAAGCACACAAAGGTCATTCTAATGATCATGCATTCATAGCTTTAGACAGAAGCAGAGGCAGAGGTAGATCATTCCAAAAAAGTGGTCATCAACAACAATAAGGTCATCATCAACACAGTTAGCATCAGCATCATCCTCAGCAACATCAGAATCAACAAAGAGGAAATCATTCCAATTGAGGAAGATTTCAAGGACGAGGGAATGCATCCACCAACATGTCAAACATTCAGTGCAACTACTATCATAAGTTTGGACACTATGAAAGAGATTGCCACAAGAAGTAGTACGACCAAGGTGGTCGGTCCAGTAGCAATCGAGGCAATTTTCACAGTAGAGGAAATCATCGTGGTGGACATTCTAGTCACATTCATTTTGCAAATGAACATGGGAATATGTTTCTTACAAATGAGAAAATGCAACAAACTGATACAGTGTACCTAGACACTGATTTCAATCCAAAAGAGGATTTCAACTACCGAGTCGACCAAGCAAAATAGGATCCTTGGTATATCGACAGTGGTGCATCATCTCACATGACAAATCATCTGGAATGGTTCACAGAGATGAAACCATTAGAAGGTCAGAAAAATGTCATCTACACAGCAGATAATACACCGAATCCAGTTCAAGGGATAGGTGTTATCCCTATGAACAATTTCACTATTACGAAAGGATTGGTGAAAGATGTGCTCTATGTTCCGAAGCTTAGCAAGAACCTTTTATCAATAGGTCAAATGATGGAACACAACTACCAATTCATCTTCGATGGAGATGAATACACTATCAGAGATAAATACAGAAGATGTCAGCTTAGTAGCAAAAGGTGTCAAGGAAGGATGATTGTACAGAATGCTAGCTACAGTACTAGAAAAGCATGCCATGCCAGCTCAACCACAACATATGTCTCTATTTGCAAAATGGCACAAGAGATATGGTCATGTCAATTTCAAGTACTTGTTAGATCTTAGGAATCTGAACATGGCAATCGAGATTCCTAAGCTATAGTTTCTTGGAAAAGTTTGCGAAGCATGCTGCTTTGGCAAACAAAAGCGAACCAACGCAGAAGCACCTCTTGTGCACGACGTATTCTTGATTTGATAGATACGGATGTATGGGGCTATGCCCAGACCCGTAGCATCAACAGTTCACTTTACTACTTGACTTTCATCGTCGACGACTACAAGAAATATTGTTGGGTCTACTTTTTGAAAAAGAAATCTAAAGTCTTTTCCAGATTTCAAGAATTCAAAGCCATGGTAGAAAACCAGACAGGCAGAAAGATCAAAGTCATGAGATTAGATAGAGGAGGCGAATACATGTCTTCAGCATTCATGAACTTTTGCAAAAGTTAGGGCATTCGAAGATAATTCACATGTGCAGATACTCCTCAGCAGAATGCAAGAGTTAAAAGGAAGAATGGTACTTTAGCAGACAATGCTAGAGCAATGCTTAGTGAAAAGCATCTTCCGAATCAGTATTGGGCAGAAGCAATAGCCACTGCAAACTACTTGCTTAATCAGCTTCCTACCGAACCGATACAAGGTATGACACCTTATGAAGCATTCACTAGACACAAGCCACACATTGGGCATCTCCACATATTTGGTTGCATAGCATATGCCCACATACATGATGATCATCACAGGAATTGGATGCAAAGTCACGCAAATGCATCATGGTTGGCTATAGTGAAGAAAGCAAAGCATACAAACTATATGATCCCATCAACCGCAAGGTCATTATCTCTAAAGATGTAATCTTTGATGGGGAATCAGAATGGAAAACCTCAAACACACATGAGATAAACGCACCGATTTCATAGTCATCTACAGAACAGGTTGATGAAGAAGAGCAAGAATTGCCAGAAACACCCCAAGCAGAGCCATAGCCACTTAGACGGTCTACTAGGTAAAGCAGACCTCCAACCAAATTGACATATGCTCAGAAAGGCAAAGCAATTCAGGTTGAAACCACCAACTATGCTCTTATGACTGCCATCATGACTACAGAAAAGCCAGTGCACTTTGAAGATACAATAGACAAGCTAGAATGACAAACTACTATGAATGAAGAAATGAATGCTTTGTATAAGAATAATACTTGGGAATTATGCAACCTTCCACTAGGAAAGAAGGCCATAGCAAACAAATGGCTATACAAAGTGAAGTACAATCCAGATGGAAGTATTCAAAGATACAAAGCCAGACTAGTCGCAAAAGGATTTGCACAGCAATATGGTCAGGATTATGATGAGACTTATGCTCCAGTAGCAAAGATGGATTCCATATGGTTCTTGATATCACTGGCGACACTCAGCAAATGGAATGTGTACCAGCTCAATGTCAAGAATGCATTTCTCAATGGTTATCTAGACGACGTTATGTTGAACCAAGAAAAGAGAAATAGCTTCATCAGAAAATTGAAGCAAGACTTATCTGCAGAGTTTGACATGAAAGATCTTGGACTTATGCACTATTGTCTTGGAATTGAGTTCTGGAGAGATTCAAATAGCACATTTATGAGTTAGCTCAAGTATGTTGAGAGTCTCCTAAAAAAGTTTCATATGGCAGATTATAAGATTGCAGCCACTCCCATGGAATAGAGTTTGAAACTTACTAAAGACTCAGAAAAGCCTACAGTCAATGACAGGTACTACAGGCAGCTCATCGGATCTCTTAGATATCTGACTATCACTCGGCCAGATATTTGTTATGCAGTAAGCTCACTAGCATAGTTTATGGCAAATCCAAAACAGTCTCGCTGGAATGCAGCCAAAAGAGTCTTGAGATACATAAGAGGTACAAGACGGTTTGGAATAGAATATAGAGGAAGTCATCCACGGTTGCATGGATACTGTGACAATGACTATGCCGGAGATCATGAGACCAGGAGATCGACACAGGGATATGCATTTTTCCTTAGTCAAGGTGCTATATCATGGTTGTCAAAACAAACAACCAACTATTTCTTTGTCTTTGACTGAAGTAGAATATAGGGCACTCACTACAGGTGCATGTGAGGCTATATGACTCAAAAGACTATTGTCAAAAATAGATTACTTTGATGAGTCAAACCAACAATAATATACTACATCCAGCAAGCCTTGTTTACTTTCCTTATGAGTCTGATAGCCCGTGACAGGGGCTACTAGCAATATTTAGCATTTTGCAGAGACTAGACCAAAGTAGGATGTGTTTGGATATCATAGGGAGAGATTATCCAAACATAGGGAGAGATTAGTGGTGTATTGGTCTTTGCCCAGTTCTTGCACTCATGCCCTTTTTGACAAAGAGCTATGATGAGTTTCTCAATCCAATAAAGGAGGACTTTCACAAAGTTAGCAACTACTTTTGCTTGGGTATTTGTTGGTGGTAAATTAGTAATGTATTGCACGGCGGAAAGGTTCTATCCAAAATTGAATAGAAATCCTCATTGCTTGTTTGCCAGGTTTGTGGAAAACCAATGTGTGTTTGATATTTATGGAGGTATATTTTTGCCCACATTGCATGTTTAAATAAAGATGATATGTATATAGGCTCTTGAAGAAATTCAAAATCCACAAAATAGCAAATTGATTGCCCCAAAGATCACCATGCAGTGCTAGAATAGCCATTTTCTCAAGGTACTCTTTGCAAAGACTGAACCCCATGCAATGCACGTATAAATTCTAAAGATAGACATACAAATTTCTAGACAACCTACTCGTTATTATTGTGTAAACATGCTATGAATTTTTTGTCTGCTGCAGCCACCCTCGTTGCATATTCATAGTCAACCACACGGCATAGCTGCTATTTTTGCAACACATCATCAATCGTTTTGCTTGTAGCCACAACGAGAAACACTTTGACTCTAAGCTTCTATTTTTTTTTGCCCCCTTCTCTCTCTCATTCAAACAATTTTATTATATTTCGATCATCACATTATGCATGCAAATCCCAAGCTTCCATTAAGATTGTCCCTATCAGAAGCCATAGCACAAAGAATCAACCCAGCATAAAAAAACACAAAACTATGAGTCCTTGAACGCATACAACACAAGACATT
Source organism: Dipteris shenzhenensis (assembly GCF_047967505.1). NCBI lineage: Eukaryota > Viridiplantae > Streptophyta > Polypodiopsida > Gleicheniales > Dipteridaceae > Dipteris > Dipteris shenzhenensis. The sequence continues at coordinate 51,421,064 of NC_141608.1, forward strand.
GCTCTACAAATTGCAGTTTCATAGATTAGCCAAATAATAGATTTGCAAAGTTTCTTTTCTTTTCGCAACACATGGTCTCTTGAAGAATAGCGTATGAATAACTTCTTTCATTGTGTATACATTTGTAATATATATTTGATTTAAAAAATTACAGTTTTAAGAGATTATTTCTTGGATTAGTTAAACCATGGTTTTTTTCATTGCATATAGATTTTCAAAGTTTTTTTCATTTTTCTCGACATACAGTTTTTGTTGAGCTTTTGCATCGAATTGGAAAATAGCTTTTTGGGTTGGGTTGGGTTGGCAAAATGACTTTTCTTGTAATATAGGGATTTGCAAAATAGCTTTTATTTCTTTGGCAATATATAGTTTCTTTCACAAACTAGTTTTTTTTTTTTGGGAATTGCATAAACAATAGCTTCCCCAACAACATAAAGTGCCACCCCAAAATTTTCATTGCCAACCAAGAAAAAGCCTTAGAGCTAGAGTGTTCTTCAATGCCAATATTCTGTGCTATGCCATCATCTTCAAAATTCACCAGTGGTGTATAGGCCATCAACAAATTCCCAGACATCAACCTGAATCCCCCACCATCAACAGGCACAGAACTTATTTAGCACCGAAGCTCCCTTTCATTCTTGTTGAAATAGTCCTCAACTGAAGTGTTTATCCCCAAAAATAGAGATATCCAAGGGTCTTTTGCATTTGCTTGAACCTTGGTACCATTTCCTAATTTGATTGTTGCAACCATATAGTTGGCATTCTTTGGCTCCACTTCATGGTCACAATGTGTGGAGCTATAGGTATTGTTGCCTATTCTTTACACCGTCGTTAATGTTTTGCAAACTAAACATGCAGTAGAAAATGGATGAGTAGTTTGCATGAAGTTAGCTCATGACAAACCTGCAAGAAATAGGCCACACACCATAGTCAAAGAAATTTGCAAATTCAATATATATGAACATCCAAAACTTATCAAATGTTACCAAGCACAAGGCAAAATACTATAATATGCTTTTCACTTACAAATTAAGTGTTGTCACCCTGCCCCTAATAATATTGGTACGCCTCAGTGATCTCTAAATAGTGGGTGCATCAGTTCCAGAGCAGCTATCGAGAAGATCGCAAACTGTAACTACTTCTTACTTAGTAAGCTTTCTCGTCGTGGCATATTTTATCACGTAGAGAATAAATTGATCATCATTTAGTGCATTTAACATCTCATTTTTCACATGCTCATATCTCCATAAAACATTAACTGTGCAAGTAAATAAAGAAAAATAGAAAAGAGAAAAAGGAAGAATCTCACATCAGTATTTAGATAATAGCCTGTGAATTTCTCATATTCATGTTTCCTGGCATCCTCTAACAATAATTGAACCAATTGGATATGCTTCATTGCTTTGCAATAGCTCTACAATTGATTTATTCATGAAGAAAATCAATTTAATTTTGCATGTTGGCAACAATATGATGACCATGCTTTCCGTCACCTTCAATGTCAATGCCGAATCTCCTTTCCCCCATTCATGCTTTTTAGTAGCAATCCAAAAGTTTTCAATCCTCACATAGTTTCTCGGACTAATTACTTTTCATGCTTGGCAATAAGATATTTGCCAATGTGCAATGTAATCATTTTGTAAGACCATCCCTATCTATTAAATCTACTCTTATATTGGGCTATGCCAAGTTTTTATTCCTGTCATGTGTACCATATTGATTTGAAAATTAACCCCTCAAATATACCCCATTGCATGCTTGGGAGTATATCTTTTATCATGGTAACTTGCAATTCAGAATTCTCTCTCTTTTGTAATTTGGTGCTTGTTATTGTTGGAATATGAAGCCAAAGTGAGTAAAAAATGAGTATACTAGTAGTGAGTCCTAGACATGCCACGTGTTATATTGGGAGATATCCCATAGACATTATGACTTTCTAGAGTCTAGTGGCACACTATATATTGTTGTACTTGTCTATTATCTAATATATCAGTCAACATCAAGCTATCAATACATTGTGAGTATTTTGGTTATTGCCTTGCACTCGTACTTTCCTTCCTTTCCACTTTTCCTTTCATTATGCTTTCCATATTTCCATTTCGCTCCTAGCTAGCTCTACTATGTCTCTTCATATGGTATCAGAGCCTTCCTTCCTAGCCCTTCCCTTCCTCCTTGCTTCTCCATGAGGTAGAGGGTGGCCAGAAAGAGAAGTTGCCCTCTCTTCTCTTGGAGGAGCTCCCCTTCCCTACTCCTCTCCATTGAAGGCTTCATCACAACATTGGGATTCTCCTCCGATGTTGTCTTCTCCAACTTGAGCTTCTGCCATCTCTCTTCCCTTTCCTTGTTGGTGCCCACAAAGCTAAGCTGTAGTTGCCCACACAGCTTCTCTTGCTACCCATGTAGCTATCCTCTCTGCTCGCCATCTAGTTGCCCACGTTGCTTCTAGCTGCCCACGCAGCTGCTTCTATTGCTCACACTTCTCCTATTGCCCACAAAGCTCTATCTTCTCACCATTTGAGCTACCACACTAATTTGTAGCAAGAAGATAAAGAAAAATGATCTTGATGTGAGGTTCGATTACTTATCGGCTTCTCCAATTACTTCTCTAATTGCCCGTGGTGCTAGGCTTGCACATTGAGTGACTCTACTGGTCCTTGTGGCACCTTCGACCTCTACATCAATTTTTAGGTGACTCTATATCTTCTATCTTGAGAGTCATGCCATGACCGCTCCATGTAGCTACCCCATGGACTTCACCAACACATATTTTGGGGCATCCATGCCTAGTGCTTCATCGACATCGTCATCGACTCACAGGGATGTGCACACATGTGCAGTGGCTACTTGGATGGCTACTTGGAGGACATCTCTTACTCCTAAGAGATCTATTTTTATTATTCCTATAGCTTGATGTATTTTGGGGTCCTCTGCCCCACGTAGTCCCCCTAAAATGAAATGTATTGAGTGTTTGGTTGTCATTGAGTCTAAAGGTCCTCTGCCTTGGATAGTCCTCCTAAAAAGATGTATTTGTTTTTCTATTTTTGTGTGTGGCTTCCTAACATGTCCTGTTATGAAGCTAAGGGGGGATGTATGTGGGAGTCGTGTGTTGGCTTTGATAGGTTTAGAGGGGTATGTATTGGCTTTGATAGGTCTCATTATCAGGCCTAGTCGAGTTCCAGAATGTTGGTGTATTCCTCGACCTATGAGTTGGTCATGTAGTCATGCTATAACGTGAGCCTTTGAGCATGTTGAGTCTCAAGCCATGAGAGTGCTTGGATCAACCTCTGAACACGCTCAGACTTTAGCCTCTGAGTTACATAGGGTGTACAGTTTGATGATCGTCATTGTCATGTTCTGTTCTTGGTTTCATTCCAATAGTCCCTCTCCTTAGACCGTCATTGTCATGTTCTATTCTTGGCTCCATTCCAGTAGTCTCTCACCTTGCCTTCATGGGGGGGTGTTGGAATATGAAGCCAAAGTGAGTAAAAAATGAGTGTACTAGCGGTTTTATAGTCTAGTGAGTCCTAGACATGCCATGTGTCATATTGGGAGATATTCCATAGACATTGTGACTTTTTAGAGTCTAGTGGCACACTATATATTGTTGTACTTGTCTATTATCTAATATATCATTCAACGTCAAGCTATCAATACATTGTGAGTATTTTGGTTATTGCCTTGCACTTGTACTTTCCTTCCTTTCTATTTTGCCTTTCGTTATGCTTTCCATATTTCCATTCCGTTCCTAGCTAGCTACCATGTCTCTTCAGTTATTGTGTGCCCACTCACTGTCTTTGCACTTACTACTCAATGGTAGACATTTGTCAATCCTCCTTCTCAATACTAGCCACCAATCTTTTTTTTGAGTCACTTGACACCTCTTTCTTCGAAATAGACATTGTTTTCCTATTAAGAAATGGAACTTACCTACATCACAAAAAAGCTAAAAAATTAACATGTGCTATAGATAGAGAAAGAAGCATAGAAAAGATAATATTAGCGGGAAATAATTTGCAAGATAAAAAGCAATGCTATTTCCAAATCCAAGACAACAAAACAATAAATGGAAACAAGTCTTTTGCATTAGAACTAGTGCTATCTCTTGCCACTAGGAAAAAAAGGGATAAATTAATATACAGAGTATGCAACAACAACAAAAAAACTTCCCCCTAAGTATAAGCTCGCACCCAAGGTGGTGTTTATGCTTAGAATAAGAAAATCCAATTTAACCACAAATTTATCAGACCATGTCTTTTGCTTAGCTCCTTTCCTTGCTCATTGTCATTGTCTATACAAATAGCAACACCTACTGTATATATAGTCATTGGCACTTTTTTCTAATTGCATTTTTCTTCTTAACAACATATCAATCACTAGAGCCATAAATGGATATCACCGTCGGTTCACACTTCCTCTGACCATCTTTGTTGCAATGTTTATTGATTCAGAATCAGTACCATACAACTGTATTAAAATCACCCCTTGAAACTCCATGAAATTTAGCACTTCTATAATCTAGGCAACCTTTTTTATAGCCATCAGTAAGCACTACAATTTAATAAATGACATTTCTTTTTATACGCCTTACAACCAAGTAAAAGTGCGATTGACCAACATGTAGCAGCAAGCAAATAGTGTGGTACATGATATTCAACCTTGGAACCAAGATGCACCACCATGTGCTTCTGTGCCAATAGTAGATCCATCAAAAGAAAGAACAACTGCACTTGTTTTCAAAGGTAAACAATTTCTTGCTATGCAATTAACCAATGATTTGATCTAGATATATTCTAAAACTTGATAGCATAAAGCCATAATATAATAAATCAGGCCTATACAAGAAGCGTAAGCTCACCAAATTTTATAAAAATTCTATGTATTGGCTAGGCTTGCTGCAATAGAATTCACAAAAGCCTCTATATTTTCCCTAGTTGTGATTAAATTTGATTTGCCTCCATCTACCCATTCTACTTTAATATTTAGGAATCTATGAAAGTCACCTCCCCCCAAATGCACATGAAGCTCATCTAAATCCTCCAACTGTTATACTCATTCACCAAGTAAAGCATAGGCTAAACAATGAACGTGCCAAGAAGCCTACCATTCCATTTCTTAGCATAAAGCCTTGGCATTTTTGAGCTTTGGACAAACCCACTCTATGCTAAGAAATATTTTACGAAAATGGACAAAACCACTCTTAACAAACCCACTCTATGCTAAGAAATCTTCTAAGAGCTCTGGACAATCTCACTCTAGCGGTGCCTTCACTAGAGCCACCACAATTTTCCCTAAAGTACTCAAAGAAATCATCATATGGATAAAACCCAACTCTCTTTGCATCCCCTTGTTGTCAAAATAACACCTATAATTTTTGTCCTCCTAAAAATTACACCTTTGCAAATCACCAAGACTCAATGCTACAACAGTAAATGTTTTCTGTTGTGTTGATGCTATGTTTCAAGAAGATGTTGAAACTTCCACAAGAACATCTATCCAAAAGGACATCCAACAAGATCATTCAATTGACTTTTTCTTTGCATAGGCAACAACTACGCTGTGAGAGACATTACAAATATAACCCATGGGATTGCTTGTTCAATATGATATAGTTCTTGACAAGCACAATCTTGACATCAAAAAAATTTTGATCTGCTATACTTCAAGAATTTGTTGCTTCTTTGCATAGGATAAGACAAACAACTAATAGATTGCCTAAAAATATACTTATTCAGATGCTATCTCTTGCACTTGGTACCCCTTTGTTATCAAGAATTGAACTAGTAGTGATTATTCATGCATGGTTGAGCATATAGGAGAATCTTGAAAATAAATTAGACTAGCAACAAAAAGAAAGCAATGCAGGGAAAATGCTTTGAAGACAGAAAACATTTAGAAGAAAAGAGGACAGAGCCATACAAACATTCTTATCAATGATTTGCTGAGACACCTACATATTCTTGTTGCTGTTGTGAGAGACTATCATTTAATTCTAAAACAAAAACAATAACTAAAAATTTCACTATACTATTGGTAGAAACTTTGGGCATTGGCAATGGTTCCTTCAACGCATGTGGCAATGCTATATATTCACATTGTAAGCACTAGCCTAGGTCCCTACTTTGGCATCACCAAGGCACATGAAAATGAATGAGACAATTCAACAAGTGTAAGTACTTTCAAAGCTCAAAGGAAGGCTAACCATCACACTGCATGCCACATTTATCCAATTGGATATGTCAACTTATTAAATGTGATGAATGTTGCTACTACTAATCAAAACAATTTCCAAAATAACTACCATGTCAATTAGATGAGATCATGACCATTGAAATTGCAATTAAGAAAAAAATAGAATATCAAGCTTGGTATACAAGTGGCAATGTTCAACCAAATTTGGTGATGAAAGTGTTACACCGATGCATTGAAACGCCTTTGTATATTTAAGAACATGTCTTGATTTTGTGCCTATGGCTTTCACATTTTCAGCTATAGATGAAAACTCAGCTACCTAAAGAAGACTTACATTTCCAACCAAATCACTGATGCACAAGCTTAGAAGAGAAACAAGGAAATAATGACATGTTACAAACACATTGGTCCATGGATATATTGATGCAAATGAAATTTTGGATGTAGCATCAGCTGTTGTGGCAATTGCTCCAAGTGAAAACTAAAAACCAATGAGTATATATAGGGATATATACTATAAAGATCCAAATTATCCAATAGTCTTCTTTCAAGAACCAATACATGAACTTATGCTGAATATGTTTACCTATCAAAAATGTATTCAGTGGAAAATTTTACACAAAGACCGTCGATTTGCATTGCATATCCAAAACCTTTTTCAAGGCAATAAAAGTTTTAATACATTTCATTGCTAGCTCAGCATGGATCCAAATACAAAATGCACAACTTAATGGTAGGCCCATAACCGTAAGAGATGTTAAGAATAAGCTAAATTTAGACTTTCTCTTAAAATCAGATATTGATTATCGCAAGCTTGAAAGCATTAGAACTTCCCCACATTATTTGCGACATCAACGAAAAAAATTATTCGCAACGGTTTGAGAAATGGGTCCTCCAAAATTTTTTATGACATTCCATGTGGGGAAAGTAAGTGGATGGCCTTGCTAAATGCATTGAAAAAATTGATTCTCAACTAGCTTCTAGTATGGATGATACCCCTATACATCAACTAGTCCATGATGATCTTATCACTTATGCAAGATATTACAATCACCATATAAAGAGACTAAGAAGTTGCTAAAGGCATATAAGAGTATTTTGGACAAGTGAAAGACTACTATTTTGCAACCAATTTTCAAAGCCAAGTGAGTGAGTAGGACCATGCTTTGCTACTATGGATTGAAGGAGCACCTGTCTTTGGAGTGGGAACAAATGAAGCAATAACAAACTTTGTTGATGAATGCATATCTTGTGACAGCACGATGCTTCCTGAGCCATTGCAAATAGCATAGCACCATAAACGTACTCGCATATGTTTAAAAAAAGGAAAAGCAATCTGTAGATTTCATTTTTTGTTGCTTCCAATGGATGAAACAACTATTTTAGAGCCTTTATTGGTGAAGATTAAAGAAACTAAAGCTACCTTGAAAAATGTGTATAGAGAGCTAAATTATTTGACTTCAATTGCAGTGCAGAGCTTATAAGAATACTTAGCAAAATTAGGGCTCATCAAGGGCAAATACATTGAATGTTTGTGGGCAAATTAAAGACAACCCATGTTGTTTTTGAAAACAAATCCATCTGATGCTTGGACAAATCCATTTACAAAATCGTTTTGCCACCGTTGTTTGATGGAAACACTTATGCACAATTCATATTGGATCCATATGCTATAGATGCTTATCGCACATCATATCTTACAAAAGTGGAAAATAAAATAACGAAGGCATTCCATGACATAATTAAAAAATCCAGTGATGAAAAAAATGGGGGTTGCATTTCTAAACTTGCAACAAATGTCGACACAACAAGTAAGTAGTATTTAGAATACTTTCATTCCTACTGCACCATGTCTCCAGAACATTACAATGTATAAATACAATACAGTGATGAAAAAATGTGGGTTGCATTTCTAAACTTGCAACAGATGTCGACACAACAAGTAGTTTTTAGAATACTTTCATTCCTGTTGCACCATGCCTTAGAACAATCCAATGTATAAATACATTGCCCCTACCATAGCATGTGGCAGTGCCAAAACCTAACAAAATATTGCAAGTGATGTCAGATGATTTCATTGATATTATGTGTGCTTTAAGTATTGATCATTACATAGTGTGGCCAAATATTCTTGACCTAGTAGCTCTTGCATAATTTGTGTCTGAGTATAACAACAAGACTTACAAAAAAAAAAACCACACGTAATTCTATTCTTGCACTTTGATCAACATCATGATCCAAAAAAATATTACAGGGAGAAACTAATGCTACATATTCCATTTCGGGGAACCAAAGAGACCTTAAAATAAGAAACTAAAATATAACAATCATCAATTTAGATCAAATTACCAAAATCCACAAAAAATTCAACTTTAGCATGAATTTGAATGACCATTAAATGTTGAATCCTGGCAAAATTTAGAGCAACAAAGTTTGATGAAATGTCTATGAATGCAAATAAAAATGTCTAGGTTGAAGCATTCAATAGTGCTATATAGATGGACTCATGTAATATAATAGACGTGATGCATCGCGATTGCTCAAAGAATCAACCAATAGATATTCCATTTCCTTGAATAAGAAACAACCAAGGAAAAGACATACCTAAGTTTTACCACTACCTATAAATACAAATGCTAAATGTTGAGCAAAAAGCACATATTGGATGACGTTATTTGGAAGAAGGAAAAGAAACTAGCACAACCAATCTACATATTTCTTATCGGAGGCATTGGAACTGGCAAGACAACAATCATACGTACTCTCATTCAACATTTTATGCACATGTGCAATAAGGACCCAAGTTCTAATATGTTAAAGATTAAAGATTAAAATACTGAAAATGGTATACATGAGAAAGGATTCATATGGTAGTACTCTTTATTCTACCTTGGCCATACCCAAAAATTACATGAACATGCCTGAATTAACAGCTGACAAGTTGGACAAGCTTGCAAAGCAATAGGTAGATGTTTGGACAACTATTCTAGATGAAATTTCTTATTGGAAACATGTTATTTAATTTTGTGGACAGACAATTGCGTGCTATCAAGCGTGTGCACGGGGCTCCATTTTGGGGGGGTTAGATGTTATAATAACATGAAACTTGTATCAATTTCCCCTCATAAATGACAAGTGGGTTTCCCAGCAATAAAATCTATTTAAAGAAAGCTTCTAGAAAGAGCAAATAAAATGTTGTCAACTCGCAACTATGATGTGATAGGGGATGATTCACTATTTGCTAATATCTTAAACAAATTCAAACCAAACGTACAAGAATAGCAAGACATTGATACAATCAACTCTAAATGTTATTGTAGCCCATTGCTAGGCTTGACATTGCCTCATTCATTTTGTAGTAACAAATTAGTATCTGCAAATAATGAAGCTATATTCTAGTAAACAAATGGTGAAACTTAGAGGCGGCAGCCATGCACAATAACATACATGATTCACTTAAAGATCCCCTTACCAAGTGGTAGAAGAAATTCACACCCGTCTAGAGGTATGTGACTCATTTTGATAATGAGTTGGGGATCACCAACCCTGTCGAGAATCCCATAGCCGAGTTGTGGTCATTGGGTCGGTTGACTCATCCATATAGACCCATGGCCTCCCCTTGAACAATGGTGAAGGTTCATTCCCTTTTACCCTCCCTCTCCAACCCCGTCGTCCTCTCAAGCGTTGCCCCTGAAAAAGTTGGACCATCTTTTGCACCAGTTCTTCTGCTTCCCCTCCTCATTGACAATGTAATCCCATGTAGCGACCTCGCGGCTTCAACCCATGTGCTCAGCCTTTGAGAAATGGCTGATATCAACCTGTCTTGAACTATGAGAACCCGATTGAAGGAAGTTGAGGTGAGATGTTGACCCTCAGGTTAGGACCAAGGAACTGACCAAGTGAGCATGATACCTATGGGTGGTGGCAATGAAGCTTCTCATTGGTTAACTCTTGTGGTTAGCGATCATGGGTGGTGCGACCTTTTGTTAACTTTTGAATGGCAAGCATCGACACTAAGAAGCGGTGACCCCACGTTTGAAGCACATGTTATGAGAAACTAAGGGAGGTAGACAAATGGTAAATAGCAATCCATTGAGCCGAGTATGGCAACTAGAGAATGTGGTTCTATAGTATTTAGAAAAGTGTTGTCACAGTGAGAAGGGAAGAGAGAGTGACATTATGTGTTTTCATACTCTCTCTCTCACCTGGCTTGCTAGGTTAGGAAGCTTGCTATTGAGTGTGCATTGTAAGACGCCTCGAGGCGGCTTGGTTGTATCAAATTTCTTTAATATACAAGTGTGGTTTTCATTCCATTTGTTTAGGATGTGTATACTCAGTGATGATGATAACTCTATCCCCTGTCATCATGTGGTTTCCTTCAACAACACCTCGACCTCTGAGTTTTCTTATTGATAAATTGTTTCATCACCCTAAGCATGCACAATCAGCACTTAATAGATTGCAAGGGCGAGCATGTTCACTCAAGCACCTAGAGGAAGGAAATACTCAATCCAAGAAGATCTATCAATGAATTAACTGTCTCAAACTCTCGAGACCATGAAGAAGAAGAAAAACTTAAAGGAGGGCTTGTTGGCTTGATAATAACAAAAAGGCCTTTATACTCATGAAAGGAGTGTGGTCATGATGGGCTTTGATACCATGTTAGAGATTTGAGAGATTTGAGAGAGAGAGAGAGAGAGAGAGAGAGAGAGAGAGAGAGAGAGAGAGAGAGAGAGAGAGAGAGAGAGAGAGAGAGGCCTCGCAAGCCTATGGGACAAAAGTGTGGAAACAATGTAAACTCATACAAGCCACGTGGGCTGGAGCGAAGGGCTCGCTAAGACCCTCGCTGAATATTAGAAAACACATAAACTGAAATACTAATGTAGTACATCATATCAAGTCAGGCCAGAAAAGCCAAATAGTGTGTAACATGAGTGAGGCATGTCAGGCGCTCAGGGCTAATGCTCCAAGAACATGATTTGGCTCCATGTATCTAGGCTTCGTGATAGCTCTCTAGTGTGATGCAAAGATCTCACCTATCTGCATCTGTCGAGCTGTCTGGCGTTGTGATGGGAGGCGTGGTCTCCTCGATCTCTGAATCTGATGGGCTATGTCAAGTGTAATGCCACGTCTCTGTCAGTCGCCTCTGAGGAGAGCTGAGATAGGTCGAACCTCAATCGTGTGTGCTCTGGTCTCCTATCGCATGTGAGATCCCTATGTCCCTCATCTAGTAGTGGTGTGTGTTGACTCCCTCTACTGACCCATCTATCTCTCATGTCAGCTAGCTCCTCCTCCTCTACTCCCGAGTGCCCTGGAGTTGACTCAAATGCATAGAAGTCGGTGACCTGCCTCTCCGATCGATCCACCTCAGTGTCTTGTGATGTGTTGGTCGCATCCTGTTGCTCTCTGATCTATTACAGTAGTGTCTCTATGTGTCTCCGCATCTCCATCAGGTAGAGCCCAATATAGACCTGATCTTGGAAGTGGATCACTCGTGAGAGTGGGCCAAACCCGTGTCCCTCCTGAAAAAGGCAATAGTAGCACCCTCGGATCTCATAGTAGATGGGACACATACAAGGAAAGTGCTCCTCGTGCATAGCATACAAGTTCGCTGCTCTCTAGGTATGCCTACAACTCTCCCTGCCTCAATCCTCAGCTGATGGGAGGAGACTCGCATCTGTCCAATGGCAATCCTCAGTGCATGTGAGACTCCTCTGTCCTCAAGATACTAGGGTCTGATGATGAGGCCATCCTTCGATACTCTCAAGAAATGGTCATAGTAGAGCTGGGTCTTGGTCCCCACGTCCAAAGTATGTGAAGTTGGAGGAGGTCTAACCATATGATGCAGTTAATCTCATCTCACGGAATCAGCTCGGGGGGTGCATCCATGCTGTACCAAAAAAGGGGGGAGCCTGTCCATCTGAATGCCATGACTGGGCGAACAAGTAGAGACGTGTGCATACCAAGCTATATCAAACCTACTCTTTGCCAGTCGGATAGAGGATTCAATGCCAGTCTCGGTAATCTCTCATGAGGTAGGTCCCAAACTCTATGGAGGAAGGTCACTGTTTGAAAGGTGGCATCAATCTGAAGAGGGGTCATAGCAAACTCTGCTTGTACTATCTAATGGGGAACTGAGGGCTTACTACGAATCATCATGGATCCCATGATTATCTGTAGCCGCTCAAATCTCTTCCACTCTACTATTGAAATATCACACCCCCAGAATGGTGTTGCATACATGCCAGTTGATCTCATTAGGGTGTCGAAAAGCAAGCACTTCGTCGGTGGTCCTGGAAGTGTGTCTGGAAACACTGTCGCTCTAGCTGGGCCAAAGCACCATATCCTCGTGTGAGGCGTGCTCAAGCTACATGGATCATTGTGAAAACTAGCCCAGTGAAAATTGTACCCAAGTATGTGTAGGATTGCACAATCTCTACTGGATGACCTTGATAAGTGAAGCTATGTCAATGGAGCACTGGGTATGAGGTGTTGATCATCATAACCTTGGTCTTCCCAAGGTTAACTATCAAATCTCTCTGTATGTAGAACACCTCGAGGGCCTCCAGATGTCTCTGTAATCCTTTGCTGAGGATGACAGGAGGACTATGTCATCCGCATATACTAGTATTGGTACCAACAAATCAGCCAGCAGTGACCCCTCGCCTCCCAGGCGGTCTATGAAGGATGTGATCTCATCAATGTAGAGGCCAAAGAGAGTCAGTGAGAGGGGAATCCCCGTTTCACTCCAATCATGCTCTCCAAGGCCTCCTGGGGCACGAACTCGTCCCTTGATGAACTGATATAGGGTCATCACCCCCCAAATCAGAACCTCTTGGATCTACATCTCTTGGAGTCTCCTAATCATGCGGGATCGTGGGACAGTATCGAAAGCCTTCCAAAAGTCTACAAAGCAAGCATAGACTTTCTGATGCCTCAACCTTGCCTCCTTAATGATAGCCCTTAATGTGAAGATGTGGTCCAAGGTGGAATGCTATCTCCGAAATCCTGCCTATCCTAGAGCTGCCCATGTGCCTCTGTGTGACTGCTGATCTCTCTCTCTAGTACAAATCCATAGATCTTGGCCAGAGTGTGGCCAATAATGAGAGTGCAGTGGTTCCCAATGTCCATGGGGTCACCTGCCTTGTGTATTGGGACGATGGTGGTAGTGCTCCAAGAGGGTGGAAAGCCATGGCATATGGCATGGTTGAACATCTGTGCTAGGATCGGGGCCAAAACCTCATGCCCATGTGCGAAATGCTCCATTTGTAGCCCCTCATGATCTTATGCTCTCCAATTATGTAGCCGACGGAGTGCTACCCGTACATTGTGCAGTGAACAAGTGACAAGTGGCAGATTGGGCATAGCAGACATATCAGGTGGCACCTGCATCGGAACATCATAGAGAGAGCATGCGTATGTGTGCCAAACACTCGGGTCTATGATGGGGATAGGCGGCTTGCTCCTCGATATGATCCTCCATCCGATAGTAGGATCCCCTCCTCTGAACGAACTAATCACCTCATCCATCCTATGGGTGAGGGAAGCCCGCCACTTATGGCGTATCAGCCATCGTGAGATCCTCTATGCCTCAGGTGGTATCAAGTGGCCAAGGGCTTGCTCACGTGTGAGGTGAGCTCTCATCTCTCTGCACTCATCATCATACCAAGGGCTCTGAGGCATCTTTTCCATTGAAATGCGCCCAGGCCGAGCCGTAGGGAAAGATCTGATAGCTGCATCAGTGACCACGATGGCAAGGGTGTCTGATGCATGGGTGAGGTCTACCTCATCCCCAAGTAGTAAACCTGGGAGCTCCTGTGCCAAATGGCTCGCGTAAATGGGGTCAAGGGTCCGATCAAAGTGCACCCATACACAAGTGGGAGTGGGGAGGGTCTCCATGTGATTGGCGTAGTGGTGGAGATACTGAAGGATAGGTATGAGTGGTCAGCACCTAGCAGGGGAGGAGGCACAACGAAATCGTGTACCCATGAGGTGAAGGATAGGGGACCGAGTAGTAATCCACTGTACTAGTACCTCCACCATGCGGGAAACAAGTGAACCCACCAGATAGTGGCCATCTCTATAGGCCATTATATATGATTAGTTCATGGATAGCCCCCAGGTCAAGTAGATGCTGACTGTATCCCATCACGGGTGGTGCATCTGCTGAGTCTCTCACTATCCCGAGCTCTGCAGTGTCTAGTTATGGTACTATGAGAGAGTCTGATATAAAGTCAAGTAGGCCCACTTGCTTGTCACCTGTGTGTGCATTGAAGTCACCAAGAAGGAGACTATCTCCTAGTCTGGAGAACTCAATGATATCATCATGTATCATCTCATATGGGCTATGTCCCTTCGTAGTGACTGCGTGTGCATAAGGTGATGTACCTGGGGGAAAGTAGCACACTACCATGTAGATTGGTTAGGCATCAGGTATCTCGACACACACCCATATATGTCGCGCGTGCTCCTCTCTCCGAACCACTGAAATGAGGGGTCTCAAACGTGATCTGAAGAGGATGGCCACTCCTCCGAAGCCACGCACTCCACTATCCCCCCTCATTTCCTTCCGGTGGGTTGACTCCCATGTATATCCTGCCACAGTGGGCAGTCCTCTCTATGGACTCTCATGTGTCTCAGTGTAAAAGATCATGTCTCTCCCAATGTATGTCTCCGAGAATCCTCCTGGGTCAGACTAGAGTGTGCCATTGCAGTTCCACACTGCCATCTTGAGTTCATTATGTGCATTCATCCCATTGGTCCAACACCGTCATAACTCCCCATCTTCCTTCTCTTCCCTGGCTGGTCTCTCGCCAATAATGAGACCATCTCTATATATGACCCATTTTCCTGCCTCCCTTGCTGCCATTACCCGTACCATTCCCTCCCTTATGTGCTCCTACTATAGGAGGGTTAGATCATCATCCAAATATATCCTGGTCCCTTTCAATGCTACTCTCATGCTCATAATGGTGGACCTATCCATGGCATTCCAGAATTTCAGTACTAAGGGTCTCATTGGTGTTTCAGCTTTACCTACTCTCCAGGCTATCTCACATGTGAGATTAACCCCCATTTTAGGGAACAAAGCTTGGGCATCTGCCATTGGGGTATCTCCCACCGTCAAGCCCCTTACAAGCACATTCAAGACCTTGCTGGATCTCCTTTTCTCTTCCTCTAGAGTCTCAGAGATAAACTCCTTCTTGGGTGCAACTGATCCCTTTTTAACCACTTCTGTCCATTCAAGTATTTCTTCTTTCTCTTTATTGAGCTGTTGTGTGATCTCAGCATGTTTCCCAATCATCGTGGCTTGCATGGCCGCCATCTCTTTTTTGAGAGCTGCATTCTCTGTTCTGAGTATTTCCATGGCTTTACAACCCCACTCTGAAGGCATTTGCATATCCTTCATTTGTTGTAATTCAACACCCAGTGAATGCATCTTGTCTTGGGGATTTCCCTTCTCATTAATCCAATCTATTTTTTCTTGTTCCCAATCCTCTTTCTTGGCCTTTCCTTTCCTCCATTCTTCTTGTATTTTCCCTCCCTGCTTTTTAAACTTAGCAAGGGTCTTGTCAACATGGGATTTTTCAGCTAATAAGGCCACATTTGTGGCCTCTAGGCTATCTATTTTTTCAATTAGCACGAGACATATTTTGTTGAGGCATGTGAGCACTTCAGTGGTACCTTTGTGGGCTGTCCCATTCGAGAGGGCTATCAAAGCAGATTCCAAGGCTTGTTTTCCCCAAATGTCCTCCACACACCCTCGTGTAGGCATAGTGCAAAGTAGATTTGAAGAAAAACCCTTGTAGAGAAATAGTGATCTTACATTCTTGCACGAGAGAGAGAGAGAGAGAGAGAGAGAGAGAGAGAGAGAGAGAGAGTTTTTATTAAAGTCTTCGAAAGACTGATGGGTCTATGAGACTATGAGAAACTTGATACAAGCTAGTTGAAAGTGTGGAGCTACTAATTGAAATAATAGTCATCTACAACATCACTATCATCAACATCATCATCAGAGTGACTGTCATCATAATACAAAGTGAAGTATGCTCCAAGGTAACCGTGATCCCCTGTCGTCAAGGGTGAGGGTACGATAGCATGAAATCATAAATAAAGTGTTGCCGATTGCCTATGGATGTAATCCTGCGCTGTCTCTTGGTCACAGCTCTATGTCTAACAAGGGTGACAATAACGCCCATCGATCGCTCTCCCACTCTAAACATGGAGGGAATGTCCCCAAGCGTAATTTGTGAATCAACCCTCTACCTGAGCTACCGTGTCACTAGCTCTACATCCTTATCATGCTTAGGGCCACTAGGAGGGGAGTATGTTTGGTTTGGCTGGAAGAACTCCGTGATCATGCTCTAAGAAGAGTCTACCAAGGTAAGCTCTGAGAGAGAGGAGTGCACAAGAGATGACTATGTACTAAGTTGTATTTGAAAGAAGATGAAATATATACATGAACCCCTTACCTTAAGGTTTGCTACACGAATCCAATCTAAATGGTGCAATTTACACCATTCTTAACAAGGGGAAATGGTGACCTCTGGTTATGAATAGTGTATATGCGTGTAATTATTAGGTCTCTAGATAAGATTGTAAATAGTGCAACATATACCATAGAATTAAGTATTTCCATCTCATGATGACAATAAAAAGAGTACATCATTTGTTTTAACACGTAGAGCAGATGGTAGCAAGTGAATGAAATCTTACCTATATAATGCCAAAAAACAAGAAAATAACGTTAAACTTGCAAAATTCAATAGATATTGTGATGCTATGCGTTTATCTATTACATGTTAAGTTTATCTGTATTGTGTGAATTGCTTTATTTTTAGATATTTTCTTTCTTCTTTGCAAGACTATACTAAAAGTCAAATGAATTCATAAGAAATAGGTTAGAATCAATTCATTATGCTGTGATTTTTATTTTATGTTGAGATTTTATCTCTCTTATGAATAATAAACTTCGATCGCATAATTTGACTCAATCAACTATTGTGTGAGTTTTTGTAAATTATCTACACTATCTTTCAACTTTTGAATTCCAACAAACTTTTCGATTCTCTATAAATGACCTATTATATTTGAGTTATATTTTATTACAATAAAATTTTATGTCATGTAAGCAATATCTTAAGTTTGGAATGTTGATGTTTCACTATAGAAATGACATTTAGAGCTAATGGAAACTTATATTGTTTTTAAATGATTTTATGCATTCTTATTTCAATATTATTTTTATGCATTGCCTAAACTAGTTTTTAATGTTTCAATGATAATATTTTGAGCAACCCAATGGTAGGGCACTTACCTACTAGGGGGGCGGCCCATGTTCGAGTCTCCTACTTAGGGTACACCCAAAGCAAGGTGCCCCTAGATAGGGATGAACGGGTGTGAGAATTTTTTAAAAAAAAGGACTATAGTTTGGATTTGGTTGAAATTTAAATTGCAACCTATTGGATTCATGTGCTAACGATTATTTATACATTTTCTAAGTAGTATCCTTTTACTTTGGAATTCCAATGTTTTGTTATGAAATTGCATTCAAAGTGGATGAAAGTTTATATAGTCTGTGCATTCATGTTTTTGCATAGTTTTTATACATTGTCCAATATAGATAGATATGCTTGAAGAGAAAAAAAGACTAAAGGTTACAGATGGAAAATTTGGCAAGTACAACACTAGATTAGTGGCCAAAGGATATGATCAAGAACATGGAAGAGATTATGAAGAGGTCTTTGCACAAGTTACAAAGATAACCGTTGTTAGAACAATCGTTGCCCTTGCTTCACATGTTGATTGGCCTATCCATCAAATGGACCTTAAGGATACACTCATGAGTATGGAATATACTATGAAGACACCTTTGCAGTAGCTAAAAAGATGATCATTGTTAGAACAATCATTGCCCTTGCTTCACACTTTGATTGGCCTATCTAGATGGATGTTAAGTGTTCTATTCTTGTTGGACATTTGGATAAGAAAATCTATATCACATGATCTATAGAGTATATTGTCAAAAGAATGAAAAAGAAAGTCTAGAAGTTGTAGAAATCAGTTGCTCAAACAACCACAAGAATGCAATCACTTTCTTACACTAGGTTTTCAACCATCAAAATTATATCCATCTCTTTATATTAGAAAGACATTTGAAGGCATTATCTCTTATATCACTTTAGGTTGATGACTTGTTCATCACATAGATTCAAATGGACATCTCATTTCACAATTCAAAGTATCAACTCACATTAAAGTTTGATAGGAAGGACATTGGGGAGGACTGCATTATGTTCTTGGGATAGCAATATAAAGACACATTGTGTTCACATAGGGGAAATATACTCACATGGGAGAACTCCATTTTTTTCTTGGGATAGAAATACGTTGAATGAGATAGGCATCATGCCAAGATGATACAAAACATCATGTTGAATGGGCAAGTATGCTTCAATCATTCTTAAGAAATTCATTTACATGATTGCGAGCCACTCCCAACTCCTATGGAATGCAATGCTAAATTGCCAATTGATAAAATCTCTTGCTATATACTCTCATTAGTATAGATAGCTTATTATTATATAGATCCTCATTAATATGTATCACTCCCAACTCCTATGAAATGCCACATTCAATTGTGAGGTCATGAAAACTCTCTTGATGTATATAGGTCTATTTGCTTATCATGGGGACAAAGATCTCTTACTCTATTGATATTCTCATCAAAGTCAAATAGAATCCCAAAAGAACTTATCTTCTTGTAGTTGAAAGAGTCCTCAAGTACTTGAAAGGTACATGGTTATTGTGGATTATTTATGGTACAACATTATAGATTTTGCTTTCATGGATACACCTACATTGATAGGATAGGAATTGTAAATTTGATAGAAGATCCTAAAGTGGATATTACTTTGGTCCTGGTTCGGTATCTTTGTCTTGGCAAAGCAACAAATAACCAATAGTGGCCTTATCTCATCACTAGAATTAGACAATCGAGAATCAAGTAGTGCTACATATGGAAGCACCTTTGCTTTTACCAAAAATTGAAATGCTCTCAAGAGATCCTATGCTACTCAGATTTGGACAAGGTATGTAGCATTCAATTGGCAAAGAATGACATGTTTCATGCCAAAACAAAGCACAATAATTGCATTACAAGTTTTAAGAGAGAGTCCTCTATCAAGAAGAATTGATATATGAAAAATTCCTCTATGAATAAAGGTCATCTTCACTACCAAACAAAAAATAGGCAATAAGAATCTTCAAAAGCGATTGTCCCTTAACAAGATCAAACTTTTGAGAGCATCTTGGTCTTTCCAGCTATCACTTAAGAGGCGGAAGTGAAGGCAAAATTGTACTTCATGTACAAAGTTTCCTTCAATTCCATGATATGCTCAATGTACAAACTTCCATTGCATAGTCACACTAGAATATTTCACTTTTTTCTTATGCAATTCGGTTGCCATCATAAGCAATAGAAATTATATCTCAAAAGTATATTGTAAGAATCCTCTGCTTGTTTGGTATGATTTCAAATGGATTGTTGGAATATTATAAATTGACATTTCTAGAGAGGACTATAAAGGGCATGGGAACAAACCCGAATGAAGCTGCATCTATTCATCATGTTCTTCATTATAATATAGTGTGTGTGGCTAGTGTGTATGGGAACTCCTATCCTCTTACTCTCTCCCATCTTCTCTATTAGGGAAGTTGCATTCCTTGAACATTGTTGTTGGTAGTTTAACATAACATAAAATCAATTTTAGTCATTGTTAACACTACAATTTGGAGTATGATGGGGATTAGTTTAGTGTGCTACATCAACTATGTAGTGCTAAATCAATAACCTCCTTGTATGTCACCTTTGGCATTCCAAATCTTGTTGAAGATCCACAACTGGTGGGTGCATATGTTTGATGATAGACAATGATCCAATCAAGAGCCACTTGAAATGTCTTTCCTATTTCATTAAAGCTTGTTTTAAGTGAGTACCTATGGGGATAAGGCATATACTGGGCTACTACTTGAGATCATAGGTGGCGGGTCTCATAGGGTTGAGACTCCCAATCAAACAGGAGGAGCTCCTTGACTCGGAGTTTGCAGACGACATGGCCTTGTATGTTGAGGGCACCACAGCGAGTCTAGAGAGAGTAAGAGGTGCCTTGGCTATCTATTGTGAGGCCTCAGGGGCACGGATCAACTGGACAAAATCCATAGGCTTCTTCAAGGGCTTTGAGGAGACGCAACAGATCCGTGAGTGGGGGAGTGACTCTGGTTTCAGATTGATATCGTGGGGCCAAACAACGAGATACCTTGGATGCCAATTGACCCGGTCCTTGAGAGTATTTGGCACAAGCTTCTCTATTGGAGCTCGGCTAAACTCTCCCTCGCAGGTCGCGCCTTAGTGGGAAACCAAGTCTTTCTTGAGAGTAATAGATTGCCCCGGTCCTTGAGAGTGTTCGGGGCAAGCTTCTCTATTGGAGCTCGGCTAAACTCTCCCTCGCAGGTCGCGCCTTAGTGGCAAACCAGGTCTTTCTTGCCACTGCCTGGTATATTGCCTCCTGTTAGTGCTTTCACAAAGGATGCATTGGGCAGCTCCCACGGTTGGTACGGAACTTCCTTTGGACAGGTTCAGATGGCACGAGGAACACTAGGGCCCGAGTAGCTTGGGAGATGGTGATCATGTCGCAGGCACTGGGAGGCTTGGGTATCATTGATTCGGAGATGCAGAGCAAGGCCCTTCTGGGCAAGTTGGTGGTTCGTGGCCTCACCCTACGTGCCGAGCCTTGGAAGCTCCTCTTACAGAGAGGGCTTCTAAGGAACACCCCTCCAGAATACCTTGACCATGAGCTCCGAATGAGCTCTCAAGCAAATACTCCTCTGGCTTCAGCACACTTTGTCCTCCTGTAGGTGTCCCTGTCATCACCACTAAGGCTTCAATAAGTCCACCACGTTCACCTTCCAGTACCCTTCTTCCGAGCTTTGGAAAAACACACCTTCCAATCTGATCAAAGCAAGTTATTAAGGTTCAAATTCCTAAATAAGGAATGCACATACTAGATGATCCACTTGCTTTACTACTTGCTAGGAGAGCAAACCGTGCACCTCACGGAGGCACACCCAGCTTCATTGCGTTATCCTATGATGCCCCCTAACTCCCATCCAACCCTCAATCCATAGTCCTTTCAAAGACTCCCCCTCATGTCAATGATGCCAGCCAAACAACCAAAGCAATCCAAGCACTCATTGCGGTCCTTCAGCTTCACATAGGTTTCTAAATCCTTTCCAAACCCTCTCTCAATGTCAAACATTCTTACTGTAACACCAAGGTCTGATAGCCTTACCTCGATACCTCATGGAGATGTCACCAAGAAAAGCTGTTCTGAGACGACCACTTGTGCTGATGTTGACTGTCTCCTCTAAATCCTAATCGGAGTCGTCCTTTTGATTTGTCTCCTTTCTGCAGTCCTTTGCAAAATGTCCTAGCTGATACCAGTAGCAGCACTTTTTTAAATGTTTTTTTTTCCTTCGTAGTCTCAACATCAGAAGTGTACCATCCTTCTCAGATTTGACAACCTTCTTCTTGCTGGGCTTGCTTGTTGCCTTTGTCGTTGTCCTTGCCATATAATGCCTTTTCACTAGATCCGTCATATTTGCTTTCTTCTACAGAAGCCAAGGCACTAGTTCCTCGAAAGTAACCAGTGCCGATCATTGCCTTGCAATCATTGTTGCAACAAAATTGTTGTAGCTCCTGGGAAGCATGTCAAGCAAAAGTCTAACCATCCTCGCCAAATCCGTTGCCTGACCATCTACTAACTTTGTTCTTGGCCACCTTCATCTTCCTGATGTGACCCTGTACTACATCCCCCTCTTTCATAGTCATGGCCTACAGCTCCGTCTCGACATCTAAAATCCTGCATTGTTATTCACCTCATACATATTCTTTACTATGGTGGAGCAATCTTTAGGTAGTGCATTAAAAAAGGGCAATATCTTAAGAGAGGCACTCATGAATAGGGTTGCAAACCCATTGTGATGCGGGTCACATCCCCAAGTGACCATTTGAATATGTAAGTACTAGTACCATTTGATTTACTTTGCATAGCATTAGTTGTATTCATTTATGTTGTATGCATTTGATCTTTGCATGCATACCTTAGGTTCTTTCGCCATTTGACCCTAACTTGTGCCACCAAGGAATACATTATAGCATAATGAACTATATAAAGTGACATGTATACATTAATCTTAAATTATAATCACTTAAGTATTGACTATGGATCTTCATCGTCGATTTCTTTGAAATCCTAGAATTTTCATTTGATTGGTGTAGCCATTTTTGGCTTGGTGGCTACCACCAGATGTTGGTCGTCATGAAAGTGTTAGTAGTGAGGCCCACTATGTTGACACAGACACAAATGTATTCATGTTCATGGTGTCGTGCTGGAACAAGTGGCTCCAGAGGTGTGAACACATTCGCCCTATCTGCTTCTTATGGTTCTCGTTTTGCTTGGTCTCATGTATGCGTCAGCACAAGAGTAGATGCTCGATACCTTTGCAATGAAGCGAAAAGGCTTGGTGCTCGATGGTTCGATATTGCTATCCAGGGTTTGCTTCTCTATCTGAACCTCGCCCCTCACCGTGGTCCATTCCTGCTCCATCTCTGTCTCATGGGTAAGCCTTCTCATGGTCTAAAGCACGCCTTGCTTCTGTTCAGGACATATGTCCTTCCTGCCGAGACCCATACTCACGTCTCGGGCTTGGGACTTGTTCCATTAGCTTCTTCAGGAGCGAGACTCTGTGAAAACCTGCTCAGATTCTTACAACCAACGCCGAGAGGTTGCATCACAATTGAAACCTTCAGATTGATTAAGATGCCTTCTTGGAACCGGTTCATTCCTAGGGTTAGTGTAGTAGTTAGAAGCCAACACTCTCTGTCTGTGACTAGGTCTTCTTCTACCTCAAACTCTCCAGTGTACGTGGCTCTCTACTATATCATTTTGGTTCTCATAATTGTCCATCTCTGGCTCAGAATTCATTGCAGTTCTTTGGTCTTATTCACACCAATCTCTTTGTCCTCGAAGCAGGTGCTCGTCTCTTTTAACTACGCATCTTTGTCTTTGCTCTGAGCCCGTAATAGGCAGCTTGTACCACTCATATGATCTGTAAGACTGCTTGGGAACACTCTTGAGTCTAGACACCAATCGTTAAGCAGGAGTGCAAGATTCTGAAATCAACAGACAACACTCGAAGATATCTTCTAAAATGGTGTGCTTGACCAAGTAACTATCGCAACTCGTCACTTAATATAAACTGCTGCTTGGATGGATTCACACTCTTGTCCTTGTTCTCGGCTCACTCCACTGCATTCCCCACTCAATCTCCATCACAATGGTCCCCCCAGCAAGATCGACGCTCGATTTTGCTCACCCCCCATGACGCTGTACCTCAATGCTTGATGACTGCTACGTGCACACTGCTTGGTAGGAATATGCTCTCTCTTGCACTCCAAGGGAAGCTTGACCGATGCTCCTATTCGGTGCTAGGTTACAGAGTTATGTCAAGAACTAACGAGAAGGGTTTAAGCTGCATGGGCAAAACCGTATGAACACGGGTGGAGAAGCATGTGGTAATTACAAGCGACGAAGTATGCAACCAATTGTATTGATGAAAAGGACAGGGCCAGTACAGACAGCCTGGGGCTGCACAATTGTCACACACCTCGGCTCGAGGCAGAGCACTCACTCTTGCAACAAGACGACTCACCACTCACATCCCTACTTCATTACAATGATTCACTTATTAGTATAGAGGTCCCCTTCTACCATACAATTCTACTAAACGCCTTCCTATTTCCTACCCGATAACCTTTCTAGACGGTTAACTTTTATTGGACCATCTACTTAGTGATCTGATGCCAATCCTTGCCATCCGGAATCTTGCCAATTTGAAGATTTTGCTACTTGGCAACCCATCAAGGTTACCAAGGTATTTGGTTGCCTGCTGCTTAGGTCGGGTCCCGGTTGTCCAAGGACCAACACGATACAAGTTTACTTACATTGTGTAAAGTTGAACACTCACTTTGATACCTAACTTTCATCATTGGCGAGTAGCATGATTTAATTTCTCCTTGTTATTACAAGGAGCATGCCCTTACTCTCTTGCATTGAACCAACATTGTACTCCTTATTTTCAACATCATTTGTTCTTATATCAACCATGAAGCATGGTCAATATGTACCCTTCCAATAATGAATTTCAAAAGGCTCAATAGGAAATTTACCACGTCTTGCACAAATGTTTCCTACTTGAAATGCTAAGCTTACCATTGCATAGAAGAAGCATTACTAACCAAGGCCATATGGTCAACCCTAATGGAAAAATCCAAATCTTAATACTTTGGTGGCCCAAAATTGACCATGTTCAAAGGAACAAACTCCCCATTTCTTTTAAAATGGCTTACAGAAGCCATTCATGAATTATAATGAAAGACACCAAAGGTTCATCTTATTGACAAGAACCCTATTAGAATACATTTGGCTCCCACGCACCTGCATTTTGCATGAAGCTAAATGAAATTGCCAATAAGAGAAATGCACTCCTTGTTATGCACAACACTAAAATTTACAAAAGCTCCACAACTTGGAGGCCAAGGTGTGAAAATTTTAATCAAGTAGAAGCAACTTCACAAGCATGCGCCTTTTCATTAAGTTTAACAATGGTGCCTTTTAAAAAATTCAATTTCAAAGCATTCAATTTGACTTGGATGATGATGATGGTAATGTTTGGAACTATAAACGAAAGAGAGCATCGTCAATGAAATCAATTTAGCAAAAAAATCAGCATACAAACCACCAACTGCCTCTTTGACACCAAATTAACTTTATTCTTCAAAAGACTTGAGGCTAGTAAGATTTTCATGGACGCCTTACACTATCATACAAGCATTCACACATGGAGGAATTTTGGAATGTGTACTTTTTTTACCAAAATTTAGTCGAGTGTGCAAAGATTATAGAGATAAAGTATGGAGTTCTACAATCCAACTGCTATTAGATGCTAACACAAACCTTGAAAAACTAGACACATTTGTTTTTATGGATCCACAAAAACATGGATGTAATCTTTAAAGCCATATGGCATGGCTAGAGCTGTATATTGATATTCAAACTTCAGAACACAAGGGTGAGCAGTAAGAGGATTCTACAGTTTATTGATGAGCGTTTTCTATGTCTCTCTCTCTCACTAGGTGGCTCACATCTCTTGGACTAGACATGGATAGACTGCCTCCCTTCCGATACAGCATAGATGCCCCTCATCTCGAGTTGACTCGCCACGAGCTTAGCCAGGTCACGAGAGCAGACTTGCTGCAGCTTCATACGTATCGCACTTGGATTTATCCCACGCAGCTTCCGACGAAGATGGCCACATATCGTGACCACTTCCTTCGGATCTCAGGGGATGGATTTGTCATTCCACCAGGCTATACAGGTATCCACATGTCCCACTCACTGAGGATTGCCCTTGGCCAGCTTAGAGTCTCTTCGCATCAGCTCGAGATAGAGGCTGGTAGGATGCGACGCATGGAGGATGGACGGCGACCAGGCCGAGAGACCAGGATCTGCCCTTGTTGCACCATGGGAGAGGTGGAGTCAGAGGAGCACTTCATTTGCAGATGCCCGCTATATTATGAGCTCAGAGGTAGATTCCACTGTCTCTTCACGGATGGCTTTGGACCCCTCTCACGAGTGATGGACTACGAGGATCAGCATTGCCTAGCTCTTTATGTCAGGGAGGCCACTATGCTTCGACGAGACTACCTCAGAGACCATCAGCATAGACCGGAGCGTGATAGAGCCCAGCTTGATAGAGCTCAGGCACACGCTATACCAGAGGACAGAGACCAGGAGGAGCACGAGGAGGTCAGAGCTCACACAGGACACATGCCTCCACCCTGTGGATGTACATATGAGATGGTTTGTAGACGCCGCAGGATCTTGTTACATAGGGGACGTACTCGTCGCTTCATCTCCAGACGATCCAGGATGATGGCAGCTTTTCGGAGGAGACTTACTCATGGAGATCTCGCCCCACCAGCCGCTCACCTCACCTTTGCTCAGATTTGTACTCTCATAGCAGGAGGCAGAGTCGATGGACAGGATTTCCAATATTATTTTGGTTCTCAGACTCCGTGACACCTGGACTTGTATCTTTGCATTGGCATATTGTACTCATCCCCCCATTTTGCACCCAGGGGCGGTTTCCTTGCATCTAGTTTACTTTGTATTTAGGCTCAGATTTGACATTATGTACTTTCACTTGCATTGTATTGCGTGTAGCACTTAGATGATATTCGACGATGCCTCTTCTTTGTGGCACGTTGATTTTGTGCTATCTTGTATGCAGAGTTCTTGATGTCCCATGGGCCCATTTTGGCCTTTAGTGGACAATAATACACTTTCTTTCTTTCTTTCTTTCTCTCTCTTTGATCTTGATGCAGTTGTTAGTAAACTTCAGGTTAGCTTGGTTTTTATTAGAACCAAATTCATCAATAGGATTAAAGAAGGGAAAGGAGTGTCATGTGTAGTTTGTTGTAACTCTCACTTATATGTCACAAGGTGTATGCAACATTCCCTTAAGTTGATTGGGATTTGCACTATTGTTAGACCTTGAGGTAGGCCATTACCCTATACTGAAACTTCTAGACGGTAAGGTTTGAAAGGACTTCACTAGGGTGACGTGTTTTTAATTAGTCATGACATATAAAAGTAAAGAAACGCCTATGGTGCACTAAAATTTGACATTTAGAACACATCTATGCTCTCAATTAAAAACTATAGAATGAGGAGCAATGAACTGTAACAAGCTCACAAGAAATCCCTTAGACCACACAATTCGATTACCCTTCCAAGTTGTATAATTTTCTGGAGGAGTTTCACAAAAGAAATCCAAAAAATGTGCTTCTATATAAAAATATGTTGATATAAATGCATGCATGTATGGCTCCATTAGAAATGCAAGAAATACAAAAGCTCAAAGCAAAATGGTACTCGAGGATGATAATTTTTATGCTCCACACTATTCCATAAAAACACACTTCTTAAAATCTGATTAATAAGAGTATTCTCATAAATCTTATTGCAACATATCTTGTGGCTATTCAAAGGAACATACAAATACAAAACATCTTTGCAGATGGAAAAAGACTACAGAAAGGATTTCATCTCTTATTTTCTTTGAAGATAGTCTTTTGCATGTACCTTAACTCTATGATGCTTTCCTTGATATCTTCTAAAGCTCTATGCATTTTTTTCTTTGTCGGCGCCCGTTCTGCATCTGTCAAAACATATAAAGATCTCTCTCTCTCTCTCTCTCTCTCTCTCTCTCTCTCTCTCCAGCGCATGTGAAGAGAGACCACCTGAAAGATTGCAAAACCTACACTACAATATCATTATCCACAAATAAAAATACATACAACCCCTTATCATGTACCATGCTAGATCATCCATACATACACACCTATGGCGGAATACACATACTAATATAAGCATTGTTTTCTAACATTTCCTCTCAATGTATAAATGCACACCAGTACCACTAACTGGTATTTGAAGTACCGAAGCTTCTCTCCCTAGATCCTTTGTGACTATGTTTGTAGCTTTATCCTCCAACTCACAAATTCCAAACGAGCTACCTTCCCTCCAACCATGAAACATGAATTTATTAGTAGAAACCATTACAATGCTATCTATAATGAGAAATTGTTGTAGGTCCTCCTTGAGAGTTATACCCAAAATTTCCGACGACCATTTTAACGAGTTACACATCTAACATGCAATCTATAAAGTCCTCTATTCAAATCTCCATGGAGAACAATGCGAGCCCTTTTAGGGGAGGCAGGGAAAAAAGTTTTTGTATTATGTCTTAAACATAAGATAAACACCTGAATTTCTAATTACAAATAGTTTAACCAACACAACTGATAAACCAAAAGACTAAGAACAAAAGAAAGCAAATGGAGATCATATATCAGTTATAGATTGGGGGTAGCTTTGAAGTCCTTGATCAATGTCTTGCCATCCTGATAGATAGCCCACTCGCCTTCTTTTTTCACTGCCTTCACCTTTGCAAGCTCTGAGATTTTGTTCTTTAGTGAGTTTTTGTGAGGTCCTCTGCAATCCACATTAGTAGTCCTTCGAACTTGTTGGACTATCTAAGAATCTGCGTTCTTTCATCTCTTGTCGGGAAAGTAATAATTCCATGAGATCCTTTTTTACCAATATCAAAGTCTAAATCTGCCCACTTAATTCCTTGTTTGCTGAGTTTTCTGAAGGTCTCTTCCCCAAAATCTTCTCCTACATTCCAATAGTTTGGTGGGCCTCAATCTTGAGATTTGAGTTAAGTTGTGCCTTTCAGCTGGTTCCTTTAATTCCTTTTGCACCTGTGCACTTTACTTCTCCTCTGAGATTTCTTGAATGTCTCTCTTAAGATGAGTGAGGAGTTGGATTGTTTAGTTTGCTCTTTACTTGCTGAAATCCGTACTGAATTCAGTTCACTATTCTCCTTCTTAACAGGGAGAATCTGCTGATAGAGAAGTATGACTTCATTCGGCCTAGTGTTAGGCAGGGGAGATGCTACTGTTGCAGCATAGGAAGGCTACTTCTGTGGTTTTCTGTCACCCATTGCAAAAACAAAAAATGGCAATCTACAAGAGACCCACTTCTTGCGACACACGTGGAGACCAAACAACACAGATTCTATCTTTGATCCAGATGACAAGAATGTGGCTTATCTTCTAAGGAATAACATTGCTCTTAACTTCAAAGTGACCCGAACAAGCCTTGAAAAGTTATGGTCATTTCTTTGTCTCTGAAGAAACCAATCAGGAGCAACAGCCTTGCAAAATTTCAGGTTTACCTAAGGAAGAATACCGGCCAGAGAAAGACCTCCTAAGGTTCGTTCTGAGTACACTCATCTACTTGGAGGCTCCAAGCTAAGACCAAACCCCCTAGCTAGGCCATGGAGTTCAGCCTAGCTAGGAGCAGGAGAGAAGGGAGTAAGGCAATACTTGCTGCACCAAGCAATGACTTATGTGCCCAAAGCAAGACAATACTGATCTTCACTCATCCAGATCTCCATCTATATAAGCAGCCATGTAACAACTAAAACTTTCCCACCTTGTTCCTATTTTGAGCTGAACCAACTAGTGGATGTCTTGTGCCACAAAATTCTTTTAACAGCTCTCAGGAGATAGTCCTTCAGATCTTGCATGTTTTCAATTTACGAATCCGAGATATTAGCACGAGTGTGTGTCAAGCATATCAAAGGTGCTACAAGTTCTCGATAGTAGAGACGTGCTTTGAGTTACTTTCCCTAGGAATTTTCATAGGCCCACTATTTTGCATGTTGAACATTCTCAAAAGTTTCATTGCAGATCTACTCTGTAACATTAGAAATACTATTAGCTATATATATATATATATATATATATAGCCAAAGCAATTATGTATTCGCCTAGATTTGATGTATCAAATCTATGTACAAAATGATATTTGATTTAATCTATAAACTGTAGATTACTGCATGTAATGATTAAGTTATTTACGTTCATGATAATATGATAGCTTCATAAATATGAATTTGCCTTCGCATTACTTTTGACAAAGCTAGTCTATGTGATCAAGCTGTTTGTTAGAGATCAGAAGATGTGTTCCTGAATTGTTCTTTCTCTATTTGCTCACATCCTTCTAGCTACATTATGGGGACACCCTCTTCATATACATCGTTAACGCATGCCAATTTGGTGAACATTTAATGTACTTCATAACCATAATGAAAAATCAATGCAATGCACTCCTTACAATCTGTTTTTGCAATAGAACAATATGTCACCCACCTTTATAATCTTCAAAGCTGCCATTTGCCTTATACTTTACATTTTCAAAGTATGGTTTCGCCACTAAGAAGGTCTTGAGGCGGTTTGAAAATGGAATGGCATTGGGCAGCAAATGATACAACAATAGTAAATGAATAGATACAATTGTAGTGTAGGAGAAGCTCCTTGAAGGTGGGGGTGGAGACTGCTGGCTCAAGTCCCTTGCATGCCACTAGATGGTCATGTGGTTCCCACACTGAAGACAATGCTAAGGGACAATTCAACTAGATCCCCTATATCACTCTTCATTATGTCATTATACTTTCTCTATGCCTAGTAGTTGACCGTTCTTTTTTTTCTAGAACTTGAAGCCTGTTTGAAGTTTGCAAATTCGTGCAATATTTCTTAAAAACAATTCATAATCCGTCCTACTAGGCCCAAGTTTATGATTACATAAACATCCTTCAAAAATTACAAAATTTATCCAAGTTTTTCAAGCTCTTATCTTGGGTTTTCTTAGTGTCTTCAGTTTCCTATGTGTTTACCTCAAAGGTAAAAGTAACAACTTTCAGACTCTACCATGGTTGCATGATGATCATCCTTAGTAACACACTAAAATACTCACTTTCTTTGGAGGCGGGCCTGTTGCAACCAAATCCCGCCTCAATTTCAACACACACACTCATGGCAACATCACGTGTTTAGAGTGTGCTTGTCTTAGTTCTATATTTATTTCAGTGAGCAGTTAGTAGGAGAGAGAGTGAGTTAGGCTTCTGCCTATTACACTAGAGCATGCTCTAGAAGGAGAACACGATGGTGGTACAATATGTAGTCGAGGGCAGAGTGTACCCTCGAAATTCAGCACCATGCAATTGGTTGCTCATTGCAGCTGACTGTAGCATGCAGATGGAGCTGCCATGTAAAAATGGGCTGCATATGGCTGACGAACCTTCTAAAGGGAGGCGATGGAGGTTTAGGTGTGGTTGCTTGAGCTCTTGAGTTTTCTAATTATGAGGACTGAGATTTATATATCTAAAGACTGATATCATGTAACATGTTGTAACTCGTACCTTCTAGATAGTAGCTTCTATGGCACATGTGTATGCTACCATTATGCATAATGCATGCAACATGCTTTACAATTAGCATGTATACATTTATAAAGTCTCTCTCTCTCATACTCTGCCATTGCAGCCTCGTCAACACCCAGCCCCTATGCATTGGCATTCAAGCGGAGGATCAGCTCAGACCCAAAGGCGCAAATCTACTACTTACAGCAAGAAGTAAGAGAGCTCATGCTGAAACTCAGCTTGCAGCCCTTAGAAGAAAGGTGAAGGAGGTGGAGAGTAATGGCAACCAAGAAATCATTGCAGAGATCATATACAAATGTAGCATATCTCCACCGGCACCAATGCTTGTCTCCATGATCTAGGAGACGATCACCACTCAAGTCAGCTCAGCCAAAAAAGGATGGCCATCATGGCCAACAACAAAATTAATAAGCAGATCTTTATGCGGAAGTAAAAGAGCAGAAAGCCATAGTACAAAATACGATCTTACACTTTGGGGGGCTGCAAGAGGACTGCCTTGGCTGCCTTAATGACGAGGAAAGGTACACAGAAGACAAAAAAAAGCACACGCCTCAAGAAGGGAATACTAGAAGGTGAATGGGAGGAAAATGACATCAGCTGTATCATTCAAAAGGGAGATAAGTGTAGGTTTATTTCAGGGAGAGGGCAGGAAGAGATAAGATCCTCCCATAGACAAATAAGCTCAAGGGTACAAGGATTTGGATATTTGAGGAGCTCACTCCGACCCAGCTCACTCCGACCCAGCTCAAACAAAGGAATATTGAACTGACTAACGTGAAGGATTCACGTAAAGCATGGAAATGGGTGGTCTACCGAGGTCCGAGACAGACTAGCATTAATTAGAGATTGCAAATCTAAACCCAAAGACTCCCAATCTTAAACTGATGTTATAAGAGCCACTTTATTCTAGGACTAGAACATAGATCTGTGCTATAATAATCTTGAGCTGAGATGCCCTGTGCACTCCTCGATTCTCTGACACTCAGAGATGTAGTGGCTACTCTTTTTTGGTGTGTACTTTGTCTCATAGGCCACGAAGAGGCATCGTCGAATATCATCTAAGTGCGTAGCACTTAGTTGATATTCGACGATGCCTCTTCTTTGTGGCACGTTGATTTTGTGCTATCTTGTATGCAGAGTTCTTGATGTCCCATAGGCCCATTTTGGCCTTTAGTGGACAATAATACACTTTCTTTCTTTCTTTCTTTCTCTCTTTTCTATACATAGGTCGTTGCTGCGGGTTTGTAGGCTGTCACTTCTCCTGTAGGGGTCTGTAGTTGTCGCTGCTACTGCAGGTTTGTAGGTCGCTGCTACTATAGATTTGTAGGTCACTGCAACTGGAGGTCGTGGCTAGAGGTCATCATTATCATACATATGTAGGTTGCTTCGAATGTCATCATATATCGTTGCTTCATAGGCCGTGTCATAGGTCATTGCTGGCGTAGATCTCTATCTCAAAACTTTGTTTCTCCTTCCTTTCTTCTACTCCAAGTTGGCCTGAATCCCTGGCCCAACTCAGGGGTTAGCTTCAACAGAGGGGTACCCAGATAATGTGGGGTTAAAGGTCACTGTGCCTTAACCCCAGTTATGTACAATACTCAAACACATATATAAATGAATGAAAAAGAAGATTAGGGTGGTTCTGCACCCACCAAACTTGTGTGGCTCTCTCTCTCTCTCTCTCTCTCTCTCTCTCTCTCTCCTTCTTCCGTTCTTGCTTCCGTTGAGAGCACTCTCAACTGGTATCAGAGCCTGGGTGATCTAGCTGAGCGTGCGTGAATGCTTGGAAGCTCAGCAGCTCTGTGAGAGGAAGGAGAAGCTCTGTGGGAAGCTTTGTGGGCGACTTTACTTGCATCCGAGTGTGCAGAGACCTTGGAGAAACCTTTGGAAAAGTCACTTTGGCTTTGCGAAGTGGTTTTGAGAGCCTGTTAAGAGCTTTCAAAGAAAAAGTCGTTTTTTGAGCTTTTTCATGTTCCGTTCGATGACAGAGACTCCGTATTGACTTGTAGAGGCAACTATTGCTTGCTTTTGGTGTCCACTTCACTTCAGAAGCTTGGAAACACCTTCATTCTTGAATCTGGGATCATTTCAGTGAATTTCTGACTCACTGTGTCAGTTCCTGCGTTTTTTGCCCGGGTGTTGGAACTCAAGTTTGGAGCAACCATTTGCAGATCTGTCAGTTCCGGTGGACTCAGGAGGTCCTAAAACTTCTATGTTGCTCATCATTCACACTCTGGTGGAGTTTACAGATAGCTCTGTTTCCAAAAACGTTTTTCAGTCCGTGTGTTGGACCCAGTGATTGAGACCACGGTTTCCAAAACCGTGTGTCCCATTGCGTTCCGGACGCCCAAAAACCCCTACCTATCAGTTCTTGCGTGATTCGGTGGAGGATTTTCAGAGTTATAAATCTCTGTGTATTCGATTTCGTCTCTCTGTTATGCATTTTTCATTCTAAGGTTTTGAAACCTTAGATTTATGCCACATGGCAGTGGATAAGTGTTGACTCCCATTTCTCACTCATCGGTTGGGATTTTGGAGTTCTGGCAGAAGAGAGATATTTGCAGATTTTCTTGCTGAGTCCGATTATGCAATGGCGCCCATGTTTTGAAGCATCTCAGGTTCTATTTTCGGTAGCGCTCATTACCGTGGGACTATGATTTCTTGAGCATACCTTATGCAGATCACTCTGGTTGCAGTTTGAGCAGTGTGCGCTCATTCGTGGTATGCATTGGGTTGCAATGGATGATTTATAGGCCATTTGGATGCATTGCAGTCTTGTTGGATGCGCTGATAGGCCCAAATTGCCTTGTGGGATGCTATTTTTATGGACGCTTTGCACATGGATGCTATTTTAAGCTGAGGGACAGCTTTGACACATTGCAGGTGATGCATTGATAGTGCTATGCTCTCTTGGATGAGATATTATTGATGCATATGCCAGTGGACGGTGTTTATGCTTGAGTCATTTGGCACTTATTGGCATTTTCTTTTGGGCCAGATTTGCTCATATGGATGCATAGTATATGCACATGAGTCAGATGCATCTTTTGATGCTTTGAGCTTTGAGTTTTTTGTGATATTTTAGTCTATTGTGGCATACACATTTGGGTGCACCTAGTATTTGGTGTGATTCTCTCTTGTAAGCACTAGCATTTGGGATTTTGCTTTATTCGCATCATGGCATCCTCTTCCATGTCTGAAAAGGAGTTTTTCAGCATTAAAAAGTTTGATGGGTCAAACTTTTCTTTGTGGAAAGAACAAATAAGAGATGTGCTTATTCAAAAGAAGCAGATTAAACCCTTGGCAGGTATTGAAGCTAAGCTTGCGGATATGTCTGAGGATGATTGGAATGAGTTGGATGCATTAGCAAAGTCTACTATTAGACTTCATCTTGCAGAGTCAGTTTATTTCACAGTAGTAAATGAGCAGACTACGGAAGATTTGTGGAAGAAACTGTGTGCCACTTATGAGAAGGAAACTGCCTCTAATAAAGTTTACCTCATGAAGAGGTTGTTTGAGCTGCAGATGAAGGAAGGGGTCTCCATTGCTTCTCACTTGAATGAATTCAATATTATTTTCAGCCAGCTTCAGGCTCAGAAAATGAATTTTGATGCAGAGACTAAGGCAATATTTCTCTTATGTTCATTGCCATCCTCATGGGATACCTTCTGTACAGCTGTCAGTAACTCTACACCTGGTGGAGTACTGAAATTTGATGATGTTGTGGGTAGCTTGTTGACCGAGGAGATTAGACGGAAGTCTATGGATGGCAACAAGCAGGATGCAGCCTTAAATGTGCAAAGGGGCAGATCACAGTTCAGGGGGAAGTCCCAAGAAAGAGTGAAGTCACGTAGCAAATCCAGGGCATGGAACATTGAGTGTTACCACTGTGGCAAGAAGGGCCATATGAAAAAGGATTGCTACAAGCTAAAAAGAGAGCAAAGGGATAAGAAAAAGAATGCAAATTGGGGTGCAAATCAAAAGGAAGAGAGTCCAAGGGAGGACAAAGAAAAAGTGAAGATCGAGGAGATCAATGCAGTCACACGTGATAGTGACAATGATGTTCTCTTCATGTCTAGTTTATCTGCAGAGTTGCTTAACACTTCAGATGATGCATATTCCCAGGATTGGATTTTGGATTCTGGTGCTTCATTCCATGTTACTCCCCATAGGGAATGGTTCTCCACTTATGATAGTGGAAAGACAGGTTGTGTGCATCTTGGAAATGACTACGCATGTGACATAGTGGGAGCAGGTCACATAAAGTTTTCTTTTGCAAATGGGTCTGCATTTGTTTTGAAATATGTGAGACATGTGCCTAAGCTGCCCAAGAGTCTTATTTCAGTGGGTCAGCTAGATGATGCTGGTTTTCACACCACTTTTGGCTTTCAAAGTTGAAAAATTCAGAAGGGCTCTATGCTTTTGGCCAGGGGTGCCAAGTGTGGGACTTTGTATCCCTTACATGTATCAGGGGTATTTGATCATGTTGTTGCAATAACCGAGCAGCCAAGCACTTCTTTATGGCATTGCAGGTTGGGGCACATGAGCCAGAATGGAATGAAACTCTTATGCCGTTTGGGTTATGTACCGCATTTGAGTTTCTCTGATTTTGAATTTTGTGAGCATTGTCTCTATGGGAAGCAGACTAAATCAGCCCATAAAAGAAGGGGAAAGAAAGAGTTTGAAATGCTTGATTTGGTGCATTCAGACGTATGTGGTCCCATGCCTACACGGTCATTAGGCGGGGCTGAATACTATGTGACATTCATTGATGATGCAACTAGGAAAGTGTGGGCTTATGCTATAGCTCGGAAGAGTGATGTGTTCCAGGTATTTTAGAAATGGCTGGCCTTGGTTGAGAATCAGTCAGGTAGAACGCTTAAATGCCTACGGACTGACA
Source organism: Dipteris shenzhenensis (assembly GCF_047967505.1). Classification (NCBI taxonomy): domain Eukaryota; kingdom Viridiplantae; phylum Streptophyta; class Polypodiopsida; order Gleicheniales; family Dipteridaceae; genus Dipteris; species Dipteris shenzhenensis. The sequence continues at coordinate 51,457,125 of NC_141608.1, forward strand.
ATGGTGGAGAGTATCTCTCTCATGACTTTCAGCATTTCTGTGATACACGTGGGATTAAGAGGGAGCTCACATCCCCTCGTACTCCAGAGCAAAATCCAGTTGCAGAAAAGATGAACCGTACCATTCAAGAAAGGTTGCAATGCATGCTTTCCAATGCAAGTCTTTCTGGTGGTTTTTGGGCTGAGGCAATGAAGACTGCAGTGCATGTGATCAATAGATCACCTAGTAAGAGTTTGGATGGTGGTATTCCTGAAGAGGCATGGAGTAGCAAGAAGCCCTCTTGCGTATATTTGGGTGTGAGGCATATGCACATGTGCCAAAAGAGCTTCGAAAGAAGCTAGATCCTAAGTCTAGGAAATGCATCTTTCTGGGTTATGGTGAGAGTGGAGAGATGGGCTATCGTCTCTGGGATCCAGAAGCAAAGAAGATCATACGCAGCCATGATGTGGTCTTCAATGAGAAGAAGATGCATAAGGCACCCATGAGGGATGTGAAAATGAGGAGAATCACTTTCCAGGATGTGAATCCACCTGCATATGTTGATATACAGCAAGCTGTCCATGCACCAAATGTGCAAGAAATGGTACCACCAAGTACTCCCACAAATATACAATCAACGGTAGATGATGGATCATCTATTGGTGGAAATGATGAGCCAAATGTGGCTGATATGCAAGTGGGACAGCAAGCTGAAATGCCCTTGAGAAGATCATCTAGAGTGTCTAGACCGCCTGATAGGTTTGTTCCAGGGGTAGACTATGTGATGCTTACTGATTGCGGGGAGCCTTCTTGCTATAGAGAGGCTATGATGCGTGAGGATCAACGCAAGTGGGAGTATGCTATGCAATCAGAGATGAGTTCACTTATGAAGAATAAGACTTGGGACTTGGTTTCTTTGCCACATGGAAAGAAAGCATTGTCATGTAAATGGGTCTACAAAATGAAGGTCACAGGTGATGATGTGCCTAGGTACAAGGCCCGTTTGGTTGCTAAAGGGTTCAAGCAAGAGAAGGGTGTGGACTTTGATGAGATATTCTCTCCGGTTGTGAAGATGACCACACTTAGATGCATGCTTGGACTAGTGGCAATAGAGGATATGGAGCTTATGCAGATGGATGTCAAGACAGCTTTCTTGCATGGGGATTTGCATGAGGAAATTTACATGGTTCAGCCGGAAGGCTTTGAAGAAAAGGGCAAAGAGCATTTAGTTTGCAAGCTGAAGAAGAGTCTCTATGGTCTTAAGCAAGCACCTAGAGAATGGTATCAAAAGTTTGATGCTTTCATTCGGTCCCAAGGTTTTAAAGGTTTTAGAAGGAGTGAAATTGATCACTGCCTCTACACTAAAAGAGCTAAGGATAGTAGCCTGATAATCCTGGCACTATATGTGGATGATATGCTATTGGCTAGCAAGAACACTTATGAGCTAGATGCATTAAAGGCCAAGTTGCATGAGGCCTTTGATATGAAGGATTTGGGACTTGCAGGTCATATTCTTGGTATGCGCATCACGCGTGATCGGAGTAGGAAACTCCTTTGGCTTTCACAAAAAGAGTATGTTACAAAAGTATTGCAGCGTTTCAATATGGAGGGGGGGAAGGCAGTGAGTACTTCATTGCCTCCATATGTGAAACTGAGTCATACAGATAGTCCCAAATCAGATGAGGAGAGGGCCATGATGGCCAAGGTTCCTTGTGCATCAGCAGTTGGGAGTCTTATGTATGCTATGATAGCTACTAGACCAGACATTGCATTTGCAGTGGGAGTTGTTAGCCGCTATATGGCTAATCCAGGAAAGAGGCATTGGGAGGCAGTTAAGTGCATCATGAGGTACATGAAGGGTACCAAGGAGATGTGCATTTGCTTTGGTAAAGGAGACATGCGTGTACTTGGGTACACAGATTCAGACTATGCAGGGCATGTGGATAAGGGCATGTGGATAGTAGGAGATCCACTTCTGGTTATGTGTTCACCTTTGCAGGTGGTGCAGTGTCGTGGATGTCTCGCGCACAGAAGTGCGTTGCTTTGTCTACCACAGAGGCTGAGTATGTTGCAGCCACAGAGGGTTGCAAGGAGGCTATATGGCTTGATCGGCTAGTGGGAGATTTGGGGATTCATACAGGTGTACCGACATTGCATAGTGATTCCATGAGTGCTATTCAGCTAGCACGGAATCCGGTCTTTCATGCAAAGACCAAACACATTGAGGTCAGGTACCATTTCATCAGGGAGGTACTTGAGGACAAGCGCATAGAGCTTGTCAAGGTTCATACAGATGATAACCCTGCAGATATGCTGACGAAGAGTCTACCTAGTCAGCGGTTTGAGTATTGTCGTGTATTGATGGGCATTGGATAGTATGCTCACTGGTTGTTCTCCCTTAAAGGCACATTGTCCTTTAAGTGGGAGGTTGTGGGGTTAAAGGTCACTGTGCCTTAACCCCAGTTATGTACAATACTCAAACACATATATAAATGAATGAAAAAGAAGATTAGGGTGGTTCTGCACCCACCAAACTTGTGTGGCTCTCTCTCTCTCTCTCCTTCCGTTCTTGCTTCCGTTGAGAGCACTCTCAGATAATCGGAGGCCACCATGGAGTTCTTGAAGACAAAGACTTTTGCTACTTCGACCACCACCGAATAACACTCCTACTCAGCTGTTGAGCTGCTTAAAAACCCACCCCCTACGCAAAGACATATTAAGAGACAAAGTCTATTTCAGATTAACTACCTACATTAGTATATCCGTGTAGCTAAACTAGCCTACAACATGCTATTTTAACCCTAGTTTCACAGCCTAGGTATGCAGAAATGAGAGCAGCTGAATGTAGATGGATAGGACAGCATGTAAATAGATAAATCCATGTGCCGAATCATTGAAGTACCTGAAATCAAAAGTAGAATCCTCAGCTTGTGATTGACTGCGCAAGCAACAGGTTAGGAAGAGAGTTCCTAGGTTAGGAGGGTAAGTCCTAGTTCAGTTTAGTTGAATTCAGCCAAGAGCATGGAGGCTCAGCTGGAAATGAATGAGTATTAGATTGCAATTCAAGAATGGATGTGAAAGATGAGTACAAAGTACAGCAAGGGTCACCATTTATAGGAATAGGCCTGAACAAAATACATCTATGCTTATGGGATAGCCACCCTAGGATGCCACATGGCAACATTAGGTTTCCCCACTAAAATACTATTTATTTATTGAGTCTTTTAGAAGCTAACTAGAGTAGAGGTTACTAAGTAAATTTGACCTTTGTTACAATCCACCCTGCCCATTGAAAATTTGGCCTCAAATTTGCAAGGGAGCTGTAACAACAAATTACAATCATAGAGAGAAAAAGAGTATGAAGGTAGCAGTAAGTCCAGCTGCTTCTGTTGGTAACAATGAACCACCAGTGGATGGCTCCTGGACACTCCATAGCCTTTCGGAAAATCTGCCATTGCTGGGCGCCCTCATAGAAACACGAACAGCTTCCCAATAGTCCTCCATTGTGCACTGATTTATTTGAAACAACTCTGCCTTCATCACCTGGGACCACTTGCTAAGCTCTCACAAACTACACATACGGCATTTAATGCATCTACTTGAGCAAGTCCATTCGAACACACTGTGGAAACCCGTGATGAACCCTTGGAAGTCTCCAATTTTTTTGGAACTGTATGTGCTGGATCATCATGAACCTTAGATATTTTTCCTGGATGTATCAAGGCACCTTGAGATAACGTCTCATATCCACCTGCCTCCATTGTTGTTTATGTTATAGCAGAGGTATTGAGTGGAAGTCTTGACAATAAACGTACAAGAACAGTTGCCCAGATAGTGTTAATACCTGTCTTTCACTGTGAGTTCTCTTCACTTGCAATCTCCAACTGTAGATGATGGTGAATGAAGAGCTCAGCACTTGAATAATGAGGAGCATGGGAGAACAGCCAAACATATCTCAACTAATGCTGCATTCCCGTCTCCTGCAGTGATATAGGCATCACATATGCTTCCATTGTTGTATTATGAACACGTCATTCCACAGCACCAGCATTTTGAGCACCTGAAAAAAAGATTGGGCGAGGCCTGCTCATTACTCAACTTGGAAGCAGCAACAAAATCCTTGTCTTTCCTAGGACTGCCGTCCGGAAAACGACAGTCACTGTCCTCCACATTCCACAGCACCAGCATTTAGAGCATCTAAAAAAAAGATTGGGCAAGGCCGGTTGATTACTCAACTTGGAAGTAGAAACAAAATCCTTATTTTTCCTATGACTGCAATCTGGAAAATCTCTTGCAACTTCCACATAAATTCTTCAAAGATTCACTTTCTAATCTTGAGTATCCCTCATATTTCTGCTAACAATCCTATTATAAGTCCCATTTTCTTGTTCCCTCCCGATGCACACACTTCTAGCATCATTAGAATCCTTCTTAGCAAGAGAATGAGGCACACTGCTTGAAAGGTCTGAGTTCTGGTAGTGTTTAATTGAGGACTGCCAAGTAGATCCTTGTTCCTACAATCTCCTGTCTTGACAGCTTATGTGGAGGCAGGTCCTTGTAGCTGTTCTAAGATGCAGCAAAATCTACCATGGGAAGCAGAACATGCATTATAAGAATCTTCTCAGTAGGATTCAGACGTTTCCAGTATCTTTAATGAAGGCTGTCAAGCCCGAGAAACAACAGTTGTGTAAGGCATTTGCTCCTTACATGTGGTGGAATAACTATTTCTTTCAAAGCTAGAGGATCAAAGAGCAACACTATTTCTAGTGCCAACAGCAACTGAGAGACTTTCTAGACCAAAGGCTTGATTGATCTCATGGTGATGCAGTGCATCACTCAGTTGTGAGCTGTCATGAGACTTCAGGATTGAAGAATCCTTGGCCTTGATTTGGCATACCAATGTGCAATTGAATTCTGTCTAGACTTGACAACACAACAATGTCAGGATCATGCAAACTTTGCTTATCCAAAGTTTCCGAGTCTTGAGCTTCTCCCACAAACATTGCTGGCAATCGTGGCAGTGCTGGAGCTATACAGCAACGTGTGTTTTCAAATGGTGCATCCATCATACCCTTCTCATAAAGTCCAACTTTACAATAGGAACAAGGCAATGATGTCTCCAATCTATCACATCATTCAATCACACCTTAAGCTCCCATAAAAGCCTCTTGCTATCAAGGGTAAACTTGAGCTAGTACAAGAAATCTCCAATGGGTAGGGCATCTATATTCTTCTCTCAGCAAGATCAGTAGCCATTTTGCATACCCATCAGGTGTGACACAAGTGAATTTCAAGTAAGAGAATGGACAGGTCATCACCATTAGTTGTGGAATTGCACAAGGAAGAGACACCTGGTCAAAGGGAAAAGAGGACTCCAAATGGTCAGAAGCCCCCCTCATAATCAAGAACCGTACGTATAACCTGTTGGGATCATATAAGGATTTTGCAAGCTCAGCAAGGATATACTTAGCATTGATTGCAACTTGTATCTCCAAAGTACCGAAGTTTTGCATCAATTTCTCCTTTACTGCATTTAGACCCTCAGCTCCACCAGAATCAGATGCTGATCCCCAAGGCTCACCTTTCCTCAATAATAAGTCATCATGTACAACCCTTCGCGTGGGTTCTGGGCTGATGCCGAACTCTCCTCATTACTAACAACTTCTGATTGCCTTGTATTAGCACTATTAGCTTCACAGGTCTGTTCATAGTGCTCTGCTTGTTGATCAGTAAATAAGCCTGGCTGGCAGGGATATTGCAGCTTATGTGGCTCAGATGATTAGTGCAATTCCTTTGCCATACCCTAATCCCTTTGATGCTCGTTCTCCAACCAGCCTAAGTCCTGGTTGCCCTAAATCTGGAAAGCTTGCTCCACCTGCACATGTAGTAGCAAAGACACCTGATCTCTCTGCAGCTTGGAAGGATGTTGTTGACCAGTTAACATGCTCAAGGTGTCCTGATCTAGAAGAGCCTTACGGGAATGCTGTGCATGGGCATCTAATATATCAGTAGAGCACCCTTTTATGCCACGTTGCTACTGCTGAAGTAGTACTGTAGAGCCTAGGCTTGGAACTGAAGCACTACCATGATATATAAGGCAATGTTAAAGACAAAATGCTGGGAGAGCATTAAGCCTTGCTGTTCAGAGAGCACACCAGGGATAGGGATAATCTTTTCTTGTGTTGCAGCCAAAGAGCTTACATTATTACCAACTATAAGTTCTGTTAGTAAACTCCAATTGTACAACTCCCCACTCTCAACAATGATGTCAGCATCAGGATCTGAGTCATCCTCCCTAGCCTGCTCCATAGGCTTTTTCCCTTCATGGACCTGGCTCCTACTAAGCTGATCAAGCTTTTTGTTCATGGTGGCAGAGGAGTTCTGCATTCTCAAACCATCGGCCATAATCTCGATGGTCATCTCTTTGCACACCTGTAATATAGGGTCTAGATTTCCATTAGTGTTTTGCTCTTGGGCAGGGCATCCTGGACTCCCTCACTGGAGCCAATGCCCAATCTGGTAGAATCTATCACAGCATCATCCTCTGGAATGGGGTCAAGGTCCCCCATCTGATGCTTCCTATTTTGGCTTCCAGGCCTACTTGCAAGCATGATAGGATCCAAATGAAGCTTCATATAAAAAACACTGTTTAGGTTTTTGTTGGAGGGATTAAATCACTGTCTAACAGTAGATTTGCTGCCAAAACACTGTCTGCTCACTGTGGAGCCTTAGAAACACTGCATGAACACACAGTCTTTGTGAAAGCAATATTTGCAGACTATTTCAATTCTTTATTTGCACACTATGTAAACCAAGCTGTTTAGAGACACTCTGTCGGACTTATAAATTGTTTGAACAGCCAATTCTCTGCCAAAACACTGAATAGAAGCCTAGTCTGAAACACTTTTTTGGACAATTACTGTCTGAACAGAAAATTCTAACTGGCCAGAGTAGCAGATTCACTGCCAAGTGGTAGTTCTAACTGGACAGTTACACAGTTAACCCAGTTTGACCAAATTAGGGCTCACTTCTCCAACCAAGGTTCAATTTAGGTATGAATGGAATAGAGTAGAGAAGAATAACAGATAAAACTGAAAAGCCCCAATTTAGGTACAGAAAACCTTCAATTTACAATATTTGGACACCGAGTTCAAGGTAACTGAAGGGACAAATGATCTGTGATGGTCCAAAAACTTGGTGCAGGTGTTCCTGGGGCAGAGGTGATCTTGTTCCTGCAGAAACAACAGGATTTGAAGCAGTAATCTACCACATTGTTGCAGATTTCCAATTCTGACTGCGCCACGTGATTCTACGAATTCTTGGGTCATATTGGAGATATCATAGTCAAAGAGTGTTAGTGTGTAGTACTAGGAGATCTACTACTAGTCTATATGTGTGAGTCTTGTGTGAGTGCCACGTGTCATCATGGGACTTATCCCATACACACTAGGTGCTAGTGTGTGAGTGAGTAGCCTATAAAAGGCTTGTACTTCACTTGTCTTGACATACTTGATAAATGAATGAAAGCCTTCATTATGTCTTCATTTGAGTATCACTTCTTCACTCCCTAGCCTCTCTCTCTCTCCCTCTCACACCATGTTTCTAACATGGTATCAGAGCAGGTCAGTCCTGCCCTAGCCCACCTTGCCACATCATCACCTTCTTCAACAAACCCTAATCCCTAACTTTGCTCAGCCGCCTCTCCTATGCAGCCTGCTCATTTCCGCCTCTAGCTGCCTCCTTCCCTCAGCCGTTTGCTTCCATTTCTGCCTGTCCACAGCCCCCCTCCATTGCCGCCTTCATACGAGACCTTTTGGAGATTTGGCCGCTGCTTCACAACCTTTATTGCTTGCTGGCCCGCAGTTTCTGGAGGGAGAGTAGATAGGATTAGATGTCACATCAAAAAGGTATATAGTAGGGGGTGGATGGAGACTTATATAGTCCCTCCACATTTCCCACCTAAAGGGCCTCTAACTTGGCCTCTTTTTCCCCTTCATTACAGCCATCCCTTCCCATAGAATTTTGCCCTCTAAATTCTCTGGCTGCCATGAGTTCTTATCCTCAGGGTGTCCCTGCCAATTGATGAGATACTCGGTGTAGACCTTGTTTCGGAGTACGTGATCCCTGAAACCCATGATGCGCTCCGGAACATAGAGTATGTGGCCGTCCTCATCCATAGGTGGTAGCTCAGGAAGGACTTGGACATGCTGTCCGACATGTGGCTTCAGCAAGGACACATGGAAAACATTATGAATCCTGGACGCCCTAGGTAGCTCCAACTCATACGCCACCTCGCCAACTTTGTAGATGATCCTGTAGGGACCGTAATACCTGTGAGCAAGCTTCATGTTGGTGTTACCTTTCAGCAAGGCATAACGGTTCTTATGGAAGCTTACGTGCACATAATCCTCTTCTTCAAAAGACAGATACCTCCTGTGTTCATCCACATACTTCTTCTGCTTGGCTTGGGCATCCTGCATATTCTTTTTAGCCAATTGCAGAAGGGCATCCATACTCTCCAAGTCATTTCTTGCTTGCTGATTTTTCATAGCCATGTCTGCAACTAAAGATGGCATATCCACTGTGCATCCATACATAGCCTCGAACGGGCTCATGCCAATAGAGATGTGCTTGGTACTGTTGTAACAAAATTCAGCAAGTGCCAAGCACTTATCCCAAGACTTCTGTGTGTCATGACAAAAATGCCTCAACTACTCCTCCAACCATTTGTTCACCCTTTCTGACTGTTCATCTGTCTCAGGGTGGTAAGCAGTGCTAGGTGTAAGAGAAGTACAAACTGCTGTAGATAACTCCTGCCAAAAGTGACCCATAAATTTTGCATCTCTGTCGCTGACAATCTCCCGAGGGAAGCCATGATGCTTAAAAACATGATCGATGAACCGCCAAGCAACCAACGATGCTGAATAACGGGTCTTAGTGGGTATGAAATGGGCCTGCTTTGTCATTCTGTCAACCACCCCAAAAATACTATCCCATCCCCGCTCTGTGGAAGGCAACCCTGTGATGAAATAAATAGCAATGTGAGTGCATTTGCCTTCTGGAATAGGTAATGGCTGCAAGAGACCCGTGGGTAACCGGTTGTCCACTTTATTCTGTTGGCAGGGCAAACATTCACTGACAAATTTAACTACATCCCGTCACAAGAAAGCTCTGTTTGACCTTTTCATATGTCTTAGTAATACCCACATGTCCTGCCATAGGAGATGAGTGCATTTCTCGTAAGACCAGCGGTCGGTACTTTGAATCTGGCACCAAATAAATTCTTTCCTTGCACCACAACAGCCCATTATGCAGCTTAAATTCAGCATGCCCCTGGCTCGATGGCCTCTCTAACTCCACAATTATGGAAGCTGCCTTAGAATCCTGCATGTCTTCTTCCTGAATACCATGAATCCACTCTTGGTAGATGGTAGAAATGGTAGACAAACTGCAAGCCCACATACGGGATCAGGCATCTGCAACCACGCTTTCTTTCCCTTTCCTGTACTCAATGTTGAAATCATAAGACTGAACCTTAGCCAGCCACCTCTTCTGCTTCATTGACAAGTTGGGCTGCATAAGGAAAAACCTGAGTGTCCTATGATCTGTCTTAACCTTGATTTTGCAACCGTACAGGTAGTGGTGTCATTTTTCAAAAGCATGTAGGATAGCTAACATCTCCTGATCATACACATGATAATCCAGTTCCTTGGCATCCAATTTCCTGCTTTCAAAAGCAATTACCCTGTGTTCCTAACTTAGCACAGCCCCTAATAGGGCGAATTTCAGGTCTTCAAAGCTGCGCTGTGCATTTGTAGACCACATAAAAGCATCCTTCTTCAAAAAGTCTGTCAAAGGGGCTGCCCTCTTGGCAAACTTGCGAATAAAGCGCCTATAGAAGGAAGTAAGACCTAGAAATCCCCTCAGCTGAGTAGGGTTGCGTGGCTGCAGCCAATCCTCAATGCATTTCACCTTTGCAGGATCCACTCGAATGCCATCCTTGCTCACAATGTGACCAAGATACTCAACCTCTTGTGCCATAAAAGGCTTTAGCATAAAGCTGATGCAACCTATTTTTTCCAGCACTTGCTTGAAATGTCTGATGTGCTCCTGCTTATCCTTGCTGTAAATGAGGATGTCATCAAAAAATACCAGCACGTATTTGAAAAGGAGAGGCTGCAAAATATTGTTCATGAGTGCCTGGAAGGTAGCTGGTGCATTGGTCAATCCAAAAGGCATCATCTTGAACTCATACAGTCTCTTCTCTGTGCGAAAGGCTGTCTTGTGCTCATCCCCAGCTTTCATTCTAATCTGATGATAGCCGGACCTCAAATCAATCTTAGTGATAAACTGAGCACCCTTGAGTTCATCCAACATGCCATCTATCCTAGGGATTGGAAACCTGTTCTTGATGGTGACCTTATTCAAGTCTCTGTAGTCAATGCACATATGGTAAGAACCGTCCTCCTTCACCAGAAGCACAGGGGGTGCAAAAGGAGAAGTGCTATGAGTGATAAAACTCTTCTGAAGTAAGTCCCTCACTTGAGTTGCCATAGCATGCGAGCTGCCCATGGCATTTCTGTGCTTTCCAGCATATTTAGGCTCGAATACTTCTGCAAGCTGAGCTGCCCTCTCAATTGTTTGAGGGTTATGTGCCTTCACATCTGCAGCGAGAGAAGAACTTAACCCATGGATGAAACACAGCAGCTTTCCCTTTTCAGATACGTCCTGCACAAACAAGGAAAGCCTCCAAAAGCGCTGCAAATACTCTTGGACCGTACCAGTCTGTGACAAGGCATAAAATTCAGCCAAGTATTGATCCAATACAAGTGGAGATACAAATGTAGTGACCATCAATTCTTTGAAACCCCTCCAAGTGGTTGGTCTCTGAGGCGAATCCCTCATGTATTGCCACCATGTGTGGGCATAGCCCTGCATATGCATACCTGCAAAAATGATGCGCTCCTCCTTAGACTTGGGGTAGAAGCGGAAATAGTCTTCCAACTTCGTGAGCCACTCCTCCTCAAACTTGGGGTAGAAGCGGAAATAGTCTTCCAGCTTTGTGAGCCACTCCTCCAACTCATTGGGAGTGCGAGTGTCCCCTTTAAACTTATGCATTGTGAGTTTGTCCTTCATATCCTTGGTTGCATAATTCTTGTGTGTGACCTCCAGAAGTGCGGGCATCATCACGCTTCAAGTTCACATAATCGGGGAAGGGCATCTCAAGTTTGACGGCCTCAGGTAGGGTAGGGCCCTGTATGAACGCAAAGAATCTGCCAACAGTGGCTTGCTGCCCACCACCAACCCCTTGCTGCGTAGAAGCTGCTGCCATCTGATGCACTGGCTGTGTCTAGCTATATGTGCTCGTTCGAGGAGCGATAGGTGCATGAACCCCGGGCTGGCTCTCTCTGCCAAATGCATCTCTCCGAAATGATGGCATACCAAAGGGCTGAGAAGAGGACTAACCTCCCTCCCCATATAAACCCAAGCCAGCTCCAGGCATACTCGCTGGTGCGGTGAAAGGAGCACTAGCCGGATGCACACCAAAGGGTCGGCCCAAAAGAGACGGCTCAGCCTGCATAGATGCAGAAAGCTAAGAGACAAAAGATGGCCTGACATCGTGCAAGAAGGCGCTCTGTGGCACAAAAAATGCATCGTCTATGTCCAGATAATCCCCAAGCTGGAGTACATGCAATGGTCCAGAAGACTGAAGCTCATAGGCACGACGGGCATCTGCCAAAAAACCCTTGCGTGGAGCAGACAAAACATCATGACCGTCTGAATGGTCCCCGTGCTGGGGTACGGGCTGCTTACCCTTATCCTGCATAGCAATGGCAGATGTGATCTGCTGTCCCATCTGGACAAGAGCCGTATCCTGCATAGCCATGGCTGTGGTAAGCTGCTGGCTAAACTCCTGTCCTCTCTGGTGGAAAGCACCCTGGAGCATAGACGAAAGGGCATCCAGAAACTTCGTCTGCGCTGCCTGCACTTCCCGGGATGCAAGAGAGAGAGGATGAGTGGAAGGAACCTCTGCACCACCAGTGGATGCAACCACTGTGGCAGGCACTTACTCATACTAAGCAGTCTCATTAGTGTCATGCAATATATCACAAGGAACACGCTTCGGTGCCATGGTGACTGGCCCTGGAGAGAGGAGCTCGAATGTAGACAAGGAGAAATGGATAGCAAAACCCTGCTGTGATGAGCGCCTCAGATAGTGTGTGGAAAACACAAAAATATTGACGGAGAGGCTCAGAAGAAAGGTCATCGAAGAAGGGGTTTGAATGAGCCAAATTAGGGCTGTGGAGAGCCCCTAAAAGAGGCTCAAATTAGTTTTGCCTCTTTTTTTTTCTTTTTTCTTTTTTTTTTTGTGGGGAGGGGGGGGTCCCTAAGTCACCTAGGACAGTTAGGACTCCTAACAGAATATTGGTAAGACAGTTAGGACATTGACCTAAGGTAGCCTAACTTGACCATTTAACCCTAGTTAGCACTAAGCTAACCTAGCCCAACTAACTGACCCTAAACCCAACCAAACTAACTAAACCTAACCAAAGTAACCCTCTATTAGTCTACCCTAGTTAGCAAACCTTGTAGGCTAAGGTTTGCAGGGAAAAGAGCCACGACGGCGTCAAGTAGGGTGGCACACGGGCGCGGGCGGGGCGGCGAGGGCTTGGAATGGGGCGGGTCGCAACCACTAGACGATATGCACACGGGCTCTAGGTCTCATTGATGGCTCATGTGATGCACACGGGCTCTAGCACATGAGGTCTCATTGATGGCGCACGTCGCACGGGTCTAAGTGATACCTTCAACCCTCGGAATTTGGTGCCACAACCCTCGAGATTTAGACCAACCTACGTCAATTGAAAAGCCAGCAAAGTTTGACGATTGTCCGTACGTGCTTGCAACCAAAAATTTCTCATGTGCTTGGAGCTAGGATTCATTGCAGCTAGGAATTGCTCACGTTCTGCCTAGGCTCACGTGCATCGTTCGGTAGGATTTGGCGTTGACAAGAGCATTGACAGATTTGTGTTGCCTAGGAAGGATAACTTGATGTTGAAGCTAGTTCCGAACAGGGCCCTAAGGGGTGCTCTGATACCAATGTAGTGAAGGGGGAAGGGACAGATTTGGAGATGGGGAGAGAATAGCAAAAGGAAGGAAGGAGCAGAGAGGAGAGGGGGAAAGCGAGAGGAAGAGAGAGAAGGATGAGGGGATAGAGAGATAGAGAGAGGGAGGAGAGAGAGAGAGGGTGTGAGCATAGGCAGCAAGACGCAGAAAGGAGGAGGGAGAGTAGATAGGATTAGATGTCACATCAAAAAGGTACATAGTAGGAGGTGGATGGAGACTTATATTGTCCCTCCACATTTCCCACCTAAAGGGCCTCTAACTTGGCCTCTTTTTCCCCTTCATTACAGTGATGCTGTGTGTGTTTGTGTTGAGTCAAATAAAGGTTCTCAGCCTTGAGTTGTCCCTCTAGATTGAATGTATTTGGAGTCAATAAGAGGTACTCTGCCCTGGGTTGTCCCCCCAAAATGACTGTATTGTCTTTTACTTTGGTTGATGGTATTGACCACCCAGCTCAGAGTAAGGGGGGAGGATGAGTGATGGTTTGCCCTTGCCGGTCTGAGAAGTCACTATCACACGCGAGGTGTAGGATAGTTGGACTTGCTCTTTGCAGTACTGCGATGGAGGGGGAATCGGTCTACTCTTTGTGTGTTAAGTCTCACACTCTTTGCTCTGAAGGGGGGTGTTGGAAATATCATAGTCAAAGAGTGTGTTATTATGTAGTACTAGGTGATCTAGTACTAGTCTATGTGTGCGAGTCTTGTGTGAGTGCCACGTGTCATCATTGGACTTATCCCATATGCACTAGGTGCTAGTGTGTGAGTGAGTAGCCTATATAAGGCTTGTACTTTTGACATACTTGATGAATGAATGAAAGCCTTCATTATGTCTTCATTTGAGTATCACTTCTTCACTCCCTAGCCTATCTCTCTCCCTCACACCATGTTATGGTTTGCCCTTGCCGGTCGCAAGCTAACTGAGAAGTCACTATCACACGGGAGGTGTTGGATAGTTGGACTTGCTCTTTGCAGTATTGCGGTGGAGGGGGGATCCATCTACTCTTTGCGTGTTGGGTCTCACACTCTTTGCTCTGAAGGGGGTGTGTTGGAGATATCATAGTCAAAGAGTGTGTTAGAGTGTAGTACTAGGTGATCTAGTACTAGTCTGTGTGTGTGAGTCTTGTGTGAGTGCCACGTGTCAATGGGACTTATCCCATATGCCCTAGGTGCTAGTGTGTGAGTGAGTAGCCTATATAAGACTTGTACTTCATTTGTCTTGACATACTCGATAAATGAATGAAAGCCTTTATTCTGCCTAGCCTATCTCTCTCTCTCCCTCATACCATGTTTTTAACAGGTCAAACTTGGAAATTTCACTGTAAATAATGAGAGCCTATGATCTGCTGAATAAGCTGAACACAATGATATTGGAATTTTGTCATTCTGAGCACTTTGAAATGTGCACCATGAAAAATATGGAGAAAGAGAGGAGAGTGGAGATGAGGTTGAGAGGGCACAACTAGAGAGCACACCACAAATGACTAATTGTACACTACATTTAGTTGAAAAAATTAAATATATACAGACCCCTTTAGGGTTTCCAACCCTTGTGCCTTTTAGCACTCTCGATTTGGTTTGATTTTCAATATACGACTCATAATTGACTCTCTCTTTCGGCAAGGTGGAAGTACGTGTAAGTGCTATGCACGTATGATAACACATGATGTTGAGATGACTCCTCAGCACCTTCCCTGGAGATCAACATCATAAAGTAGGCCTTCCCTCAAGATGATGATTATAGGAAATGGAAGGAGGACTGAACATTACATTCCATCACACCCCTTTAATGGAAATGTCTTTCTCTGAGTCAAACCAAGAGCTTGTTGGTGCTTCTCGTAAAGCTCTTTCCCAAGTGGTTTGGTAAAGATATCTGCAAGATTCTCTTTGTTGTCACAATGTTACAATGTGATGTCACGAAGTAACACTCTTTCTCTGATAAAGTGCTCTCTGACATCAATGTGCTTTGTGCTGGAGTGATATACTCGATTCTTGGCCAATGCTTGAGCTGATTGACTATCACAGCATATTGTTGTTGCCTTTGACTCAAAAAAATAATATGTTTCTGATACTACCCTTCTAAGCCATATAGCTTTACATGCACCTATTGTGCGTGCCCTATATTCTGCTTCAGTTGAAGACAAAGAAACTGTTTGCTGCTTGTTTGACAACCATGATATAGCACCTTGACTAAGAAAAAATGCATATCCTTGTGTGGATCTCCTAGCTCATGATCTCCTACATAATCACTATCACTGTGACCATGCAACCTTAGATGACTCTTCGATTTGGACCCCTTCAAGGGAGAGACATTGGGTGTCGCAGAGAGTGCCCCAGGAGGTCCGTGTTCCAGGTTTTGGACGCGTTTATGGTCCAACTTGTGGTCAAGGAAGATCTACTTCTTATGGCTGACCGCCCACAGAGGCTTGCCCATTGGCCCATGATTTGAGCACATGTGGGTGGAGGGGCAGTGCCACTGTTGCTCTGGTGGATTTTTGGAGACAATCCCTCACTGCCTTTGGAGCTGTCGTAGCATAGCGAGGATTTTAATGAAAGACCTCAGGATTATGACCCACATGCAGAGCCTTTAGAGGGACTAAACCTGGAGGATGGAGCCTTTAGAGGGACTAAACCTGGAGGATGGAGGCTTGGTTGACCGAGGGAGGTCACGCGTTCCAGATTGATGAGGTCTCTCCAGCTTACCTGATACATGGCCAGAGCATTCAGAGGATAGAGCTCCATGAGGCCGTCCCTTTTGATAGCCCAGATCCTCATCCCCCTCCGGAGGATAACGTGTGGGAGGTAGTATCTAGTATCACCACATGAAACATTTGGGTTGCTCGCTATAGTCTGATGATAGGCGAGCATCCGGTTCCACCCTCGGCTACCTTGGTTGCCATCTGGCAAGATATCATTTACACCCTATGATCCACTTGGGAGCGTGGGACCTCGGGCTCTAGGACAACTATCAGGAGGCGTGCACCTTTCTGTAAGACTTGGCCTGTAGGAGTTTTCTATATTTTTACTCCGCGAGGGATCCACTGGCTGTATACTCTCGCCACTTGGCTGTTAGCTCCTGTACCAGAAATTCCCTAGGCAATGAGTTGGGTTTCTTTGGAACATGTTGGTTTTTTCTTCTTTCAACCTTGATCCGGTTTTTTTCTTTTTCATACTCAGTACCTTCGTGTGAGAATAGAGCAAGCAAGAAAGCAAGCAATCAAGAGAGCAGAGCAAAACGTAGTGTGCAATAAACAAGATAAGATGAGTATAAGTGAGGAGATGGTTTTGTCCAAGTGATAAAACCATACTAATCCACTAACCGTGGTTAGGGGGAGAAACCTCCTAGAGAGGGAAAAGTGCCCCTAACTCACTTATGGATTACATTGGCCACTGCCTAGAATATGCCAATAATTCTAACATCCCCCTGCAGTGCCAATGTGATGTACAAGGAAGTAATCAATCACCAAAAGGAAATAAGTTCAGGGCACTGTGAAATGCCTCAAACTTCTCACATGAAAGTGCTTTGGTGAAGATATATGCAACATTGTCATGTGTTGACATATAGATAATAATGATCTCCCTTGCATGCAACTTCTCTCTAACATAATGATAATGAACCTCAATGTGCTTCGTGCGACCATGAAACACATGATTCTTTGCCACTACTATAGCACTCTAACTATCAATGAGAATTGGCGAAGGACCCTCCAAAAAGAGATGAAGATCAGCAAACAAACGACGCAGCGAAACACATTTAGCTATCGCCTGTGAAAGCTGCCCTGTACTCAGCTTCACATGAGGAAGTAGCCACAATAGATTGTTTCTTGCTCAGCCAAGAAATGCAAGCTTTGCCCAAAAAGAAACAATTACCACTAGTGGACTACCTGGTGTCATAGTCTCCAGCCCAATCTGAGTCACTATAAGCATGCACCTTCTCTTATATCAACTTCTGGATACTTGCTTTAAGCCATAGAGGCATTTCTTGATGGAAAACCTGATGCTCTTTCCCTAGTACACATTCCATCTCTGCTGAGTATCGCTAGTGATATCAGAAATCTTGTGGAGTCCATCTTTGATGCTGGAGCATACGTCTCATCATAATCTTTTCTCTGGAAAAAAAAGTATCATCATAATCTTGACCATATTACTGTGCAAAATATTTTGCAACTAGTATGGCCTTGTATCTCTCAATGCTTCCGTCTAGATTATACTTCAATTTGTAAACCCATTTCTTTGTAATGGCCTTCTTTCCCAAGTGTTGTTTTTATGCAAAGCTTCCATTTCTTCATTCATAGCACTTTGCAATTATCGCTTATCAACTGCATCTTCAAAGTACACTGGCTCTTCTGTAGCCATGATGGTATATGCGAGATGCCCAATGCGTGGCTTATATCTTGTAAATGCCTCATAAGGTGTCATACCTTGAATCGGTTTGATCGGAAGCCGATTAAGCAAGTAGTTTACAGTGGCAATTGCTTCTGCCCACTATTGATTCGAAAGATGTTCTCACTTAGCATTACTCTAGCATTGTCTGCTAAAGTCCCATTCTTCCTTGCACATGTGGATTTCCTTTGAATGCCATTACTTCTGCAAAAGTTCAGGAATGCGGAAGACATGTATTCACCTTCTCTCTCTGATCTCATGACTTTGATCTTTCTGCCTTTTTGGTTCTCTACCATGGCTTTGAATTCTTCAAATCTGAAAAACACTTTAGATTTCTCTTTGAGAAAGTAGACCTAACAATATCTGATATAGTCGTCGATGGAAGTCAAGTAGTAAAGTGAACCATTGATGTAGCAAGTCTGTGCATAACCCCATACATATGTATGTATCAAACCAAGAATACATTTTTCTCGAGAGGTACTTCTCCCAAAATTGATTCTCTTTTGTTTATCGAAGCAACATGCTTCACAAAGTTTTTCAAGAAACTACAATTTCGAGATTCCAAGTGTCATATTTTGATTTCTCAGTTGCATCAAGATTTTAAAATTGACATGTCCATATCCCTTGTGCAAACTTGCAAAAAGTGACATTACTTGCTATTGAGTTGACATGGCATGCAAATCTGGTATTGAAGCTAGCATTTTGAACAAGCGTCCTTCCTTTACTACTTTTCCCACTATCTGATATCCTCTACATTTATCCCGGATTATGCATTCATCCCCATCAAAGATGACTCGATATTTGTGTTTTGTTATTTGCCCAACTAACAAGAGTTCTTGCTAAGCTTTAGAACATAGAGTACATCTTTCATCAATCCTTTCGTACCAATAAAATTTTTCATAGGAACAATGCATTTTCCTTGAGCTGGATTTGGTGTGTTATTTGTAATGTAGATAACATTCTTGGGTGCCATAAAAATAGCCAATAAGGCTTTACAATGAAGACATGTGAGTGCAAAATGAAATGATGTGCAATCTGCCAATACATCTCAACACTCTAAAGTCTGCTCATTGAACTGTGGAAGATCGGGTTTCAAGATATGTTATTACGTAAAACCGCATGTGCGTGTCGGGACCGACTCCGAGTAGGAAATGGTCGCGAATTTTTGGGCATGGCTTCGATTGGCTGCTTAGGAGTTATCTTCTCTATGGATAAACTAATCTACGCTAACATAGAGCTAGACTAACCATCGAGCGATGAAAGCGAGATAGTTTCTTTTCCTTTTGTTCCTTTTAGGTGTGAGATCAGACGCGTCAGTGTAGAGGCTTGAATGTGTACAAGAAGTGGTTTTGATGCCCAGGCTAAAAAGCGTGTGATGCAAGTGTCAAAACCTGTGCACGATGTGACAAGCACATATAGCATGAAGATTGAGCGATTTTCCTTTTTCGAGCACTCTCAATTTTTTCTTGGATCAAGAGATATCGCTTGATCAAGGTGGACGGGCAAAAAGGAGAAAATGATGATGCTGTAGCTATGTTCACATGAAAAACAGTGCTTGTGAAGTACTATGCTCAGGTGGCACTTACGTGTGCATGCATAGAAAAACGGTGCCTAAGAGAGACTGTGTGTCACATGGCAGTGCTAAGGTGGTAGGATGAGGTGGCGATGATGACGTGACTACTGACTGGATGTGATGATGTGGCAGTAGGTGGGTGATGTGGTAGACGAGGCTACCCTGATGACGTGGCGGATAAGCCCACATGGCAGATGGGATGATGATATGGCAAGCAATGCAGTGATGCTGATGTAGCGATCAAGATAGGGTGCCACTTGTCATGTGCGTCGCCAATGCCATAGGTAATAACCTTCGCCAGAATCGAAATATCCGGACGAAATCTTCAAAAGATTCCACCGACGAGTAAAATTCCATCAGGTTGCTGTGGCTTGGCCGTAAAGTCGTGGGGAAGCCTTATCTGCCTTCAGAACTTCATCTATGATTGCCTGCTTGCCAGGCCCTTCGAAAAATTGAAGCTTAGCTGTAACAGCTGCCAAGACCATGCATCCAGTATTCCATGTGTCTTGGCTCACGCCTTGTGTGGGCCCAACATTGACAATCATTCCAGATGTGAAGCAGCTCGAGATTCATCAAGGAAAGGGAAGTGGTTCATCCCAAGCAGATTATGCTTTATCTCTTCAAAAAGGGTACTGGCAACGACCAGCACTTGTACGTAGTCAAGTTCAAGCACAAAAGGGTCCCACAAAGGACCATGGGTTGAAGAGGATTTCTTTGCTGATTATCCTCACCTCCTTTCAGCGTATAAGAAGGTTTTCAACCTTACAAAAAGCATACCAAAGACTTGATAAAGATTGTGGTTTTCCATTACCATCTTGCTACAAGATGTAAAGAGTAAGAAACAGGAGATTCAGGTTACCCCTGAAGCCATTACAACCTTTGATATGTTGAATGAATTAGTTATCATAGCCCCATGCTTTGGGCTCAAAGCGATTAGCCATTTGACATACGGATCAATCTTGAATTGCAAACAATGGCCCATGGCATGCCACACACTGAATACCATCCCCAAATAAATAGCCTTAACAAGTGCCCTCCAAAATTGACTCATGAAATTGAATTCCAGATTAAAAACAATGGCATGTGCCATGCCAAACATAGGATACCACCACCAGATAAATAGTATGGTTGTACCTTTGCATGGAATGAGCGTGATGAAATTTGTTGAACCTATTCATGATGGTGAGGCACATGGTGTTCTTGGAACCAATGGAAAAATTGGTGACAAAATAAATGGTATATTGTTGGAATGGCTGAGCCATAATCACAAGGGGTTACAAAAGACCCAACAATTTCCCATAAAATACCTTCACTTTTTGGCACATTTGGCAATGCACAACATATTGGTGGACGTTGCTCCGTAAATCAGGCCAGAAACAGTTCTTCTACAGGTGATCGCTCTTCGAGGTCTCGGGGAAGATGCACTGGTCTTTGACGTTGTGGACCATGGAGCGGGCTTGCAGAGGTACTTAGACCCTGACCCTCTGCTCTTGGCCCTGGGATCCTGGAGGTTGTGGTTATATGGAGGTGCACCTATCAGGTGCTTGCAGTGGGACCCAGGAGAGTGGGAGTGGATAGATCATGGGCACCGAGAGAGGGGGATTCCCTTCTTTCGTTTCACGGTTGGTAATGCCAAGAGATTTCAGCTGAGCAGTAGGGGTTGGATTCCCTCCAGAGCCCCCCATTGGGCTAGCTTCTTCATCACCGCAGATTTGCGTAGGAATTTCTGGAGGAGGCTCTGGAAATCCCTCAGAAATAGAAAGATCACTCTTTTCTTTTGGCTTTCTATTCATGGAGGGATTGCAGTGAACCTGTGGAGATCACGATTTGGGGCTGATCCCACTTGCCCTCGATGTCATTCTGCAGAGGAGTCAGTGTGACATTGCCTTTGGACTGCAGTTAGGCGAGGACTGTTTGGAAAGGGGTTGCTCGGATACTCAGTATTTTTCATACTTCCCCTTTCTTCATGACTTGGGGCTCGGTCGCATGGTTATCCCTTACTGGGCCCCAGGTGTTTTATGAGGGTGAGCCTTCTTCTTGGGCACTCTCGATCCGCCGGCAGGTGATAGAGCCCTACTCTCTTCAGGATCTACCACTTACTCCCTTCAGAGCTTCACATGCTTCAGTGGACACCTCTTGGGAGATTTTGGCTAGCATTTTCTCTTGGTACATTTGGAGAGCCATATGCACAGAGGCCTTGGATGGCACCCAGATACACCCATCACAGGTGTTCACGGGTATTTGGAGTGACACGGTTCACACTTTGATAGCCATATGGGCTAGCATGCAGGGCCCTTCACGGGAAGCCTCTTCTAGGAGGACTGTATTTCTTCGAGTTTGGAGAGGTTCTCCCTTTTTCTCGGAGGTTTCTACCGGATTGAGATGGCACTATCAGCCCCAATCCTTTCTTTTTGGCTCTTGAGCTTTTCATGCATTGCATGGTGTATCCCGTATGGAGCTTGCTCTAACAGTTTTCTTTAATACTTGATAGAAGTCCCTTTTTGCCCAAAAAAAAAAAAAAATCAGGCAAGAAAAATATCCCGGCAATCTCGTTCAGGGTGCCACCCTAATTTCCAAGGCTAGTTATTTAACATGACCTTTTACTGATGAACCTTAAAATATGAAACCGTAG
Organism: Dipteris shenzhenensis; assembly: GCF_047967505.1. Classification (NCBI taxonomy): domain Eukaryota; kingdom Viridiplantae; phylum Streptophyta; class Polypodiopsida; order Gleicheniales; family Dipteridaceae; genus Dipteris; species Dipteris shenzhenensis. The sequence goes on from NC_141608.1 coordinate 51,478,813, forward strand.
GGTGAAACCGTAGGTTTTGCCCTGTAAACTGACAGCCTCAGCAACCAAATTTTCAGCTCTAGGCAAATACTCAGTCATACCCCCTTGCTGCTGAAAAGTCTGGCTCCATCCTATCGGTCAAAACACTAGGCGGAGAGCATAGTCTAGAGCCACTTTAATGCTTGATGATGTGTCTGAACTGTAAATTCCTGTCCATACAGAAAATGTTTTCATATTTAAGGCATGGACACCGATATAGAGCACATATTCGCTCACATTTATTTTCTTACGCTTCTTTCCATCACTCTGTTTCACCGGATGGGGCTGGCTCCCAAGCTCAAAATGGCCAACAGCTCTGTATCAGAATCTGCATACCTAATCTCGGCCAATAACAGTTTATGTCCCTTGAACGGAATGGGGTGACCGTGCTGCTCAAATGACTTAGTCACTGGACTTGAAATTTACTAGTCAGTTTTGGAGAGCGCTTTTTTAACTACTTCAGTAAATAAATAAATGAATATAAATATAAATACGAATATATATGTGTGTGTGTGTGTGTGTGAGAGAGAGAGAGAGGTGTGTGTGTCTGTGTGGTGGGGAGAGAGAGAAAGAGAGAGATTCCGTGCTAGCCCTCGTGCTCCCACACTACAGCTGCCTGTTTCTCCCTCAGTTTGACACCCTCGAGGTTCCGTTTGACGTCCGTTTTGTGTCCGTACGCTCTGTCAGAAAATCCCCCAAAAAAAATTTCTTTTTTTCTGTACTGTCAAAAATCCTGAACGATTTTGTCCGTACAGTCCGAAAAATCCGTACAGTCCATACAGTTTTGTCCGTACAGTCAGGGAAGTCCGTACAGTTTGCCTGTCAGGGGAAAAAAAATTCGTACTGTCAAAAATCCGTACGATTTTGTTCGTACAGTCAGAAAAGTCCATACAGTTTTGTCCGTATAGTTTGCCTGTCAGGGGAAAAAAAATCGTACTGCCAAAAACCCGTACGATTTTGTCCGTACAGCCAGGTACAAAACCGTACAGTTTTGTACCTGCCATGCTTTCCTCCTTGTAAAGCATTGCTGCTTCCAAGCTTTTTCCTTAACTCGAATGGCAGATTATTCCTATGAGAAAACCTTTCACAAAGACAAGTCGGTTTCCAACAAGAAACAAAAACAGGTGATGGATTCAGATGATTCCCTTCATGACTCTGCTGAGGCTCAGCTTGTTTATGAGGTTATGCATTAAGGGTTTGAAGACACCCGTAAAGGTTGGAAACATCCACTTCCCACCACTGGCATTATGGCGGAAGTGGATGATATATTTGATCCAGTTAAGGAGTATGCAAAGCATGCCATTATAATTTTCTTCCCAGGATGGATGCCTACTACAGCAGATGTTGGGAATTGGTTGACTCGAACCCTGGGTGGTTCTTATGTCAAAAAAGTTCATTATGCAGCAAGGGGCTTTTTTGAGATCATCATGGCTGATGAGGAGCACCGTCAGGTTTTGCTGAAGCACTCTCCTCTTTTCTATGGTCCATGTTTTGCCCTGGTCTCCCACCCGAGATTATCAGGCATTGATTCGGCATTGTTGCCCTGTTTGGGTAGAAGTTGTGGATTTTCCTCAATGCTTGTCTTCTCTTCTACCTAAAATTGCAGCTTCCCTCGGTAAGGTGGTATGTCCACCGCGACCCAATGGAAATTCAATCGCTTCTGCATGTTGTGGGATACAGATCATCCCACTCTATCTTCATATTCGGTTACTATGAATAATGCTTCCATGGGGAGTGCCTTTTACAAGCTCAAGTGGGGGCTGTTTGCATGTGCTTGCTTTGAATGCAAGCAATTCGGGCACATGGCTTCACAACTTCCCGAGCTCCACAGATGCCAGTGCAAGCTGAAATGGTTCAGCCTTTGAATAAGAATGCAAATGCCTCTTCTGTGGTAAAAAACAAAAGGGTCAAACAGTTTTTCTCTGTTCAAGACAAAGGCAAAGCCCCGGCTGTCTCACATGGTAATGCTTCTTTTCCTGTGCCTTTGTCCTCTCCACCTCAGTGGAAGGGGGAAAATTTTTTGACTGATGGATGGCAAACTCCTCGCAAAGTCATCTCCCCCAGGCGACCTTTGCCTTCTCGGACTTGGAGTGGTGCATCCTATCATGGGAAAACACCTGCTGAAAACTCTAGTGTTGGCTTGACCTGGGCTGCTATGACTGCAAATCGGACCTTGTTTCCTAAAGAAGAAGTTGCTGCACTTTTGTCCTCTCCTCAGGCTGATGCTTCATCCCAGGGCAGAGGCCCAGACATTGAGGTGGAAATGCAGACGTAGACAGCTTGTTAGTTGCTGTACATACCTGTCCCATAACTGTAAATATGCTTGATCATCTAAAGTGTGTTACTCTCAATGTACAGGGAATGTGTGATGGGTCACAAATGGAAACTGGTCTGGATGTATATCAGGCAATTGCAGCCTGATATAATTGCTTTGCAAAAGCATAATCAGCATATGTATGCTGGCCAAATAGGCCATTTTGCTGGTTATGATATCTTCTATGCTGGAGAGCACTCCTTTTTTTGGTGTGGCTTTTATGGTAAAGCACGACCTTCAACCTGTTGTGGCTCTCAATGATCGCCATGGTAGATGGATTATTGTTCAATGCCTTGTTCAAGGGGAAATTTTTGAATTTGCATCGGTTTATGCCCTCGAGTCTTCTCGTGATAGAGCTTTGATCTCGACTGCCGTGCATACTTATCCATGGCGACAACATGCTTTCATTTGTGGTGACTTTAATAATGCCCCTCAATCGGGTGACAACACCTCAGGCCACACTCATATGTTGGCTTCTGAAACACAGGCATGGTCTGATTTTTTGCTTCAGTTGCGCCTGGTTGATCTCTGGAAGGAATTACAGCCCATGCTTCCGGTTATATCTTTCAGCATAATGCTCAATCTTCTTATCGGGCACGCTTGGAAAATGGTATCAGATTGATCCACAGCATTGTGATGCCTTTACTCGTCAAATTTGGGTTGATCATGCTTTCACACATTCAGATCATGCTCCTCTTTGGTTGAGGCTTTCCTTACATGAATTTCCCACTGACAGATTGCCTTGCCGAAGGCTTTTGCTGATTAATAATAGTTATCTAGAGCATGCTGTAAGAGTTTGACTGAGCTTGCTCATCTTCGTCCTTTGTCTTCAGAGGAAAGCATGCTCTTATGTCAAGCTCAATTCTCTCTTCAATCCAATGATCACAGAAAGCTTGCTAAATGGGAAACCCGATCCAGACAACGGGCATTTTTGGATAAAGGCTGCTCTTCCAAGCAATTTTTTAAGAGTTTACACTACAAAAGACAGGCTGCCAATATCTGTCGGATCCGGATGCCTGATGATTCTTGGTCAACATCTCGTTCAGAGCTTGCTGATTTATGTGTGCAGCACTTCTCCACTCATTTTGGGCCTCTGGATACTCTTTCTCCTCTGGTCGTGTCTGCACCTCAACTTCTTTTGCAGCATATTCATCCGAATCTGTCTTATGCTCAAGCTTTGGAACTTGAACATCCCTTCACTGAAAGGGAATTCTTTGATGCACTGAGATCCAGTGGCAGATGGAAATCTCCAGGATGGGATGGTCTCACTATTGAATTTTTTCTTGCATTCTCGGATCTTCTTAAATTCACCTTGCTGCAAATGGTAAATACAGCATGGCAAAATCAGCAGATGCCTGTGTCATGGAAAAAGAGTCTTCTCAAGCTAATTCCAAAAAAGCAGCTATGTGATTCACTTGGTGATTAGAGGCCAATCACGCTCATGCCAGTCATTTACAAGATCATTGCCAAAATGGTGGTTGATCGGATTAAAGGTTATTTGCATGATGGGTTGCATCCCTCCCAATATGGCTTTGTTCCACGTCGCCATATCACAAATAACATTGCCAATGCTTATATTGGGATTATATATGCCAAATACACGTAGCAGGATGTTCTACTCTTGCAGGTAGATATTGCAAAAGCCTTTGACACAGTTCAATGGGATTTCATCTCGCAAACTATGTGAGCTTTGGGGTTTGGACAAAAAATGCAGCAGGTTATTTACTGGCTTTACAGAGATAGCAATGCGGCTTGCATTATTTCTAAGGATAGCTCTGATGAGTGGACTCTTCGTTGTTCGGTCCACTAGGGATCCCCTCTCAGTGCTTTACTGTATGCCATTGCTACTCATCCTATGCTGCAATATATTGATCATCTTGTGGCTACACGATCACTTCATGGCTTGGAATTGGATGCTAATCGCAGCATGGTGCAGTCCATCCTTGTGGCATATATTCAATTTTACTTGCCATTGATCATGTTCACTAAGATCTCACATCTTTCATGTCTGTCTTTATGGAACTCTTCTGGCGATCCAAACATGGCAGAAAAAGTTTCAGGCTGCTTTCGATGCATCACATTTGTTCTCCCAAGATGCATGGTGGATTGAACATCACGGATATTCATGTGCATACTCTTGCCCACAGGGGGAAAATGTTGCTGCAATTTCTGCAAGGTGATCAGCCTTGGGCTCTTATGATTAGGACTCTGGTCACTCATATCAGTTTTCTACGTTTGGTCATTGGCAACTCGATCACTAGGATTTCTTTTTTGGCTGCACTGATGGCACTCTGCCTGGATGCCCTTTTGTCTGCCGCTTGCTTCTTGACTGGAAGCATGTTCTTTCTCATCTGGAATGGAATGGACGGCAATCTTTGCTTGGGAATTCTTTGAGAGCTGAAAGCATTCACTGGTCAAAAGTCTTTCAGCCTCCCTTGGCTTTACAGGAACCTCGACGTTCCTACTTTGTCTCGTTTAAAGGCATCACCTCGGTTGCTGATGTTATAGATGATGCTGGTACTGTGCTCCCCTTTTCTCTAGCAGCCACTACATATGGATTGGGCTCTCATTATCGTCCTTTGTGGCAACAAATTACTTCTATGCTTTCGCCTTTTGTTCCGATTCCTCCTTTGGAACTCCAAGACCCACTAGAAGATTGGACTTTGACTTCTCCAAGGTCCTCTTCTCGTCCTTTGAGGCTATCTTAGATTACTGTACCTGCATTGTATAAAATCCATTTGCCTCAACCTTGGGTTTCAGAGAGAGGTGATTCTGTTTGGCGAATGCATCGCCCAGCCAAGTGGTGGACGAAAAGATTACATCAACTTTGGGCCTATAAAGTACCGCTTCGGCAACAGGTTTTCTTTTGGCGAGTTCTTTTGGGACTGTTTCCATCTGGATAGCTATTAGCTCATCGACACATTGCTCCTGCACTTTGCCATAGATGTTCTGCTTCTTCGGAGACTGTGCCTCACTTGTTTTGGCATTGTCCGTGCTCTTGTGAGTTTTTTTATCTGCTTCGACAGCACCTGTGAGCGAGATTCCCATCTGTTTCGTTTGGGAAGTTCTTCTGGCTATTTGGGTTTCATCCGTCCAGACCAAAGTTTCATCTTTTCTTCGTTTGGGTTCGCTACTGGGCACTATGGACTTTATGGACATGTAGGAATTGTAAAGTCTTTGGTGATCCTACTCTCTCTCTGTTTGGCTTTTTTAGGCGTTCTCTACAGCAATCTTTCTTTGATTGCTTGCAGACCCGTTGCATAGATCATGAGGTCTTTTTGGCATATACTGAAATTTTCAGTTGATGTAATTGTAGCACCTTTTTTTTAGGTAGCTACTCATATAATATAATCAATCAAAGATTTCACCCAAAAAAAAAAAGTTTGTGTAAGAAAGAGAGGGTGTGTGTGTGTGTGTTTGGCTTTTTTAGGCATTCTCTGCAGCAATCTTTCTTTGATTGCTTGCAGACCCGCTGCATAGATCATGAGGTCTTTTTGGCATATACTGAAATTTTCAGTTGATGTAATTGTAGCACCTTTTTTTTAGGTTGCTACTCATATAATATAATCAATCAAAGATTTCACCCAAAAAAAAAAAGTTTGTGTAAGAAAGAGAGGGTGTGTGTGTGTGTGTGCGCGCGCGCGCCTGGGGTAGCGATGGAGACTTCGTATAGCCTTCTCTGCACATCTCCGTATAGCCTTCTCTGCAGCCGTCTACTCCACCACTTTTTCCTTTGGTGCCTGCTGTACGGCCATCCGTACAAGCTGTACGGTCATCTGCGTAGCCTACTTCCGTATCTGTGTTGCAGCCCTCGGTGGCTTTTGCTCCAGTCTCATCTTCCTCCTCCTTTCCTGCTGGTCCGACACCTGCTTCTTTTGTTTTCTCTACCTCAGCGCCTCCTTCTGCAGACTGCCTCTGCTCCTCCTACTCGTGTTTTTCTTCAGCAGAAGCATGGTGGTTTGTTTGCCTTGCCTTCAATTAAATCGGCAAAGCTGGATGTTTCCGATGGCCCTTCTTCTTCCCTCCAGCTGGATCTTCTTCGCCAATTGTGCTCTGCCTCTGTCACAGAAGTTCCTTCATCGGGTTTCCCGCTTGTTTGTTCCTTGGATTCTGCCCTTTTGGTCTCCGGTCTTCGACAAGCTCAGCAATTTGGAGTCTGCCTCTATTTTATGGGCAGGGTTTTATCTTCAGCTTAGCTTCGTCATTGGGCTGATGTTGCAGTGGATCTGGATTGTATTTCTTCCTTTGTCTTTCTGGGCAAAGGATTTTACTATGCCCACTGCTCTTCGACTGAGGTGATAGAGTGCCTTGTTAATCATGCTGGTGTTCCTGGAGCTGGCTTTTTTGCTTATGTGATGCCCTGGGATCCCTTATTTGATCCGTCTGCCTCTCTTCTAACCCACTGTCCAGTTTGGATTACCCTCAAAGCACTCCCTGTGCCTCTTCTTCAGCATCTTCCTACTCTTGCAGCTTTTTTGGGCAGGCCTCTCCATGTTCCGAGACAGGATTTCTTGCAGGCTACCCATGATGTTAGGCTCTGTATTTTATGGGATATGATGCAACCCGTGCCATCTACTCTGGATCTTGATCTGGGATTTGCTCATCCAATGTGCATCAGGCTGCATTTTGCTTCTTTTCCTACAACTTGTTATCGGTGTCGTCAGGTTGGTCATTTTGCACGTGCTTGCCCTTCTTCGCCAGATGTGTTTTGCTTCTGTCACAAATGTTCCTTCATCAGGTTCACCGCTTGTTTGTTCTTTGGACTCTGCCATTCTAGTTTCCAGTCTTCGATAGGCTCAGCAGTTTGGGTTCTGTCTCTACTTTACGGGCAGGGTTTTATCTGCAGCTCAACTTCGTCGTTGGGCTGAAGTTGCAATGTATTGCCTTTCCTCCTTTGTCTTTCTGGGCAAAGGTTTTTATTATGCCCACTGCTCTTCGACTGATGTGGTGGAACAACTTGTCACTCGTGCTGGTATTCATGGGGCTGGTTTCTTTGCTTATGTGATGCCCTGGGATCCGCTTTTTGATCCGTCTGCCTCTCTTTTGACTCACTGTCCGGTCTAGATTGCCCTCAGAGCGTTGCCTCTGCCTCTTCTTCAGCATCTTCCTACTCTTGCAGCACTTTTGGGGAGGCCTCTACATGTTCCGAGACATGAATTTTTGCAGGCTATCCAGGATGTTCGCCTTTGTATTTTATGGGATATGATGCAACCCGTGCCCTCTACTCTCGATCTTGACTTGGGATTTTCCCATCCGATGCGCATCAGGCTGCATTTTGCCTCTTTTCCTACAGCATGTTATCGGTACCGGCAAGTTGGTCATTTTGCACGTGCTTGCCCTTCTGCTTTCATGACCGCTCCTCCTGCTCCTTCTTCAACTGTGAAGGTTAGTCTTCCTTCTCCTCTGGTTTCTACTAAGGCTTTACTGGATAAGCCTTCTTTTACTGCTCCGAAGCATTACTGGAGGAAGGTAGAAAAATCACAAGCCAATCTTTCTCTTGCTGAAGAAGTTCAGGATCTGACTCCTGTTGAGCATCATCAGCCTCCTTCTCCTCAGGATATGGATGTACCCCTTGCAGAGGGGATCATACAGGATGCTGCACATGCTTTTTATCAGGTTGATCCTCGGAATGAAGCTGAAATGCTGAGTCCTGCTTTGCAGATGCAGCTCTTTCGTCGGAGGATACAGATGTTGATCTAACTCCTTCACCTGTGCCAGAGTCTTCTTCTGTTCGGGATGCAGATGTGCCCTTTTCACTGGATTCTTTTCATCCCATGTTACAACAGGTTTTTGACCCTGTGATTTCAGAAACTTCGGGTGCCGGGCTATATTAAGAAGAATCACAAGGGCAAAAAACAGCTTGTTTTTATTGATGGTGTGGTTTCTACACTGCATCAGTTTTTACAAAGCAATAATCTGAAGCTGGAGGATGTTGTGTTTGATCCTCCTCCAGCTTGATATGTAACTTTTTACTTGGCTGCCTCATGACTTTTGCTCTGAGGCTTTACTTGTAAATTTTTTCTTTGTACTTATTGGTGGGTTTTTACCTCTTTTGGGGTTTCCCACACAGAAATATAAGATTTCACAAAAAAAAGTGTGTGTGTGTGTGTGTGTGTGTGTGTATGTCACATTTTTTCTAACTTGCACCCTCCGGCTAATTGGTCTAACAAAGGTCCATGAACATACGGATCTCATGCGCTGTAGTAGCACCTCCCGACCCCGCATCCTCAATGACAAGGTCTGGGAATGCTCTCCATATGTGGCAAACAAGTTCCCAAGTAGCCTTCGATAACGGAAGCAACAAAGCTCGTAGGTATCTTCTGGTTTCAAACTGTCATCTCCCCCTAGTCCAAGATGCTTGCTGATCAGTGTCCCACAATTAGAGAATCACTTGGTTGTAAAATTTGTTTTAAGAAAGAAACATGAAACACCAGATGCACTATCAAAGCTGCGATAATTATGTCCTATAGGCTACCTTCTCTATTGCTTTCAGAATTAACCACGGCCCACAATATTGGGTTGGTAACTTAATGTGTTGGCATATAACTAAGGACGTAGCATGTGAAGGAATCCTGAGAAAAACTCTCTCCTTCATTCTATTTGCATCCATATAAGTCTTTACTATGTCCATGGCTTGTTGGATTTTTTATTTTGCCAGTGCTAGCATCTCATACATGTGGATTATATATCTACAGCACTAGAAACTTTCTGAGGAAAGCTTCTTCTAGTGCTAGCATCTCCCACATATGGATTATATTATTTGCGGCACTAAGCACTTTTTGAGGAATCCCAATCATACTTGGATACCGTAGTTGGATTAGCTGGTATAAATAAAAAATATGACTCAAAAGGATTTATCCCTACGGGATGCATGTTCTCAATCTATGTATGCAAATTCTAGCAATTGCTACCACTCATTCCATGTACTTCGCTTTAATGAAACATATGCTCTTAGCATATCCTCAAGAATTCGGTTGAATCTCTATGTGACCATCCGTTTTAGGATGATCCCCACTAATCACTCCAAGATTAGCCCTAATTGCATCAAATAATGCTGTCCAAAAATGGCTAGTAAATCTTGTATTTCTATCTGATATTATGGGTCTAGCTAATCCATGTAGGTGAAATACGTTACTAAACCATCATGAGAAATGAATCCTACCCACCTTGCGTTTGTGGTTGATCAACTACAAAATCCATGGAAATGCTCTCACTTCCACCTAATGGTATTTCTAATGGCTATAAAAGACCAGATGTCTTCACCATCTTTGCCTTAATCCCTTGACATGAGAAACATTGTGTAACATATTCATCAATATGTTTTTCTATGTTTGGCCAAATGAGATCACGTTTTACGAATTCATGTCTTTTCAGTACTTGGGTGTACCGTGGGCTAGCGTGGCATGGATGAATGATCTTCTGCCTAAGATCATTTCGATTAGGTATTGCTACCTTGCAATACACTGAAGCATATCATCATCTATGGTATATCTTATGTATGTATGGCTTCCCCTAGATGCCACGTCATCAAGAATCATAGATTCCATTATAGTAGCCTTAGGCAAAAGGCTCTGAACACTCATTCCACCCTTTGATTTTTCTTAATCTCAGTCATTACAACACTCTCCAATACTAAGAAACTTATATTATGCATAGCGCATGACAAACATCTAGACACAGGTTCTTGAGGAATTGCTTTCTTTACTATGTCAAAAGTGAGAGAATATCAAAATATGCTTCTATAAAATTGGTTGATGACCCATGGCGGAAGGCATACAACCCAATGAAGCAAGATCATACATGGAACCAATATGTTTTTGAAAATTGATTTGAAGAGCAGATACCACCAGATCCGAATTCATGAGCTGGATGTTCTGGAGTCTTTCAGACAAAAAAGGCACAATACGAGTTCATACTGGAGTGCCAAGGAGCTTCAATCGCATGTTTAGACCTCTCATTGGTAAATTAGTATTTGTCTTCTTCGATGATATTTGGAATTTTCCAAAGATGCATCACAACATGTTGTTCATGTCCAACAGGTTCTACAGGTTTTGAGGGACAATCGGTTCTACATCAATGTCAAGGAAAGCATCTTCTTTTTGGAAGATGTGCACTATTTGGGCTACATCATCATTCTGACAAGTGTTGGTTTGGACATAAACAAAGTCCAGAGCATTGTGATTCCTCAAAGAGGGAAGGCATGTTACGTTCTAGCTTCAATGTGCATGACCTTGGATGGATCGGCTGACAAAAGTCTTTACAGAGACAAGGGGATAGTTTGATGCAACCCATGTGTGTGAATTGTTGTACGTATCTGAACCATGGTATGGTTTATGTTTGGCTTGCCGATTATACGATCAAAGAAATGTTGAAGACTAGAACTGTCAAGGTTCTTGATGAGGGGTGTAAAGGGACCAGAACTCTCCTACAATTCCCTTATGCATGGGGATATCATTGCTAAATTACCTAGGGGCAATTAATGAACATGGCAATTAATATGTATTTCAAATAGAAGGGTCACAAAGGACCCTAAAATAAGGCATGAGGTGTGCCAATTGGCGAGATGCCAGGTGGGAATATGAACTTTCAAGGATCAAACCTATTGACACACATGAAAGGTATGGTTCTAGAGAGAAATACACTAGCAGTGTACGCAGACATTGTGGGACTATTTGGCAAGACAGTGGTTTGCCTTTGCGCACCCTTGTTGACCTTGATGAGGGAATGACATATTGATCTATGGATGAGGTGGAAATGGATGGAACGAGTCACCACTAGTTGAAGTTTTGACAACTCTGTGATACATAGTCTTCCAGATCTATGAGTTTCTTTGACTTTGCTTGTCATTAGTGTGATCTTGAGTGTTGGCAGCCTAAGGAACATTCCGCCGTGGGGGTTCGGCTTAAGAAGCTAGCATCGTTTGTTTGATCCCGAAGGGAGGGGACCGCTCGGACATTCGACAGTGGAGACCGATCACTCTGCTAGACACCGCATACAAGATCTTAGCCAAGGTCTTGAGTTTGCGGCTACGACCCCATCTAGTCAACATCATCCACGATATGCAAACGTTTTGTCCAAGAGCGTAGCATCCTCGACAACATCTTCACCTTTTGGGAGGCATTAGATTGGGCCAGGGAGGAGGCGCAGCCCCTTGCGATCCTGCTACTGGATTTTGAGAAGGCCTACGATCGGGTAGAGTGGTCCTTCTTGGAGGGCACAATGCAGAGATTAGGCTTCTCAAACAGGTGGATCAGAGGGGTCTCTGCCTTGTATGCAGGGAGTTCCAGTCAGATGTTGATTGGTGGGTTCACCGGGGAGGCCTTCCTGCTCACCCACTCTGTGAAACAAGGCTGCCCACTTGCTCCCTTCCTCTTTCTTTTTGTCACGGAGGTGTTGGGCTATTTCCTGAGGTCGCAGATGGTTGGCCTCAGAGGGATGAGGCTACCGATCAGACAAGAGGAGTAGCTTCTAGACTCGGAGTTCGCAGATGATACGGCCTTGTATGTAGAGGGTTCGGAGGAGAGCCTAGATGCGGTCAGGAGAGCTCTTGAGGTTTATTGCACTGCCTTAGGGGCAAGGATCAACTGGGGCAAATCAGCCGGTTTTCTTTCAGTGACTCAGGAGTCCCGGGAGATTCTTTGGTGGGGCGCATTGGTAGGCTTCAGGTGGATCCCGAGTGGCCACTCGGCGAGGTACTTGGGATGCCGTGTGGGCATTGACATCTCCGCAGAGCAGCAAATAGCCTCGGTCCTCGAGAGCGTGAGGCGCAAGCTTCTTTCCTGGAGCTCAACCAAACTCTCTCTGGTAGGCAGGACCTTGTGGCTAACCAGGTGGCTAACCAGGTCCTGTTGGCCACAGCCTGGTACATAGCCTCTTGTTGGTGTTTTCACAGGGGTTGCATGGGACAGTTGAGACGCTTGGTCCATAACTTCCTTTGGGAAGGATTATATGGCACTCGCAACGCCAGAGCTAGAGTTGCATGGCAGACAGCGATACTACCACAGGCACAGGGAGGCTTGGGTATTATAGATCCAGAGATGCAGAGCAGAGCCCTGTTGGGCAAGTTGATAGTCAGGGGTCTCACTCCAAGCATGGAGCCCTGGAAACTTCTCTTGCAGCGTGGTCTCACCCCCCGCACAGGTGGTTAATGGCAGCCCTCCCATAGGTGGATCTTTTCGGAGGCCCCTCTCACGGGGAAGGGCTCACCCCTGATGAGGAGTCTCTTGAGGGTCTGGCAGTGGATCTCAGGAGGTCTCATCCATAAGTCGGCCCTCGGTATGCGGAGGAGTTTGCACGCCAACCGCTTATCTGGCACCCGGAGGTCAGAGATCAAGATGGTTTGATGCTAGGACAGCGGCTACACATTGGCTGGGCAAAGTGGGACAGCGGCCCGGCTCGCTCCCTACAGACATGGTCTAGACTCCCAGCAAAGGCAGAGGTACGATTGGAGGTCCTTTCTCATCTAAGAGGGGCCGGCCAGAGGATGGTGGAGATAGAGGCAGCTATTCCGGACTCTTGGAGGGAGGGACTGCAGGTTTTCACTCCGGCACACTGGCTAGGACAGTTCTCTAGGACGGGTGTACCTCTGAGGATTCAGCTGTGCACGCAGTTGCCAACCCCCACGAGCGCGTGGTTCTATGATGTGGGACCGGGCGGGCTACTGCAGCCCTAGATCACAGGGGATCATGGGATGGACGGGGTGTTAGGCCAGGTGGGTTGGCAGAGGGTCAGAGTATTGGGACGTTTGGGCAAGGAGTGGTCGATCGACCCTCCTTGCATCATAGACCTAGATGCCCCCCGCTGGAGACTATGGTTATGGGAGGGTCGACCTCTCAGCGAGATACAATGGGACTCCGGAGAGTGGTTATGGCCGGTCAAAGTAGGTCTATCGAGAGTGGAGAAGGTGCCTTTCTTCTCGTACACCATGCGGATAGGACGTCGCCTCCAGATGGACGCAATGGCCTGGACCCCTTCGCAGGAGAGACACTGGATTGCACAGTAGGTGCCCGAGGAGGTCTAGCCTACATCCACGGAAGATATCCTATTTCTTTTGGATGGTCGCACATGGAGGTCTCCCAGTGGGCCCGTGGCTTGAGCAGATGCGGGTGGATGGCAGTTGCCACAGATGTACAGTCAAAGCTATGGAGACTATTCCTCACTCCTTATGGAGCTGCCCAGCAGCTCAGAGGATCTGGCGCGCTTCAGATTGTGGCACGGCTTCAGAGCACGCAGAGAGATTTCACGTGGGGTATGGCAGCTTGGCTTACAGAGGGGGGCCACGCCTTCTCCATAGACACGGTCTCGCCAGCTTACCGGATACAGGGTCGGAGCATTCACAGCATTGAGCTTCACTTGGCTACTCCCCCCCCTTCTCACCATCCCCCTTAGTCGAGAGAGGATAGTGTCTGGGAGACGGTGGCCAACATCATGGCATGGAACATTTGGGTGGCCCATTGCAACTGGGTCATGGGCCAGCACCATGTTCCTCCGACGGCTACGCTGGTTGCCATTTGGCACGATATCATTTATACACTACGATCCATTTGGAAGCATGGCGTTCCAGGTTCTCGAGCTACCGACGATAGGCGGGCACGTTTCTGCAAGGCTTGGCCTGCAGGTGTATTTTATGATCTCACGCCGCGAGGGATTTGCTGGCTGTATAGTCCACCACCATGGTTGTTAGCCCCTGTTACAGAGAATCCCTAGGCAGCGAGCTGGGATCTCTGGCAACAGGCGGGCTTTCTTTCAGCTCGTTTTTGTATTTGGCCATGATTGGCACCTTTCCGGTTTTGCCAATTTGTATGGTTGGATTTTAAGCATTAATAGAAGTTCCTTTTCTCTGTTTAAAAAAAAAAAAGAAATTTCTAGCATGGTATCAAAGCTCTGTTGGGTGCATGCTTAGATTATAGGAATAGGTCCTTCTCTCCTTCTTCCTCGTTGCTCGACCATTGCACTCATGACCTTCATCCTCCTTGACTTCACCTTTTGCTTCCTCCTTGGCCTTTTTGGAAATCATAATTATCTCATGATCTCTTGCTCCATTCCAATTCAATGAGCAAAACTATTACCTTTTCTTTGCTCGTTGGTACTTCGTCTATTTTTTTGTACTCTGTCTTTCTTTTGCTCAGCTGCCTACGGTTCCCTCTGTCCTCCCTCTGCATCGTCTAGAGCCTCAAAATCGGCAGGAAGGAAATGTCGAGGTAGTGCCATCATGACTTTTTTAGCGCTCTTGGCTTCTCCTTTTTCTTCCTCCTTCCCCTTTTGTAAACGTAACTTTCTTTCATCAGCTTCGTCGCAAGTCGTTGAGCAAATTCAGCAAATGTTATTCATTTTCTATTCTTTAGTACTTCATCTCTCTTTGTTGAAGTCCTTCTAACTACATGTGCCTCCTGTGCCTCCTTTGCATTCTCAACATCTGCCATAAGAAAGAGATGTGAAGAGAACTCACATGTCTTCTGCCCTGCAGTACTAAAGCTTGTATTCTGCCGTTGGATCTCTCGAGCCAAATTTTGGCCCGTGACACTTGATTGTCACCCTCAAGCTCTTGAGCACCATCTCCTAAGGAATCATTGTATCTAGTTTCCTTTAAGAATATAACTCGTTCAATCTATAGAATGTGCTCACCTAATAATTATATCCTGTGAAAGCATGCCCGAAGAACACTATCTACATAAGAATCATGTATATAACCCTCCATTGCCCAAAAATACTTAAACAAACAAGGGGCATGGAGGAAAATTGTATTCAAAAGATCCTCCCTCATAGCGCATTGCATTGCATGCAGTTAATTAACACAAGGCATTTTAAGTCTCAGAAATTCCTAGACAGTGTTATAAATCAAGATCCCTCGCCTTGAAAAGAAAAAACAAGACAACTTAAATTCAAATTTCATATGAAAGATCTAACGATTGAACGACAATTACCACACCAGCAGAAGACCTTTACCTTTTGGATACCATCGCATACAAAGTGCTGTAATGCTGCTTACATCCACCACTACATGATGAAAAACTTTCGCCAACTCAGGCATGTATTTCTGTGGACAAAAGCAAAATGAGAGTTTAATATGGGGTAGGCTAATAAGAATCTTTAAAATTCCATTTGTTTCCTTCCTCTTAACAATTCAAATTCAATCATGCCACACGGATGCTCATTTAAAAATGTTGAGATATCACAAGGGCCTACTTGAAGATAAGATCGTGTTTTTAAGATCACAAAGTCCTAAATTTTGATAACAAACCCTACATAAAAGATAGTGGAAGTTAATGTTTGACTTAAACTTTCTCTTTGCTTAACACTTACCCATAAAACCATAAATTACCCATAAAACCATCCACCTCTTATGGGAGTTGTTTTACTGGAATATATAAATTGGCAAGGGTTTAGACTGTCATTTTAAGATGGTAACAAAAATTTCACTAATCTTAATTTTGACATTAGCTTAAACCATAGAATATAGCCTACACTTATTTACATTACCATAGATATGTGCACATTCTTCCAAAATTGCCACCTATGGATGAGGAGAGTAATATCCTTTATGTCCGCCAAGCCATTGTGGGTTTCAGAGATACAGTGCTCCGCAACAAGGTGTACATTTAGTACATCATCACATGGAAAGGACTACCAGAGGATCAAAAATCCTAGCAACTAGAAAGGATTGCCTAGGATACTCCTATCTTTTACCAACCGACCACCATTACGTGCTGTCTCAACACCTTCTATGATAGCCTGAACATGTGATTATGAGGACAAAATTCTATGGGAAGGGATGTTCTTAATGAAGGGGTAAAAGGGGTCAATTTAGAGGTACTTTAGTGTGACTTAGAGGGGACAATGGAGGGGACTATATAAGTTAATGTACCATATTTTTATTGACATCTAATCCCATCTCATATCCTTCATCCTCCTGAGTCCTCCTACTTGCTGCCTAAAGGGAGTTGTTGCTCCAAGCACCTAGGCAAGATCACGACGTACAGCTAGACTCCTCTCGGAGCATGATCATTGAGTTCTTCCAACCAAATAGCACTGATCTACACGACTGATGGAGACGTTGGATGTGAGGACCCTGGTCTTTCTTTTTAGAGATTGTTTTTTGACCGTGCTTTGGACCCAGGCATGCTTAAACCCATTCCATGAATGGGGGGTAGGGGGGGCAACGGACCCCCCTAGGACGGTGTCGGGGGGTTCCAAGGGGTGCTTTGGACCCAGGCGTGCTTAAACCCATTCCATGAATGGGGGGTAGGGGGGGCAACGGACCCCCCTAGGACGGTGTCGGGGGGTTCCAAGGGGGGTTCGGGGCCAACACCTCTGAAGCCAAAATACATGAAAATAGGTGCATTCTCACTGCTGGATAAGAAAAGACGCAGGATTGGATGTTTCTCTGTGGACATAACCCACACGGTTTGAACCATGTATATCGGTGTCTCTTTGTCTCTTCCATTCCGTGCGCTTTCTATATTGTGTATTTTACACATTCCGCATCTTGTGTTGTTGCTCCATTATCATGTTGCTCCTAAGAGATTCGAGCCAGAGATAGGATAAACTCGCCATAGCAGACTGAGAGACACGTCATATTAGGGGACCTTCCCTCCATGCTGACCAGACTATGCTGACCAGACTCGAGACACGATCCATAGGAGTGACCGTGGTGTAGGGCCATAGCTAGGGGGACCACAACAAACCACATATGCAAATCTCCATCACAGGTTTTATGCCACCACAGCAGCCTCACATAGCGATGTCCCCTTCGCAGAATTGATGCCTCGCTTCGCCAGCTCCCATCCTCTCGAGAGTTTTTCTCTCTCTATGTATTGGTGCCGTTTTGATCATGGTTATGGGCTTTCCTTTTGGTACTCATCATGGGTGCTGATGCTCACTTGATGGCTCCACTCCTTAAAGCATTGTATCAGCATCATCATGTATTAAAAGACCGAAGGTGCTAGTCGATTGAATAATGGGTCACTAAAGATTCGACATCCTTGGGGATGTGTGAAGTGTCTCATTCTTGTCATGACAAGAGAAATGATTATTTAGTTAATTAATAGTCATTAGAAATTTATTATTGTTAGGCGCCAATGGTGCGGTTATATGTTTGTATTTATGATCGATCAAGCGGTGTAAATAGTACCGCCAAAACTATGTAACATTGACCAATGATTAGTAATAAAGATGTGCACACACGTGTCTAGGTCCTAGGGGCAATAGGAAAGGGAAAGGGTGCATTAAAGTGCATTGAATGGTAGGTGCATGGGTCATAGGCTAAGGGTAGGTGTAAATGGGAAGATGGAACTTGAGTGATCTCAAGGGACACTAATGAAAGGGTATCACCCTTTCATTGTGAATCTCACGTAGCATTCTTTCTACCACATTGCATTCATCCGTCATCTCTCTCCCACCTTGCATGTAGGTCGAAAAAGAAACAAGTACTCTCACGAGGGCACTCTTCCCCATTGGAGGGCCAATCGGCATTCAAATTCTGCATGCATTGCACACATTTGCATTTTCGAAGAGTGTGGATCTTCACATTTGGTATCAAAGCGGCGACGATCCACGAGCGGGATGAGAAGAGGGCGACAGTTGCGAACGACGGAAGTCGCAAGAGAGGTTGGCGGAAAAAGATCACGACTGACCGATCTCGAGGTTTTGAGACAAGGGATTTTTTCTGAAAAAAAATTCTGGCCTTCAATGGCGAACAGCGAACGGGGTGTTCTCTTGCCCCCCCCCCCCCATTCTGGACTTCAACGGCGAACGGCGAACGGGGTGTTCTCTTGTCCCGCCCCCCCATGTGAATGTACCCTTAAACCGTGAGAAAAAGGGATCCCCGTTCTACCCAAACGGGAAGTCGGATCGGAATAAGATTTTAAGGGAGTGATCCACCCATCAAGTACCCCCTATAACGGTATCTAGATCTCCAATCCGCTCAAAACAAGTAGCCCAAACGGAGCGTACCAGTTTACAGCAGAAATACAATAAGAAACGCTTGAAAAAGAAGGGAAAGGAGGTCATTTTAAGTGTCTTCTCAACACAAACGAAGTGGGAGTCGGATAAGTACCACCACCTCTACAACAACACTTGAAGTTTGCTGTAAAATAAACCTTCTTTTTTAAAATTACAGCAAGACATTTTCTCTCTTGTATTAATAAAAGGAAAGAATGGAAGGGGAAGGGACATATAACAATGAACTTATTCCTTTTCCTCCATTACCCCAAGGAGAGAGAGAAAGAACACCTTCACCCCCTCTTGAAGAGGATGGATTAGGTGAGAGTTATACACATCTTGAGTATGATAACCCACAAATAGATTTACAGCAGTCTCTCCTTCAAGAACCTACTGATAGGGAGTTCTCCTTTCGTATGAAAGAAGAAATGAGACCAGCCAAGAACAAGGTGAGGAGTTCACGCCTTCAACTCAAAACCCAATACACATGGATTCTAATCCAAGTGCAAGAGGAAGAGAGGAGACTCCTGTTGATAAGCTGGTTTTCCAGCTTAGCAATATGATTGAGCAGTCCATTATGACAAGATTAGGGACTAAGAGGACTTTAAACTTTGGGGATGAAGAGTTGAGTAACCCTTCTAAGAGGTCCAAATTCCAACCGCGAGAGAGAATTGAGTTTCCCAGATATGATGGGGCAAGGGAGGCTGACAAAATCCTCAATTGGATTCGTCATTTTGAGCTATACTTTGCCCATCAAGACAAGACCGAGCAAGAGAAGCTTGCTCTTGCCACATTGCATCTGCAGAAGGATGCTCTAATGTGGTGGTCCTTGTCACAAACAGGAAAAGAGCCTATTCATGAATGGGCTAAATTTGTGGAGCAACTGAAAACCACTTTCATGCCACCGAGGCATGAAGAGAACCTAACCTTTCGTTGGGAAAGGTTTAGGCAGTTCGATAATGAGAGTAATGCAGATTTTACAGCCAGATTTTGGAAACTCTCTCTAGAGTTACCCGAAAAGAGTGAGGAAGATAGGAGAAAGAAGTATTTAGCAGCTTTAAGCCCAAAAGTAAGGTACGAGGTTGAAATGTTTAACCCGACCACGCTTAAGGACCTCACTAAGCTGGCTGAAATAGGCGAGAGAAAATTGAATCCTCGTAAACCCTTCAATAAGGAGTATGGGTCATCATCTAAGACCAATAATATACCCACTTTTAGGAAACCAAACTAGTTTAAGAATAATAAAGGAAAGGGTAAAGCTCTTGTAAGGAATGTGAACAGCCAATCACGTCCTGGATGGGTGCCATTTCCTTCTATGACTGACGAAGAGAAGAGGAAGTTGATTAAGAAAGGAAAATGTTTCGGTTGTAAGAAACATAAGCCAGGGCACGTATGGCATAAGTGTCCCGTTCTCTTGGCTAAGGTTGCCAAGATGAATTCAATAAAAGGGAAAGCCAAGGCATCCAAGCAGGAGGGTGAGGCTTCTACCTTGTCACCCTCGAAATCTACTGTGACTATTGAGCCAATAGTGAATGCTGTCCATTCAGCCAATACCTTTGGGCCTCATGATCTTTTTAAGGTGTATGGATTCGTGAATGGACAGAGAATAGTGGTTCTCCTAGATGATGGATGTAATTATGACTTAGTAAGTGATAGATTGGCAAAATTACTCCATCTTAAACCAGAACCTATAAAAAACATGTCGCTTTCAGGAGCTTTTAGGAGACACAATGAAGAAGATACATCCATAGTACAAAATATTCCTTTTCATATACAAAAATATAGAAATCGAAGGGATTTTCTAGTAGCCCCTTTACAAGACGTTGACATGATACTAGGTAAACCATGGCGGTATGATTTTAATCCTGCTATTCATCCTCATACTCATCATTGTTGCTTTGTACATAAGGATCGTAGGGGATCGGGACGTGTATACAATTCCATTGATTACTCCTACCCAAGCGAAAAGATTGGTAAAAAGAGGGGTAGATTGTAATCTTGTGTATATACGGGATTCACGAGATCTTCATATCTCAAAAGAAGATCGGAAGAGAAATGAGTTCCTTAGAGCTTATGAGGATCGATTTTCAAGAGATGACTCATTCGAATTACCTATGGAGAGAGAAGATGATCATGCCATAGACTTAGAGCCAGGAGCTTCTCCTCCATGTAGAGCCCCATATAGGATGAACAGGATAGAAATGGAGGAGGTAGAAAAACAAATTGAAGATCTGTTGCAAAAAAGCCTGATTCGACCAAGCAGTTCTCCATTTGGAGCACCTGTATTATTGGTTAAGAAGAAGGATGAATCATATCGTATGTGTATAGATTACCGTGCTTTGAATAAACTTACGATTAAGAACCGGTATCCAATTCCAAGAGTGGATGATTTATTGGATATGCTTAAAGGTGCTAAAGTTTTTAGCAAATTGGATTTGAAATCTGGTTATCATCAACTTCGTATGAAAGCTGGGGATGAACATAACATTGCTTTTCGCACTCTCACTGGACATTATGAGTTTTTGGTCATGCCTTTTGGCCTAACTAATGCTCCAGCCACTTTTAGTAGGCTGATGAGAAGGGTTTTGCGACCCTACTTGGGAAAATTTGTCATAGTCTTTTTTTATGACATTTTAGTGTTCAGCCAGAATGAGGAAGAGCATAAGGATCACCTTTCTAAGATGATGGAGCTCCTAAGGAAGGATCGATTGTTCCTAAATATCAAGAAGAGTGAGTTCTTCAAGACAGAAATAGAGTATTTGGGACACATTGTGTCTGCCGAGGGAATTTGGGTTGACCCTAAAAAGGTCAAGGCCATAATTGAATGGCCAATACCCAAAAACTTACATGAGCTGAGATCCTTCCTAGGGATGTGTAGTTATTATCGCAGATTCATTAAGAATTTTGCACATCTTGCTTCCCCACTAACAGATTTGTTGAAGAAGCATTCCTTGTATGAGTGGGGAGAGGTTCACCAAGTAGCTTTTGAGGAGCTTAAGAGAACATTAGTGACTGCACCAGTGTTAACACTTCCAAACATGGACAAAGAGTTCTTTGTTGTATGTACGGATGCAAGTGGTACCTCGATTGGGGCAGTGTTGATGCAAGGAGGGCATCCCATTGCTTATGAGAGTAGAAAACTTCAAGGGGCTGAATTGAAATATATCACGTATGAGACGGAGTTATTGGCAGTCATTCATGCTCTAAAGTTATGGAAGCATTACTTATATGGTTCTGCTTTCAAGATTAAGACTGACCATCAAAGTATCAAGCACTTGTTTTCTCAACCCATTGTCTCTTCAAGGCAAATCAAATGGGCTGAATATATTCAATCCTTTGGGCAACCAAATATCGAATATCAGCCAGGAAAGGAGAATTTAGTAGCTGATGCTTTGAGTAGACGGCCCCAAGTTAATCACGTTTCTGTGATTAAGGAGAAATCATTAGGAGCAATGGTTGAAGCTTATCCTTTAGATGAGGACTTCGCTGACATTTCTGGGAAGATTCAGCATAATGAGGTCGGGGATTTAGAGGCTTATTCCATCGTGGAGGGATACCTATTTTTGGGACGTGCCATATGTGTACCCAAAACATTTCGGTATCTAGTCATGAGTGAGTTACATGCGAGTCCATATTATGGACATAGAGGCATTAGAGGGACCATTGACAATATTGAGAGATACTTCCATTGGCCTAAACTTCGCAAAGAAGTTTCGACCTTTGTTCAACAATGTGACGTATGTCAGCGCATTAAATCTGACACAAGTAAGACTGCTGGTCTTTTGCAGCCTTTGCCTATTCCTTCGGAAAGGTGGGAACACATTACAATGGATTTTGTGTCTGGTTTCCCCAAGGTTGGTCAGTTTGAGCAGATTTTCACTGTTATAGATAGGCTGAGTAAACAAGCTCATTTTATTCCCTGTAAAAAAGAGTTGTCTGCTCCTGAAACAACAAGGTTATTCATTAGGGAAATCTTCAGGTTACATGGCTTACCAAAATCCATTGTATCCAATAATGATGGCCGTTTCATTAGCAACTTTTGGACAACTCTATTAGAGAATCTCGGAACCAAACTGAAATTTACTACAGCCTTCCATCCTCAAGGAGATGGACAAAGTGAGAATGCCAATCAAACCATAATTACTTTACTTCGAGCTTATGTCCATGACCAACCTAGAAGGTGGCCAGAGTTCTTACCCATGTTAGAGTTTGCTTATAATAACACTGTACATACTTCCACCAAGAAAGCCCCATTTGAAATCATCTATGGGCAATGTTTACCCACTCCAATAACACACTTGGGGGAGCGAATTTTTGCTGCTGACCAGTTTGCTGAAAATATGTCACAGGTTATTGAGCAGGTAAAAGAACATATTAAGAAGGCCCAGGTTCAACAATCCAAGGCAGCCAATAAAAAAAGAAAAGAAGTTTATTACAAGGAGGATGATTGGGTTTTATTGAAGATTGATAAAAGAAGAATCAAGTCAGTGAGAGGAAGCACCAAATATGTCAAGCTAGCACCGAAGTTTTATGGTCCATTTCAGATTTCAGCAGCTTTATATTCAGAAGAAGGATCCAGAGCGTATGAGCTGAAGTTACCAGCCCACTGGCGTATGAAGAACATCTTTCATGTGAGCAATTTGAAGAGATACCATGGCGATACTTCTGCGTTTTTGGATACTCAGCATCAACAAGAAGAACCTGAACTTGAAGATGGGACTGAAGTTCTTACTCCGGAATAGATCGTGTACCATAAAGAGAAGAGTATTTGTGGAAAGAAGAGATATATGTATTTACTGAAGTTTAAAAACCAGCCAGCTAGTGATGCACAATGGATGGAAGAAGAGTTCTTTACAGATTTTCCACAGATACTCGCAGATTACAAAGAGGCGATGCAATGGCAGAAGTAACAAGAGAAAGTGCACATAAGAGGAAGAGACAAGCAATAATCCAGAAGAGGACTTCTGCTCATTCAAGCAGGAGGGAGTGTCATGACAAGAGAAATGATTATTTAGTTAATTAATAGTCATTAGAACTTTATTATTGTTAGGCGCCAATTTGATGGTGCGGTTATATGTTTGTATTTATGATCGATCAAGCGGTGTAAATAGTACCGCCAAAACTATGTAACATTGGCCAATGATTACTAATAAAGATGTGCACACACGTGTCTAGGTCCTAGGGGCAATAGGAAAGGGAAAGGGTTCATTAGAGTGCATTGAATGGTAGGTGCATGGGTCATAGGCTAAGGGTAGGTGTAAATGGGAAGATGGAACTTGAGTGATCTCAAGGGACATTGATGAAAGGGTATCACCCTTTCATTGTGAATCTCACGTAGCATTCTTTCTACCACATTGCATTCATCCGTCATCTCTCTCCCACCTTGCATGTAGGTCGAAAAAGAAACAAGTACTCTCACGAGGGCGCTCTTCCCCATTGGAGGGCCAATCGGCATTCAAATTCTGCATGCATTGCACACATTTGCATTTTTGAAGAGTGTGGATCTTCCCAATTCTTGTAGGGCATGGTAATTGTCTATGATATGGTGGGAGGTGATTACTACACCAATAGTCGAAAGACTGTAACTCTGCGCATGTCAAGCCCACCTCATGCATATCTCTATCACTAATAATTTCCTGAGGGAATCCACGATGCTTAAACACCTTATCAATGAACTGCCACGTAACCTAGGATGCTGAATATCGGGTCTTAGTGGGTATGAAATGGACTTTTTTTGTCAGCATATCCACCACTACATAGATGTTGTCCCATCCCTGATCTGTAAAAGGCAATCATGTGATGAAATCCATAGCTATGTGTGTCCATTTTCCCTCTAGAATGGGTAATGGCTGCAATAAACCAGCTGACAACTTGATGTCCATTTTATTTTTCTGGCATGGCAAACATTCGGCAACATGTTTGATTACATCTCTCAATAGACATTCCCAGAAGAAACTTTCCCTTAGCCTCTCATACGTCTTTGTGACACCTGTATGTCCTGCCACAGGGGAAGAATGCATTTCCCTCAACACCAGCTGCCTACTTTGTGAATGTGGAACCAAGCAAATTTTGATCCCGAACCATAGCAACCTATTATGCAATTTAAAGTCGCGATGATCCTGGCATGAGGGCTCCTGCAATTCTGAAAAAAGATGGCTGCTGCCTTTGCATTCTGCATGTAACTTCTTGAATGCCATGTATCCAATCCTCAAAGATATCACGAGATGGTATTTTAACATCCCAAGAAATAAAATAGAAAATAATTTTCAATAAGAGAAAAGTTGTTTATATTTATGTGCACGTTAACGACACCCTAGACGACTAGGATTAGTTGAGAGAATTGGAATGCGTGCATTAACTAACCTTTAATAGGTATGGGATATTCTTTTATTTGTGGCAAGACCTTGGAGAGTGCAAAAAGACCCTTGTTTTAAGGGAAAAAGGAGATATGGAGCACCCAACTTTGGGGCAAAAGCACATGGCAAGGGGGCGAGCAGGGAGATCGCCTATTTGGTGAAGAAATCTATTGCTTTCTAGGAAAAATCGGCCTATTTTGGCTAAAAGTATGCCTCAACTTTTTGGGAAATCCTAGCTTTTAGTTGCATACCAAGCTTATAAATTTTGCTCTTTGTATTCCCTGCAAATTCAAGTTGTATCAAATTCTTGCTCCTATCTGAGCTAGATGTAAAACTTGTCACGCACCGTTCTTTCACAATCACGATCAAAATTGTAGCAAGATAATAATCACGAATGAACAAGAAGAGAGATTCCGGTATGAATCAAACTGATGAGTCTTTACAATAATTTTGGAGAAGAATCACTCCGTGATGGAGCTCGATACCACCCGTCCACCCTCGAGCTATCTCACTCTCACTCTCACTCGCATGAAGATGTTCAAATCTGATGATCAAATGATCAAATCTCGATCACACTCTCACTCTCAAAATATCTTGATCTTATCTTCTTCTTTGTGCTGCCTCGATTCGCGTGCGCTATTGTCACTTTCGCAGCGCCTCGATATGCGTGCCAAAATAGCTTTTCTCGAAAAGCGTGCGTGTGCTTTTCACCTTCTTTTAGCGTGACAAGTGGTATCAGAGCTCCATCACGGAGTGATTCTTCTCCAAAATTATTCTAAAGACTCATCAGTTTGATTAATACTGGAATGTCTCTTCTTGTTCATTCGTGATTATTATCTTACTACAATTTTGATCGTGATTGTGAAAGAACGGTGCGTGACAAGTGGTATCAGAGCTTGTTGACACTTCTCCGTCCATATAAACTGCTTGTCAAGTTTGAAGGCGCGCATCTCGAGGTTGCGCGAGCGAAGAGAAGACACGCATATCGAGGCGCTGCGAAAGTGACAATAGCACACGCGAATCGAGGCAGCACAAAGAAGAAGATAAGATCAAGATATTTTGAGAGTGAGAGTGAGAGTGAGAGTGTGATCGAGATTTAATCATTTGATCATCAGATTTCAACATCTTCATGCGAGTGCGAGTGAGAGTGAGAGTGAGAGTGAGATAGCTCGGGGGTGGACGGGTGGTATCGAGCTCCATCACGGAGTGATTCTTCTCCAAAATTATTGTAAAGACTCATCAGTTTGATTCATACTGGAATCTCTCTTCTTGTTAATTCGTGATTATTATCTTGCTACAATTTTGATCGTGATTGTGAAAGAAGAGAAATCTTTGATATGTTTTCTCTCATATTGTGCTAAGCCAATAAAGCCTCTTACCTCCCTTACATTTTTCGGTCTAGGCCACTCCGAAATAAGTCTTGCTTTGTCAGGATCAATATGAATACCATCTTTTGAAATCACACGACCCAAATACACAAGCTTGTCTTTAGCGAAGAAACATTTGCTCTTTTTCCCATAAAGTTTATGCTCCCGTAACTTTTCAAGTGTTTTCCTTAGATGTTGTTCATGTTGTTCCCCATTCTTGGAATATACAAAAATGTCGTCCAAGAAAACCAGAATGAAGTCATCTAAATACTCACGGAATACATCATTCATTAGACACATGAAGGTAGCGGGTGCATTGGTCAAGCCAAAAGCAAGCACAGTAAATTCATTATGGCCATAGCAAGTTCTAAAAGCAATTTTAGGAATGTCCTCCTCCTTAACACGAATCTGATGGTAACCAGATCGCAAATCAATTTTGGAGAACACTGTGGCACCATTCAATTGAGTCAACAATTCATCAATGTGAGGTAGAGGGTACTTATTCTTTATAGTATGCCGATTCAATCCTCTATAGTCAATGCAAAGCCTATAAGTTCTATCCTTTTTCTTTTGAAATAAGACTGGAGCACCCCAAGGAGAAACGCTAGGCTTTATAAACCCTTTCTTTAACAAGTCATCCAGTTGAAGCTTTAACTCCTTTAGTTCATCCACATTAAATCTATAGGGAGCCCGACAATAAGGACTTGTGCTTGGTTCTAACTCTATAGCATGGTCAAGATGTCTAGGCGGTGGCATCCCAGGTAAATCATCAGGAAACACATCGAAAAATTCTTCAAGGAGTTTTGTAACATAGTGTGGTACTGTCTCATCTTCACTTCCCTCCTTTAACTTATCAGCAAAGACGAGGAATGTGTCACAGCCCTGTCTTACTCCTCGCAGCAATTTCATGGCTGATATGAGAGAAGCTTTACTATCTCTTTCTTCTCCTTGAATAATTTTATCTTTGCCATCGTCATTAAGAAAACTAACGGTCCTTTCTCCACAATCAATAACTGTTTTGTTTACATTTAACCAATCCATTCCAATAATAGCGTCACACTTCCCCATCTCAATAACATAAAAATCTCCCTTACTCTTCCTCTGTGCTAAACTGAAGGAAAAGATTTTCTAGAAGCCCTTGAGTATAATGTAATTTTCCATTAGCAAGTTGGACTGGTCTTCTGACTGATCCCTAATTTCTACGTTTAGAGTCTTGAGGAATTTCGGGGATATAAAACAATGAGTGCTACCGGAGTCAATAAGAAAACTTATGTTTTGATTCCCAATTTTCCCCATCACTTTAATCACAGACGCATGCATATGAGTTGTGGAAGATGCCATACATCTCATAGGTTCCAAGCACTTACCTTTGTCCCCCGCTTCGTCGATGGTTGGATTCGTCTGATTCGTCTTTGCTCCCATCATTGGTCCTTTCATAAAAGTAAATTTTGCTTTATTCGGGCACTCAAATGTTCGGTGACCTTGCTCACCACATCGGAAACATAATCCCAATCTTCTTGCCCGTTCAATAAGCTCTGGATCACTTTTCCAAGGTGCGTTTTCTTGGGTTTTTTGATTTGAAACTCCTTTATTTCTTTGATTTTGATTTTGATTCTGATTCTGATTTCGGTTATTAAAGTTTGGCCTTCCCACATGGTTGTACTCAGGTTGGCTACTCCTCTCTTGAAATTTAGGCATATTCGAATAATCAGGTTTTCGTTGAGGCATACCTGAACCTTGTGACCCTTGAAAACGATGACCTGTTGGATTGATTTTGCTATCTTTCTTAGGTTATATTCTTCCATCTTTTCAAAGTTTTCGGCCTTAGCCACAGCATCCAAGAAATCACTTGATCTTGTTCCTTTCATCATATATAAAAGATCTTCCTTAAGCCCTTCCACAAATTTGTGAGTAAGAGCTTCACCTCTGACCTCAGGTGCGTACTTATGTAATCGCAGGAACTTCTCTTTATACTCATCCACAGAGAGATTATGTTTTTTCTCTTGTACTTGCTTAAAATTATAGAACTCCATCTTCTTTTCCATATAATAATGTGGAGAACAATACCTCTTTTCAGCTGCAGTTCTGAATTCAGCCCATGTGATGGGTTGATCTTGACGTTGTCGGATTTGCACATGCGACTTCCACCATAGTTTTGCAACTCCACGTAACTGTAGTGCCACAATCTTAGCCTTTCCCGCTTCATCAAACTCTCGTAGGGCAAAGAAATCTTCAAGTTCTTCGAGCCACGCTTCCAAATCTTCCCCAGTCTTCTTCTCCCATCAAATTCAGAGAGTTTCGCTTTCTTAAAAACTTGCAAAAGAGCAGATTCGGCAACATCTTCCTCACGTCTTTGTCTCCTTCGGCTCGGTACCCCGGCACCAAGCTCGACATAGACCTCTTCATCTTCTAAATTTCTGCCAGCAGCACCACCACTAGCTCCATCATCCGCTACGCCTTTTCCTTTGGACAATCTATTTAATTCCATGGTTAGCCTTCGAATCAATGAATCTTGTTCTTCTAGTTTCTTCATAATTGCCTCGTTGTCTGCCATCGAAACCGGGCTCTGATACCACTTGTCACAATGCTCCATTTTCGGGACATGTTGGATATAACAAAACATACAGCAAGGTTCGAAAATCATTTTATTAGCCTCCACTAAAGCGTGATGTTCGTCGTTATGTCCAAGAATGCTTACAATGTCAACAAGTGAAGGTGGAACAACATAAGATGCCTGGTGAGATGCAACCTTTGGATATACCTTTCAGGAAGTGGGAATCAATATCCATGGATTTTATTACTAAACTACCTACAGCTCGAGGGGGATATGATACCATTTTTGTCGTCGTTGATCGTCTTACCAAAATGGCACATTTCTTTCCTATAAAAAAGACTGATGGTGCTCTTGAGGTAGCTAAGTTGTTTGTGAAAGAAATTTTCCGATTGCATGGGATGCCTAAAAGTATTGTGTCAGATAGGGATTCCAAATTTACTTCTAATTTTTGGAAGGCCACATTCAAAGCAATTGGGACGGAGCTTAAGATGAGTACAGCTTTTCACCCACAAACAGATGGAGAAATCGAAAGGGTTAATCACATACTTGAGGATATGCTTCGAATGTATGTTAATGAGAAGCAAACAAATTGGACTGAATTCCTATCCTTAGCCGAGTTTGCTTATAATAGTTCATGGCATAGCTCCATTCAAATGACTCCATTTGAAGCCATGTATGGTCAGAATTGCCACACTCCTGTGAATTTTGCGGATCCTCAAAATAGAGTCGAAGTGTCTAGACAAATGCTTGAGAGGATGGATGAGGAAGTGAAACTGATTCGGAAGAGCATTCAAAGAGCGCAAGATAGGCAAAAGCATTACTATGATAAGAAGCGGTCTTTCCGTGAATTTCAGATTGGGGAGATGGTATTTCTGAAAGTAATACCTAAACGCAATAATCTAATCCTTGGAAAGGATAGAAGACTCTCACCTCGTTTCGCAGGACCTTTTAAAATCTTAAAGAGGGTGGGAACGCTTGCATATCAACTTGAACTGCCTGAGAACATAAAAGTGCATCCTGTTTTCCATGTCAGTCTATTGAAATCTTATGTTGCCAACCCAACTCATATTTTGCAGGACAAGTCTATGATCATGGAGGATGGGACTCTGAGTATATTGGATAGGAACACGAAGCGGCTTAGGAATAGAACAATAGAAGAAATTTTGGTTAAGTGGGATGCTTATCCTGTAGAAGATGCTTCATGGGTAGACTTAGATGCCTTACTTACTGAGTTTCTTTCATTTAAACTCTGAGGACAGAGTTCCTGAAAAGGGAACGGATGTGACGCTCCAATTTTGTATATGAAATATTTTGAAATATATATCACAGATAGTTTACAAAAAGGATGGTTTGATGTTTTGAAGGTTTTGGGAAAGTTTGGTATTGGTCGGAAAATTTTGGTTTTTGTCCATTATGGTGTCGGTTGGATTTTGCGGCTTGGTTTTCAGTTGGTTAGAGAAATAATTTGAAGAAACTCTGTATGAGAGAGTTTTAGATCTTGTTGAGTAGAAAAACTTTGTCCTAGTGAAAAATTTATGGTTCACTCATTTGCATGCCTGTATGGAGGTCAGAAGTTGCTAACAAAGTGGTTTTGAGCTAAAAATGCATCTAGATTTCCGTGTCAAGAGTTGCAAACACTTTTCTATTGGAATAAGAAGGGCCCAGCCCTTGTTTCTCGCCCCTAATGTGTGTGCCTTGTTTCTCGTCCACACGAGGTCAAGATATCCGTGAGGATCTGTTACAGCTACACACATTTCGGACCTGGTTGGGACCGAGTGAACTCCCAGTGAAGCTTAGCTTCTACAGAGATCACTTCTTACATATCACAGCACAGGGTTTCATTGACCCACCAGGATACACGCAGATTCACCTACCCTACTCGCTGAGGATCTCTCTTGGGCAATTCCGGGTCTCTTCACACAGACTGAACGGCAGAGCAGAGCGACTACCCAGGCAGAGGCGCATATGCACACTGTGTGACATGCAGGAGGTTAAGACAGAGGAGCATTCCATGTTCAGGTGTCCTGTTTACTATGAGATTTGAGGGCGTTTCTACTACCTCTTCAGAGATAGCTATGGGATTTTGGCTCGTTTCCTCTCCTACACAGACCAGCAGTGTTTGGCAAGTTTCATTCACGAGGTACTTAGACACCGCGAGAGGATACTCCAAGCACGAAGACAGGAGTAGACTTCTTCCTCGGTTGATCCCTCTTAGAGCTCTATCATGGAGTTCTTTCACCCAGATCACATGGACCCCCACGAGATGAGGCCTCGACATGACTGTGACCGGGAGCCTATGACACTTGGGGACATCCCCTCCTTGTTTAGAGTTGGACCCGACCGACAGGGGTCACAGTAGCCCTGGTTAGACGCAGATGGTTTGATGAATGGACACTTGTGGAAGGGTATGCCCTTTCGACGGGACACTTCCTATGAGGCACAACCCTTGCCCTTTCGACGGGACACTTCCTATGAGGCACAACCCTTCACAAGAGACATCCTATTGAACAGACATTCCTATTGTAATGTACCCTCTCATCAAGGGTCACACCCTTCACAAGGGGTACACACCTCTTCATGCACATACCCTTTGGAGTACACACCTTTTCATGTGTGACTCTTCACTCTCTATATAAGAGAGGCCCAATTGTATGGATGACACATTACATCTACCCTACAGACATTCAAGCAATACACTTATTCCTTGTTCTCTGCTATCTCAGTCTCCTTTCTGTTCCTTAGCACATTTTCAAATATAGTAAATCTAGGATTTCTTACAGTGGTATCAGAGCAAAATTCGCTCCTGCCTGTAGGAAATGCCCCCCACCTTCTAGCGCCGATCTGATACATCTTTTCCGCTAGAAGGATATCCGTGCACATTGTGCATGGAAGAGATGGAGAGGATGAGCGTAAAAAATTTTCGCGCCAACGTTGCCTAAAGTCCTCTATGGCGTCTCCATCTCCCACACATGCTATGCTCTCTAAGTTCAAGCCCAAGGGTAAAGGGCAGCATAAGCCACATGCCCATCAGCCCACACATCAGCAGAGTTGATGTGAATGGACACAACAAAAATCGTGTCTTTTCAGGTGCTTGGGCTGTCCCAAAACCAAGGGACGCACCTTTTCCACCATCGGACACACCTTTTGATGAAGAGTCTCGACTCCTAACCCAAGGGACACACCCCATCATGGACAAAAGGACACACCTATTCATGTAGGGACACCCCTTTTAAAAACAGGGACACACCCCTTCATGAAAAGGTGCACCTATTCCAAGGGTCACACCCCTTCGAATAGGAACACCTTTTAGGCACCAAGCACTTATAAAAGGGGACCTAAAGGGGTTAAAAAGACAAAACCCAGCCCCAAACTTTAGGTCTACCCTAGATTACCCAAGGGTCACCCACCCTTTAATTTTTGGGCAACCACCCCATGTAGGCAGCCCAAACGAACCAAAAAAACAAAAGGGACGTACCTTTTCAACGCCTACAGATTTTTCGTCAATCAGGTTTCGCTGCCAGCCCCTGCATGCGCGATCACGCTGCCAGCCCTGCTCACTGCCAGCCCCTGCCTCGCCATTTTCGCTGCCAGCCTTGCATCGCCATTTCGCTGTCAGCCCCCTCGCCATAGGCAGCCTAGCCTTGCCCATTTGCGGCCCTGGTTACCTGCTATTCCCTGCCAGCCTGCAGCGTGAAATCAGTGACAG
Organism: Dipteris shenzhenensis; assembly: GCF_047967505.1. Taxonomy (NCBI): domain Eukaryota; kingdom Viridiplantae; phylum Streptophyta; class Polypodiopsida; order Gleicheniales; family Dipteridaceae; genus Dipteris; species Dipteris shenzhenensis. The sequence goes on from NC_141608.1 coordinate 51,511,067, forward strand.
CACTGCCTTATCTGCGAAATCCAGCCCTGGGAACTGCAACCAATTTTCGCCATTGACAGCCTGCAGCCCCCCCCTTGTTTCGCCATCTTTTCCTGCCAAATCAACAACAGTTGCAGCCTCCTCTCGTGATGAAGACAGCCTGTTAACAGCCCGGACTAGACAAGCCTCGATCTGCTCCTCGCAAACCACTGCAACATGGATCTCCGGACAGCGATTTGCAGGCCTCTTCTACGCAACAATTTGGCAGATTAAATCATTGCCAGGTGGAGTCTTTCCATTCTGCTTTTAAGGATTCTCTTGTCATTCTCCAATTACAGCAAATGAAAGACACTCCCTTAAAGCATGGAAACCCCTAGTAATTCACCCGGCATTTCAAGGACACCTCAGGCATCATCTACCACACAATATCGTGTTCAGATTGCACAACCAGCCCATTTCTGAGCTTTTGCATTGTGGGTCTTCTGTGTCACGTGCCCTCCTAGTGATTTGGACCACATCCTATATCTTCTGCGTGAGGCACCTCAGTTACATTACTTCCTCAGCACAGTACAGGTTGTGTTCCACGAGACACGAAGATATCCAGAACCCGATATTCCTCAAGTGTCCATCTTTGGAGAGAATTTTACCCCTCACCTTCGGCATCTCCAGGGTACTCTCCACCTCCTTCAGCTCCCAGATATCCTCCTCTACAGGTTGTACCTTCTCCAAGACAGTATTTACACTCCGAAGGCACTCCCTCTCCTAGATATCCTCCACTTTCGACAGCAGCTCCTTATCCTTTCTCAGATCCGTGGACTCTGCAACCTACTCCAGTACTCTCACGGGCAGTAATACCACTTTCGGCATCACCGGTGTTACCTCAAACAGGACCTCCTTTACCAAACTTCCACGGGTGGTTCCATCCTGCCTCGCCTGCCCCCTCCAACATGAGCAACCTCAGGGAGCAGCCCGAATCCTCTTCCAGGAATGGTACAAACTAGAGCGCAAGTTCGCGCTTTTCTCACAGGGATCTCCGATATGTCGCAACGCTCGCGTGAAACCTCTCCAGAGATCAAAGAATCAAGTCCAAAAAAGACCCCTGAAGTCAACGTACAAGGCGAATCACTATTGCAACTGCAAATTTCCCAGCTTCAGGACAGCATCTCCGACTTGGTCCAGAAAGTTCAACAACTTCAAGATTCTCGCAGTACCACACATACAGAGGATGATGTGACGCAACCAGACGACTATGCGGATTCATTCCCACCAGAGGTAGAAAACACTGAACTACGTGCCCTCTACCGTTTACTTCAAGCTTCCAAAACAAAAAGAATTGACATCAAACTTCCGGAAGCCTACACTGGTCAACGCAATCGCCGAACAGTTGACCAATGGCTCGCAAAAATGCGCATGTATTTTGATACTGTTGACCTCCGGCAAAAGTGTGTTAACATGGGACCGTTTTGAACACGTGCTTCGTAAGCAGTTCATACCTGCCAATGCGAACTTCCAAGCACGTTCAAAACTCTGACAGTTGGAGCAAACGGACTCCCTGTCTTCCTACATCTCTCAGTTCACCACACTGGTGCTGGAGATTGATGGTTTAACTGAGGATGATCGCCTTCATGCTTTCATCTCAAGCCTAAATCCCTCGTTACGCATTGATGTCCTTAAAGCAAACATCACCACCACAGATGGCACTATTGCTTACGCAGAGCGCATTACAGATTTCCAAAACACAGGGAAGCAGAGTGCTAATCGCACACAGAACTCTCCTCTGGCCAAAGGTGCTCGCCCTCAAGATAAAACTTCGGTAATCAAGGTCAGCGACAGTCTCAAGATCCCCAGAAGACTCAGAAATCATTTGCTGGATTCCAACAGAAGCACTCCTCCAAGGATCGCGCCTCTTCTTCTTCACAAAGTCATTACCGACATCCCCAACATAAAGGTGCGGCCACTGACAAGAAGAACAGCTCCAGCACAAAAGGACTTTGTACCATCTGTACAGGCGACCATAGATGGTTCGATTGTCCCAAGCGACTAAAGCAAAATTCCAATATGGAACCTAGCACTTCCCAAAGAGAAGATGCTACCCCAGCACAAGACAAGAAAGGCAAAGCTGTTCGAATGGCGAATACCATCCACCTGAGCCTTGCCAGCAACCCCGAACCTTCCCTGGCCACTCAAGTACTTTGTGTTCAAGGATCGATTCGTGGAACAACAGTCACTATCCTCATCGACAGTGGCTGTTCTCATAACTTCCTAGCTAGTTCTATGGTCGACAAACTTCGGTTGACCACCAGTCCTAGTCTCATGGACTATCAGATTGAACTCGCAAATGGAACTACTTTCTTGTGCAACACCAGGATCAAAAACTTGTCTTTTCGCATCCAACATTATACGGACAAGTTGAACTTCGACATCATGCCTCTTTCTCGGTACGATGTCATACTCGGACAACAGTGGCTCTACGACTATGATCCATCAATCAGTTTTCGCAGCCATACAATCCAGTTTGTCCACCAGGGGAAACTTATTGAGCTAACTGGTTCTAGGGACTCTCCTTCAACCCCAGTTGCCTCTGCCCTACAAGTAAAGAAGTGGGTTCATAAACGCCAAGTAAAGACTTCACTTCTGTTGGTTACGGCAGTAGAGGAGATACCAACTAAGGATCCTCTTGAATACCTCAACCAACCTTTTTTCCAGCCCTACCTGGATATTTTTCCACAGAAATTGCCAAAGCAGTTACCACCTCGACGACCAGTGGATCACCCAATCGAACTTATTCCCGGCAGTAATCCACCGTCGAAACCTCCTTATCGGGTTTCTTACACTCAAAATGAAGAAATCCAAAGACAGTTCACCGAACTACTCGACAAAGGTCACATTCGGCCCAGTCGCAGCCCTTTCGGATCTCCTGTACTTCTTGTGAAAAAAAAGAATAAGTCAATGCGCCTCTGCATCGACTACCGAGCCCTCAACAAGCTCACTATCAAAAACAAGTATCCATTGCCTCGCATCAATGACCTCTTCGATCAACTTCTACACGCAACACAATTCTCAAAGATTGATCTTCGTTCAGGTTATCATCAAATTCGCATACGAGAAGGCGATGAGTACAAGACAGCTTTTCGAACAAAGTATGGACACTATGAATGTTTGGTCATGCCTTTTGGGTTAAACAATGCCCCGGCCACATTCATGACACTCATGAACGACATCTTCAGGCCTTTCCTCGATAAGTTCGTCATCGTTTACCTCGATGACATCCTCGTTTTCAGCAAATCCCTACAAGAGCATAAACAACATCTTCACCAAGTTTTTGAAGTTCTCCGCGCAAATTCTCTCTACATCAACATTGAGAAGAGTGAGTTCTTCAAGACCCAACTCGAATATTTGGGACATGTTATTTCAGCTCAAGGCATCTCTGTGGATCCCAAGAAGGTCGAGGTAATCCGAAACTGGCCTACTCCTAAGAATGTTCATGATGTCCGCTCTTTTCTCGAATTGGCAAACTTCTACCATACCAGGGTCTATCAGTTTTCCGAAATCGCAGCTCCTATGTCCGAATTATTGAAAAGCACAGCAATTTTTCAGTGGCTTCCCGAAACAGAGTATAGTTTCCAACAACTCAAGCAAGCACTCACTACCACACCAGTTATGGCTATTGCTGACCCAAACCTTCCATTTGAGGTCATGACCGACGCTTCCGACATCGCTACAGGAGCAGTCTTGATGCAAGAAGGCAGAGTTATTGCTTTTGACAGCCATAAACATTCTGATATCCAAACCCGATACCCGGTTTATGATAAGGAGTTTCTTGCCGTTGTACATGCTTATCGCTCTTGGAAACATTATCTCATGGGAGCCGACTCGGTGGTCAAGACAGACCATCACTCTGTAAAGTATATATTTACTCAGCCAGTCATGAACGCTCGAGATCTGGATGACTCCGACGCTACTTGGCAATCTGATGAAGAGTTACAGCAGTACCCTGACATTTTACAACAGTATTTTCAGCATTTACAATGATATTTTCTACATCAGTTCATTATCTCCACCAGGGTCTTATTTTGAGTGGGAGGGGATGTCACGATCTGTGACGTATTCCTTTCTCTATTTCTAGACTTATGGATGGTTTGATGAATGGACACTTGTGGAAGGGTATGCCCTTTCGACGGGACACTTCCTATGAGGCACAACCCTTGCCCTTTCGACGGGACACTTCCTATGAGGCACAACCCTTCACAAGAGACATCCTATCGAAGAGACATTCCTATTGTAATGTACCCTCTCATCAAGGGTCACACCCTTCACAAGGGGTACACACCACTTCATGCACATACCCTTTGGAGTACACACCTTTTCATGTGTGACTCTTCACTCTCTATATAAGAGAGGCCCAATTGTATGGATGACACATTACATCTACCCTACAGACATTCAAGCAATACACTTATTCCTTGTTCTCTGCTATCTCAGTCTCCTTTCTGTTCCTTAGCACATTTTCAAATATAGTAAATCTAGGATTTCTTACACTTTGAGTGGCCGACACTACTCTATTGCCGACTTCATGCCTCCATTGCCTCATCCACCTTGAGTTTCCAGCATCAAGTATGAAAGAGTTCCTCAATTCGAGATACTAAGATAGCTCAAATAACGTGCAAGCCCAATCCTGGACAAGGCATCTACAACCACACTTTCTTCCCCTTCCTACACTCAAATGTCAAAATCATAGGACTGCAACGAAGCTAGACAAGTTGGGATGCGCGATAAAAAATCTGATTTTTGCTCCCGTATAGGTAGTGATGCCATTTTTTGAAGGCATGTAGGATGGCCAACATTTCTTGATCATAAACATGGTAGTTGAGCTTTTTGGCATCAAATTTTATGCTTTCAAAAACTACATTGTTGTAGAACAACCCTAAGCCTTTGCCTCCACAATAAATGGCCTAAGAAGTTAGGGTCTACCAACACAAGTGCATGTGTCAAGGCAAATTTCAGATCTTCAAAACTGAGCTGTGCTTCTTTTGACCACAAAAAACATAGGGCTGCAACGAAGTTAACCATCTATTTGGATTGCACGCTATCAGTTGTGACCTTGATTTTGCTCCCGTACAAGTAGTGATGCCACTTTTTTAAGGCATGTAGGATGGCCAACGTTTCCTGATAACAAACATTTTAGTTGAGCTCTTTGGCATCAAAATTTATGCTTTCAAAAGCTCTATTGTTGTAGAACAGTCCCTAGCCTTTGCCAATAGCAATTGCCTCCACAATAAATGGCCGCCGTGAGAAGTTAGGGCATACCAACGCAGGTGCATGAGTCTAGGCAAGTTTCAGATCTTCAAAACTGGGCTGCGCTTCTTTTGACCACAAAAAGGCATCCTCCTTCAAAAGGTCCGTTAAAGAAAAATTTTCAATTAATTGCCTGTAGAAGGAAGCAAGACCCAAAAACCCTCTCTATTGGGTGGGATTTAGTGGCTGTGTCCATTCCTTCACGCATTTCACCTTTGCGGGGTCCACTCAAATCACATCTCTACTCATAATGTGCCCCAAGTATTCAACCTCTTCTACCATAAAGGTACATTTGCTGGCTTTTCCATAGAGCTGCCTTGATCAAAGACAAACTCAGAACGACTCCCGGACCCTGGCATCTAGAGTGTGTCCCGACTCATGTGCCCCATCTGTCTGTAAGAAAATAGTACGCAGCGGAAGATAACAACAAAACGCAAGTACACGATGGAAAGCTGGAGAGAATACAAAAAATTCTGATATACCAAACTGCTGATACAACTGATGGTTGGCTGTCCACCCGTGCGCTCTACAGACAGAGCTTCGATGGTGATCTAGACAGATGCTGGACGGAGGACTATGAGCGTGAAGAACTGGTGATCTGATGATAGGGGGTGGCCACTTATATAGTGTAAGTGGTTGACGGTCGGCCTTGTAATAGGCAGTCGGCCTAATAGACAGTCGGCCTGGAAGACCACCGACCCTTCAGAAAACATGCCGGCGGGCAGATGAAGGATCGCGCATAGGTCATACCGTCGGGCCTGGGGCTACCGGCAGCCCCCGGACCCTGCCGCTGGGGGCTTTGCCCCCAGACCCCCACCGGGGGCTTGCGCCCCCCGGACCCCCTGCTATCGGGGGGGCTATCGCCCCCCCGAACCCCCCCTTTTTGCAGACGGGTATCTACTCTTGGCTCCTAAGCCGTCTCATAACCATCTGGTCTACTCTAAGACCCCTTCCAGTGTCTAAACTGGGGATCCCTCCCAATATCCGATACCCATCATGGCTTCTCCTCATATGGGGGCCTTACAACATTGGGTACACAGAATATTGGTGGGTTACATGAGAGGTGGACATTTGAGCTAACTCTAACACTGTCTCATCTGAGTCACATCAAGGATCTTAAGAGCATCCACCGATCCTCATCACATATGCCGTAGCATGCCCTCTTCCTGCTATCCAAGACACGGCATGCTACAGCATGTGGCTTTCCTCCTAGTTTTGCATCGGAGTCCCTATTAAGGCTTTGTATGGCATTTTGCTGCCCGATATCAGGAAATGGGGCTGCTATAGCTTTCCGATCATGCGAATCAAGCATCCTGTGTTTCTTTTCACCCTCAAATGAGGTCCTATGTGGGCTGCCCTTAGCATTTGCCTACTTGTTGGTATCCTTGTGCTGGAATACCTACGTGAGCTTGGCAGCCCTCTCAATGGTTTGAGGTTCATGAGCTCTCACATCAGAGGCCAGGACGTCTAAGATAGTGCATAAAATTCGACAAAGTACTACTCTAGTATCAGCAAGATCACAAATGCAATGGCCATCAACTTTTTGAACTCTGCCCAAGTGCTTGGCCTTTCTAAAGAGTCCCTATCGGTTCTTTCCATAATCAGCACATTCGGGGCTGCTGTTTTGTATGAAGCTTTTTAAAGCATTAATAGAAGGTTCCTTTCTTTGCCAAAAAGAAAAAGACAACAAAATCGGCTGCAATGAGCACCTGAATACAGTGTTGTAGAAACACTGAAATGGCAATGGAGAAGCTTGGAGGAAGGTCGATGATGAGGCTTTGAAAGGGAGCCCAAATAAGCCCAAACAAGGCTGCAAAAGGCCCGTAAAAGGGCTGTAAAAAGGCTCTCTTTTCTATCTTCTTTTTTTTTGGGGGGGGGCGGGGGGAGGGGGTATTAGGTCACCTAGGACAATTAGTACACTAACCTAGGACTGCCAAGATACTTAGGAGTCACATCTAGTCTAACCTAACCCAACCAACAACTAAACCTAAGCCCAGTAAGATTTTAAAAACTAATCCCAAACTTAACGTAACCCAAGCTAAATAACCCAGCTAACCTAACCAAACCAATCCTACTAACACTAACCCATGCTAACTAACCTGGAATTAATTAAAGTCCCTGGAAACGAGCAACGCAACGAACCTACGACAACGGCGAATGGGCTCTCCACTAAGAACAACTCGGTCAGATAAGGGTTGAACAGGCTCTCTAAAGAGTATGTGTTGGCAAGGTGTTGGCCAAATTCAGGCCGAGTGAGCTGAGCAGCCACGCAAGACATTGTAGAAAAGGGCGGCTAGATTCGAGTGGACACGATGTAAAAACTGGCATTTGTGGCCAGATTCGAGTGGACGCAAGACGTAGAAACTAAAATTGGCATTGACGTTGGCGATGTGTTGTGGAGTAAAACCAGACGGAAGCTTATAAAACTCAGACAGAATCTCACACGCTCTTTGAAACCCATCTCGCTCTTCTGAGAGACAGCCATAATTGCGAAAGTAACTTCTTAGTAATAATCAGCAAGTACACTTCTTTTCCGCTCTCCCTCTCTCCCCCTCTCTACAAAGACAATAGGGCCCAGGACAACATGTCGGGCTGGACCCCCCCGAAGGTATTTTATTACTTGAAGAGAATCTGTTACAAAAGTTCAGCGTACAGCTGTCTGGTACTCTCTCTCCCTCTTCAAAACGTGAAAAAATCCCCTTTATTACAAGAGCTTCAAGCTCATTTCAAATTGGCAACATGCCACTTGTCTAAAATCTAGACTAAGTCCTATTACATGCCACTAAGGGCCATTCTGGAGTCTTCAAAGCACTTGGTCACACGAACCGTCTCCTAGATGCTTGTCACGCTCCCGTTACGCTTAGGAAAAATAATTCTTCCTAGTACCTGCAACAATTAATTAAAGCGCACCACCATGGCACCCATTAATTGTTAGCGCTTTGCATGCAAATAACACACTGTGGACTAATTCTAGTCACGGTGGGCGTCCCCACTAAACGCATGTGCACATCTAAACAAATATATATAAATAAATATATTTATTCTCTGGTTGACCGGAGTCAACACTCTTGATTATAATTAAAGAGCTTTGACCAAAGGGTCGAGGCGCCTTAATTATAGCCAAGTCTCTCCAACCGAAGTTGGCACATCTTGGTTAACCGGGGTTAACCCTCTTGGCGCATGCCAAGTCTTGTTGACCGAAGTCAACACTCTTTGACCGTAGTCAGCTCTGTGGTTCTCTGGTTAACCACAGTTAACCCTCTTGGTAATAAACCAAGTCTCTTTGACCATAATTAACACATATAAAACTCTTTAATTATAATCAAATAAATGGTCAACTATACTTTGACTTAGGATATTTACATTGTGGTGACATCCCCTCAGCTTCTATTCAGTTGACCTCAACTGAAAAGCTTCCTTGTAAATATCCAAAAGCTGTGGATGATCGGATAACATGTCTTCGTCCATCCACTTGGCATCTAATGCCGTATAATTCTTGAATTTTACAAGATACCTGTAAAACTGCTTACCCTGAGGGCCGTTACGTACAGTATGGTATACAATTTGCTCTGGCTGAAGGACTTCCTCCAGCTCATCCACTTCTGGTGGATCCTCTGATACTGGTTCTGTAGGCTCTGGTCCCTGGAATTTCTTTAGAAGACTCACATGGAATGCATTGTGAATCCTCCAATGCTCTGGCAATGCTAATCTGTATGCAACCTCATTTATTCTTTCTGTAACCCTAAAAGGGCCATAGTATCTGGGAGATAACTTTGCATACACTTTCTGTTTGCATTTAAACTTGCGGAGCCTAGCGTTTTCAAACCTCAAAAGTACCCAATCCCCTTCCTTGAGATCTAACTGTCTCCTATGCTTATCTGCAGCTCTTTTATGTTTTTCTTGAGACCTTTCAATTGCTGTCCGTACTTGGCTGTAAGCTGTCTGGAGGTCTCTCACAAACTGATCAGCTGCAAATATTTCATCTTTGGTCCTCAATAAAGGTCGCAAAATCACCTTCCCATATATGACCTCAAAAGGGGCTTTCCCTGTAGAGCTATGTACTGTATTATTGTAAGCAAACTCTACTAACGGTAGGTACTTTTCCCAGTCTGAACTTTGGTCACCCACGTAGCATTTCAGCATATCCAAAACTGTAGAATTTGCTACTTCACTTTGACCATCTATCTGGGGATGGAAAGAAGAAGAAAAATTCAGATTCGTCCCCATGTTATCAAATAAAGCTCTCCAGAATAGACTGGTCATTCTGGGATCTCGATCACTAACAATGGACTTAGGCATACCATGATGTTTAAAAATTTGTGCCATGAAAAGCTTAGCCATATGATCTGTCTTTATGGTTTTGCGAACCGGAATGAAATGAGCTTGCTTGCTGAATCTATCAATGATAGTCCAAATCCCATCATTCCCTGACTTTGATCTCGGCAAATCAAAAATAAAGTCCATTGTAATACTTTCCCATGGTGCCTGAGGCACGGGAAGAGGCATAAGTAGGCCAAATGCCTTCCGTCTATCATACTTCACTTTTTGACACGTAATGCATTCCGTAACAAACTGGTGTATATCTTTCCGCATCCCTGGCCAAAAGAAATACCTCTCTAGTGCTAGAGTTGTTGCTGTAATTCCTCTATGTCTAGCATAGGGAGGTGCATGGCATTCCTCCAAAATCTTTTTCCTCATCTCCTGGGTGATGCATAGGCAATCATCTTTCATTAAATACCCATCTTTCAGGGTATAGTGACTGGTGGATTGCCCCTCTTGCATTTGCTGTAAAATTTCACCAAAATCTGAATCACGAGCATATTGCTCCCTCATGCCTTCCAGGTCCTGATGATAAGCAATAGTCACATTATTGACCTGGGGTCTTCGGAACAAGGCATCTGCCACTCTGTTCCGAATTCCTGGGGTATGGACAATCTGAAAATGATACATTGACAGCATGTTTGCCCATTTCATATGCTTCTTGGAAAGCTTAGTCTGAGGTCAAAAAGTATCTCAGACTTTGGTGATCTGTCTTAACAGTAAAATCTGCACCCAAAAGATAGTGCTTCCATGTATGGATAGCATGAATTACAGCCAATAACTCTTTCTCATAGATTCCTAGATATCTTTCTGCATCCCGAAGTCTCCTGCTTTCATAGGCTACTACATGGCCATTCTGATGCAATGCAGCCCCAACACATTCTCCACAAGCATCGCAATCAACATCAAAAGATTGATAAAGATCCGGGACTACAAGAATAGGTTCTGTAGTCAACTTCTCCTTGAGTGTATTGAATGCTTTCTTCTGTGATATTCCCCATGTGAAGGCTGCATTTTTCTTAGTAAGGTCATGTAATGGGGCTGCGATATCAGCAAAATGTCTGATAAACCTTATGTAGTAAGAACACAGGCCTAGGAAACTTCGAACTTCATGCACAGTTTTCAGCTCTGGCCATTCCTGAATGGCACGGATCTTCGCTAGATCCATTTGTATCCCATTCTTGGATATTATATGCCCCAGATAGTGGATTTCTTCCAAGAAAAATTCACTTTTCTTGCTGTTTGCATAGAGCTGATGATTTCTCAGCTCTGGAAACACTATAGCAAGATGTTCTCTGTGTTCTTCTTCTGTCTTAGAAAAGACTAAGATATCATCAAAGAAAGTACCCGTAAAATGCCTGTACTTTCGGAAGATGCGATCCATCATTCTATTGAATGTGGCTGGAGCATTTGTCAACCCAAAAGGCATCACTAAGTATTCATACAACCCGAATGTAGTGCGGAATGCTGTCTTGTGCACATCCTGAGGTTGTATCCTCACTTGGTGATAGCCACTCTTTAAGTCTATCCTGCTGAAAACTGAAGCTCCATTTAACTGATCCAGAACATCATCAATGCGCGGAATAGGGAATCTATTCTTGATGGTCATTTTGTTCAGTGCACGATAATCGACGCACATACGGAATGAACCATCTTTCTTCTGTAGTAACAGTACAGGGGAACAAAAAGGAGACGAGCTGGGCTGAATCAACCCTTTGGACAGCAAATCCTGTACCTGAGCCATAATCTCCTCTCTCTGAGTCGCACTGACTCTATAAGGTGGTCTGTTTGGTGGCTCACTACCAGGCATTAACTCTATCTGATGATCTTCTGGTCTCTCTGGGGGTAACTCCCCTGGCAAAGTATCAGAAAAGCAATCTTTAAAGTTTATAAGAAATTGAAACTTATCTTTGTCTGCATCATTCATTTCAGCATGCATTTCATTCTCTTTTTCTTTTACAAAAACCATGTACGCAGAAATTGCAGACTTTATTGCTTTACCACATGTAACATCAGATACAATGGGGATAGTGTCCCCTTTATTCCTGGCAATTAAACGCTGATTTTTCCCTCTATACACAAACTCCAGTACTCTTTCAGGAAGAGTCAACTTCACTGCCTTGCGATGAAACCAAGGCATTCCCAAGACTACATCATAATGTTTCAGTGGAGAAATGAAGAAGTCTTCCTGATCCACATAACTCTGAACATGAAGACGGAGCTTCCCTATCAAGGGAGTAACTGGCACAGGATTCCCACAGAACATCTGATCGGCATTCAAAGCCCTGCCTAACTCCTCCGTCTTTATTCCCAGCCTCAAGGCTAGATCCTCTGATATGAAATTATCGGTAGCCCCTGGATCAAATAAAATTAGCGCTTGCTGGTCTCTAACTTTGCCCCATGATAGCAGCAATTCTCGTTCTTCTGGGTTCAAAGCATGACCTTGTATGTCACGAATTCCCCCCGCCATTGGCTTTTGCGGTCCTCGTGGCTTCTCTGCCTCTTTTCCCTTCGAAGTTGAAGGCTTTTCTGGGCACTGGGCAGCCACATGCCCCTCTTTGCCGCACCTGAAGCATTTCCCATCTCTACGGAATTCCGCTATCTATTCAGGGGTGAATAGAGATTTGCCCTTATAAGTTCTTGAAAACTGAGTATCCCTCGGCTTCTGAGGCTGAAACCCTTTCTTTTCAGCCTTGGGATACTCCTTCTTTTCTGATTTTGAAAAATCAGTTTTCTTTTTATCAACACGTCCTGCATGCAAGGATGGCACTGTATATGGATCTTGTAGCGGCACAAGACTCGCTACTGAAGCTGAATGCATAAGGTCTTGAATATTCTTTGCCCCCAACGCATTCGCTACTGCCCGAATTCTTGGAGTGAGACCTGCTCTGTACTTTCTCATTTGGGTGCCTTTGGAGATCTTTTTGAAAGGTGCAACCTGCAAATAAGCATCCCAAAACTTTTGGTTGTACACATCCACTGTATCTCCTGCATCCATATGCAAGCTGTCCCAATCTTGAAGAACATGGTCTCTGAACTGTTTAGGCATAAACTGCTGGTAGAAGGCTTTCTTGAAGTCCTTCCACTTCCTTGGGGCTGACCCATCTGTGGTCTGTGCACTCCACCATGCACTAGCTGTTGCTGTCAAGTGCAAACTGACCATTCTTAACTTGGAGGATTCTGAAAATTTTTCTGTACCGAAGGCAGCATCAAACTGTCTAATGAACTGCAATGCTTTGTCTGTATGACCATACTGTCCATTGTAGGTCATAAACTTGACAGATTTTCCTCCCTCTTTAAATTCCTTGGTCTCTTTGGAAGACTTTCTCTTCCTAGACTTCTCCTTCTTTTCCTGGATGGTTTATCTGATAAGGAGGAAGAAGACATAGAAGTCGAACTCGAGGTAGACGGTGATGGACTAGGAGATCGGTGATGATGCCTCGATCTCTTTCTGCTATGGGACCGTCCCCTATAAGATCTTTTTTTTCAGGTTGTACACGAGAGTGTGCCTCTGGCATTGGCACGTCATATACTGCATTAGGCATAGCTTCTGCTTGAAACAAATGCTGAGCCCTTGGATCCCTTTTGAGATTTTCCATCTCTTGTATACGAGTGCGTACCATCTGTTCAAATTCTTGTTGAGTTTGCGGCACACTTCTCTGTCTTGGATGTACATCCCTATCTTGTGAATCCCACTGGATAGGTGATTGATCCATATTCTGAGATCTGCAAATTTCTCACACCGTATAGGTAACTGATGCACAACTACCTTTGCTTTGGAATTGCTTTTCCAACAGAAAAATACCTCAACAAGAGGTGTTTTGCATTCACAACTTGTGCCAGTAATTGGGCTATCAGTTCAAAGCATAAACCCACAAGATTGCTGAAGCATCAACAATTGTATTTCCCCCTTTCTGGCTGCTGCAGATGGCTTCAAAAGGGCATCTGTTTTTCCCTCTTTTCACTGCTCAAAGGCATGCATACTCTTTTTCTGCAAATCTCTGATTTCTCTGCTTTTCTACTGCTTTTCTGACAGTAAAAGTCTGACAGATAAGTGAAAATTACTAGTAGAAACAGTCTCTGCAACTGTTCTTTTTTTTTTTTTTTTTTGGGGGAAAAGAACAGTAACCAGATGGAGTAACTGGCTAGTTACTCTAACCAGACTGACTGGTTTTGGTCTGGTTAGTTTGCAACTGGACTGGTCACAGTCTGGTTACAGTGACCAGACTGGTCTGGTTGGGTCAAGTTCACTAGACCTCTGACCAGAGTTAACTAACCAGAGTTAATTTAACCACTGGTTTGCCACATCAGCCTACCACGTGTCTTGCCACGTCATCTACTGCGCTGTCTGCCACGTGTCAGTGCCACATCATCTGCTGAGCTGTCTGCCACGTGTCAGTGCCACGTCATCTGCTGAGCTGTCTGCCAGCATGGACTGCCACGTCATCAAGCCCACTGCTCATCTGCCACGTGTACTCCTAGCTGGTACCCTGGCCACGTCAGCATCCGCGTGGACGTTGCGTCACCTTAGCAGTTTCGTGAAGCTTTAGAGTAGAGGGCATCGCCAAGCATCGCGTGCACACAGCGTCACGGGACTAGCAAAGATTTCCGTCCACTGGCCAAAATTAGAACGATAGCATGACCCACCGCTCCTTCGCACCTTCTCCACGCCTGACCATATATGACGAATCTACGTCATGACAAAGAAGACGCACAAGGCATCGCTTTCTTTTGGACAGAGGCTTCACTTTCGCCAGCACCTCGCACCCCGCTTCAAACGTTACGCTTAAGCACTTGCGTGCTATTACGTCAGTGAAGCACAACGATGGTTCGAGATTTCAATCCAGTCCACCAGCAGGTCTCATACGTCGTTGCTCCACAACTCCTTTGCTCCTAGATACGGGCTCCATCGACTTGGGCTTCAGGTTTCTCTGTGAACTACGTGGTCAATGAGCACAGGAAATTTCAAAAGAGAAATGCACTCTCAGCTCTTCCGAGTTCTCGTCTGTCCATCCCTGCGTACGATAATAACATCCCTTCTTTGGAAATTTTCGACGCAACTAGTACTTGATCGTCACAGCTTTATGAAGCTGTGCAACCAGGCTCTGATACCAATAAAACCAGACGGAAGCTTATAAAACTCAGACGGAATCTCACACGCTCTTTGAAACCCATCTCGCTCTTCTGAGAGAGAGCCATAATTGCGAACGTAACTTCCTTAGTAATAATCAGCAAGTACACTTCTTTTCCGCTCTCCCTCTCTCCCTCTCTCTACAAAGACAATAGGGCCCAGGACAACATGTCGGGCTGGACCCCCCCGAAGGTATTTTATTACTTGAAGAGAATCTGTTACAAAAGTTCAGCGTAGAGCTGTCTGGTACTCTCTCTCCCTCTTCAAAACGTGAAAAAATCCCCTTTATTACAAGAGCTTCAAGCTCATTTCAAATTGGCAACATGCCACTTGTCTAAAATCTAGACTAAGTCCTATTACATGCCACTAAGGGCCATTCTGGAGTCTTCAAAGCACTTGGTCACACGAACCGCCTCCTAGATGCTTGTCAGGCTCCCGTTACGCTTAGGAAAAATAATTCTTCCTAGTACCTGCAACAATTAATTAAAGCGCACCACCATGGCACCCATTAATTGTTAGCGCTTTGCATGCAAATCACACACTGTGGACTAATTCTAGTCACGGTGGGCATACCCACTGAACACATGTGCACATCTAAACAAATATATATAAATAAATATATTTATTCTCTGGTTGACCGGAGTCAACACTCTTGATTATAATTAAAGAGCTTTGACCAAGGGTCGAGGCGCCTTAATTATAGCCAAGTCTCTCCAACCGAAGTTGGCACATCTTGGTTAACCGAGGTTAACCCTCTTGGCGCATGCCAAGTCTTGTTGACCGAAGTCAACACTCTCTGACCGTAGTCAACTCTGTGGTTCTCTGGTTAACCGCAGTTAACCCTTTTGGTAATAAACCAAGTCTCCTTGACCGAAGTCAGGTTTACTTGACTAGAGTCAAGTATCTTTGACCGTAGTCAATCCTTTGACCATTAAAATAACTCTTTGACCATAATTAACACATATAAAACTCTTTAATTATGATCAAATAAATGGTCAACTGTACTTTGACTTAGGATATTTACATTGTGGTGACATGGAGATTGTCGTTGACGTTGGTGACTAGTTCGTGGAGAGGCAACTGATTTGGCTGCTTCAGTTCAATTGGTTCGTGGAGAAACTGTTTGTAGTTCGTCCTTAGGTCTACCTAGTGTGGTTTGGTCTTGCCTATAAGTCGCCTTCGTGCGTGTAGAAGCAGCACGTCATTGCTCTGTCTTCGGGCAAACCCTTCGGTGGAGCTCTTTGCTTGTGAACAACTCTCTACTATGAGCGTCAAAGTCAAGCTAATTGAACTCCGTCAACGACATAGATTCACTATCATGTGGTGTGCTACTACCTGTATTCACTAAGGAGATCACAAAGGTTGTTGTACAAAGGTGCCACACAGACTACCTTAAATACATGTGTGAAAGTGGATCTACCAACCTTCTACTAATTACTCATTCAGATCCTAAATCATCTCTAAATCACACCTACCTCCCAGCAATCTTCTCAAGGAGTAGGTAGCCACCTAGATCCGCCACATAGGCTGACACATGTCATTGGTCCAGCGCTTTGTCTAGAACCTTAGACAACACCACTCAATACATACATAGAATCACTTGGATGGATGCTCTGATCATCCAATTCTCAACAGTCTCTCTTGATCAAGCATCCATACCATGCAAGGTGTGCTTGACCAAGGAAACCACAAAGTAATCAATAAAAAAAAGTCCACAAAGTACACGAAGACAAGGCTAAGATTGTGCCACAAATCAGCCCATACAAGCTCTGCCAGCTTGTCCTCTCGTTGGTTGAGCGCTACCATTGAGCCATATTGCGCTTGATGATTGGGCATTTGTGGTCACATGCCATTACGATCCTTCCAAGCATGATGTAGCTTTACATGTGGCTGATTCTATGCCAATTGATACTTTGATAGTGGTGCTTCCAAGCACATCAATTCCTGCAAGAAATTATTTGTCCTTGGATGATGCACGTAAGGGTGGCATAGTTTACATGTGCCAATAATGCATCTTATCCCGTGAGAGGGATTGGTCATGTGGAAGTCACTTCAGTCTCAAGTGATCTAGTCACAATTTTGGAAGTCTTATATGTTAAGGGAATAAAGAAAAATCTGATTTCTATTTCACCCATTGCTACAAATGGCTATAGAGTGCTTTTTTTCAAATTATCATTGTGCCATGTATGACCTTCAGCCTGATAACAGCATCGTTCTTATTGAAACACTTACCGGAGGGCTGTATAATCTTGACTCTTATGTGAGAGGGGCTGTTCTTGAGGCAAATGCAGCAGCTGAATCAGTTATTGAAGATGCACAAGTTCTCCTTTCCCAATGATGGGACTATTGGTGCATTCCATCAATAGCAATTGGTTCATAGTGATGTATGTGAACCGATGTGAACCCCATCTCTTGGAGTCTACTCTTACTTTGCCACCTTTGTGGATGACTTTACCAACACACTTGGGTTTACCCTTTGTTCCAAGTCCGATGTCTTGTCTTGTTTCAAGTATTTTCTTGCCATGGCTGAAAATTAGAGCGGGCACAAGCTCCTGACACTCCGCACCGACAGAGGGGGTGAATACCTGTCCTGTAGATTTTCTAATTTTTTAGCAGCCCGGGGCATCATATGTTAGTTGTGTCACACTGCCATACACTGCACAGCATATTGGAGTTGCAGAGCAGAGGAACCGGACCTTAATGGAAATGGGCAGATGTATGCTAAAGGGTATATATTTGCCTAACAAGTTTTGATTGGATGGCATTATGTATGCGAAGTATGTGCTGAATAGAGTACCAACCAAGGCATTGAAGACCATTAGGCATTCAGGTCTTTGGTTGTTTGGCATATGCACATGTACCCTCTCAATTGAGGCACGAGCTGGAGGATAAGGCAGTAAAGTACATTTTTATTGGCTAAAGCTCACAAAGTAAAGGCTATAGATTGTACAAGCCTTGCACTGAAAAAGTTGTTAGTACAGATGTTGTTTTGGCAAAATGGGCAGATGTATGCTAAAGGGTAAATATTTGCCTAACAAGTTTTGATTGGATGGCATTATGTATGCCAAGTATGTGCTGAATAGAGTACCCACCAAGGCATTGAAGACCATCAGCCATTCAGGTCTTTGGTTGTTTGGCATATGCACATGTACCCTCTCAATTGAGGCACGAGCTGGAGGATAAAGCAGTAAAGTACATTTTTATTGGCTAAAGCTCACAAAGTAAAGGCTATAGATTGTACAAGCCTTGCACTGAAAAAGTTGTTGTTAGTAAAGATGTTGTTTTGGCTGAGCAAGCAACTTTGCCTTGGCTTGATTGTGAAAAACAGCCTTCTGTAAATTATTCAAATGTAGTAGATTCATTGCTGCCTCTTTTCCAATCTGTTACAGATTCAGATCTTGATGTCAGCCACATATCTTCTACTGTCATCTACATTGACAGCCAGAGTGCCTTGGCTATTGTGCGCAATACATATCCTTTTGTATGAATGGCCAAATGACCAAATTATATAGTCCACGATCTGATAATAAAGACAAGCAACTGTTATTACATGATGCTGCTTTATCTTTCTTATTGTGTATTTGTAGGGAAGGTTGATGATATTTTAAGTGAGCCTAATTCAGTTGCTCGTGTGTGTTTCACTAAATCTGATTTTTCAACTATGTCTTGTGAATTGGAAGGTAGTTGCAAGCCATTGGAATATAAATCAACAGACTTCATTCTTTCTTCAATGAAAACAGAGTTAATAGACATCATACTACTTCCCATACTCCCCAGCAAAGCCAGTTTGTTGATGAACACATGAAACATACATGGAAGAGAAAACAAGAAGCATGTCAAAAGAAAGGCATATACTATGATGAGACTTTTATACCTATAGCCAAGCATAAATTTGTCTTGCCCTTGGCACTAGTCTCTTTATCACAAGGATAATAAACCCGCTTTCCTTAACAATGATTTGCAGAGAGAGTTTATATGTGGATTGAAGATTAAAGGAAGAAAAAGAGGGGGCAAACACAATCAAATTTATTATAGCCCTTGCCACTCATTATGAATAGTCTCTTTATCACAGAGATGTTAAAACCGCCTTCCTTAAAATTTGAAGAGAAAGCTCATAGAAATCAATCCTGTGGATTGACGATTTAAGGAAAGAAGAAGAGGGGCAGTAACTTGAAAAAGGCTTTGCATGGATTGAAGCAAGAGCTCATGTTTGCTATTCCAAAAGAAACAATTAAGAAAAATACATGTTATATACAAAGGATCACAAAAAAGGCAATATACTTATCATCATATTATAAATGGACTAAACAGTCATCACTAGAACCAACAATTTACTGTTGAAACATGCCAAAGAGAACTTGAATAATGCATTTGACACAAATGACCTTGGTTGTATCCATTATTGTTTAAGAAGTGGAGTATACAGTGATGACACACATGTATATCACAAACTAAGTATGCAAAGGAAATCATCTAAAGTTTTAGAATGGAGGGATTGCAAGCCATAAAGTACTCCCATGAATCAAGTGAAAAAAGAACCAAAAGAGTTCTACATAGATGCAACCTTATGCAAGCAATTGTTTAAAAGCTTCATATATCGTGCCAAAACTAGACTGTCCTTTTTCAGTCAATGTCGTATCCTCATATTTAGCTAAAGAATGTCACTGGAAAGCTGGTAAGAGGATTCTTAGATATGTAAAGGGAACTCAAACTCATCGAGTAGACTATAAGAGAAGCAATAATCTGAAACTGTCAAGATATACTAGTAGTGATTAGGCTAGAACAAATATTGGATATCATGGAGCAAAGCACCGCTGCTCTATCATCTACAGAAGGTGAATATAAAGAAGCAAACAATATTGTTACGAAGAATCTTCAAAGATATTGGCCTTGAATAAAATCAGCCTAGTCCTTTATTGACTGATACCTAGAGCTCTATCAAGCTATAGTACTACATCCTTGTGCTAAGCACAAAGAAGTTCAACATCAATTACAATTGAGAAAATTCTAAGCCATGAAATAGATTTAGTCTATTGGCTCATAGAAGATGAGGTGGCAGATTTCACCTAACCAAATCTCTTTCAACATGATGGGTGCTAAGCCAAGTCCATTGTTCATCAAGGGGAAGTGTTGGAAGAGTAAGTAGTTCACTTAGAAAACCTTGGGGTGCTTGGTGGTCAGGATTGGCATAATCCCACATACTTCCACCATGAATAAAGGGGATGGGTGGGACATGGCACCATTCTATTGATATGACTTCAGTGGCTTTGCCCTGGGTCACAGAGTCATGACTCCACACACTCTAGGCCAGCCAACCAAGTGAGAGTACTCACCCAGCCATGCGTTTTAATGCATTCTAGTAGGGCAAGCTATCTAAGTGCCCCATAGGCATGGTTGGGACCCTTGCTTCCATGTGAAGTCACTAGTAGCAGCTTCTCCCTCACACCTCTTCACCTCCACCGTTCAGGTCTAGTACACATGGTTCATCATTGTGAGCAGCCTTTCAGTTTCGTCCAGCAATTCAGTTTTCTGTGTGTGCATTGATTCAACTTGTGCGTGGGGAGGCATCGCAATCTAATGAATCTATTTCATTTTGAAATGAGCTCTACCACCACTTATAAATAACATTCTTTTTACAAAATTTTCCCACAACCATCAAACCACTTTGATTGACATCTCAATTGGAATCATCTTTATCCTATTTCCATTTCTCATTGTTTAACACACCATTTGTACTCTAGACCCCAACTGCATTAATAGCAAACAATTTAAAATATCATTACATAAATAACAAGTATCAAGAAAGCAAATTGGTAATGTTCTGGGATTAGTTAAGTATCCCTACAGCCACCTTAGAAATTGAATCCTCTAGAAACACCATTTCATTTACTGCAATTCTTATTATTTATTTTGCTCAAGTCTCTCACTAACAGTCTCGTACAAGAAAAACTCTAATATATGCCTAAATCATTGAAGACTAGTGAGCCACAAGCTGCAAGGCACCATGGTAGAAGATCTCTTAAGGTGTGGCATTGTTATATCTTGCTCATGGCAACACCCCATAACTGTTGGTTCTCTTACCCAATATGTGATTAGACCAACAATGGTCCCCTTTCAAGATAAAGTATATTTAGCTTTTTGTGGAGGTGTTTGTAAGGCTCCACAACACCTCACCTTCAGCTTAGGTTTTAAAAACAATTTCATTCCAAGGAATTTTTAAAAATCACAAAAGTCAACGTAGATTCTCGTTTTAGATATGCAAATACCTTCTAAACAACTGCATTGGTAGAGAAAAATAGCAAAGATTTTGTCGCAAACCTTAAGAAATGTGAAATCCACATAAATAGAGTTTCCCGCAAGCGAATGCTTCTCTGGTTCTATTCCAATGTGCCGGCGGATGAAAGCAAGGACCTGCATGTAAGAACTTTTATCATCAACAAAGAATTAATACAAACCAACGAAACTAGCTCCAACAAATGGTGAACATTTACAACTTTCAAGATAGTGTACCCTCCCACCATGATCCATACAAAATTTGTAGGTCTATTAACTTTTACAAATGTTGACAATTGCACGTATCACAAGAGAAGTGATAGCTTTCCAACACATTCAACACCTTTAGGGAAGAGGGTGGAAATAAAAAAAAGAAGCAAACATTTTTACTTTATACTTTAAATATCAAACCCCAATGCCCTATAAAGGCACAACCGTCACAACGTGAGGAATTTAGCGGCAAGGGAGAATGGAAAGAAAGTTTATTAGAAGTCTTGGAAAGACCAGAGGGTCTTTGAGATTGAAAGAAGCCTGATAAAAGAGCTGAAAGGGTGGAACATCTAATCAGGCATCATCACCCACAATGAATTC
The DNA here is from genome assembly GCF_047967505.1 of Dipteris shenzhenensis. NCBI lineage: Eukaryota > Viridiplantae > Streptophyta > Polypodiopsida > Gleicheniales > Dipteridaceae > Dipteris > Dipteris shenzhenensis. The sequence goes on from NC_141608.1 coordinate 51,532,656, forward strand.
AACATAATCAAATCAAAGCATATCAGATCTAATCCATGATTCTGTCATGCCACTAGCTCTGGATCTCGGCCTCATCGACTACCCGTGATCATGAGTCTGGCTGTGCACCCTAACCCTTCCTCTGTGTCCTGAGCAAGTGCTCTCTATGTCTGACGATCTCATGGATGAAGGCAGCTGATCTTGGGGGAAGAGAGGGAGCTAGAGAGGGGTCTGAAACCACCTCTGAAGTACCAGTGATAGCGACCTCAAATCTCATAGTAACGGATTTCAGGGGGTGGGCTTCATTGATCCACCTCCCATTCATTGAGGATATTGATAAGACAGTTCCGTGTCTCATTGCACTGATTCCATACATTGAGTGGGCGGGTTGAGGGCATACATCGTGTGTGAAGCCATGAGACCGAGTCAGAGGTACATTTCGCTTTCAGGTACCCCGTGTAACACTGGTTCCTATAGAAGTTGAGCTTCACTGATAGCTCATCGGGTGCCCAAATGACATCCTCGATTAACCTAGTAACAGGGTAGTAACAGGGCTGGCTACACTACGTAGAGGTGCCTAGAAGAATTGGGAGACAACTAGAGTTGGAAACTCTATAGTATATAGAATGGCAAATCGCATGCAATATGATGCAATGACATGAGCTATTTCACTATTTGACACCTCGTTGAGACAACATTTTTAATGCTAGTAGTGCATGGTGTAGATAGGAAAAAGTGCATGTGGGACCTATGCCATGGTATAAATAATATGCATAGACTTAGGGTAACCATTTTAAGATCCAGTATCTAGTGTATCGTGTTGTCTAGTATCTAAAAGATAGGGTACAATTTGTATAGCCAAGGAGGCTGCGTGTCTTTTTCCCTCCACTGTGACTCTAGAGTGTGAGTTGTGTGCCAATTCAGCAATTGAATGGTTCAGCTTGGAAAGGAAGAGTAAAAGGTAGTTTGTGTCCCTTTACCTACTCTCTACAAGGATCTCATTTTAGTGAAGTTCCAGCTTGTGAAGTACTACATTGAGGGATTCACACTCCTCTCCATCAAGAATTCTCTAAGCAAAGCTCCAAAGCTCTATGCATGAGTTATCAATCACAATTGCCTCTTCTAGAATAACCATCTGTCTTGCTCTACATGGCTCAAACACCACATAAGCAATCAAGCAACTTCAAAATACTATCATGACTAGGTTGGACAAAAGAATAAAGAAGCCTATCCAGAGAACATAACAGCTCTATAGCACTAAGCCCCTTTCCCCAATCCAAAAAAGAGTTCTTCCCAAGATCCTCTCTTTACGCCAAGGATCTCTATTAAATAAGTTTGTCCCCTGTAAACTCTAGGTAGAGGAGGCTCACTTTCATAATCTAGGAGTCCACCTTCCACGTATGATGTCTCCAAAGGGATCCTTTCTGTAATCACGGACTAGGACCTATATAGACATGCAAGATACCAATCACGAGGCTCCCCAACTCAGCCCACATTGCTCTATCTTACCACATCAAAGGGCCTCTACTTGGAAAAAAAACAAGCACGTTTGCAAATATCCACTACATAAGCAGACACTCATAAAGCATCATAATATCCATTGGGTTGCTTGTCGAAGCCAACTATAATCCCCTACCTCTGTGGTCACTGTTAGGCACGGTCATAAATAGTGCACCTTCAACCCATGGACAGGTCTAGAGAGTTCTCAAAGAAGACTCACCACCATCTATCATGAGCATGTCTAATGAAGGAAAGGGGTCCACCTGTAACTCTGTCATGGCCTAGCATATCAGAGTTTAGAAACTCTTAAGCCTCTAAAACTCACCTTAAGATCAAGCCCTCGTGTTGGGTTGTTCTTGTACATCTCCTACCTACAAGCATTCTTGGACGCATAGTTTCCGTTGTTCTTTCCATTAGCAAAAGAGCATTCTAGAAGTGTCCTAGAAGTCCCACCGACATTGGAGAAATTCCATGCCTCTCAAGCCTGAATTTGATTCCTCCATTACCAATCATACCTTTGATAATTAATCCAAGAGGGTGACTCAAAACTGTGTCTCCGTACTCTCGAGGCACTCCTAGAAAACATAGAGCAACTCAAAATCATTGTGATGCTTGGTATCCATGTTGCTCACTATCAATCCATGGTACTAAGGGATAACAAACACCAATTAAGAGCCTAGATATATAGAGTTCCGCTTAAGCAAGAGCTGAGTTATCTTCGTCAAGAAAGAGCACTCTCTCATAAATGGTGGCATCCTATATGGGGCATCTCCTCGTGCTAGACTAGCTTGAAACCAATCTCAAACCTATCATTGTAAGGGAGTAAGGCCTACATTGTGCCACACCATTGTATGATCTTGGAGCTCCTAGACAACATGCTGAACCTGTCCTTGTGAGAGTCGACATGGCTACCATGTGAGCTCTCCTAATTATACCGAAGTTCATCATACAAAGAACCAATCTGTGATCCCCAATGCCAAAAAACCCACTCAAGTAATTGGAAAGGAGAAGGCTACAAAAAGGTCAAAGAGACCGGCCTGACCACTAAAGCCCGAGGGGGAAGGGCACGGCAGAAACACAAGTGGGGAGGAAGAAAATTGCACCCCTAGAGGTGGGAAAAAAAAGTGGAGGCTATACACAAACTAGCGTGTTGCTCCAAGCTATTACACCCAACCCAAGATAAATGTGTAACCTGTTGTAGGCCTCATTTCATCCATTGACAGGTATGTTCACGGTGCTCTGCTTGTTGATCAGTAAATAAGCCTGTCTAGCATGGTTATTGCAGGTTATGTGGCTTGGATGAACAGTGCAATTAATTTCCCATATCCAAATCCTTTTGAAAATCCTTCTCCAACCAGCCTAAGTCCCGGTTGCCCTTAATCAGAAAGTTTGCTCCTCCTGCACGTGTGGCAGCAAAGACACCCAGTCTCTCTGGAGCTTGGAACAATGCTGTTAACCAGTTACAAGTTCAAGGTGTCATGAGCTGGAAGAGCCCTGAAAGAAGGCTATACACGGGCATCTGATATTCAGTAGAACACCCTTTTTTGCCACGTTGCTCTTGCATATTACTTGGTCCCTGCTCCTGCTGTTGCTGGAGAAGTGCTGTAAAGGCTAGGCTTGGAACTGAAGCACTACCATGAGATATCTGCAGTTACCATTGCTTATCACAATGAGCTTGATGCCATGAAGGAGCAGTATGCTACAGATGATGCTTTTGCACATATTTATGATCAGCTTATGGAGGGCAATAGGCATGATCATTGCACACTTAAGGAAGGAGGGATTTATGATGATGCATGGAAAGCTGTGTGTAATGCAGCCATTGAGGCATAAGGTGCTCACTGAAAGTCATGCCCAACCGTATGCATGGCATAGGGGTATTGAGGCTACAGTCAAAGCAGTAGAGCACTACTCTTATTGGCCTTCACTACGGAAGGATCTTGAGGCTTATGTCAAGACATGCATCACTTGTCAAAAGGTGAAGTATGACAGGCAGAAACAGCCTTTGCCTATACCAGATAGACCATGGCAGAGTATCGCCATGGATTTTGTTTTTGATCTCCCTCGCACTCTTTCTGGTCATGATGGCATTTGGACCATAATTTGCAGATTCAGCAAGATGGCTCATTTCATTCCAGTAAGGAAGAAGATTACTTCCGAGCAGATGGCAAAGGAGTTCTTAAAATCTGTTTTCAAGTATCATGAGATGCCTGAGTCTATCGTGAGCGATAGAGATCCACAGATGACCAACATGTTCTAGAGAGGTTTGTTTGAAGACATGGGAACCTCACTGCTGTTTTCATCTTCTTATCATCCACACTCTCATGGTCAATCAAAAGAGGCAAATTCTACAGCTTTGGATTTGCTGTGTTGCTATGTGTCTGAGCACAAAGCAAAGTGGGAACAATACTTGCCACTGATTGAGTATGCATACAACAATACAGTGCTCTTCCACGGGTAATGCACCGTTTGAAATAGTGGAAGGAGTGAGAAAGGTTCCTCCTATCTTGCATACAAAGGAGAAGATTTTTGTGGCAGATGAGTATGTGGAGGACTTGCAGGCAGCCTATGAAAAGGTTAAGTATGCCCTCCAACGCAGCCAAGATAAGCAGAAAAGAGCTGCGGATAAACATCGCAGGGACTTAGTTTCCACTGAAGGTGATTAGGTGTTGCTGTGTTTTCTTAAAGCACGCCTCAGGAACAAGAAAGGGAAGGTAAAGCTGTACACCTTGCTACATCTATTCTTACTGAGTTCCTGCTAGGTTGGACGCCCTGCCGTTGGCCCGGGAGAGGATTGGGGCAGTGATTGTGATACTCTCTTCCTAGGGGTGCAGTGGTTGGCCTTGGGCTCGGTAATGGCTTGGAAATGGGTAATGCATTGCTTGGCATGTTGTCAGACTGGTCTACTTGTGAATTTGCATGTCTGCTGAAAGGAACCAAAGTAATAGCACTGGGAGTTGGTCACTAGCACAGCCACGGGTTGGCGTTGTACTGGGTTCCACCTGCGAGTGAGCTCTTGAAGGAAGTCCCTTTGTATTTTGAGCTAACCAAATTAAATCAATACCGCAAGGGGCGCCAAGTGTTGGGGCCAACAGGTGTCACTCTCTATGTTTCTGAGTAGGGGCATTCTAGCCTCCCTTGTCTTGAATGGTTCCATGATGATGTGCAGTGAAGTTCTATGCTTTGAGTTTTGTTTGTGGACAAAGGCAATAAGTTGGCCGTATTTTTCATCTTTGTGAGATAGTAGAGACAGATACACTGCTCTTAGTGATCTAAGGCCGGTTACAATCAACCTCTTCTACAAATTTTGTTAGGCTTGACTTTGCTTGCAACCTTCTGCAAGTGTCTTTGGAGAGGTACAAGGGTTCTGTCAGTCCAAGAAAGTGTGCTCTTATGCAGGTAGGTCCTCCATCCCCAGGATGAGGGCAGTAGTTGCATTTACAAGTGTACTACCCCTTTCCCAAAGGCTTCACTGTCTCCACACATTTTCATTCAACTCCTTTCTTTCTTCCCGTCTGCGAGAGAGAGAGAGAGAGAGAGAGTGGGTTGGGGGGGGGGGGGGAGAGAGAGAGAGAGAGAGAGAGAGAGAGAGAGAACTTATTAATGTCCATGGGAGACCATAGGTCTATGGGACAACAAAGAAACCTCCAAACTAATACATCTGATTCGGGAGGGCACAAAGCAGCTCCCAAGGAGTGCAAAAAGCAACTCCAAGTTATTTAGATTACCTACATTGTAGACTAAAATAAAGGAGAGATAATCGGCCTTACATCAGTTTAAGACTGAGAGTCTTTTGATTTTGATTTGAACTCCTTGATGAGGGCTATACCCTCACGATATACGTCCCATTTTCCTTCCTTCCTAGCACCCTGACCTTGGCTAGTTCCGTTCCTTTTTGGGCTAGTTGGGCTCGTGTGAGTTCTTCGGCTATCCAAATCTTAGTACCTTTCAGCTTGTATGATTGGCGTAGGAGCTTTAGTCGTAGATCCCTTGAGCTAGCTGTGAGTACATCATGTCCTTTTAATTATGAATATTAGTCACGGAATCCTCGTCATCATCTCCCACCCATTCAATGCTAGGAGTGGCTACTTTGATGTTTGCTAAAGTCTCACTGTATGAGTCCTCAACCGTGAACCAACCTTCCGAAAGCCCCCCAATCCTAATCTTCAATGCATTCTCTCGTTTGGCTTCATGTTCCTTGATTTCCTGCTTGAATATCAGTCTTTCTTGCCTTTGTGTCTACCTCTACAATCACTTCTTTTTTCATGTTTTGTACCTCAGCTTGTACAAGATCCTTCACTGTAGAAATTAGTTGAGGGTTAGGAGGCGAACCCTTGTATATCTGCATTGCCGAGAGAGAGAGAGAGAGAGATGACAATATGAAATTCAAACTAGAAGAAAACTTCAAGACTCAAAATTCAACACAGAACATGTGAGAGATAAGTAGGAGTGACCTCGGATCGATTGAGCAGTGCAGCCTTGACCCCTGAGATAGAGTTGAAGGAACTTGCAAATTGCAAGCTTGAAGGCTGAAGCTTGTGGCTCTACGGTTGGCTCAAGCTAGCTGCTATACGGTTGTACGGCTGCCTCTACAGCTGTACGGGCTGGTAGCCTAGCTATACTAGCTACTTTACGGCGGATGGATGGTGAACTCTGGACCTCGAATGCCGGACGACGAGCCCCACAGGGAACAATGTGCCAAAGGCACTTTACCTATTTGTTTCCCCCCAAAATATCAACGTCGGAACTGATTTCCATACACGTACAAAATACAAGTTTGGAATTCGTACGGTATAGTCAACTGTACACATATTGATTGTTGCATCTATGGTCTAGCCAAGAGTAGTGAGACTCCGGTAGAAATGAATGAGCATTAGGTTGCATTTCAAGAATGGATGTGAAAGATGAGTACAAAGTACAGTAAGGGCCCCCATTTATAGGAATATGCCTAGACAAAATACATCTATGCTTATGGGATAGCTACCCTAACTTCTACCTTTGTTACAACACCCAGTCCCATTCGGACACAGCAATTGGGGCACATACGCCACATCACTCTATGATACTCCAAACCAACCACCACTTGATATTTCCTCCTAGCCCAGGCCCACCACATCCACCTTGTTTAGTGGGAATGTGCAAGCTTCATTATGCCGACGCCATAATAGGAGAGCCCACTACCACGAGGGACTAGAGACGGAGCACTTCAAACGTGGGCAAGAGGTGTTGGCCCCAATCCTAGCACAAATGTTCAATTATGCCATATGCACAAATCTTGCTCCCCCTCTGCTTGGAGTACCACAACCATCGTACTAATACACAAAGCAAGGATCAGTACTATGGTGGTGGAGTACCTCCACCATAGTACTGATACACAAAGCAAGGGATCCCATGGATATTGAGAACTACTGCACTCAAGGGATCCCATACATATTGAGAACTACTGCAATCTCATGATTGGCCACACACTAGCCAAGATATACGGGTCTAAACAAGAGAGAAATCAACACCTTCACAAAGGCACAAAGGTAGGGGGATTTAGGACAGGTTTGGTTCCAGAGACCGCACTTTACTCTAGATCACATCTTCACTCTACAAGCTTGTTGGATATTTGTAGCCAAAGATGTGGGAACGCTAGGCCTAGAATGTCCTTCAATATGTGTCAGTGTGGATGTATTCCAAAGTGAGCCACATGGGCCACTTAAGATTAGATATGATTTGATATGTCTGTGTGATGTCATCTCGGTGATGTCATGGGTGAGGTGTTTTTGAGAAGATAAGGCCAGCCAGCCTATAATAGGAACATGTATTCTCCTTTGATACCAAGCAATCTACAATGAGTCTTGCACCCAATTGTCTTCATGCCTTCTCTCTCTCATCCTCCTCCACCATGATTCAACATTTGGTAGGAGAGCCCAGTTCTCTTAATCCTGCCCACTTCTTCTGTTCGTGTTCATCATACTTTTTGCTAGAAGAGGGTGGATTTGTCCCTGAGAAGGAGTTCTTGACTTTGCAAGCTCTTTGTATGATGTTGTTCGTCTCGCTTGAAGAAGTTCTTTCATGGTGTCAATTTTTTTCTCAAACGACTGTAAGGCCATCGCCATGTTGGTACGTCAATGTTCATCTTGACCATTTAGATCAGTCTGAGAAGGAGAGGTTACTTTCCTTGGGGCTCTTAATCTCAGCTCTTTATCTCAATGCTGAGGCTCAGTCATACGAAAGAGTATGTAGATTTCGGGGATGCTTAATTGGTTTGTTGTGTTCTCTCTAAAGGCATGAAGGCCTGATTGCCACAGTTCTCAGCGCTACGACACTTTGTATAGAAATTTGGTTGCTAATCACTTATATTCTATATCCAATCTCTGTTTCATATAGAATCATGTCTGAGTCGCCGTTATGTATCCCCATTGGACAGCCAGGGATATTTTAGAGTTAATGACTGGAGAGTTTATTTATCTATTGGCTATCGCGCCGCTTACAGAAGGAGAAATGTCACACAAGCTGCTTGTCGGAAACCAAAGGGCGCCATATTAACTTTGTCTCTCTCCTTCACACAACTATGTCTTCATTGTGAGAGAAAGAAAGAGAGTGTATTAACGTCCACGGGAGACCAAAGGTCTATGGTGTGAAGTCTTGTAAGGCTTCCCCCCCTACCCCCCAATCAGTATATTAACGTCCATGGGAGACCAAAGGTCTATGGTGTGAAGTCTTGTAAGGCTTCACCCCTACCCCCCAATCAGTATCCACAATCAAGGATTTAGTTCATTATGAAATATGGATGGCCAAACACGAGGTCATTGTGGAGTTTGAAGCAAAGGTCAACAAAGTTGATATTCAGGAGGAGATCAAGGAACATGAAGCCACACGGGATAATGCACTGATGTATGGCTGACTATATGTTTTTCCAGGACAATCTAGTTATACTCTAAATAAGTGGAGTTCCTTTGTGAACTCTTAGGGAGCTGCCCCCAGAAGGATGGTACAAGGAGGAGGACTCATTCAGTGATACCCTAGCAAATGTCAAAGCAGCCATGCCCGAAAACATTGATTGGACAGCTACTATGGTCGATAAAGACTGTTCTAGCTTTACCATCCTCGTCAGAATTATCACGCTTGTCATCCTCGTCAGAGGTCATGCTATCCTTAAGTTTAATTCACGAGATTTACGTCTCAAGATTTTATGACAATCCTATAAGCTGAAAGATACTAAGCTATGGATAGCCGAGGAGCTCACAAAGGCTCAGCTGAAAGATAAAGCAACGGAATTAGCCAAAGTTAGGGGGATGGTAAATGGGCAATGTACCGCAAAGGAATAGCAATCATTAAGGAGTTTAAATCAAAACCACCTCATCAATCACTGCCTGTTTGCCATGCCCTTCTAGAACCTCAAGTCAAGCCTTTACTTCTGCCAACTCCAGCCTTAACTCTCTGACTGTTTGCTGCAAATAACAAATCTGCTCATGTTGCCCAATGATGGGTCACTTTGAACCTGCATGTGCTTAGTTGAGTGCAAACAAAGAGGGCGTCATGGCTGTCACTGTCGCATATCGTGCCTTGGTTGAGATGTTGGTCTTGAGGGAGATTTCAAGGAAAGAGTTGGCCATTCCATGCTGTCCATATCTGAGTACCCCCAAAGCTGAAACTAACCTCCAGAGTGGGTCTAGGGTTCAGCCCAGCCTAGGGTGATGTGGTGCTGGAGAAGACTAAATGATGAACCCTAACTAAACCGAAACGATGGCGAACCCTAACTGGGTTGAACTGATTGACGAGCTGTGAGGCGAGCTGCTTAGCGATGGGTTGAAAAGACGACGGGCTGCCTGGTGGGCCGGCTAGGCAGCGCTGGCGGCGGCTAGGGTTGACGACACTAGCGGCGGCTAGGGCTAGCAGTTGGCGGCGGCTAGGGGTAGAGTTAGGGTTGGCAGCAGCTAGGGCTAGGGCTGGCTCACACGCAGATGGAAGGCTACCAGCTGGTGCACAGGAGCAGACGGAAGGCTACACGGGATGAGAGAGAGAGAGAGAGAGAGAGAGTTGGTAAAACATCTGAAGGAAGGGTCGTCTCCAACCACCTACATGGACAATAACGACTACCTCCAGGCTGATTTCTCTTTCTTGGTTGATGTTGTGCACTATCAGCTCAAGTGCCACCTGAGAAAATCGTCATCAGCATTCCTTGCTCAGCCTAGCTTTTATGAGTACATCATAATCTGATGCTTAGTTGCATCTCTCCATTTCTAGACCTGCCTACATCCTATGCGTAGCTGAACTCACCATTCTCCTCGCTGTTTCCTGAAGAGAGTGACCTTTATACATTACCTTCACGTGGAGTCTCAGGATCTGCAGCTACCCATGTTCCCTCTTCTGAAGCGCCATCTTGCTGCTGTCAAGCAGCTCGTTGCTCAAAATCCTCTTCCATCGCCAGCAAAACTAAGAAATCTCAACCTGTGCATCCATTAGCTCTTCTCTGTCAGCCATGCTTTTGGAGAGACCTATGCTGATTCATTGCGTTGGTCTTGGTGGTTAAGGCTCTGGTTCTTGTCGTTGGGTGTTGAGTGTTCGATCCTCAGGGATCGACGTCAGCACTTTATCATGGGTTTCATGGCACTACAGCACCATTCACTGCCGGAACCTCTCTCTACCGAGAACCTCCTATCCATTCTTAGCTGCTAGGTGGACTCTGTTCCTTAGATAGCATACAAAGGGCTGCCACAGTGATACTAGACTCCCATGGATTCACATATTTAGTATTCATTTTTGTGTTTGTATTTGTCTTGGGTGCATATGCCTGCTTAGTGGCTTCACCCACTCACTCATGTTCCTTCTGGCATCCTCCTTCCATTATTAAGATGGAGTTTAAATCTCAACTAGAAAAGCATCCTTCTAGGTGTCTCACACAATGGCAATCATTAAGTTTGGACCATCATCGGATGCCAATCTTGAAGGTTGTGGAATGATATGAATGATAAATTTCCAAAGTTCATCACTAGCTCATGGTCTATGTTATCATTCTCAAGGACGCATTATAATGGGAGTGCAAGGGGGGGTTCCTTGAAGAGGGATGTGTAGCAATGAATTCCCTCAAACATCAAAGAAAACAGATCCTCATCCATTTGTAGTGTCTAGATCTTGGGAAAAAATAATTTTAAATTGTAATCAATAGGGAGATCAAACACAGCACTGCTAATGACTTATTTACCACGCAAAAGTAACAAACAGATATCCAACCTCTTCCTCAGCCTGCCGCTCTGTCACTTTGCTTTTACGAACCCCTTCAACAAGCCCTAGGTGCACAACATATTAAGAATAGACATGCAGCTCCTCTCGATTAGACCATGTGTGCAACCTGGACAAGAGTTAGCAAGGAAAACTAGCAAGGATATCCATAGCATGAAACAACTGTGTCAACATGTCTAGTGAGGCTTTCTAATGAAGAAATTATTTAAACTCAAAAAATATGACAAAAATTTGAAGGACTAGATAAATATCAACTTATGCCTTCAATTCCCCATGGAGCTATTAAATTCTTCTCACCACTAGCATTGTGATGTGTTTGGCACCAAGGGCCCATCCTTGCCAGTATTTCTTCAGATTGCTTAATAATCAAGTCTGGACCCTAAAAAAAATAGTCAAAAGTAAAATGAGCAAGAAATTTTATCCTCTCTCTCTCTCTCTCTCTCTCTCTCTCTCTCTCTAGGAGATAGAGAAGGGGCACAAGGGAAAATGCCTCAACAGGTCAAGAAATGAGCAAATACATAACAAATATGCTGCTGTCAAGAACCCAAAAATGTTTCGCCAAAAGCAAGGGGAGAAGTGCAGGGATGCCATGTAATCATTAGTACGACCAGGATTGCAAGGATGGAAATAGAGCTTGAAAAACAGCAAATCCAACAGAGAAGGAGGAGAAAGCTCGAATATATAGACAGGTAGTAAGGCACAAAAAAAGGATATATCTCAAAAGCAAGCAACTTGAGAGCTTTGAAGAGCTGGAAAAAAATCCTAGAATGTTTTTTCAAAAATTACACAGCAACAAACCCCAAGAGAGAAAGACACAATGGGATGACATGATACCATTTGTCAAAAGCCTCTACCAAAGAGATGGGGAAGAAAAGATCAGCCAAAACTATACTATCAAAGCAACAAATGGAACCATAATAGAGGAAGACATGGACAACGGCCTGAAAAAGATAGCTAACGGGAAAGCTCCATACATACAAGGGCTAGTAGCGGAAATGTAAACAAGGGGAGGAAAGAAAACATAGCAAATGCTTATAAAGGTTATGAATATGGCCTTAGAGGAAGGGTTTCCATTATATTGGCAGATATGGAGGATTGTACTGATTCATAAGTGGGGAGATAGCAAGATGGCAAAGAATTATCGGACAATCATGGTAAGCAATCTAATGGCAAAGTTATATGGTACGATCCTTGAGCTGAAAATCAGCAAATGGGCAGAGGTGTTGGTATCTAAATATAAAATAGTACTTGGAATGAAGATCACGTTACTGCATAAAATACAAAACTATGTATAAAGAATCCAGGGAGTATGAATAAAACTATGTATGAAGGATCTGAGAGAGTATGACACACCAATCTTGACTTTATTTCAGAAGAAAACTCAGGGACATGTCGTTCAGCACTACCATGCTTGTTGCGACTTACAAGACCTATAAACATTCTTCAAATAGAGCCACAATTGCTCACAACACTAGCTACTATGACCACACTATAGAGACACTAGTTCAAATGATCAACACACAGTCGGATGATTAAGGGCTGTTGCCAAGTTTTCCACACTGGAATATCACCACAAAGGCTCAAGCACTAGAGTGACACACGCTTACTCATAAAAGAGCTGCAGTACATTCTAAGAGCTCCACTAGCTCCTCACATTGTACAGAGAACTAACACACGGTTATCTTCAGCCCATAACAGCCTGTATGTTATATAGAAGGACATGCCAACCCTGCTGCTTGCAAGCCATTACCTCTAAGGACTCCAACACTGTCCACCAATACAAGAGCACCGTAGAATAAAGCCAACTGACCTCCAAAGGTCGTGCAGATCCATAGACAGCTCCAAAGAACCTGGAAGAGTCACAAGGGACTCTCATGACAACTGCCTTTTACAAAAGCGCCAGGAATGATCTCGATCCTCACAAACCATGAGAAGCCAACACTAGATGCCAGCGAAGAGAACTACATGCATAGGTTATAAGTGGCATAAGCATTCCTCCAATGATCCTTAATGCTAAATGACCCCCCCTACGAGGCTCACCCCAAAACACAAAAAAATGCCAGCAAGGGGAACAGGGTTTCGTCCCAAGCACTCAACGGTTGATCATCTGGTTGCCATAAGGGCAGCAACTGAAGGAGTGAAAGGTAAGAAAGAGACTGCATCCTATTGTTTTGTGGATTTCAAGAAAGCCTTCAACACTGCCACATAAGAGGTTATTGGAAAGACTGGAAAGCTCAAACTTCCTCAAGAACTCAGAGAAGCCACATACCGACTCTATGAGAAGGTACTAGCTGAGTTAGCACAGCCACTAGTGGATGGGTCGTACTCCAAGGGGAAAGCTGTAATAAGGAGTGACATAGGGGTTAAACAAGGCTTCCCCCTCTCACCAACACTCTTCAGTCTCTTTATCGATGGGTTGGAAGAGTGGATGAGAATGCACAGCAAGGAGTAAGTCCAAATTGCAGGGTACACTTTGGATGCGCTGAGAGATTTCTGCAAACACTTAGGGCTGCAGGTCAATACAAACAAGACAAAGGTAATGGTCATTGGGACACACAAGAAACAAATGGATATCACATTTGGAGGGGAGCCCCTGCCACACAGATCAAGGGCTGGCACAGAGAGGGATGGGAGTGGATGGAATCATGGGGTATAACAGCCGCTGATATACCAGAAGATGCATGTGAAATAAGGGAGAGTGTGATGCAAAAACGCTACAAAAACTCTGGCAAAATCCGGGAACCAAAAAGCAGTTTTATAAACAGGAAATTAACTCAAAGGACAGTTTTGGAATGCAGAAATACCTCGGGCAAGACATATCAACATTTAAAAGGCATCTAATCTGCAAAATAAGAACTAGTTCGCATGATCTCGAGGTAGAGCGGGTAGATGGGCAGGACTCTGGATCCGCAGAGAGGAAAGAACCTGCAAAATCTGCCCCACAGGGAAAGTACAAGATGAACAGCATGTACTTTTGAGATATAGAGCCTATGGACACATCAGAGAAGGATATAGGGATAGCAGAGATCTAAGAAATCTACTGGAGCAGCCAGCCAAAAAGCTAGGAACCTACTTGAAAGATATTTTGGAACATCGCAATAAGGTACTAGGTCTAGCACACAAGCTAGCCCAACAAGTACTCTAGTGATGACAAGTTGTAATATTTTCTCTCACTGGATGTAAGGGATCACTATTAGTTGGTAGTGATCACCACTCCCATAGATCTTGAAGGGTCTCCCGCCGCGGACTTTAGTGCAATCATATCATCTCTCTCTCTCTCTCTCTCTCTCTCTCTCCCTCTCTCTCTCTCTCTCTTCATCATTGAGGAGATCTTCACCGAAACAGGCCGCCATCTAGGAGGTCTCCAACACTGCATGCTGCACAAACCCTAGCAGCCGCCGTCTCTAGGTCTCCACTGCTCCTCCTACTTCTCACCTACCTCTTAGTTCTCGCCTAGCCTCCCCTCCTAGCAGCGAACTAGCCCTGAAACGGGATGAGACCCCTGGACCAGTTCGGAGGTTAGTTAGCTGGGGGTCCTAACTATGGCCAGCATGGAGTGGCCTGGCCTCTCCTCAAAATCAAAATCCCCCCCCCTTTCTCTAGACCATCGACTCCAACTAATCGAGTATAGTACTCCACAGTTGCAGCTAAGACGCCTTCCCCGTATGCACATGCATACTATAAAGGATGTTTACATAGGCCTATCATTGGCCACCATGAGCAGATCCTTTACTTACAGCAAGAGGTTCGTGACTTTAAGATGCAATTGGCAGCTGTGACTGCTAAACTTCAGTTTTTTGAAGGGCTTGGCAAGCATGCAAGCATAGATGAAGTTATGAAGGCATGTAAGGCTTCCCCACCCACTCCTCAACTAGTCTCCAAAGTTAAAGACTTCATTCACTCTGAAGCACAGACAGTCAAGAAGGAGGTAAGTGTAGAAGTTGAGACAAAGGCAAGTAAAACTGACATTCAAGAAGAAATGAAGGAGCATGAAGCCAGATGTGCAAACTCGTTAAAGATTCGGATAGGACGGGTTCTTGAAAACTGGTACAAAGATAAGGACTCTTTTAGTGAAACTTTAGCACAGGTCAAAGCAGGCATGCCCAACATTGAACGGAAAGATGATAATGAAGAAGATGATGATGAGATAGAAACTAATACCAAACACTCCAAGGGACATGCTATCATCACTTTCAAGTCACGTAAACTGCGAACCAAGATTCTTAGCCAATCACTTAAGCTGAAAGGGACAATGCTAGCTCACACGAGCTCAACTGAAGAACAAAGCAACTGAATTAGCCAAGGTTAGAGCTGCAAGGAAGGATGGAAAATAGGCAGTATACCATGAAGGCATGGCAATCATCAAAGAATGCAAATCCAAACTAAAAGTCTCTCAGTCTTAAACTGATGTATGGCCGATTATATGTTTCTATGATTCATTAGATGTAGCTACTCTAAATAAACAAAGATGCTTTTGCACTCTATGGGAGCTGCCATGTGCCCTCCCTAAACTGATGTATTAGTTGGTTCTATGATATCCCATAGACCTGTTGGTCTTCCGGACATTAATAAACTCTCTCTGTGTGTGTGTGTGTGTGTCTCCGCTTTCCCTCTGCTCCTGCTCGCTGACCCTCCCATGCCCCTCCGCTCCTGCTCTGCCCGCTGCCCCTCCACTCCTGCTTACTGCCCTGCTCGCCCATACCTCCGCTCCTGCTCCTCCCGCTTCCGCCTGCAGCTCCCCACCTCCTGCTGCTCCGCTCCTGCTTCTCCTGCTGCAGCTCCCCCCTCTGCTGCCCCGCCTGCAGCTCCCCACTCAGACTCTCCTGCTAGCCCCTCCGCTCCTCCACACCTCCCTTCCGCCTCTCCGCCTAGGCTCTCCACCCCTCAGCCTAGGCTCTCCGCCTCCCTCCCTCCCTCCTTCGCCGCCTCAGCACCTCCCTCTTCGGCTCAGCCCCTCCCTCCTATGCCGCCTCAACCCCCCTTGTGGCAGCTCCCTCCTGCGCCGCCTTAGCTCCCCCGGCTGCCTCTCCACCTCCGGCTGCCCCTCCGCCTTGTAGCTCCCCTCTCCGCCTCTCCACCCTGCAGCTCTCCGCCCTGCAGCCTCGCTCCTGCACCTCCCGCCCTGGGTGTGCCTCCCACCATGGGGGGGGGGAGCATGTACTCCCGCTCCCGATCGTGCACTAAGACCTACACCAAGGGGACACAAATCAGTCCATAGAAATGGGAAAAGCCGAGAAAGAGATGGACAAAGCCAAGAAAGACGACAACAACAACAAAAAAAGGAACCGACACAACTAAAACTTGAGGATGTGAACACACGCTACAACCAAAGTGGACTCGGGGTTGACAGCAAAGCAAAGGCGGGGGGCCCACCTCAACCTCTATCTCTACTTCGACTTCAGCCCCCGCTTCAGTCTCAATTTCAACCTCAGCTCCCTATCTCTACTTCCACTTTAGCATCCGCTTCAGTCTCAGTTCCAGCCTCAGCTCCCTCTATCTCTACTTCGACTTCAGCCCCCGCTTCAATCTCAGTTTTTCGACTTCAGCCCCCGCTTCAAAGACCCCGCTTCAACACTAGTTTCAGCTACAGCCTCCACATCCCCAGCTACCGCTACAGCCACTATCAGTGACATACTCATACCCATGGCGTCGGTTGCTTCCTTCCCTTCCTCTCCTATTACAGCTCCCTCACCGCTTATGACACCTACTTCGGAGGTGTCATACACTGCTCCGCATTACGCTTCAACTTATCTCCCCCCTCTCCCTCTCAGTCAGCCCACGCTCCCACATCCCATTGGGACTGCCTCATCAATTCTATTGTCATCTCCGTACCTCACCCAGCTCACCCAGTCACCGCCCAGCTTCCGAACTCATCCCCATACTTTCATGTCACACCCATTACAGTTTCAGCTACGACACAAGCGGGCTGACACACCAGAGGCCTGGGAGACCTTGCTCATGGAGGTACACAGTATTCTTGAGCGCGAGATGGAGCTGACACGCTTCGCACAGGAGCAGGTCCACTTCAACCAAGAGCACAACCGCATCATACAGGAGCAGGCTCACGCCATCCGAGAGCAGGCTGGTCTCATTCAGGGACTCATACAAGATATCTCGCAGCTCCGGCTGGAGGTCACAGCCATACACACAGTCCCAGGAACTACCCCAGTTGTCGAGGCACAGATTGCGAGCATGCAATCTGTTATTGAGGAGACATCCAAATGGGTTGACGTGGCGAAACGGGAACCCGCAAGGCTAACCGTTTCGGCTATCCTCATGGAGCAGCAGCAGAGAGCTAGCAAGGCTCTCAACTTCAGAGTACGTGGGATCCCACGCACTAAGGCTACACCGATGGCAGATGCGACTGCTTTTGTGGCCGCTACTCTAGGTGTGGCTGAGCATAGGATTGAGAGGGCATGGCGAGTGGGGAGACCCCAACCGAGGCAACCCCTGATCATACGGTTCCCTAACACTCAGGCACGACTTTCAACTTTACGATGCAGGTCAGTCCTTCGAGATCAGCCAACGATCTCCATGGATGAGGATCTCACCCCTCTACAGGTTGAGGAGAGACGCTCTTTGTTGCAGCAGCGGGATCAGACCCGAAAGGAGGGAAAGTGGACAGTGGTACGAGAGGGAGGACTTCTTATAGGCCCCTGTAGGGCACCAGCCGCCTCCCCTACATAGGGAAGCGGGATCTATGAGACTCAAATATCTGAGACCCTATCCTGCACCATTTGGAACTGTAATGGTATCTTATGGTTGGAACTAGGGAACTTCTCGGAATCCTATATAGGTCACAACATAGCATTTTACACAGAGACACATCAGAGTCCAGGGCGCCTACTATCAGTAGTCAGCGGGTAAACATGGGAGTCTGCCTACAGAGATGAGACGAGGGATACAGGGGGAATTTGAGGGTTAGGTGGAGTAGCAGTCCTTTACAGAGCCACACTTTTGGGGACCATTTCAGTAGAGCAAAGAGATGCACATTCCAGTTTCTTTGGATTCAGATTCGACACATGGACAGCCGGGATCTATTTGTTGAAGTTTGCTACTTGCCCCTTGAGACCTCCCACTTTGCTAGAGATATTCGAGGTGAGGATGAGACATCTCCATTTGCTGCTCCTTATCAATCCATTGTTGACTTTTCTAGCCATGGAGAAGTCCTCCTAGTTTGGGACTTCAACACGAGGAAGACAGGCGTCTGTCAAGTATCACTCCTCGACTTCAAGAATAATTCCACTCTACTGCCAGACATTGACCTTAAGGATACAGGTATGCTACGGGTTTCGACGGACAGACGAGGTCCGATCACACCTTATGGGCAGGCCCTATTAGACCTTGGCAGGATGCATGATCTCATTATTTATAATGGTCTTGACAAATGGCCCGCATCAGGTGGTTTCATGTGCTTTCCACGTGGGGGACGCTCCAGCGTTGTTGATTACATCATGGGATCCCCTGACTTCACGCACCTCTCCTTCCAAGGACTGATCATACCTATCTTTTCTTTAGCATAACCACTCCCCGTCACACAGCACCTTCCACCCCACTGAGTTCTTACTCCACCTATCATGATATACGCTTTGACCGCGATCACTCACCTACTTACTCTGGCCGTCTGTACATACTTCTCGCTTATATTGACTTCATACCCCTATTAGAGAATCGTGCTGCCCCGGTCCTTCGCACTTTCCCTCACACCACCCGCTCCACCCATCCACCACCCCTTGGGACTGTACCCTGTGATAGCTGGTATGATTATGAGTGTAAGGCTTTACGCCGTTAGCTCAGATTCGAAACCAAAAACAATCTTCCAAGCGAACCAGAGACATTACGCGAGTATCGTCGACTAGTGCGCAGAAAGATGCGCAGAAAGAAACTAAACTTCGTTCGCCGGAACAAGGAGTTACTGAATATTTTATTTAGTAACAACTCTTGACACTCAAGTCTAGTATGATTATGCACGCACACTCTATGACATCCCAAATCAACCAGTCTCTAACCTCTCACATATGCCACACCCCACATCCTACACCCTCTTCACTAGAAGGGGGATAAAGGATGCCGTAATGAAACTTCATAATGGCCAAGCAAAGAATCATGAGGGACTATGCACTGAATTCATTGCATATGGGATTAACCTCCTAGCCCCGATCTTAGCAAAGCTCTTTAATAAAGCTGTTTGTTTGGGGTTTTCACGCACCTAGACCATTAACACTATCTCACCCATCCACAAGACAGGGGATCCCATGAGCCCGGAGAACTATAGGACCATTATGATTAGACATAAGATTTATGCATCAGTACTCGATTTCGATGATTTTGTTCCTCCACAGGCAGTGGATGATGTTGTCAAGCAAGAGATTCAAGAGATCCATGCAGCAAAAACAGCTCCAAACTGGTTGCTACAGACTCTCAAGGAGAGTAGACTTCAGGCACCTTTGCCTGGCAGGACTCGTAGTGCAGCAAAGCACGCAGGGGGAGCTCTTTCTGTTGAATCAGCTTATGCAAGTACTCTTCTTGATAAAGAAGAACTTGATACTTTCGAAGGAGCCAAGGATAATGTGCATTGGAAGAATGCCATGCACAATGAATTGCAGTCCATTGAGAAAAATCGACTTGTGATGTTGTGGATTTACCACCAAAAAAACATGCCATTGGTACCAAATGGGTTTTCAAAGTGTAAAGGAAGCAAGTTGGGTCCATTGATAGGTACAAGGCACGGCTGGTTGCCAAAAGATATGCTCAGAAAAAGGGCATAGATTATGAGGAGACTTTTGCTCCTACATCCCGGATGACAACTATAAGATCACTTATTGCCATGGCTGCAACTTTTGTTTGGAATGTTCATCAGTTGGACATAAAAGCAGATTTCCTTAATGGGGACTTGCAAGAAGAGGTTTATGTCAAACAACCTCCTTGAACTTTCGTGCAATGCACTTCAAGTTTGCAAGCTAAATAAAGCTTAATATGGGCTGAAACAAGCCCCACGTGCATAGTATGCCAAGATTGATGCCTTTCTGGCAAGCAAGGGGCTACACAATAGTCCCACTGAAAGCACCTAAATTAAGAAGGATGGGGGAGATATTTTAGTCATCATTCTTTATGTAGACGACATGCTGCGAGCCTAGGTAAAGGAGCGTGCCGAGACAATTTTATGAAACCATTAAAGAAGGATGAACCCTCAATTAGTGAGAATGGACTCAAAAAGATCTACAAGGGTCTGAAGGACACCTCATAGGCTCAGTTTGAGTTAATGACCACTGTGAAAGCTATAGCAAAGCCTAAAAGATATGAGAATGCCAATGAAAATCCCAAGTGAAAGGGAGCCATGAAAGAGGATATGATAGTATCATACAACATAAAACTTGGGAGTTAGTAGATTTACGACCAAGAAAGACTTCCATCGGTAACAAATGGATCTACAAGATTAAACCGTTCAGAATGTATTACAAATCCGACCAAAACATACTCGTAGAGTAGATGGCACCTTATATTAGGTACCTTGATATATTTGACCACCAGACCGGATATAGTGTAATATCCCAATATGGGATGCTTCAGAAGAAAGCCATTAAAAGGTGACCAAGAGAATTCTTAGGTATGTCAGCCACCTTGAGTCATGAGATTGAATACTATAGAAGCAATGGCCTAAAACTATCAAAGCTTACGGATAGTGATTGGGCAAGGTGCTCAGATGTCAAAAGTCTAATTCCACATATTATTTCAACATTAAATCTAGTCCAATATTGTGGAGCAATAGCAGGCAAAATAATATTGTTCCATCCTCCATGGAAGCTGAATATAGAGCATCCACTAAGGGCTATTTGGTAGAGTGGGATCTGTAATGATATTCGACTTATTCAAAAAGATCCTATCTGTTATTGACCAATAATCAAATCTCTATGAAATTGCCCAAGGATCATGTATTTCACTATCTCAACAAATCACATTGAGGTGCAACATCAATTCAAAAAATGAAAAGATAGTGAGCAACGAAATCAAGATTGTCTATTGTCTCACAAAAGATCAAGTGGCCAATATCTTAACCAAACCTCTTGCCAAGATTAAGCAAGAGAAGTTTTCCAAAATGATGGGGATGAAGCCTAATCCATTATTCATCAATGGGGAGGATTGGAGAAAATTATGAACGACAAAGTTACTTTCAAGATTACCCTTGGAATAATTTTGGGTTAGGGTTAATTAAATGTCAAAAAGATTGATAGGTAGACCTTAGCGTCTAGGTTTGGACATCCATTATGTTATGTCATGGACAAGAGTTAGAGATTTTTAAGGGGCCACATGATGTGATAAGCACCCACATAAATACATCATGGATGAAGGCCAATGGTTGCCACATGGCACCAATGCACTCTCTCTCATGTGGCCTTGCCATGTGTCATACACACATGCACTCACCATGTCACTCACTCTAGGACACCCAATCAGATGCAAGTATTGCATCTATGGCATGTGTTTGATGCATTTGATTGGGCACATTGTGTCAATGTGCCATATAGATGGGGCTGAAGCTATGGCTTGCTTCTCAAGAAGCGTCTCCCTCTCACCTCCTCAGCCAAGGTTTGCTCATGTGAGGTTCATTGTGTGTTTGCAATAAGTTGTTGCGCGTCCGATTGCATGCTTTCATTCTCGCCATTGTTGGCATTTCCATTGCAGCAATTCTCGTGTGTACGTGCGTGCGCGCGCGTGTGTGTGTGTCTGTCTCTCCTACCTATTCAATCTCGAAGGCCTCAACCTCAGTTTTCTTAGAGCAAAGCCTTGAATGGTCACAATTTCTGCTACATGGTATTCTTCAAAATACTCCAAGGGCAGCTGATGAGTGGTCAAGAAGTGTCAGCTGGATTTTCTTAATGGATCATCGTACTCAGCCTACTTCTCCGAGGTGAGGAGGCTCATTCAAATCTGGCATTATTTCCATCCATCACTCATCTGTGCAGTTCCTTCCACCCTCTGAGCAGACAGCTAGACAGCCACTCTTCCATAACACCTTGGTACAGTATCAGGGATTTAGTTCTTAACTCTCCCCCCTCTTGTATAACTTGTTTTGAATGGAATAAATTACCACATTTTGTAAAAGAACAAGAAGGATGAAGATAAACCTAAGAAAAAGGGCAAATGCCATCACTACAAAAAGCCAAGTCACCACATGTCTAATGTCCAAAGAGGATTGCAAGGAAGAAAAAGAAAGAATCTGGCATGTTAGTTGCAGATTCTTCACATTTGGATGGCAATAAGGATGATCCTACCACCAACTTTGTAGAGCATGATTGGTCATTTCACTTGCAGTTATGATGTCTCTTGGGAACTCATTCAGTCTTAATGAGACTTCTGAACATGTTATTTTGACAGTGGTGCAACTAGGCAAACAAAGTCCAAAAAGAACTTATTTGACAAATTGTCTGTTGGCAAGAAAGTTTCTTGTGCAAACAATTCTTGTTATCCCATTAGAAAACTTGTACAATTGACAACTCAGCCTGTTTTGAGAAGTATCATTATTTGAAAGCGACCTACCTTGTTTAGCTATTGAGAGAATCAAAGATTTCTTCATGCTTTTTGTGAATACTGCTTTTGTGCAATCACACATGGCGAATCTCTCACAAAAGGGAGGCCTGGTACACAAACCAGACAAAAGCATGTTTATCCCATCGCATCTCCTCAAAGGGAAGCTCACCAGAAGCAATACTTGCTCCACACATTGATCAAAGGCCTCATACCAGATGTAATGCTTGTGTCAATAATTTATTCCTTTGACTTAGTTTTCAATACAGAGCAGAGCAATTTACAGAAGCTTTGAAACATGTCCATATGTGTGTGTGTGTGCGTGCGTGCGTGCATGTATGTATGTATGTATGTATGTATAAAAGAGAGAGAGAGAGAGAGAGTCCACACAGCATCAATCTGCAAGACATCTTAAAGGACTAGCACTATGTACAGGTTGCCAATGTGTATGGCAGCCCAACACCATGGAGCTTCAAGTTCTCTGCATCTGTATCAGGCTGTCCAGCTAGTTAGCTAAATTGGAGGGTCGATCTTGATAAGTGTCACAGCAAGGCATAACAAAGAGCCACCTTTCTATTGTTACCAAATGTATTGACGCAACAAAATATTTTTGACATCCTGAATCAATATTGAAATGGGCCCATAGAACGGCTGGTCATATTATGAGTAACACACAAAAAGTAATCCCATGCATTAAAAATCATTTGCCCAGTGAGTAATTCCCCAAATTGTTATAAACATTCACTGTGGACTATGGTAAAATATAGCAACAAAATGTGGCAAAGTCACCTCAATCATATTTTGGAGCTTGCCATCTGTAATGATGCAAGCAATTTCCAGAATCCTATCCTTTTCATGATTTAAGCCTGCATGTAGCCAAAAGAAAAAATGAGCCAAAATCAATCAATCTCTCTCTTTCTCTCTCTCTCTCTCTCTCTCTCTCTCTCTCTCTCTCTCTCCCCCCCCCAGCCCCTAACAGTCCTGTCTAGCTTCTAGCCCCATCCCCCACCCCCCAATTGCCCCTAGCCTTCCCGCCTAGCTCCTAGCAGCCCCAACTAGCCTTAAAAGTGCATAGCCTACAGCCCTAGCCCCTAGCTTCCCCACCTGCCCTCACCTAAGCTACAGCAGCCATGCAGGCTAATGTGTTGCACCAACAGGTTGCAGACCTGCTACAGGCCCTTAGGGGGCTGAATTCACTATACCTGCAGGTCGCGGCCCTGCTCCGGCCCATACAGGGCAGACAGATACACCCGCATGTCGCAGGTTTGCTCCAGGCCCATACAGGGGGCAGATTCAGAGTCGATCGCAGATAGCGGGTCTACTCCAGGCCCTTACGTGGAACCACCTGCAGGTTGCAAGCTTGCCCCAGGTACATATGGGACAGCTACAGCTGACCCAGCTGATCACAAAGAACCTCCAGCGCACTCCAGGATAGTACAAGCTGATGCGAACCTACCCCAGGGGTCCCCAAGGACAGTTGAATTCGAATCAAGAGCAACTGAATTCGAATCAGAAGCAAATGCAGGATAGTTAGTACAATGCTTGAAGAAGGGACTAACAGATTTCAGGGACAGCACGATTTCAGGTGCAACACAAGATGCCTTGAGGATGCCAAATATACTAAGAAATCCGTAACAGAACTAACTGAAGGTGAAAAATCTGACGAAAGTACACTAGAATTTCAGTTGCAGAGAAAAAGGCAGAGAGAGAGGATGTTTACCCCCAAGAGAATGGTTTTTACAACTTAGAAAACCCCAGGCAGAGTTATGTCACCATGACCAAAGTACTACAAGACATCAAGGAGGCAGCTATATGAAGCTATGCTACAAGTGCAGAATGCAAATTCAGTACTAATGCAAGAAGCAAGACAGATGAAAGAAAAGATGAATGAAATGCATCAGAAAATGCTTGAAATGGAGAAGACAGGATATATCAAACTAAATAGCATGGAACTGAAAATGGAACAGCATATGCCGGGGCAAATTGTGTTGAAGGAGAAAGATCAAATGCCAACTCCACAAGAGTCACCAAAACAGGACATCATCAACACTCTTGATGATCTAGTCAAGAGCAAAATGGATGAGATAGCTTTCACAATGAAAGAGCAGCAAGAACAAATACAAAAACCAGTCAACATTCGGATCATGGGAGTAGAAGAGAGGGAAGATGAGGACAGGGAGAAAGTCCTCAATCACATCTTTCAAAAAATAATGCACATATCAACCACCAAGTGGCATGAAGCCTTCAAGGTAAGCAGGAAAGGAGAAAAGCCAAGGCACATACTTGTGAAATTTCAGGACACTAAATCCCACCTTAAGGTGTTTTGAATGAGGAACAAGCCCATCAACTAAATAGCATGGAACTGAAAATGGAACAGCATATGTGTTAACAAATTTCTCTTTCTCCTTAATCTACAGTTCCTGACTAA
Source organism: Dipteris shenzhenensis (assembly GCF_047967505.1). Lineage (NCBI taxonomy): Eukaryota > Viridiplantae > Streptophyta > Polypodiopsida > Gleicheniales > Dipteridaceae > Dipteris > Dipteris shenzhenensis. Next base: position 51,557,320 of record NC_141608.1, read on the forward strand.
TATTGAACCTGCGCACTGGCTCATCACGTTCACGAGCGATGGCAATTTTTATACCTCCCAGCCAATTCTCAAGGACTGCATACGTATTTTTTTTTCATAAACATCACTACGTATTTCCTTCATGCTTATCCTTGAGACCCACATCTCCCTAGATAGTTCCTGGCCACATGTCTACATTTTAGGCCCTTACTTAGATGCATCCTTTTTCACCCCTCTCTTGGAGTTCCTTTAAAACCAATTGCCCCTTGGCAATTTTCACATTTAGATGCACCTAGGCCCAAGCCCTATTAGAACTATCTAGTCAATGCCATTACGCCCTCACCTAGGACCTTGGCAGTTACTTCTCTTGACCATTTAATTACGCACATTAATTATTACAAAAGTTGGTCATCTAAGAGAAAATGCCCACCGATCTATCCGAGGTCATGCTATCTCGACTAGAGCATAACATTCCTTCCCTCTTCAAGCATCAGCGTCCTCGATGATAAAATCTGGGAATGCTCTCCGCAACTGGTATACGGATTCCCAGGTAGCTTCCGATAGAGGCTGACCATGCCATGCAACCAACACCGTGGGTATCTTCCGATTTCGTATTTGCATTGTTCCTCGGTCCAGGATTCTTGTTGGTTTGCGCCTTGCAATATCCTCTATTTCCTGAAACAAAACCACACCTTCGATTAGTGAGTCACCTGTATGCAAAAATTTCTTTAAACGCGAAACATGAAAAACCGGGTGCACCTTACACCCCTGTGGCAATTCTAATTTATAGGCTACACTGCCTATTCTCTTCAGAATTAACCACGGCCCACAGTATCGAGGTGATAACTTAGCACACTCTCCTGAAGTCAACGACTTCAAGTGCGAAGGAATTCTGAGAAAAACTTTTTCTCCTTCTTCAAATACTCTTATAGACCGATTTTCATCCGCATACACCTTGGCTCTATCCATAGCCTGACGGATATTAGCTCTCGCAAGTGCTAGCATCTCCCGCATCTGAACTACAAAGTTCGCGGCACTAGGCACTTTCTGAGGTACTCCAACTATAGTTGGATTGGCTGGCCTATAACCATAGTTCAGTTCAAACGGACTGAACCCAGTAGATGAATGTTTCCTATCATTGTAGGCAAACTCCAACAATGGCAACCACTTGTCCCATGTATGTTGCCTCAATGACACATATGCTCTCAGCATATCCTCTAAAGTCTCGTTGACTCTCTCCGTCTGACCATCCGTCTCAGGATGATCCCCACTACTCATTCCCAACTCAGTCCTTAGTGTCTCAAATACCGCTGTCCAAAAGTGACCGGTAAACCTGACATCTCTGTCTGACACTATGGATCTAGGCAATCCATGCAGACGAAATATATGTCTAATAAACAACTCCGCTACTTGCGGGGCACTAATAGACTCTCTAGTCGGAATGAAGTGAGCCATCTTGGTTAGACGATCAACCACCACAAGGATAGAATTATACCCTCCTTGCATTGCAGGTAGCCCTACAATAAAATCCATGGAAATGCTCTCCCACTTACTTAGTGGTATTTCCAGGGGCTGTAAAAGTCCGGGTGGCTTCACCCGCTCGGCCTTACTTACCTGACACGAGAAACACCGTGTCACATATTCATGAATATGCTTTTTCATCTTTGGCCAAAAGAAATCTCGCTTCACGAGATCATATGTCTTCTTGACACCTGGATGTCCCGCACACGGGCTATCATGGCATTGTCGAATGACTCTCTGCCTGAGATCATTCTGACCAGGTACTACAACCTTGCCATTTCTAACTAGCATACCATCCCTTATGGTATATCTTGCATAAGTTTGGCCTTTTCTGGATGCCAGGTCATCCTTTTCATTTTCCCCGGGTTTTAACACATGAGCCTTAGGCCATAAGCTCTGGACAAACTTGTCCACCTTCTGAGTTTCTCTGATCTCGGTCATTAGAGCACTCTCTAATACCGTGAAACTCAGATTGTGCATAATGCGAGACAACGCATCAGCTACCTTATTGTCTTTTCCTCTTCGGTACCGAATCGTTAGATTAAACTCCTGCATGAGCTCTGCCCACCTAGCTTGGCGGCCCCTCAAGTCAGGTTGTTTACAAAAATGTTTCAGAGTATCATGATCTACATCCACATAAAACTCTGAACCATACAGATAATGCCTCCATGTTTTCAAAGCATGGATAACAGCATACAACTCCAATTCATGAGTTGGCCAATTCCTTTGAGAGGGAGAAAGCTTCTTGCTTTCAAAGGCTACTGGCCTTCCCTCTTGAAGGAGGACTGCTCCTACCGCAATGCCACTTGCATCGGTTTCTAGGAACAACGGTTTCTGGGGATCAACTATTTTTAACACCGGTCCTGAGACCACAGCTTGTTTTATGGTATTAAAACTTTCTTGTTGATTCTGTCCCCAAATAAAAGGTACTTTATCTGAGGTCAGATCAGTCAATGGCGATACTATTTCGGAATATCCTTTGATATGCCTTCTATAAAACTGGACAAATCCCAAGAATGATCGCAACGCGGTCAGACTCTGAGGGATTGGCCAAGTTAGTATCGCAGCCACTTTCTTCGGATCCATTTCTACCCCCTGTGGAGTAATTATGAACCCTAAATACTCAAGCCTAACCATACACAGTATAGTTTTCTTTTTATTCACGTAAAGACTGGCTTTCCTCAAAGTACTGAACACTATCCTTAAGTGTTCACGATGCTCAGTAATACTTTTACTGAATATCAAGATATCGTCAATGAAATGTACTACGAACTTTCCGATATACGGACGTAGTAAATCATTCATAAGCATGACGAAGGTCGCTGGAGCATTGGTAAGTCCGAAAGGCATTACCAAAAACTCATAATGACCAAACCTGCTTCTAAAAGCGGTTTTATGCACATCCTCGGCTCTAATCCGGATCTGATGATAGCCGCACTTAAGGTCTATCTTGCTGAAAATCACGGCTCCATGTAATGCATCTAGCAAATCATCAATCCGAGCCATCGGATACCTGTGCTTAACAGTGATATTATTCAATGCTCTGTAATCTATACAGAGGCGAAACGTATCATCCTTTTTCCTCTTTAATATCACTGGTGAAGCAAAAGGTGGGAAACTTGGTTGAATCTGCCCCAACTTGAGGTATTCTTCCAGTTGCCTACGCACCTCTGCTTCTTCAGCAAAACTCATCCTATAGGGAGGTCTATTTACAGGTTCTGCCCCCGGGATCAGTTCAATCTTATGCTGAACATTCCGCTCTGGAGGTAACCCATAAGGTAGTTCATCCCTAAAACATTCAGAGAACTCCTCTGTTATAAGATTAGCCAGCTTGGCCATCTCACCACTTTGCGTAACATCAGTGCTAGTCGAAGAATCATCCACCGACTCTACCGATGCTGTGCAAAGGTATAAAAACTCTACTTGAGCCTTTCTGATTTCCATCACGGAAACCAACGGTCCCTGAGGTATATCTTTTTCACCTCGCAAGACATAAAGCACATCATTCATCTTGAATTGATATACGTGCTTTTTCCAATCAATGGCTGGATTCTTCCTAGAATGCCATGCCATTCCCAGGGCTATATCTGCATGAGCAAGCTTGGTCATTTCAAAATCAAGCTTCTCAGCATAGTCCTGAATCCGAAGCTCCAACTGGGTAACCCTTTGGTTCCATACTTCAGTTGAACTTCCGTCTGCCATCCTGACTGTGTACGCATAGTCAGATGGACTTGTCTTTAATTTCAGCCTCTTCACGAGCTTGGAGTTAATCACATTGTGAGTTGACGCTGAGTCAAACAACACAATGACATCATGATTGGCCACTTGCCCTTTCATTTTGATCAACTCCGTATCGTTGAAGGCTGTATACCCCGTTGCTGCGGGCTTAGATAGGATGTTATCAGGTGCACTCGTCACTAACTTAGCAACAGATACACATAACAAACAAGGTACTAACCTCTGAGAAGGTCCCGCCAGTTGCATCTGCATATGTTCCGCACTGGGACTCTCCTGCATTTCTACGTCGCATTCAGATATTATCATATTAGCCGTGCGACGATCTTTATTCAGTGGACAATCCTTCCACTGATGTCGCTGAAGGCAGCCGAAGCACAATCCTTCTTTCCTAGCTTTCTCTTTTTGTTCAGGGGTCAATGAGGACTTTGACCAAGCCCGGGCTGCCATTGGAGTTATTTTCCTTTTCACCCCAACGGTGGTACTTGTTTTTACTGGTCCCTCAACCGGCTTCACCTGCTTGGTTTGGCCACTTGGCTGCGAGACACTTGTCTTTGAAACCCATTTCCTCTGAAATCCCCCTTTTCTCGGGTGCTCATACTGAGTCCCTGCCTGCACAAATCCACCAGACCTGCCTCTGGCATCCTCATAGTTCAGGGCTACTGCTATAGATTCATCTAGTGTAGTCACATATTTAGCCCGAACTTCCATTTTTATTTTGTCGTTCAGTCCATAGATATAGTCTTTTAACTGAACCGACATAGGGAGAGGGTCTGTTATTTTCATAACACATTCCCTAAATTTGTCAGTGTACTCTGCCACTGACAAGCTCCTCTCACGAATTTCTATAAGCATCCCAAGCTCGGGATTCTTCATCAGGTGGGAGAAAGTGTTTCTTGAATTCAGCTTTGAACCCTTCCCAGGTGGTTGGAGCAACTTGATCCTTCTGTTGCTTTATCCACCATCTATCCGCTGCCTCAATAAACAGGTGTGTGGCCTCGCGGATTTTCTTTAGATCGGATCTAATCTCACAAATGGTGAAGGCTTCTTCCCACTTGTGCAACCAAACCTCGATCACATCAGAGCTGCGCTCGGTCATCCGACCAGCGTACTTCTCCGGTCTATAATTAGCGATATTAGGCACTTTGACCCTTGCGCACTCTAAGGAATGTACACTGGGCTCTGGCTCTGCTGGAGCTTTGCCCTTATCAATCCTAGACGGTCTAGCCGACAAGGCTTGCACCATCTCCCTAATCTCATTTTGACCAGCATTCACCTGAAGCTGCTGGTTCATAATCTGCTGTAAAGCATCCTCCAATATTGAAATCCTACCAATCAATGTAGGAGCTGCGTGATGCGAAATCTGTTGTGTAGATTGTGCTCTAGACTCACTAGGATTTATCCTTGAATTCTGCCCTTCTGCTTCCATAAGTTCACAATGGAAGAGGGGTTTTTTTTTTTTTTTTTTTTTGGTTTTTCCCCCCCTTTTCTTATACACAGAAAAATAAACGACAGTCCCTGCTGGAAAAAAAACGAACTAACAGGTACTTAGAAATTTCTTCGAAAGACACAAACACTCCCTGGATCCAAATCCGCCATCACGCGACTGAAGAAAATGCTACCAACTCGTGATCGTCTGTCTGCTTTGTATTCCCCTGCTTGTCGTCGTTTTCCCACACAAATGACGATACGCAGACCTTGTCAGCAGCCCTGCGATAAGGTGCCCCTTCGAAAATTCCAGCATCAATATCCACAATTCCGAACCAGAATTTGCAAGCCTACGCCCCGTTCCTAAGAGGAGTCTTCAATTAAACCAGGCGTCAGTCGATCGATGCGCGCACGTCTCATTATCCGCACTATCCTGATTTTGAACGCGAATCACGTCACTAGCGCTGCGTTAGACCTGACGTTATCACGACGCCGTCCGTCGTCAAACGTCTACTGCTGCCCGTCGACTCTCCCTTGCTGCCCGTCGACTCTCCCTTGCTGCGCTCTGATACCAAGTGTTAACAAATTTCTCTTTCTCCTTAATCTACAGTTCCTGACTAATATTGAACCTGCGCACTGGCTCATCACGTTCACGGGCGATGGCAATTTTTATACCTCCCAGCCAATTCTCAAGGACTGCATACGTATTTTTTTTTCATAAACATCACTACGTATTTCCTTCATGCTTATCCTTGAGACCCACATCTCCCTAGATAGTTCCTGGCCACATGTCTACATTTTAGGCCCTTACTTAGATGCATCCTTTTTCACCCCTCTCTTGGAGTTCCTTTAAAACCAATTGCCCCTTGGCAATTTTCACATTTAGATGCACCTAGGCCCAAGCCCTATTAGAACTATCTAGTCAATGCCATTACGCCCTCACCTAGGACCTTGGTAGTTACTTCTCTTGACCATTTAATTACGCACATTAATTATTACAAAAGTTGGTCATCTAAGAGAAAATGCCCACCGATCTATCCGAGGTCATGCTATCTCGACTAGAGCATAACAATATGCCGGGGCAAATTGTGTTGAAGGAGAAAGATCAAATGCCAACTCCACAAGAGTCACCAAAACAGGACATCATCAACACTCTTGATGATCTAGTCAAGAGCAAAATGGATGAGATAGCTTTCACAATGAAAGACCAGCAAGAACAAAAACAAAAACCAGTCAACATTCGGATCATGGGAGTAGAAGAGAGGGAAGATGAGGACATGGAGAAAGTCCTCAATCACATCTTTCAAAAAATAATGCACATATCAACCACCAAGTGGCATGAAGCCTTCAAGGTGAGCAGGAAAGGAGAAAAGCCAAGGCACATACTTGTGAAATTTCAGGACACTAAATCCCACCTTAAGGTGTTTTGAATGAGAAACAAGCCCATCAAAGTCTTACTTGACCCAATTTTTTTAAGCAGCTATAAAACTCTCACGTCTTTTGATGCGATCAGGGTCACCATTATACCTACCACATAAACATTAAGACTTGCTTGCAACTGCACGTTAAAAAATAAAATAACACAAGACTAATCATATAATAACAAAAACATGTGAGACAAGGCATAAGCCTACTTCAAGTCTACAAAAGTTGGATCAAGGCATCATGAAACTCAACCTCACCAAACAAAACAGCGTTGATTTCTTTTGCTTTAGCTGGCTGTGCAGAAATTCTCTGTTTGAAAATCACAACCTCTCTCACTCTCTCTCACACAGCACTACGGCCCAGGACAATTGTCGGGCTGGACCCCCCCGAAGGTCTTTATTCATTCAGAAAATCTGAGTACAAGAGTTCAGCTCACGGGCTGCTTACCGAAAAATCATACGTGAATCCATTTTTTACAAGGGAGCTCAAAGCTCATTTTTCCTTTTGGCAACATGCCAAGTGTCCAAAACCTAGACTAGCCTTAATTACATGCCTCAAAGGGCAATTTCTGGGGTCTTCGTAGCACTTGGTCACACGAACCATTCCTGGTCACTTGCTAGGCTCCATATCGCTTAGGCCTTCAATCCCTCTTGGTACCGACAATCATTAACTGAAGCGCACAACCATGGCACCCGTTAATGGTTAACCTTTGCATGCAGATAATAATCTGTGGACTAATCCTAGTCACTGTGGGAGTCCCCACCAAGCAAACATGTGCACATAACATAAAACCAATTCTTTGGTCGACCGAGGTCAACCCTCTTGGTCGTAATTAAAGGGTTTGACCATCAATCGAAGCACCTTAATTATGGCCAAGTCTCTCCAACCGAGGTTGGCACATCTTGGTTAACTGAGGTTAACCCTCTTGGCATAAGCCAAGTCTCGTTGACCAAAGTCAACACTCTCTGACCGAAGTGAATGCTTTGGTTCTTTGGTTAACCGTGGTTAACCATCTTGGCCGAAACCAAGTCTTCCTAACCGAGGTTAAGCTTACTTAACCGAGGTTAAGTATCTTTGACCGAAGTCAATACTTTGACCAAATATAACTTTTTGAACATAATTAATTAAATGAAGAACTCATTAATTATGATCAATAAATGGTCAACTAAAACTTTGACTTTGGAGTATTTACAACTTGGTGACACATCACCTTAAGGGACACTCCATATGAATTAATGCCCAAGAGTTGTGACATCAAGAGATGTTGACCTCCAACATTTCCCTCATGCTCCCATGTCTCCAACATTACAAGTATATCTACTTCAACTAATTCCTCTTCTAGTGCGATGGCCTTGTCCAAGGTCCATCCCCTATGTTCCACACTAATCCTAAGGGTCTCGAGTCCCTATGTTTGTTTCCCTCTCCCCTTATTGTTTTCCGCGATGATAGTCTTCCCATTTCATGTATGCATGTTTCCCTTCCTTTTTAGCTTTTCTGTTTTTCTCAAGCTCCTCCACTTCTTGAGATGTGCAATCTTTGTTGTCATACTTCCACATTCTAGAGTCTAGTCCTCGGGCAGCCCTCCTATTCGTATAATCTGGTTATTCCCAACACTGGTTTCTTGCTCTTTTACATCCTCATAAACATCACACTTGTTAATCTTGGTATTCACCATGTTTGTGAATTCCTGTTTAATGGACTTGAGTTGAGTGGTAATCGATTCTTGTACCTTGGTCAAAGGTTGTGGTGCAAGTGCTGTTGTACTGGATTGCTGTAGAACTTATTGAATTATTCCCTCATTGCCCTTGCTTTTCATTCCTGAAACTACCTTCTCCAGAGACGCAATGCAGAGCTTTGCATCTCTGAGTTCTCTCTGAGTTTGAGAAAGAAAGAAAGATGTATTAACATTTGAGGGAGGCCTCACGGGCCTATGAGACAAAGTACAAAACCAAAAATATGAAGGCTTGCTTGGGATTGAGGCTAATGTCTTCGTCTTAGGAAACTCCATGGCTTTGTCCTGTGCAAATCTGAGACGCCCCTCTGTTGAGACTAACCCCCAAGATGGGTTGTGGGTTCACCTCATTTCAAACTTTGTGTAGTAAGTACTTGTTGGGCTAGCTTGTGTGCTAGACCCAGGCCCTTGTTTTGATGCTCCAAAACCTCTTTCAAGTAACTTTCTAGCTTTTTGGTTGGCTGCAACAACAGATTTTTCAAATTGTCTTTGTTGTCCTGATATCTTTCTCTAATGCAAGCGTAGGCTCTACATCTTACGAGTACATTTTATACCTCTCCAAGGGGGCAGATTTTACAAGTCCTTTCCTCTCTGGGGACCCTGTGTCTTGCCCACCTACCCTCTCCACTTGGAGATCATGCGAACCAGTTCTGATTTTGCAAATTAAATGTCTTTTAAATATTGATATGCCTTCCCCGAGGTATTTCTGCATTCCATAGCTGTCCATGGAGTTGATTTCCTGTTTGTAGAATTGCATTTTGTCCCTCGGTCTTGCCATAGCTTCTGTATCATTTCCGTGTCACTATTTCTTTGATTTCACATGCATCTTCTGGTATATCAGCAGCTGTTATACCCCATGATTCCATCCACTTCATTCCCTCTTTGTACCACCCTTTGATTTGCGTACCTTCCGTCGCCTTGTGTGGTATCCTACTGGCGTCCATCTTCTCAACTTTGTTGAGGTAAGCCATGAATTGACATGTGCTTCCCTTTTAGAGGTATCGTCCCTGTTTCAGCAGTAGGATGGGGTAAGGTGTCTGTGCCGTTATCCCTAACTCCCCTATCAGGAAACATTTGTGTAGAGTTTCTACCGTTTCCCAATACATCCTGGATAGCCCTGGTGCCCAAGTTGGGCATCCGTAGAGTATTACTGTTTGTACAAGCATTTTGTCCAGAAACTTTCTCATCTCCCAATTCAACAGATGAGTCTTCTTGCATTTATTTTGGAAGCTATATGAGGCTTTGAAACACCCCGAAATCCTCCTTTCCATGCATGCATTCCACTTATAGTTATCGGTGAAATTATCGGTGAAATCCAATCCTAGACATTTATAGGTGTTGTGAATGTTTCCAAGGGCTCCAGTAACATTTACTTGTCTATTACGTGTTCCGATTTTATCTATGTCGACCTGCATTCCTGAGTGTTTGTAGAATTCTCTCAGTGCATCCAAATGTGCCTACAAATTCTCCTTGCTCTTCGTTTGCGTAGATAACTATGAGCAAAGCATAGCCTACAATCTGAACACCTTCCTCGCTGTGTATTCTCATCCACCCCTCCAAATCATCAATAAAGAGATCAGAAAGCGTTGGTGAGAGGGGGCAGCCTTGCTTAACCTCTATGTCGCTGCTTATTACAGCTTTTCATGTAGAGCACGATCCATCTACCAAGGGTTGCGCTAGCTCTGCTAAAACCTTGTCATAGAGTCGGTATGTGGCTTCTCTAAGCTCTTAAGGGACGTTGAGCTTTTCTAGTCTTTCCCATAATTTCTTACGTGGGACTGTATCGAAGGCTTTCTTGAAGTCTACAAAGCAACAGTAGACAGCCTCTTTCTTGTGCGTGGCACCTTCGGTCGCAGCGGGGGAAAATCACCCATACAGGAAGGAAACTCCTCCCAGTGTGTGGCTGTTTTGGGCTGCAAATATACAACAACTGGAATTTTCAAAACATGGGAGGATACACACGCAGGACAGCTCAAGGATCAAGTGTGGTTGATTATGTGATCACAAACTCACATGCACAACACATGATTGATTATATCAAGATTGAGGAGGAGTCTCTTGAGTTTGACTACAAGTGCAATATCTATAGGCATAAAGGGGACAAGTGATGCTGTGAAAAAACAAAAAAGTATTGCACAACCTAGGTTAAGAATGGACTTAAAAAATGCCCATATCTATGAAATCAAGTTAGAGGAGGTAATGACAAAAGGGAACATGCCTTCTACATGCCACGAAATGAAGGAGTACATAACAGATATGTTGCTGTCAACAGCCCAAAAATGCTTTGCTAAGAGGAAGGGTAGAAACAAGGGAATGCCATGTAATCATTGGTATGACCAGGATGGTAAGGATGCAAATAGAGCATGGAAGACAACAGTCACATCGGAAAAGGAGAGCAAAGATCGAATGTATGAGCAATTGGTAAGGAACAAAAAATGATTATTTCTCAGCTTGAAAGCTTTGAAGAGCTGAAACAAAATTCCTTTTTTTTTTCCAAAATCATATTGCAACAAACCTCGAGAAAGGAACGCACGATGGGAGGACATGATACAGTTTGTCAAAAGCTTATATGAAAGAGATGTGGAAGAGAAGAAGATAAATCACAAATATACCATCAAAGCGACGAATGGAATCATAACAGAAAAAGACACATGAAAAGGCTTGACAAAACTTGCTAATGGGAAGGCCCCAGACACACAAGGGCTGGTGGCAAAAATGTTGACATGGGGGGCCAAAAAGGCAAAGAAAATGCTTACTAAGCTTATGGATATGGTGTTAGAAGAAGGCTTCCCACAAGATTGGCAGCTTAGTAGGATTGTATCGATTCATAAGGGGGAGATAGCTAGAATTATCAGGCAATCATGGTGAGCAGCCTAATAGAAAACCTATATGGCACTTTTCTTGAGCAAAAAATCAGCATATGGGCGGAGGAACAATGATTTAGGGCACCATCCCAAGCAGGGTTTCGTCCCAAATTCTCAACAGTTGATCATTTGGTGGCCTTTGATGTCCTTTTCCAGCCTCTTCTTTCTTCGTTGTCCTCTTCCACTTCATCCGTCCATATGCGGTCTCTCCCCTCCGTTGTTATGATGCCTTGCATTGATCGTGTCCATACATTAAAATAAGTGTGCTCTCTTTGGGAACCTGGCTATATCCTCCCCTAAATGCATGAGGGGGGTTCTTCTCGAGATATGTTGCTGTTGCTTTTGTAGATGGGCGATTGTGGGGGTGCAAAATGGCATGCTGCCAATTTTGTATTCCCCTCTTTTGCTAAGATTTCTAACCACGTATACTGTTTGTGTGGGTCCACTTTTATCACCTTTGCTGTCCTCGTCCATGTCATCCTAATGTAGCATGCCATCCCACCAAATCCTCATCCCCTAAGTGTGATTGGCTGCCATGGTGGCAATGTGCAAATTGCTATTGACAAAAAGAGCTCTGGTATGGATTATGAAGTGGCACAACAGATATCAATGAGTGGATATAATTTGGAGAAACCAGAAAAAGTCAAGTACCGTTCTTCAAAGCCTTGGGACTTATGGCAAGCTTTATGTAAATGCACGACATTCGACCACACGAATCCGAGCCTTGTAGCCCTTTGCGAGAGATTTTGGTCCGAATTCAACAAGCTTGTCAAAATAATGAGCAAAAGTAGCACAACTATAGAGGATCAAAAAAACATTTCAAGAAATATTACAAAATTTCACAAAGGTCATGGTGGATACCTGGGGTGAAACTAACATTACTCATTACATGGTAAAGATATACAATTTTTTTTGTTCAATTTTTAAAATGATTGATTACGGACTCTCTCAATACTTTTGCAGCACATATTGTATGCCCATGGTGCATATTTCATGAATGAGTACGGTTCTCTTGAAATGTAGAGCACTCAAGGCATGCAGAAATATCACTACTATCGAGCTAGAGGAGTATATTTTGAAAACACAAGGCATGGAGGAGGAAAGATTCATTCAAATTATCTGAAAGAAATGTTGGGCAGCTACTCTGCCATCGATGGACATCGCATGGCTGCTCATCCAACTGAATTGTTGAGTAGCTAGCATAGAGACAATCCAATTATTTTAATTCTCAACCCAATGTTCTATAATTATTTTTATTGTGGAGCATGTAATAAAAAACACATCTGGTTGCATTACTTGATAGGCTTGCATCTTGTTGCATTTATTTATTGATTAAATTATAAGTCCTTTATATTGTTATGGAGCACATGCTCACTAATTTGCAATATAATCTCTATTTTATAATTGTAGTATATTTAGAAGAGTGGTACAAAAAGAAGTACAAAGAATTTAGAGCCGAGATGCAACAACACATCTGGTTGCATTACTTGATAGGCTTGCATCTTGTTGCATTTATTTATTGATTAAATTATATGTCCTTTATATTGTTATGGAGCACATGCTCACTAATTTTATAATTGTAGTATATTTAGAAGAGTGGTACAAAAAGAAGTACAAAGAATTTAGAGCCGAGATGCAACAAGGTCAATCAAACCTGATCCTCCTTGTAAATATTAGGGATGGTGCTTTTATTATTCATGATGGACAAAGCTTAGTGCTTTTTGGAAACTAAAGCCCAACGAATACATGAAGAACACATTTCTCGCATGAGCTGGGAGTTCTCTCTTCGACATTGTGACCTTTAAGATATAATGAGCTAGACTACAATCATATGAATATTGGTGTTATTGTCCTTCAATATTTTGCATGCGACATGGTCATTTCTCTTCATTCCCTAGCGCACACTCACCATCAAGATCATGCATTAGAAAAGAGAGGGTCGGCTAATTATAAGTTTACAGGATTCAAGGCTGATATATGTTGTAAAAATGGAACTTTACATATTCAATTGATGAACACGAAGCTCTTTTCTTTTTGCAAAAAACCCAAAAATAATGAAAATCAAATCATGGAAAATGAAAAATATATATAAATATGAATATTATAAAACAAAGAATGAAAATCCAAGTGTGATGTATGGGGGGAGGCGACTCACTTCCTCTCTGGTTATTTATAATATGAGAGAGCATGCCCCTCCGTCATTAGCATTTGATTTTAGCTTTTCTTTCTACTGTATTTTCTACTGAGCTTTCTAAGCTGCTTTACTTCAAATCTCAAAAGTTTACCTATAATGGGTTGCCAGTATGCTCCTCTTGTAGATGCTACTCGTATTTGAACAGATGGATAGAGTTACATATGGCAATGAGAATAGATTAAAGGTTCAGGAAAGGGCACGTACCAGCAAAAGAGAGAAGGTCAACAAAATGGAGCCTGCCCAACAAGGCCGACTAGCCTACCACAGCCTTCTGCCCTATAAGGGCTGCTGCACTCAGCCTATAGGGGCTGATCCCCTACCCTCCATGCCCGACTAGTAGGCCTAGATGGCTGACCAGCAGGTCGGCCCACCTCAGCCTATAAAGGGCCTCCAAAGGGCGGGTCACCTGCTCTACAAGTGGCCATGAAGGTGCCGACACCTGGCCTGCATGAAGCGCCTCATTAGAGGCTGCCACATGGCATCCAACAAGCCTAGATGGACCCCCAAGTGGGGCCTCCACATTGTGAAGATCTGCCCTCATCCCTACCCTACCATCATGGGGGGGTGCGCAGACCCACAACAAAGGCCCTCACTCAGCCTAACCTAACCTCTCACGGGGCGGGCACACCCACAAGCAAGGCCCTCTCTCCCTACCTAAACTAGCCAACAATTCCCCAGATTGAATGGGATCCTGAATATATAAATGTTGCCCACCAAAAGGGGGCGCAAGCAAGAATAATCTTTCAAGACAGGACAGCAAGAAACAAAGTCCTCAAACAAACCAACAAGCTTAGAGTTACTGGAATATGGATTCACACCCACAAGCAAGGCCCTCTCTCCCTACCTAAACTAGCCAACAATTCCCCAGATTGAATGGGATCCTGAATATATAAATGTTGCCCGCCAAAAGGGGGCGCAAGCAAGAATAATCTTTCAAGACAGGACAGCAAGAAACAAAGTCCTCAAACAAACCGACAAGCTTAGAGTTACTGGAATATGAATTTTAGAGGAGCTCACCTCAACTCAGCTCAAGGCAATGCAGAATTGGAAAAAGTAAAAGAAGCTCGAAATGAAGAAAAATGGGCTGTTTATCGAGATGGTATAGCACTAAACAGAGATTTCAATCCTAGACCCAAAGACTCTCAGTCTAAAAATGATGTAATAAAGGCCACTTCACAACAATAGTATTAGACTTTAGTAATGTGCTAAATAATTCGAGCTGAGATGCCTTGTGCACTCCTCAACCTTCTCACTCAAAGATGTAAGGGCTTCCTTTTCTTTTGGATGTGAACTTTGTCTGATAGTCCCCCAAGGGCTTTTGCAAACGTTAATCTCTCTCTCTCTCTCTCTCTCTCTCTCTCTCTCTCTCTCTCTCTCTCTCTCTGTGGAGGGGCACGGCTTTGCGCCACTCTCACGACTAATCCACTTCCAGGACCAAGTCTGTATTGGGCTCTACCTGATGGAGATGCGACAACACAGAGAGACGCTACTACGACATATCAGAGAGCAACAAGATGGGACCACCGCACCACAGGGCACTGAGGTAGACCGAGCGCAGAGACACGTCACGGATTTCTATGCATGTGACTCAGCTCCAGGGCACTCTAGGGTAGAGGAGGAGGAGCTAGCCGACATGAGAGATGTATGGATCGGTGGAGAGAGCCGACGGAGCACTACTGGATGAGGGACATAGAGACCGTACACGACGCGACATGCGACCAGAGCACACACGATCGAGGTTCGACCTATTTCAGCTCTACTCAAGGGAGATCGACCGAGGCGAGGCGTCACCGTTGACATAGCCCATCGGATCTAGAGATCGAGGAGATCACCCCCTCCACCACCACGGAAGACAGCTCGACAGATGCAGATACATGAGCTCTTTGCATCCATCAGAGAGCCACCATGGAGCCTGGATACGTGGAGCCAGTTCATGCACTTGGGACTAGCTCTGAGCACTTGATATTTTCATGTCACCCTCATGCTGTTTTGCACCAGTATAGCATTTTAGCACTCAGCAAGGACCTTAGTGAGCCCTTTGCCCCGGCCCAAAGTGGTCTGTATGAGTTACTTGATTCCGTACTTTGTCCCATAGGCTCGCGAGGCCTCCTGCGAACCTCTCTCTCTCTCTCACAATCGTAGCAGACACATTCAATCGAGCCAGTCCAGGCGATTGGCATAGCAGCGCAAACTCTTGGTACACACCCTAGGCCACGCCTAGGCTTGCGTTGCTACATGGAATAGTCCTAGGTCTTGCCTAGGCTCTACTCCATCTCACAAAACAACCCACGCACCTCTGCAGCATGCACCTCTGCAGCACAAAGTGCCGGTCCTGTGCGCACTACTGCAGACCTGCGAGCACATCTACAAAAGCCCTCTTCAAAACAGACGAGCTGCGCCAGAATTAACAACATCGAGAATTTGCAAAATTGCAAAATCCCGAATCAAATCAGGAAACCAGAGTAACCGCAGTTCAGCACAGTTCAAGAAGCCCAAGAAAGATCACTGGTCTCAAGATGAGAACCTGAAATCAGAACAGAAATCAAATCAGTACAATAGATCTCAGATACAAATGCAAAACGTTGTGGAAGATACCAAAACCTATGTTGAATTTGAGGTAGAATGCTTGAAAAACCATCTGGTAAGAATTCACTAATACTCTGAACAGCAGAAAAGGGCAGAGAAAGAAGATGTTTACCCCAACGTGTGATGTTTATCCCGAAGAAAATACCTGGTAGTAATATGTCACCATATGCCAAGTTCTACAAGTCAATGAGAAGGCAAATATATGAGGCTATGATATAGTTGCAGAATGAAAACATAGCATTGATGCAAGAAGCCAAACAGATGCAAGATTAAATGCATGAGACGCATTGGAAAATGATTGAAATGGAAAAGAAAATGGAGACAGAGTTTGCCAAACTCAATGGCATGGAACAGGAAATGGGACAGCGTATGCATGGACAAATTAAGCTAAAGGAGAAAGAACAAATGCAAACTCCACCAGAGTCACCAACGCAGGACATCATTAATACTATTGATGATCCGGTCAAGAACAAATTGGATGAGTTAGCTTCTACAATGAAAGAGCAGCAAGAGCAACAGGAAAAAGCTCTCAACACTCGGATTGTGGGAATAGAAGAGAGTGAGGATGAGGACATAGAGAAAGGCATTACCCAAGTTTTCCAAAAAACAATGCACATATCATCCACCAAATGGCAAGAAGCCTTCCGGGTGGGAAGGAAAAGGGGAAAAACCAACGCAAATAATCGTGAAGTTTCAAGACATCCAATCTCGCCTGAAAGTACTTAACCACAAACATCACTTGAAGGGACACTCCATCTGGATTAATGAGGACCTTACACAGAACCAATATGCCCAAAAGCTCAAGGAGTTGGAAAATTTTAGAAAAGCAAAAAAGCAACATAAAGATGCATACATGAAAGACAAAAATCGAGGAGGGAGGGAAACAAGCATAGGGACTCAAGACCTTCAGGATCAAAGTATTGAACTTAGGAGGATGGACTATGGACAAAGTCATTACATTGGAAGAGAATATAGCTGAGACAGACATACTTGTAGTTTTGGAGACATGGGAGCATGAAGGGAACACATCCCCAGAAATTCACGGATTCATAAAAACATCAATCTGGAATGTAAAAACACACATAGGGGGACGAGGATTTGGTGGGATAGCATGCTACATAAGAATGGCGTGGGAAAAAAACAGTCAAGGTTGTAAAGGAAGACCCATACAAACAATACATGTGGCTGGATATCATGGCAAAGGAGGGAAATATCAAAATGGCAGCGTGTTATTTTGCACCACCACAATCACCTATCTACAAAAACAATAGCAACATATCCCGAGAAGACCCCCTCGTGCACTTAGGGGAGGATATAGCCAGGTTTTCTAAAGAGAGTGCAATTATTCTAGCAGGAGACTTCAATGCACGAACAAGATCAATAGAGGGCATCATAACAACTGAGGGAAGAGACCCAATATGGATGGATGAAATAGAAGAAGACAATGAAGAAAGAAGAGGTTGGAAAAAGACATCAAGTGATGCCAGGGAAATCACTCATATGGGAAGACAACTCCTCACATTGTGTGGGTGCTTTGGGCTACAAATATGCAATGGCACAACAAATTTTCAAAACACAGAAGGGTACACATGCAAAACAGCTCAAGGTTCAAGAGTAGTTGATTGTGTGATCACAAACTTAGATGCAAAACACACGATTGAGTACATCAAGATTGAAGATGAATCTCTCAAGTCAGACCACAGAGCAATGTCTATAGGCATAATGGGAAGAGGCGATGCTGTGAAAAAAAAAAACAGAAAATAATTGCACATCCAAGGCTAAAAATGGACTACCAAAAAGCACATATTTATGAGAAGGAGATCGAGGCAGCGATGGCACAAAGGCCAATGCCCTCAACATGTCAAGAAATGAGCAAATGCATAACAGATATGTTGCTGTCAACAGCACAAAAATGTTTCTCTAAAAGCAAGGGGAGAAGCGCGGGGATGCCACGTAATCATTGGTACGACCAGGACTGCAAGGACGCAAATAGAGAAACAGCAAATGCTACAGAGAAGGAGGACAAAGCTCAAACATACAAACAGATAGTCAAACACAAAAAGAGGATATATCTCAAGACCAAACAGCTCGAGAGCTTTGAGGAGCTGAAACAAAATCCCAGAAAGTTTTTTCAGAAACTACATGGCAACAATACACACAGCGGAAGACTGATAGAATTGCCCAGGAGCTCACACAGTGTGTTGTGGGGTGTGGAATCATAAACTTCTTAAGCTTATGTGCATAGGGTGTGCAAGCCAGTAAATAGACAATGCTCATAGACAAATATAGAAGCAACACTTTATATTTCCGTCCGTCCACAAAGTAGGACAGGATACAATATGAAAAGGTTCCCCTACTAGATGTCAAGCACTTCTAGATCTCTGAGCCCGCGTGCTCCACCTCGAGCGTATGTAGACTCTCTGTCCAGAGTGTTCTTCTCCACCTTACTGCCTGTGAATCAGCCTAGGTGGGCAGCACCTTGCTGAGCTAGGTCTGCAGCCTTCCAACTCCCTTGGTCCTCCAGAATAGGCTCCAAGTGTGCTGGTGTCTGCTGCTCCTACTGCTCCTGCTTTTGCTACTCCAGAAGATGTTTGTATGATGCACAATGGCCTCTTTTTATAGGCCAAAGGCCTTCCCCAAAAAACCGACCAGCAGACTCAATCTGGCCGACCCAAACAGGCCGACCAGGCTGCTGCAAAACCGCCCTAAAAGGGCTCTCATACATGGGCCCCTGGCCCATAAAACTAGGGCTTTGGCACTCACTTCAAGGGCAGATGCCCTCCTATATATACAGGGTCCAGCCCCCCTCTGCCCTGCCATTTTCTAGGCATGGTAGGCTGGCTGGAACCAGCCCTACCAGCCCTATACCTGGCCGACCAGGCTGCTGGTAACCTCCGCCATGTTACACCTCTACCAGGCCCTTCTCCAGCGCCGTACAGATCTGTACACCCTGCAGATGTCAATGCCATGTCATCGCATTCAAGGATCTGCACAATCCCGTACAGCCACGCATCATCACCCATACTAGAGACGCTGCTGTTCCTTCAGGAATCCTCCTCTCTTGGCTGTGAGGTGCTGCCCATGTGGCAACCCTCTGTGTCCGAGATTTAAAGAAGCACCCACACTTCCCCTTCTGCCTTCGAAGAAGGCTTCCAAGAAGGCCAATTCCTTCCAATCTCGCATTACCTAAGACAAATGAAGAGCAGAGTCTCTCCACAGCATGCTATAAAGGCTCCAATGCAGAACATCAAGTACATACCAGACCGTCGTACTGCCTAGGTGCTTGCCCTGAAAGCAAACCATGCACCTCATCGAGGCACTCACCATTAGCTTGTGTAATCCTGTACTGTCCCCTTCTGAAGTACAGCATCCATCTGAACATGAGACCCCAGGGCGCACTCCATGGAATCCACCCTCGTGTCAGTGTCAATAGCGATGCACCTGGAAGATATCAAGCACTCCATGCTGTCCGTCAACTTCACAAAGGTCTCTGACTCCTCGTCGACTCACATCTCAATGTTAGACATTCTCACTGTGGTTTCTATGTCGGCATATCTGACCTCAGTAACACACGGTAATGTTACCAAGAACAACTCTTTGATTACCACATTTGCTTTGGCCTTTGTATCACCCTTTGAATCTGAGTCGAACTCCTTCCTTTTGTTTTTCTGATCCGCCGCCTTCTTTCTGCATTCCTTCGCAAAATGTCCTGGCGTGTCACAATAGAGGCACTTCTTCTTCTGCTTCCTCTTGGAAGTGTCATCGTCATCAGAGTCGTATTTCTTGGACTTGAGACCATTAGGCTTGCCCTTTCCTTTGCCAGCGTAATCCTTCGCCAGCAACACCTTGTGTTGTTGTTGTAGAGCTTCTCCCTAGCTTCCTCCTATAGCAGTAATGAACCCAACTCCTCAAAAGTAAGAGGTTTGGTCCTCCGTCCTGCTGTCACAGTCGTAACAAAGCTTTTGAAACTCCGAGGTAGCCTCCTCAATACTATCAAGGCCAAATGGCACAGTCCACCTTTTGACCAACTAATGCCAGTTGATCCCTCACCACCTTGGCCTTCGTCAAGTGGCTATGTACCGAATCTCCCTCTTCCATATCAAGGTTGTAGAGCTGATGCTGAAGAAGCAAGATCCGGGATGTGTTGTATGTCTCATTCAGATCCTTCAGAGTGACCCACGCCTCTACTGACATCTCGGCCATCTGGATGTGAGGAAGCACAGAGTCTGTCGTAGTTCCTATGATCAATGTGAGGGCATGCTCCCACACCTGTGAGCCTCCTACTTGGGCTCTGATACCATGTTAGAAATCACCCAACAGAGGGTACGCACAGCAGAAGACTGATAGAATTGCCCAAGAGCTCACACAGTGTGATGTGGGGTGTGGAATCACAAACTTCTTAAACTTATGTGCATAGGGCGTGCAAGTTAGTAAGTAGGCAATGCTCATAGACAAATATAGAAGCAACACTTTATATTGCTGTCCATCCACGAAGTAGGACAGAATACAATACCAAAAGATTCCCCTACTAGATGTCAAGCACTTCTAGATCTCTGAGCCCGCGTGCTCCACCTCAAGCATATGTAGACTCTCTGTCCAAAGTGATCTTCTCCACCTACTGCCTGTGAATCAGCCTAGGTGGGCAGCACCTTGCTGAGCTAGGTCTGCAGCCTTCCAACTCCCTTGGTCCTCCAAAATAGGCTCCAAGTGTGCTGGTGTCTGCTGCTCCTACTGCTCCTGCTTTTGCTACTCCAGAAGATGTTTGTATGAGGCACAATGGCCTCTTTTTATAGGCCAAAGGCCTTCCCCAAAAAACTGACCAGCAACCTCAATCTGGCTGACCCAAACAGGCCAACCAGGCTGTTGCAAAACCACCCTAAAAGGGCCCTCATAACAAGGGCCCCTGGCCCATAAAACTAGGGCTTTGGCCCTCACTTCAAGGGCAGATGCCCTCCTATATATACAGGGTCCAGCCCCCCTCTGCCCTGCCATTTTCTAGGCATGGTAGGCTGGCTGGAACCAGCCCTACCAGCCCAATACCTGGCCGACCAGGCTGCTGGTAACCCCCGCCATGTTGCGCCTCTGCCAGGCCCTTCTCCAGCGGCGCAGGTGTCAGCGCCATGTCATCGCATCCAAGGATCTGCACAGTCCCGTACAGCCATGCGTCATCACCCGTACAAGAGACGCTGCTGTTCCGTACTGTTCCTTCAGGGATCCTCCTCTCTTGGCTGTTAGGTGCTGCCCATGTGGCAGCCCCCTCCCTCTCTCTTCTCTGGGCATCTTCTGCCCTAGGTCTCCCTCCCCCACGCTCTCCTCATATGGGGGCTTACAAATGGGGAGGTAACCTTTCCAACAAAGCATGCTCTAGTTTGTACCTGTGGTTAACCTCAAGAGTAGTGTGCATAAGTTTATCGAAGTAAAATTTGATTAAGCATTGTGTGATTCCTGGGGCAATATTCTTCTATTGAGTGAGTGTTGGCTACAGCAAGCAACCTCCATCTCTGTTTTCTACTAAATGACATCTCCACCTTATCTACAACCCCTTCCAATTTCCTTCATGGCTGTGCCATCTCTTCCTCACCTGATTTCCTCTCCCTCCTTCCACTCCTCATCTTTCTATCTATATTCTTCCCCCTTTTGTCACTCACTTCTGCTATTCAATTCCCCTTTACATCAGCCCCCTACCCTGTTCTACGGTCATGACGAGCAAAACTGCAGTAGATGGATGGACACCGTGCCAACTTATATTCAAAGAAGGATCACAATACTAAATTGGAATCTCCTCACTTTCTCGAGAAGATTTCCAAACCTTGACAGATGACAAGAGTTGGACCCTTGCCATATCAGAGAATGACCAGCATACCTAGTACTAGTTTGAGAGGAAACTAGATGAACAAAGGAACTTGAAATTCTTTGCAATCTCACACCATCATGTGCACAAGTAGTGCACAAGTAGACTAAAATTTGTCCTACAACAGCACCAACTTGCAGCCAAGAATGACCTCAATAAATGCTCCACCAAATGGATGAAGGTATAAAAATGCTACAGTAGAACTCAGCCTGAGTGATATGGAGGAGAGCTTGGGCTCTGCCAAGTGTGAAGACTCACAGCAACGAATACGTCAATAAGATAGCACTGTTTGTGAGGGACCTCAATGTCCACCAGCCATCCCTGCGTAGCCCCAAATGGGAGTGTACTTAGGTGTTTATATTACCTATGGGACTAATCCCAAAGGCCCTTTGCCATATGCCACCATGCCCTGCTCTATATACATTGATTCTATTTTTGACCATTTAGTCATCACTATTGCAGGTGTTTGTAAGGGGCGAGAGGCATATGCCCCATCATTCACACCTTTCACTTCTTACAGTCGTGCAGGAGTAAACTTTTCAAGCAGTGGAGAAAATATGCATCCTATTCATATTCGCATTGGTTTCCTTTAGTTCTCACAATGCAGACACGTTTTCTCTACATCATATCTGCAAACAGATATCCTATACCATTGCTCCAAAAATTTCAATAAATACGTGCCATCATTTTTGGATTTGCAGATCTCACATCTCAACCGAGTCGCTTAGGAATAGCCCTAGGGGTGGCTACGGAATGGAGGCCTCCTAACAACTCACTTTGGCAACATGCTCCTTTCATAGGCATTAATGTGTGTCAAACAGACCGAGAAGAACACGAGTACCGTGTATCGTTCAGAAAGTGAATAGGCCATACCTGTCATTTCAAGGTCAATCCACACTAGTGGCCACTTATCCATCGCAATTTTCTGAGCTGCATTAATTTCGGCGTTCTGTACACCTGCCGTTATTCCCAGTGACAGCTCAGTTTTCAAATCTAAAGAGGCGACTTTCTCCTTTTTCCCGTTGGTCGAAGAGTGTTCCTTTTGTTGTGCGTTTATCCCCAATTCCTGCTTTAAGCGCAAGTCAGCATCGCTATTCTCCTTTGAGCGTAATTCCAGACTGGCTAAACTGGCGACAAGTTCCTGTACACTATTCATGCTCGGCGGGGCTGCAGGTTTACGACGCTTTTTTTTCGAGGCGTGCCTTCTTGTGGGTATTGAGGAACTGGGTTGATGGGCGTCTCTGGAAGCGTCTTCCAATCCGTCGTCCGAATCAGGGTGAAGCGGCAGCACGGAGAAGAAGTTGGAGGAAACGGTGGGCTTGGCCATACGTGGAGCTGATGCAGAGGGAGGAAATGCAAAGTGGTGCTATTCACGAAGCAACGATCGATGGCCGTTGGTCATGTACAATGACGTACGCTGCCAGAGAAGGGACAGCTTTGAAAGATCTTCGGCCACAATATGAGATTTTAAACATTCCCAGCTTTAAAAGTTGTGGTTCTTTGAATTTCATCACAAATGTTGCATTGGTTATCGTACATTTATCAATGCAGTAGGGACTTTTTGGCCTAATGTTGATGTTCCATGCTTAAAAGGCTCATGAGTTTTGTAGAAGCTTTGTAAGGGTGACGCTCGCTCTCCTCTCCACACTAAGGAATCGGTAGTCTGTAATTCCATAAGCCTGGTTTTGCCAACAATCACAATGCGGGTTTGTTTTTTTCCCTATAACTAGTAAATGAATCGACAAATCTAAGCTGGAGAACTTGGAAGGCCGTCAATGTGAAAAGAGATTGCCAATCGACGACTACAATATGAAATCTATCAAGACAAATCACGGTTCGTGTCGTATAGATTGCTACCTTTCTCTCTGAATTTTCTTCTCTTGAACGGTCGCCACCTTCTCCTCCGAAATTCTTTGTCGTTGTCTGCTTTTGTGATGATTCTATAAGGATCGTTCATTGAATCCTTCGTGTTGTTTAGGATTAACACCAAACACTTTATTCTCCAAGTTTTATAGGATTGTTCATTGAACACTGTGTGTTGTTTAGGAATAACAGCAAATAACAATTCGGCTATGGGATCCCCCGTGAGACTGTTTACTACAACCAGTGGTTCGAAAAAAGCAAATCTAAACTATGCAGAAGGTGAAAGCTTGTCCTCTCTATACTCTTCATGGTGCTCTTCATTTGCTACATGTTGTGATAGACCTAGGCCACTAATGCAGTATGGGCACTTGCACAGCAAGGTATTGTGTCCGCCTCGAGCGTTTGTGTGATCAAAACTTCCGCACCTCCCCCAACATCAATAGTGAGTTTGCCGGTTCTAGTGCTATCAAAGGAAGGCAGCATCCGCACGAAAACAAATAAGAATCTAAAAATTGTCTTTTATGTGGCTACCAAACTAGCATGTGCAGAAGGTACAACGCTAGGTATTTTCGCTTTGTTTATTGATCATTTCATGAGCATGTAGGTCCTAATCATCAACATTGGGTGTCTAGTTCAACAAACAATACCTGATAAGGGTTGCTAAATCACAATCGACATTAGGCGTCCGATTGCAGATGACGACGACTATTTTGAAGTTGTTAATGTTTAGGATAAATCATATAATATCCACGCCCATGTGATTATGCGCAGTTCTTTGAATTTATGCCTTGAATATTTCCAAAATTTGGCTCATAGTTTGCCTTTAGTTACCTAAGGGAGTTCTATAAAAGAGCGTTTCAATTTTCACACGTCTTGGCCTACGCAAAGTTCTTGCATTGCATTTGCTTTCCTATTGACATAGCAAGTCACTTTTTCATATATATTAAAACGTGTATATTTAATCTCATGTGGTTATGTTTTATATTAAGGTTTTCCTTTTTTGAAATAATCCAATAAAAAAATCACATGCAATCTTTATTTATATACTCAATACACTTTTTAAGGGAAAATATATTTGGTCCCTTATCAACAATGCAAGTCTTTTTCTTGTATATATTGTAACGCCTATACGTAACCTCATGCACTTACGTTTTACATTAAGGTTGTCACTTTTGGGATTGTGTAGTAAAAAACCACATGCAATTTTTCCTTTACGAACTCAACACTTTTGAAAAAACCAAACAGTATTTTGGTTTCAAGAATCTTAATCGCATGTACTTACTGGTTGCGATCCATGTGTTATGAATCATAAAGAAGCACATTAACAAGAATGAAGACTTTCTTTAAAAAACATATATCATATACCACTGCCGAACAAAATCATTAGAAGTAGGACTTTGTATGGAGAATGATAAAGGCAATAGGGTAGAGTCATTGCTAGAATGTTGCTTTGTTGAATTGACAATCATGTTTTTCAGCAAGCTCAAATGTTGGAGCAAAAGAAGGCAGAGAAGCTCACAACAATGATGTGGATTCTGGACATCACGCACATGGGATTGAGGACATGAATGATGGTAGTGGAGCTAGTAGAGTGACTGCTTCGAAAAACTTAAGCTGTTTGAATCTGAATGCCCTACCAGTACTGCTAATAAGTGCAATTTCTAAGTTTGTTCCCCACCGCTTCACTTTTGAGGGGAAAGCTCTAGCCAAATATGGCACTTTCAAAGCCAAGGATGTCCCTTATGCTATCTACATGCATATTGATCTAACCGACCAAGCATGTTCTGAAACAATCACATTACACGTTCCGCATGCATATGTCCTTCAATTTAAACATGTCTTCCGAGTTGATGAGTTCCATAGAATAGAGAGCCCAACCATTGTGAAGAGAGCTCCTAGTGAAGGAGGGACATCATCATTTTCCCTGAGTTGACGTAACAACAACAGTGGTGGTGAAAGGTTAGCCATTCGAGGGGTCCATTTCTTTTGTACTTGACAATGCCATACGTCGATACATGCCATGGGTAGCTAATCAAATGGAAAACTTGAGGGCATCATTTGATTTAGTTATTGACACATTGGCCTTTGTCATTGTGAAAGTGGGCCCCCGACCGACCAGATCATTGTCGCAAATGGCCCAAACCTCAAGGATCATGCAACGGTGAGGCCAAACACCTAAGGAGTCAACAAATCTCTTTGCAAACTCCCAACCTTCACATCTTTACTCGACCGCTGTTATTGCTTTGTGGCACCTTTCTTTTGTTGCAGACAAGAGACATACACTAGCTCGCCTAGTGGAAGAGTTAGTTGACAAGGGCATTGTACGTCGCCAAAAATATTTCATATATGCGTGCGAGACATGCTTTGGGAGTATTTGATTTTACCATCTTAGGTGTGGTTCCCGAAGGAAATCTCCAAGCAACATTGTGTGATACGTTTGCGCGACAGGTCTCCCAATTAGGATATGGGAAAAAGGCAAGTAATCCCTTCTACACATGCACCCAAAATAGTTACTAAAGCTCAAACCCTTTAACCATCCATTATTTTGCAACAGGTGGTTAGTGTTTTAAATTGCATCAGCCTCAACAACCCCCTTGCTGAGTACCACTGTGACACCTGCTGCAGGACCCAAGCTAGCCAAGATCATGCACAACCTTATTGCTATAGTTGTGACTGTCCCCAAAACATTTCACAACTACATTGTTTGAAAGCCGCCTATATTGTGTTACGTGATGGTTCACAAGTTGTTGTCCAGATTTGTGGACCCCATGTGGAAGAAGTCCTTGGGCTCCATTGCCCATTCTTGGAGTTCCACAACCAAAGTATTGTTGCAATTTGGTCCATGCTGCTCGAGAAAAGGCCCACTGACAAATTCACAATCAATAGTTTGGGCTTTGTAACCTCGTTCATGGAGAGTTTGTAATTTAGTCATAGTGCGAACACACTTCCCCACCATACATGATCATTGTCTTTTGATCGGAACACCAAATACCCCAACCCGCACTACACTCATCTTCCACCTTGTTGCACCTTCTCATTGTGCATAGCGTTGTCCTTCTTGCCTTCCAAAAAAATAAAAAGGAAAAAAAACCCCGCTGTAAAATTTAACGCCACTTGGAATATACATGTACATTTTTGAGTCGACATGCCCCGCCATAGTAGCACTGCTCCTGCAAACTCAAAAGAAGCGTGAGTACATCATTTGGGTAGAAGAGGAGGAAGCATACCTAATCTAACTCTTGGAGCACCACAAAGATTGGCCAGCAAAGGCAATTGCAAACCTATATAGGAGCCACTTCAACAAGCAAGCACACTCTCGACATAACATGCAACAAGATTTACAAGATTAGGACGGCAATGTGTCACTCAAGCATAGCAAACGAAGATGACATCATAGCCTTGTGCCCCCCCAGGGATTCCAAATTGTGACTACTAACCCTATCAAACAACATCCTGCAACTCGTTGCTTTTTTTTTTCTTTCAAGAAAATTACTTCATTAAGTATGAATGAAAACCATAAGAGCAAGCTCAAATGTGGGAGTACATCATGCAATGCATGAGGGGAAAAAAACAGCTCAAAGTGAGCTAATAAAGAACCAAGGCAGAGGCTGAAAATGCCATCTCAAGTCTGGCTGAACTCGAAAAGATGAGTTTCCTCCTGATACTCTCCAACACGAGAGCACACTGCTGTGCTGGAGAGATGCCCAACCCAACCTGGCATCCCAGATATCTGACAGAGACTCCCCTTTGAATCCAAGTGAACCCTATGTCGATCCCCCAGACTAGAGTGTCCTCATCACTAATCCAAAGCCATTGGATTTATTCCAATTAATGTGTGCACCTGCCGCAATGCAAAACAAATCCAATGCTAACCTGAATGAATTCAGTGTCTGTGGAGTGGCATCCAAAAAAACAGCCATGTCATCTACCAACTCATTGTCTAAGAGTTCATCCTCCTACCTAAGAGGAAGCATGAGCCCTACTATTCCAACTTGAGCTCTAATGTAATAGCTCATAGCCTCCACCACAAAAAGGAATAAAAAGGGAGATAGGGGGCATCCCTGATGGATTGATCATGTAATCTCAAACCTGTCTCCCCTGACTCCACCAATATGAACCTGGCTATGGGCTGATCTATAGAGGGCTGACACCCCTCTAATCCATGCATCTGAGAAGCCAAAATGAGTAAGTGTGCCCTCCAGAAAGCTTCAGTCTACCCTGTCATAAGCTTTCTCAAAGTCTAAGAGTAGAATGGCCAGCAGCCTGTGGCCATTATGCATGGCCCAATCCGAAGCCTCCCAAAATGAGAAGATGTTATCCAAGATGCTCTTGCCATGCACAAAACCCGTTTGTGTATCATTGATAAGATCTGGTAGAAAGGGTTGTAGACGAAGGCTGATAGCTTTAACTAGGATTTTGTACAAGGTACCTAGCAAGGTAATCAGTCTCCGCAGAGACACTAATTCCTACAACCCCCTTTCGAAATCAAATGAATGAGGCTCTCCGTAAGTGGGTCTAGCATCTCACCCGAGTCCCATACACCCTACAGGGCTGAGGCAATGTGATCCCCAATCTGATCCCAAAAAGTAATAAAAAATAAGGGGGTAAGACCATCTGAACCAGGACACTTGCCCTTGTGAAGGGCAGAGAGAGCAGTCCTGAACTCTGCGTTAGTGAAGGGTGCATCAAGTGAAACAGTCATATCCCTTGTCACCAACCCAGGTAAGTGTCGCCAAATAACCACTCTAGCATCATCTGTGGCATGAGTGTCTAGATCTGCTATAAGAACGGAGGCATAGAAATTAGTGGCAACCTGTAAGACGGCATCTAGATGTGTCTAAAGAACTCCGCTTGAGTCAACAAGTTGTGGGACGCTCTCCCTACTATGTCTAGGGCCAAGAGTAGAGAAGAACTGCTTTTTGACCCTACCTCCCTTCTGTGTCCAAAATGACTCTCTAGCGTGAAAGGCATACTCTGCTCTCTAATCTAAAAGTGATTGCTGCTAAGCCCTTGCTGCAGCAAGGCGCTCCTGAATCCAAGCATCCGTAGGCCTCTTCTGCTCCTCCCCCTGGATGGCAGCCAACTGCAGGCGGATACCTATCTCACGCATGAGGATCTCACCCCTTGTGATATGAGCAACAACTGAAAGATAAAAGTCACTAATATCAGAGAGGGTTGCAGCTAAGTCTAAAGGAGAAAGCTTCCCATCTTGCAAATGAGATACCTAGGTCCTCAACACTGTCTCTGTAAGGCCCTCCCCTACATAGAAAGAATATGGAATCCTGACATTGGCAGTGCGATGCCTCACATGGGGATATGAGACCATCAAAACTTCTGGAAAATGATTTGAAGTGGACACCCTAGCTGCAATGCAAACAGTACCACCTCTATCAAGAGCCCAATCATCCACATAAAATCTATCAATTCGTGCATGTATAGGCATCTACAATCTCCTGTTCGACCAAGAAAACAGGAGAGAATGTGGCTGAGTGTGTGTGGGCAAGGCTATAGACCTATAAGTTAAAGGGTTATCTCAACCACTAGGGGCATTCAAGGACCCCTACCAAGAGTACTATACAGGGGTATGTAGACCATCACATTTTACTACACCATATAAATGACTATATAAAACCATTTATATACAATTATATATATATGAGTGTAAAGGCTCTATGGAACACACAGATATATAAGAGTGCAAATAGTGTTCATGAATTAAAGATGTTTGGGAAGTCAATATATATACAAATTCCCTCATATAGTCCTTTCTTGCCATTAATCAAATAGCCATGTATCTCCCAATATATGCACAAATAACATGCACACATGCATGCACACACATACACACATGTGCATGCACACACACACACACACACATATCTATATATATGTATATGTTTATGTATAAATATCTATACCTAGGTATACATATATATTCATCTATACATATGTGTACATAACTATATTTATATACATATATACATATCAATCAAAATTCATGCACATATAGAAATGTCTTAAAGTCATAATAAGGGGTCTCGAAAAGTGTAGTTCATGTTATCCTTCCCCATATCGAATATAATTATTCCAAAAGGCTTTTTAATTTCCAAAATAACCATTTAAATCAAGTAGTGACTAAGTCCAAGTAAACCTTGTGCACATGTACCAAGAGTTTAAGGGAGGCCATAGTGGACACCCTACCCTCGGATCAAGGGTTAATTGTGTGCACATTAAGTATCCAGAATCATGGTCCAAGTGGTAAATTTTGTGTAGTGGGGAGTGAGTTTCATCAATTCACTAATCTAGATCATCACATTCAGTGCTCTAAGGTTTTTTGAGAGGGGGAAGCCAGCGGGGAGGAGAAGGGTAGCGGGAGAAGGAGGAGCAGGCCGACGTAGAGAGAGGGTGAAAGAGGGGGAAGGTAGCGGAGAGGGAAGGGCTGAGGGCAGAGGCTAGAGGAAGGGGAGAGCTAGGGGAAGCAGCATGGAGCAGCCGAGGAGGAGCAACAGCTCAAACAAGACCACATCATCATCGCGGAGAAGCCTGCAACTCGTTGCTTTGAAATGGGCAGGACTTTGAAACGCAAAAGAACCACCAACAAAGCAATGGCAACATATTTTACAAAAATTAATGACACTCCTGGTATTGCTTGTTCTTGTTGTGGGTGCCTTACTTTCAAGTCCAAGTTCAAACGAGTCGATACTGACCTCCAATGCTTCCTACAGGAAGGGACAACAACAACACCAGTGCCTCCAGGGATTTTGTAGGTATGCTCAATATGCCATGGCCCCGCCATGTCCAAATACGCCAACACAAGATTCCCAAGTCCTCAAAAGCTAGGATCCTCATGTCGATTCCCTTGGGAAAAACATCCACCCTTAACAAAATTGAGGAGCGGCTCATTGCCATGCGAATACCTTTTGCACAGATCAGGCAACTAACATATGAAGGCCAGCTTGGTCTCCATGGTAGTGTGGTCAATGTCTTTGCAGATGTTGATAGGGCACAACAAGTCCTTCCGATATTTTTGAGTACAGTGATGGTCGCAATCAAGCGATGTTTGCAGTACGATCATAATTATATTAGTGGGCTAGTACATCCAATATTGATAATGCAAGCCTTGTAGTAAATGCTAGATGGTCCTCTCTACCAAAAGAACAACGTCAAATTAAACAACGCTTGGCTAGAGCACATCTGACAACTTCATTGTGAGGACCAAGAATGCCCAAACACAGTGGAGGGGACATCTGCACATACTTTCCAACTTGATCTAGAAACTGATACATTGGTGCATGACATTTACACAAGTCTGCAAGTAATTGACTTTGAGGAGAAGCCAATAGTCGTTACACTACCTCAGGGCTTTTCCCCTCTTAGTCTTTTCAAGGATGAACACTGTGAAGAATTAGCAATCCCAACTTTGTTCTGTGGGCATGCCCGTTCATAGGACATATCAGGCCGAACAAGCTATCAAGAAATAGTGAAATGGGAACTACGAAACGAAGATAGAAGATTTGGAAAATTGATCGAAAACTTGTTCTTCAAGACCATGAAAGTCTTAGTGTGCCAAGTGCTATCATCAACTTGGGTATGCATACGAAAAGAGCAACTGCAAGGGGGAACCCTCCAAGCGAAGACAGTAGTACTTGACATGAACACTGAGAAATGATTGCAATAGAAAATCGGGTACCCTGACTTTGTTTGCTTGAGGACATCAGCCAACTACAACAACAACTTAAAAAAAAACTCTTTGCAATGGTGAGGTAGCTCAGGACGCCAACCTTTTTCTTGACATTTTTTGTTGTCGAAAGGTGCTGGGAACCACTAGTGGAATGTCTATACCAATTACAACATAGCAACTCTGGGCAAGGTGCCAGCCATCTTAGTCCCGATGATCATCCTGATCAGGTCAAATCCCGTTATGACAACTCAATATTATGTACATAAATTCAAAGCTTTGAAAACATTGTTGCGAGACAAAACAGTTTCATTTTAGGCACTGGCTTGATTTTTTCTTTGTTACTGAATTTCAGAACAGGGGTAGCCAACACGACCATGGTTTGATTTGGATAGATGAGGTCCCCATTTACGGTACTTGTGATAATAAAATTATTGAAAACTTTATTGACACATACATTACAACAGATACCACGAAACTTAAACACACACAAAGTGATTTACAAACACATAAACACAAGAAAACGTGCAAAAAAATGGGAAACCAATGCCTATTTGGATTACCAAGGCCACCAATGCGACAAATAGCCCCTAAGTGATGACAACAACAAAACAGCCCACAAAAAAAATATTAAGGCAATCACACAAGCATTGCAAGAAGAAACAACTACTGAATTAGAATTTGACAGATTCTTGCAAACGATGTCCAAGATGGAAAATGATTACGAGCTCACCCTACAAAGCAGCATTTAACAAGAAAAAATAATGTTGAGAAAAAAGCCAAGGGATATTTATACGAACAATTTCAATCTAGTAGCAAAACTCCGGGGAGCAAACACGAATATCCAATTTACTATAAACTCTCATGGTGCATCTTCTTATATCACAAAAATGGACAACGAAACCATCGATGCGGTCAAAATAAACAAGGCGCACCCACACATGAACGTGTCCAAAAAGTTGGCAACGCAATCTTGAATACGCAGCACATCAGGGCACAACAAGCTACCTACCTATGCCTTTCACTCCCATTGACAAGCACGACAAGAGAATTTATGTACATAAATACAAGTTCATATGACAAGAGAATAGTGCTCTTGAAGCATCGAGCCCAACTAGAACAGCTTCATCTAGAAAGCACAGACATCTTCTTCGATGATCTAATCACAAAGTATCAAAATAGAGAACAAAAACAAACCCTTTGGAGTACGTGCTTGGCTTCTTTTGCAAGCAATTACACAGTTCAAAGAGGTTATGTGAAAAAAAGGAAACGTGAACAAATAATATGCTTCAACAATTACAATGCAATAAAAGACCTAGAAAATCATTACAGAGAAGCATGTCTTCTTTACTTGCCATTCCACTCTATAGAACATTCATTGACTGATGAGTATAAAACTTGGAAAGACATATACAAACATTACCAACAAACTATTTATAACAATTGATCCCTATTTCAAAGAGCTCAAACATTCCCTCTTACATCAAATAATAGCAATACAGACACTTCCACAAGCTCCAACAATACACTGCCCATAGTATCAGCAAAAGAATTCGACCTTGCACGTGAGATGGACCCAAAAAAGGTTAAAAACAATCTCTACAACTTCCAACAATGCAAACAAAGCTTCATATCAAATGAGTCTTACTACACAATGTTGAGGACAATGAACAACAAGCAAAGATTGATCATTGAAGACATTCTGCTAAAAAAATGCATCTGACTAGAGAAATGCTTGTGCTTATTCATATCGGCAGGAAACGCAGGGTTTGGGAAAATGTTCACCGCAATGGCTGTAACAGAGGCACTGAGACGTTACTATTTGCACAAAGACACAACATATGTCCAGCTCGTGAATGTATTGCTGTTGGCATATACTAGAAAAGCTGTGAGCACAATAGGTGGAAACATGATTCATGCAGCTCTTCACTTGCCTTTGTTAACAAGTACATACACAGGTCTCTCAGCGGAGAAGTTGCAAATTATATCTGCCCAATACCAAAACATTGAGCTTGTGATGATCGATGAAATATCGTTAATTGGCTTAAATACTTTCCTTGTGGCGACCTTCATACACATGCATGAAATTAAACATAATCACAATGAGCCTCTTGGCAGAACCGATATCTTGCTTTGTGGTGACTTGTGCCAAGCATGCCTAGTAAAAGATTCTTGGATTTTTGCCACGCAATCACATTCCACGTCAATAATGGGCTCCTTTTGGAAAACTCGTGTACAATACTACGAATTAAAGCAACCAATGTGCCAAAAAAACCCAACGTTCTTGGAGATCTTGAATAGGATATAGATAGGAACACAAAATAATTAGGACATTGGCAACCTCAACACTTCACACTTCAAGACCCACCGAACAAAGATAGCGTGCCACAGTTGTTTTACACAAACTTGGCAAAAAACAAACTCAATGAAACCATTTTCAACAACCTACCTAGCCAACCACTTGTACTTGTGACAACAAACGTCAGGCAAAAAAGTTGTAGCAAAACCATACTGGTCCCAGATGACCCTAGGAAAACGTGCAGCCTCCACAATAAACTGTATCTTGAGCTTGGGATGATCATTGAAATATGTTCAAGCAGCCTTGACGTTAACGATGGAATCGTGAATGGTGCAGATGGCATATTCAAGAAATCTAAAACAACAAAATAACCATACCACATCTAGATAGAATTCAATGACACAAAAATAGGCTCAAAAGCTCGATACAAGAACAAATAGCTATACAAAAGCGAGACACCAACATCATAGACACCGATTATGCAAATAGTTCAAGAGTTCCAAATTGGGAACGACCACCTCAAAATAATCACAAGAAAACAATTTCCAATCCATCCTGTAGAGCTGCTGCTGCAAGGACAATACATCGATCACAAGGACTCACAATGGAGTAAATTGCCTTTGACCCTACAGGCATCAAAACACATGGCCTAACATACACAACCCTTTCACATGTTCGTGACCCCGATAACCTATACCTCCTTTCTATACTAGAAAAAAAACATATTAAAATAGACTCAAACGTAGTGCAAGAAATTTCGAGACTACAAACAGATTGCAGGTGGGAGTTCGACCAATTAGACTTCGGAGAAGATAACAAAAACTACAAAGCCTGAACACACGATTATTAGAGTCACACATGGAAGACTTGTTAAACTCAAGAAGCCTCCTCAATGCAACCATCTTATTCTCGCAAGAAACACATGCACATACGCTTCCAACACTTGCACTGCCAGGCTTCAATAATGTGGTGACAATGACAGGACTAGGCTTAGCAACATATTTCAAGACAAACATGACACTACTAAAACATCAAGCCACATACATACAAGGCTGAAAATTCCTTCTTTCAATATTGCAAACAAATTTGAACACCCAACTAGCAGTCATTAACATATACAAATCACCAAGAGCACAAGCACAAACACTGACAAAAACCATAGAAACACTACTACACGTGGTACCACCAACGACATCTACATACATAGTAGGCAACTTCAATATTGATTACAACTCAACAACTGCCTCCATGACCAACATCCAACAACTTATGAATGCATACCAAATGAAACAGCTGATCCAAACACCAACAATAAATAATCAGACAAATATTGACCAGATGTGGACCACCAACTCGAGGGAAACATACACAATACAAGGAACAAATTATATTTATTGGTATGATCATTCCTCGCTCTACACAACATTAACAAAAACTTGATAAAACCCTTATAGACAAGCCCACTCAAGTCACTTCACCTTGTTAATGTATGGGGGACATGCTCACTCAACTCTATTCCTATTTGTTTTGGACCATGGCCGCTAATGTTAACTCATGTTTGTCCATGGATTAATTGATTTATTTGGGCTAATTTGTTTATTTAAGCTATGTCTAAGAGGAGTGCACATTATTCAAGAGGGTGGGGTTTGAACCCAAATGTTGTCTTTCCCACATGTGAGCCCTACCACTAAGCTATAGAGTGGAAACACATACCTAGTGCTAACTAAAACATTATAAATGGTCCCTCATTCCCCTCTCCCTTTAGTATGTGAGTTCTTCTTTAAAGCCCCTCAAAATGTTCCCTAGTACCTCTCCCCCTTTAGCACTTGCCTTATTCTTTAATGCCCCCTTCTTAAGTGGTCCCTCTTAATTGAAACTCTTCCCTTGCCCCTTTATCCCTTAGTTTTAATCATGCCCTTTCCCTCTTCCTTTTCACCCCTCTTCTCTTCTCCACAACTAATTAATGGGAATTTTTCATTTTTCAATGTATAGGGGGATGTACTAGTATGGAGGTATAAAATGCAGATGTTATATTTGTCAGATGGCAGTTGATAAATGTTGAGAGCTATGTATATTTGGTTTTGCTGAAGTATGTCAACGTATGTAATTTCCATTCTTTGGTGAGTTTGTGTGGTGTTATTGTTTATGAGCATTGTGTCATGCACGAAGGTGTAGTGACACAATAGTAGCGAAGGTGCAGTTCCCGTGTTGGTGAATTTTTTTAGAATAGCAAAGGAAGGAGAAATGAATTCTTATAGTTTGTAGTTCTGGTTTCTTGCAAGCATATAATGTCAAAGCCTATCAATTTTGGGGTGTTTTCTATGTATGCTTTCTACTTATAAAGTGATCTTGTATTTAATGATTGAATTAGAATTTTTCACTGTTTCCTTTTTTTGAGGTTAATATTTTCTATTGTTTCCCATCTCGAAGTGCTCTATAGTGTTTGCATCTCATTTTCAATTGCTAGTGGCTCCATGAGATACAGGCTTTCAATTTTCTTGATATGGGATAGAGTTGTGTATGCAAGGCCATGTGCGAACACACCCTTTGGAGAGAAAGCCACCTCATCCATTGTTGGTCCTTGGGCCCTATGTATTGTTCTTACTACACTTGGTTGTAATGGGAATTGTTCGTGTGTTTGAATGCTTGACTATGAAGGCCCTACTTGAAGTTCTTTTAGTTTACGGTGGATTGGTGTCCAACTTCTATGGATGCTATTGACTATGTGTTAATGTTCTCACTTCTTATTTGGAGTCCTATATTTTCATGTTGAAATAATACCCATATTGTATCTTTGTCATTGTAATTCTACTAGCATGCCCTCTTTTATTTCTATTGTAGTATGGAGTCCATTTGTCACCCTAGGGTCTCCCACTAGTTTTGACACTTTGCAAGTTTATTCAAAGAAGCAATCAATAGCCTTTAATCTATATTTTTCCCCATTTGCAATGTGTATTTTTTCATTATGCTTGTTCATTGCTGAGTTGGTCTAGAATAAGTGTGGGAATGTATGGTATTCAAGGATATGACACAAACACATGTTATTTACGTAGTCTAATTGATCTTTTGAGTGAGTGCATTTTTTCAAAGTGTTTAGTGCATCTATAAAAGAGCTATTTTTTTGTCTCATTGTAGTTTTTAGTTTGTAACATTTTCGATTTGTGTGCCAATATGTGGGGAGCATAATTTCTAGTGTGTCATCTTTTTTGTCAAAAATCCAAAGAATTTTTCACTGGTTTACTTTGTAGAAGTCTCCACAAGTAATAATGTCAACATTTCCAAAGTATTGTGCATGATTTCTTTCAATGTGCATATGCACATGTCTACTCCATTGTTCTTTTTCCTACTCCATATATCTCATCAAAGATAATGAGTTAAACTTATTCATAAAGCCTTGCGAGACTACCTAATTCCTCTTTTGATAAAGATTTTAAGTTTTGGTTATGTATTGCAAGTGTAATGCATAATGTATGGTAGTTCCATTTATGTTGTATGTTGCTTGGCCTATGTATGCAAGCATGAGAGCTTTGGGCAAGTCCAAGTCTATGTTGAATTGTAGTGGTTGTATATCAAAGTAAATCTTGGACTATAATCAACAGGAGGTACATTTTGCTTGTTCCTATGCCACTTATGAGGAACAGATGCAATTTTTGAGAGGATGGAGTCTTTTATGTATCAATATGTCGTCTCTCTAACAATTCTCTTTGAAGAAGATTTGCAATTTCTTGAACTATTCTTCATTAGGGAGAAGTATTTGTTTCTTAATAGAAATAATAAAGCTTTGACTTGTTGTTTCTTTATGCAATGATGGCATATCTTCAACATCATTTTGGTCTACTTCGTTTATGAACATTTTGTGGATGGACGTTATTGTTGAAGTCGTGTTGTTCACTGAGGTTCTCTATGTTTTGATCATTCTTCGATAACTCACTGTAATAGTAATTAATTTTGTTCCTATTGTTTTGATAATTTGTTCATTTGCTATGTAAGAATTCCTCCATGATCCATGAGCTATAAACTCCTCATTTTCAACATGTGCAAAGTGGCATATACCAGTAATTGCTCTCGATAGTAATTCTTGAAGTCTTTATTTTTGTTGAACTTCATTGATTAGATGATTTTTTTCCTTTTCCTTTTTGGACAGAAATGCTAGAGTGGTTGTATTTGGATGCAAATGTAGCAAGGAACACATTTTCCACATTTTGTCACCTTAGGTACTTGCCAATAGTTGTTTCACACACTAAGTTTTTTGATGCATTGTCCAAGTTTTTTAATTTGATTTATCTTTTTATAACAAATGCTCTATTCTCTTTCTCGATAGCAAATAAATTGAAATTCTCTTGTTGTTCTATGCAACAACAAGGATAGAGTAATAAAACATGCTTGTTTGTTGCGCATATAGGAATGCATTTCCCATTTTGTACATTCTCTCTTGTGCATCGTAGCTTTTCTTGCGCACAAGTTTTCATTGTTTGTCGCTCGCAGTATTGTTTATTTTTAAGTGCAATATGATGCTGTAGCATAACAAATTGCACATCCATGTTTGATTGCCATATGAGTTAAAAAAAAATATTAAATGCATTAGTGAAGATGTCTTTTGGATTTCTTTTTATGAAAAGTGTGTTGGTTTAGTTAGTTCAAGCTTTATCTCAATAGTATATATGATTGTAGGTCTATTTGCAAATGCTTTAGCCACTCATCCATTGACATGTTAGTGTAGTGGCAAAAGTTGCATTTCTTCTATAATTCTCTTATGTGTCTTTCTAAATTGGTCCCTGCATTTCCTTCCAAATGTGTTAGTATCATTATATGTGGTGGTAAAGGTGGTATAGGATAGCAGAATCTATGATTCTTGCTTCTATGTTGATCCAAGTGGAAGTGTGTGTATATGTTTTCTTTCATATTCTCATTGAGGAAATTCTTATTGCATGTTGTGTGTACATCTATAAAATATAAAAGTTCCTCAATTATATTGTAATTGTATATAGGTGCATTTTTCACCCACACGATTCCATGTTCATGTTGACTATTAAGCCTCTAGTTTGGAACTTAGTCACAAAGAAGTAATCAATCACGTTCCCTATTTTGGTATGGTTTTTTGAATTAAGGTCAACATGTTTTGTAATTTATGAATATAATACCTAGAACAAGATGTAGGATTTTGCCTTATCAATTGCCTTAAGAGAAATGTTGTCTCACTTGTGGCTATACACTTTGTTTTTTCAAGGCATGTGGATAGTGGTTCCCATAAGTGCTCAACACTAGAAAAAGTCACAAAGAACATTGGTGGCCCAATTGGCCGATCATGGGGAAAGGCCTCCTTTTGCAACTTCTCCTTGTCATGATCAAGAGTTCTTAGGTTATCAAAGTCTTTATATCCTATACCCAACTTTAATAGTTCCTCTATATTTGTTTAACCTTTTATGTCTTTTGCAACATTACTTTTTGTATAGACACATCCATGTGGATTGCACTCGGATTGCATGACTTGAAGTATTGAGGGCCTTGATCTAAATATGTTAGTTTCAGATGCCCAACACATCTACCTCTTTTGAAGTACAATGTCGAGAATTTCAATTCTTCACTATGTTTATCTTGAAACAACCCAAGGGCTTTTGATTTTTATAAGGAGCCACAAATTTTGATTTTTCTTCATAGTCAATAACTTGCTCAACGTTTATCAATTTGTGAATTAGGGTATTCATTTCATCATGTTCTTCTTCCATATTGAGATCAGTTCTCCATTTATCTTCCTCTATCCTTTGGTGTTCCAAGTGTTCTAATTTCTTATGTTCTTTACCATTCACTATTTGTGTGTGGATACATTACTACTTATTTACAATGGTGTCTTTATATGTGCATGGATGCTTTCATAAGTACATATGTTCACACCTTATAAATAATGTATGTTGACTTGTACTCTTAATTCTTTTTATCCTCATTGTTTTATAAAAGATTCTTTTCTAAGAAGCATGGTGATATATTTATAACTTTATTTCTATCGGCCAAAACATTGACAACACTACCTATTACACCATATTGTCCATTGTGTGTTAGTTCTGTGATTTGTGTGAAAGCGATTATGGGAGCCACTTAGCATTCTTCAATTTCACTCAACATATTGACTGGAGATATGAGGTCATTCATTCTTATTTAAGAAGGAGTGAAGAACTTTGGGTAGAGTATCCTTTTTTATGGTGTTGTTACACTCTATACAAACCCTATGTTCTCTGTTTTGAACTTTTCATAATAAGTATGTTCTCTTTTTGTTGTGATCCATTAAGATATTTATTTCTTGTGGTAATAGATTTCTTTCTTAAACATTGATATTTCATAGGAAAGAGTAATGTGTATAGGTGTGTCCTCAGTCGCATTAAGATAAGTTACATTGTGTTTGGAACAATGTCCAAAAAAATCTTTGTACTTTTGTTTGCTCATATTTTTTTCCATTGTGATCATTCTTTTTCTCTTATTTGAATGGTTTTGAATGTTGGAGGTAGGTCCTTGTGTAAGGCTATAGTATTTTCAATGCGAATGTTTGCTTTGACTCCTTCCTTAGGTAAAGTCAACATATGTGAGCTTCTCTTACATGTCTCTTAACACCATGTATCTTTTGTGTTGTACGTCTATCATGTTTTTTAATAAGAATATATCTCTTTGAAAATATTGATTATGTGTGAGATTGTATTATTTTTACCTACTTGAACTACTTTATTCAAAAACTCATCCATATCTTTTGTCCTATGTTATTATTGTTAAATTATTTTTGAAATACTATTGCAGGAAGATAAGTTGAGCAATCAGAGTTGTTTAATAAATCTTAATGGGTTTTGACATTTTGCAAGTAGATTTTTTTGCAAGTTTGCAAGTTTTTCAAGTATTTTTATGTGTGAATTTTATAGCTAGTGGCTAGTTATAATTCTTGCATATCACCATGCAAGTATAAATAATAATAAAACCAGGAAATATATTTCATAAACATAGGAAACAATCAATGGAAACCATGGAGCTAGTTCTATTAGAGGACAAGATCTCATGGTAAATACCTTGGATCAATAGATCACCGTTAAGCTATAAAGGCAAGCAAGTAGTAGCCAAGCATCATTGCATTCGTGGTTGGGCCAACCATAAATAGCTGAAACAATAGCTCACCGGTGAGCTATAAAGACAGGGTGCCAAAAACTTTTTTCCCAAATGGCATTTTGGGGTTTTCATCCAAAGGTACCCATATTTGCAGCCATTTTCAAGGTTTTTGGGCTTTTGAGCTCATTTCTAGTGTTAAAGAGGTCAAATTGTGCATGTATCAAAAGTTTTGTTTCTTCCAAGGAATTTATACCCCTCTAGTAACATCATTTAAGTTTTGTTTCATTTCAAGGAATTGGTACCAATGGACCAGAGTAGCGATGGTCATCCATGGGTCAAATATTTGAACATCTATACTTTCTAGTTTTGTGGGAGATGCATTTGTTTGTAATGGGTCCTCTGCATGTAAGAATACAAGTTGTGCATAAAATAATATTTTAAATTTCTCCCAATGCTAAATGCATAATTCTACTTAAATTTTCCCATGAGAAAAAATCATTATGGTTGAGTCAAATCAATCCTTGTAGCTAGAGATCAAGGTGGTTGTAAGAGTTCTACACCATACGATCTTTAATGTCATGCCTTGAGCTATATAAAAAATTCAATAGAAACTCGCAAAACTCGTAAAAACTTACTCGCAAAATGCCAAGCCCCTTAGTAAATCAAGTGAGCAAAAGAGGTGCCTTAATTCTTAAATCACTACACTAATGATATGATTTTGGAATTACAATTACTCAAAAAAGGAGATTGCTATGGAGTTCCATCACAAATGAATGCTTGGATAACGAGAACTCATTATTTTCATACGGCTTTCAACACTTTCTTTTCATACTAAAAATCTCCATTGGTTTTGACTAAGATAACCTTAATCATATTTTACATAAAACTATCAATAATTTATTCCATGCTAAAAATGTATTAATTACATCATAGATATTTCAGGAATATCCCCTTGGATTTTATAATAATTAGA
Source organism: Dipteris shenzhenensis (assembly GCF_047967505.1). Classification (NCBI taxonomy): domain Eukaryota; kingdom Viridiplantae; phylum Streptophyta; class Polypodiopsida; order Gleicheniales; family Dipteridaceae; genus Dipteris; species Dipteris shenzhenensis. Next base: position 51,599,031 of record NC_141608.1, read on the forward strand.
CTTTGTTAAATAAAAGTAACTTAAGTTTGATGAATGGCAATGTAAAAACAAACCCTAAATTTCAAAGTAAGATGGCAAAGTTGTCTCATAAAAAACTCACAAAAGAGAAGTATAATTTAAAGTAAATTTTTTTGGGTGGAGGAGAATGCAATATATTTATGGGAATGTATAGAAATTTTATTCCTTGTCATGAAACATAGACAAGTACTACACTTGAAACTTATCAATTGAACCACACAACTTTTTCAAAAACATTATGTTGAGCAATATACTATGTAAAGAAATTTGGGTTTTGTTGGAATAAATACGATCAGAAGACCAAATATATTGGTTGAATAGTGTCTTGCGACACTCTTAGTAAATAATTGTGTCATCATAAAGGAGGTGCTCTTTTCAAGTAGCTACACAAAGTATGATAAAACTTGCAGGAGCTTATCGACCAGTATGTCTTTTAATGTGACCTCAATGTTATGTCCTTCGGAATAACTACCTTCAGCTTGGGAGCTTTTGTAGTGATGTGATTTTGGTTCAGATCATGCATAACACTTTGTCTAGTTGCCTATAAATTTTATTTTATTTATAAGTAATACAGATTGACTATAGGCTGTAACATAAGAGAGAAGGAGATTGACTGCCACACATAGGTAGCGCAATCTAGAACATGATGAAAATGTAGATGCTAGCAAATCTACAGATGGAAGAGGACAAGCTGGCAGTGAGAACAACCTCCTTGGTGCATCTCCTGCAAACACAGGGATCCTACATTCATAGTAACACCACATAATAGATCCTTAGGGAAGTAGAAAAGTCTCACTAGAAAATCCTCCCAATGAAAAGTCTCCTCCTAAAAAGTAGCCAAAGTCAATAACCCTATGTATTTCATTAATAGTGTGATGAGTGCAAGGGAGCAGTAGTATTCAAATACAAAGAAAGCCATGCTTTCCCTAGTCTTTGCAACCAGGAAGTTTAAATCCTATTTGCTACCCAATCCCTTTATTGTTTTATGCTATATTTCATATGTAGAGATGGTAGAATTGCAGTTTGAGTTCTATTTTCTAACATAGAATAGTACTAGAGCTACACCGGTTGATCTCCTTACTTGGAAGGAGTACTCGAAGCAGATGCAGATGAGTAGGTTCAGCAAAGATAAGGGTGCAAGGCTTGACTTAGAGGAGTTGGAAGATGCATATGTATTGAGTTTCGATGGTGCTTCTAGGAAGCTATCTTTATAGGGCTGTGAAGGAGTGATTATCAAGGATCCTATTGGCCAAAACACCTTGGAAGAGGCTGTGCTTTATAGTCAATGAGAACCAACAGTAACGCCAAATAAGTAGCCCTCTTACATGGTCTATAGAAGTGTGAATGGATGGGCAGTTGCTACAAGCAACAAGAACTTTCAAAAAGAAAAAGTGCTTCACTGCGGAAAGGTTTGCAAGATGACAAGCACAACGACAAAGCCTACACCTTCCTCCAGAAAGGAATATGTAGACCCGAACATGCTCAAGTAGGATCTACCAGAGGGAATATAGATATGAGATCTTTGGGCTCAGTTGGGTGTCCCACCAAAGATGTTCTGAGCTTAATGAACAGCACATGACTGGTAGCATCTCCCAAGTTCTACAACAGACAGACAAAAGACCTCAGGCTTTTTGGATCCCTAAATGGTATAGGAGAGCTAGTGACCACTCTGGCATGTCACACCAATTGCCTAGTAACAACACAATTCCAACTGGATCAATCTCTCGTAATGTCCCGTAAAACCATTCATAAATGTAGGGTGAATGATGCTCAGCGTGAATGGTGCTCAATATTCCACCAAAATGAATATGTTTGCAAAACATAACACCTTGCATGTATAATGAAGCATAAACAAATATGTCAGGCTCCCAATGAGACAACTATGACTGTGTTTACTGTGTGTGGGTGTGGCTAGGAGGCCCTAGTCGTATTTTGTCAAAAGGAGGCTGAAGGTTTGGAGCCAATCAAAGTAACATATAACAAGAAATCAATTTGACCAAGTGGAGTCTCTTTCCGAAAAAGTAAAAGAAGTCCTTATCTTTGCCAATAGTGTCCATGGCATCTTCCCCCGATATGACAGAGAAGGATATGCCTAAACATTACAACATGTAAAAAGCCTTTTAGAAAGTATGACACTACCATGCTAGGGCGCCAACTCCCTTTAGTAAGAAAACCTATCAAAATCTTGAGTACGAGATGAATTTAACAATATGCCATGAGTAGAAATTATTTAAATTAATATGGTTGTGTTCTACACTTAAAGAGCTTCAAATATGTCTTTACACCTTGGAATTTGGGTAACACATGAAAAAGTTACATTAATTTGAAAGGAGATGGGTTTTCATATTTAAGTGTATTTTTTGTTTTACCCCCCCTCATCCAAAATACCCCCCCATTGGGCCTCACATATTATTGAAAATATGTACAAATCTTAAAATCTTGAATATTTTTCAAGGTACATACCTTATATTTTATGGGAGGGGGGCCATGAAATTTTCATATTTTTCCCTTGCATATTTGAAAACTTTTAAGGAAATCCATCCATATTAATATGGACCTTATCCTCCCACACCCTAGATTTTGGACGAGGGTAGTAACATTTTACATATTGAGTTGGTGCCCTAGGACTACCATATGCTATGCTCATAGCAAGTAAGCTCATATCAAGCAAGCTCACAGTAGGGAGAAGAGACGACGAAGAAGTCGTGAAACCTGCTAAATAAATCCAATGCTGAGTACCTATGAGGAGACTCAATTTTTGCCACATCAGCTCATTTGCAAATGGGTAAGTGAAGCAATCTACTCCTCAAGACCAGCTACACTTGTTCTCCATTGGCTTAGTTTTCTTGTAACTATAAAATTGACAATAAAAGGCATGTTGCAATGTAAATCCCCTGCAAAGGGTTCAATTGAAGAAACAATTCAAATGTAGAGCATTTCCTTGAAGCTCTGTATTTCTCACAACATAAGAAAAGTGCTCTTAGCTTGTGAGATATGCTCCAACAATTGGGACTAATGGGGATAGACTAGCATGGTGCAAACTCATCTCTAAGAACCCCATACTCCTTCCTCCTCATGGTTACTACCAAATTGAATGGGTCAAATTCTCTTTGCATGCGAATGAACTGCCATTAATATAGAATGAGACTCGGAGCACCAATTGTAGATCCATGGGCCAATGGATTGAACTATGCTTTTACTCAAGGAGAGGATATTGTATCAATTGGAACGACGCATCAATGTCCATAATTTAGCATGTCTAGGCATGAATAGAAATAGGATTTAGTTGGGGGTGTTTGTCAAAGTGTGGATCGTACTAGCCTAATCTATCACTTAATGAGCATAAAGATCACAGCGGATCAAACCAAGTATGAAAAGCCATGGAGAGCGAGACCAGAAGTATGAAACACTCAATCTATTCCAATGTGCTATATCAACAATACATGATAGGCCTCTTATAGAGAGTGCCCTCTGAATAGTCAACACTTGTGGGATCCTCTAATCCACATCTCTCCTTGTGGATATCCTCAATCCACATCCTCATATCATGTAGTCCACATCCTAGGGAGGCTACTTTAATTCTTTCCTATACCATACCTTAGCCTCTAATTCATGTGCTCATGGCACCATATCTCAACACCTCCCCTTGGTGCCATGATCCATTGGCTACCGCAAGGTGATCAGATGTGAGTTACAAATCCATCACCTCCCCTTAGTGCATGCATTGCTACTTAAGGTGGTCAAGTGTGGTTTTTTTACATGTCAATACCTCCCGTGGGTGTTTTCAAAGCTACTCTCAGGTGGTTAGGTTTGATTTACAAATGTGTGGGCTGAAGGTGGCAAGGTTGTTGCTTCTCAATGCTTGATGTCGATGGCATTGTCTTCTTTGCTTGATGTAGCTTGATGCATGATGCTTTGTTCTTCCATGTTCATGATGCTTTATGTGTGGATGCCATGTTCTGTGCTATGGTCATCTCATACACGTGCTTTTGGCATGCTTATGTAACGATGTGTGCATTCATGCGTCGCTTTTCCATTTCTTCCCCCTCAACATATACCCTCATTGGTATTTACCCATATGTAATTAATTACATCTCTTATCCCTCTGGGACTAATATTTTCCATATGACACTGAACATCTTCTCCAGAAGCAGAAGCTTTGAAAGCAGAAGAGAGAAGGATTAGCTAGGCAAAGCAAGAAATAGGAAGCAGAAGGGAGAAGGAGGAGTAATTAAGCGAGAAGCTTGCAAGAACCGGCAAGCAAGCTTTTCCCACTTTTCCCTCTACAGAAGGATTAGCTAGGCAAAGTAGGAAACATGGCAAATGAAAGAAGTTAGCCAGGAAGTGCAGGAACCATCTCCCTTTTCGGTTACCTTTCAACCCTTTCCCTCTCCCTTCGATATTGCCTACCAAGAACTGAACTGCTTATCCCGTTGCTTTTCTCGCTTGCTTTTTTTCCCTTGCACTCACCTCTGCTTTTCCCTCTGCACAAGGATTCGTGGTTCACATGAATGAAGGTTCGGATAAATCAAACCTTTTTGAATGGACTTGGTTGCAAGGCTCAAAGGCTCTGCTAAATCCGCCTCAATAAATACATATCGGCATTGGGAACAAACGAGGTATTTCAGGATTAAAAGGATAATGGGAAGAATCTTTATAAATAGAGAGAAGATCGCATCACATGATGTCAGAGAACAAATTTGGTTAGCAATCAACTGGTTCATTCTAAGTAATCGATTCCCCGTTCATTCAATTGTTTGTTGGCAGTTCTCATTAATGATACAGCATAGGTGGCCTGCTATCTGGATAAATAGTAAATAGAATTAAGCTTTGTTTACACTTCATGCGGAGAATGTATTGGGGGGATATTCAGGTGATAAAGATCTCAAGCTTCTCCTGGTCACCGGCAAGCTTTTGCTTTTCCCTTGCACTCACCGGTAAGCTTTTGCTTCCCATTGTTACTGAGAAGGATTAGCTAAGCAAAGCAAGAAATAGGAAGTGGTTCCCTTGGGAGAAGGAGTAATTAAGCCTCCATCTTGAGTGTTTTATTGCATCGCTAGTTGAACCGCTGAAGAACCCAACCTAGAGCTTTCCCCGTAAGAAGCTTTTCCCTCGCAAGAACCGGCAGAAGCTTCGCTCACTGGCAGGCAACAGAAGCACCCACCGACAAGCTTCCCCAGGAATCGCGCACTCATCGGGAAGCTTTTGCAAGAATCAGAATCATAGGAACCAGCAAGCTTTTATCTTGAAAAACTATTAGCTAGGAGGCCCACGTGCCCGCCAGATCTATATCTCTATCTGTGGTGCACTTTTTCATCTCTATTTATATCTTCTCCACATGGACCTATTTTTGGGCCATCATTCACACGCACCCAAAGTCTACCTATACAAACTCATAGCCTGTATTTGGAGTTTTCTTGGGGTTGGTCAAGCTTTGGGCCACCCTAGCCCATTGAAACTCAAGCCATGAACATTATATGCTCTACTTCAATAGATTTCATGGAAAACCAGCTATATTCGATCTTGGTTATTCAGATAGGTAAGCTCAGAAGAGCCTTCCCCCTAATAGAACCGCATGTGCAAGTTTCCTCGCATATGGCTCAAATTAGAAATAGGAAGTCTAGGCCCCTTGTCGACCTCTTTTGGTTCCTACGTCCCCGTGGTAGGGCTAAAGGGATAAGCACTATGTACTTATTGAGGATAAAGCGCCACTTAGTGTCCCTGTTTTGGGCATGAAACCATGAAAAATGGCCACAACAGTAAGGTTGACCCTTTCCCGAGGGAGCCCTAGTGGGCCCGGCCTTCGGCCCTCGCATAACCTTCATAGCATTACTACTTGCAATTATTCACCCAAAGTACGAAAGAGTTATCATATGAGTGGTCTTTTTGTGTTTTGTCACCCAAGATACGAGTTAGCACTGGGTCTTGGGGGGTCGGGTCAATGATTTGTTGAATAGATATGTATATATCCATTTTTGCCTATTTCACCCTACCCCACAAGGTATGCCGGTAGCTCTTCATATCATCTTGTACCCACTAGATGATATCGGATCTCACAACTAGACCTCCCACTAGGGAGCCCATTGGATTTACCTTGTCGACATGTTGACTCTATTACAAGGAAAAGTGATCCTGTGCTATACTCCAGTGATAATTTGCTAATTAGGGCACACACAGGCCCATCTTGTCCCAAATCACATTCTGGTTCATTATTTGCCAATAGAGTGCCTATTTGCCCATAACAATACATTTATGGTGCATCTTTGCGAAGCATCATCGCATGGCTCACTTGGGTTGATCAATAATCTTGCCACTCCTAGTGAAATCTATGCTGTATCATACACTTCTTGCATTGTTCCGTGTTGCTTCATACCTTTTCTGTAGGAACACATGGTGAGGTAGGAGGTTCTTTTTGGGCTAGGTTGGTAATAGCCCTGGCAGTTGGGTCTCCCCAAACACTTGTAGGGAAGGCAGGTTCTGAAAGGAACCTGCCCTCTAATGCAATTTACCCTCTCCAATCGAGTGGCAGAAAGAAAATGGTGGGCGAGGAAAGTGCGAGCATTATGGGATAACCTTCGGAGCATGCAAAAGCTCCATGATGGCATTTTCAACATGAGTGGGGAAGCGCTATGCTTAGCGGGGCCCTCTTCCTCTGGTCGAGTGGTTTTTTTTGGCAATTTCACAAGAGAAATTTCAGCCATTACTCTCACCATTTCTTGCAGTTCTATACCTGGTTAGTGCCTAAACGACACTTCCCTTGATTACGAGCAAAGTGGGTGCCATGAGCACTTACCCCGCCCGGAGAGGGACCTTGGGCCCCCAAACTAAAGTCGTGGGTTCTAGGTTGTCATAATCATTGCCTTATGTCCTTTAAGTTGCACGGCCTTTCCAAGCCGCTTTATCTTTCGATCAAGATTGGACTAAATGTTTTTCTCACCTTCAAACAAACAAAAAAAAGGGTCAATGTTAGGTTACAAGTGCCATAGAATGGTGCAATATTTTCATTTTGATCCCAGCCCACTTTTCGTAACCTTTCCCCCTTCATAGGGCAAGTACCACCTACCCGTCCCTGCTGTGAGGTTAAAAACACTATGCGTTCTCACGCACAAGAAGCGTGTAGCATCGCACCTCCATCTCCTACGAGAAAGGGATGTACCTTTCAAGTGAATTTGGAAGGTTTTCGGGTAGAATGCTGAATTCAATTCTATTACCAACTTTCTACCTCGATGGGATTTTCTCTCACTTTTACCAAAAGGGTGACCGGTCACTCTAACCGGAGGGCCTTAAGGAGGTCGGGTCCCCTATGCCCAAAAATGGTGGGCAAGGCAGCAATTTCTCCCATCCCAGGTAAGCGTGTAGCACTTACCCGCCATCCCCCACCCGAGGACCTATAGAGGGCCAAGGAAATGGCTTGCTTGAATGGAGGGAGAAATTGCATTGCTAGGAAGGCAGAGCAGGAGAAATTAATCTCGGGCCACCTGATACTCGTAACGTATAAATTTTGGAGAGAGTCGTTAAAATGGTTACTTCAAATATCATTAATTATAAAGCCATTAGACATCAGATGCGATTCTCGGCAAGGAAGGATTCTACATGTATGCATTTTATATGCGATTCTCGGCAAGGAAGGATTCTAGGCTTTTGCCTGCCCATAGGATCTGCAAGGACAGGCGGGTTGATTTCTCAATTTTTTGTCCTCATCGACTGTATTCATCAAGAATAACATCTGAGCCTCAACTCACCCCAAAGTAGCAAAGCAAAAAGGGAAAATCGAATGAACTCTGATTGATTATTATTATACGATAATCAAAAAATTATTGATGTTGATTCTGAAATTTTGAAAGTCAATTCCTTGCTTGAGAAAAGGCCATGAAGCCTCCAGTCATTGATTCACTATTCCTTGATGGGTTAGATTCAATGAATGGTTGGCAAAACGAGTAACTCAAGCTATCTCAGATTGGATCAAGAAGAGCCAACATCTCTGGATTGAGATCTCAGCTCCCACGATCTTGTATTCATTCTTGTTTCTATGTCAATGTCGCTAAAGCTCTCTCTCTGAGTAGAGGGTCCGCTGAGGAGGGGCCTCATGGGGGTGGTAGGTCTGAATCTGCTACACGTAGTGCTTCTTTGAACTTCTGGCCAATCTATATACAAATATGAAAAAAAAATATGAGCACTCGACCAGGAACTCAATGCTCTATATGCAAACTTCTCTATGTAAGGTCCCGCAATGCTATCACATATCAATTGTAAGGCTTGCTTGGAAGGCCATGAATGAAATTTTGATTGAAAGGCCGTAAATGAAGAAGGGGTAGTGGTCAACTTTATTTGCAAATCTATTTCTATTCCGGGTCCAATAGCCCACTGGGAACTAGCTTCTACCAGAAGAAAATACTATGCCTTTTTCTCCACCAAGGTCCCTCGGGCCCTAAGAACAAGCCTAGGAAGCAAATGGGTTAGACAATGTGCCTAGTGAAGTCAAGCCCTCAAGCGAGAAAGGAGAGGTACGGGAAATTGTGTATGTAATAACTTGAATTGACGGGTACCTGTCAACCCAATAGAACATAATCAGCGAGGTAAAAATCTCTTCATGCTTGCATGGAGTCAGTGGTTCAAACCTAGTAGCCTCGGGACTCGGTTTTCGAGATTGGATGTTCAAAACTAGCTTGTTTCACGGTGGGGAGCGCGCTATTTGCAAAAGTGACCAAATTCCCATGACTAGACTAGAAAAGGTTAGGAAACTACCTCATCACCCCCTACCATTCACAATCAGCTAACCTAAAGTATTGGATCTTTGGTAGCCTCAGTTCCACTGATAAGATTTTAGGTAGTCTCCGAGGTGGTAGGAGTGTGACTAGTTTTGTGTGGTCATGGTCCGTTTTAATATGAGAAAATGATATTGTTGTTGCTCCTCTTTCTTTGTGTAGTTCCAGTGCTTCATGTCAAGGAAATCGCTCACTGAATCTGTTCCTCCTCTTTCTTCATGTAGTTCCAAAAAACTCATATCCTTGATTGAAAAAACTACACAAAGGATTGCAAGCCTTTTTTTTGTGACATAATAATACACTTTTTGAGTATTATGGGTTGGATGTATGAAGGATTCTTTGCAGTTGACTGAACAATTTCTAGTGAATCACACTTTGAGAACTAATTTTGATTAATCAAGAACTGTTGCAGGTGAAGTGCGAAATAGACTTGGTCTATAGTGGAGGGAGTGTAGGACTCATGGGCCTCATCTCCATTTAAGTTCACGAGATGGAGACCAGCATATTGTGGGGTATGGGTTTTGGTGTAGATTTTGATGAATAGAGTTCTATTAAGGTTCTATCAATTACACAAACAATTGCTTTTGTTTTCTGTCCAAAGTTGTATGAGAACTATGATCTTTTGTTTATGTATGAATGGAGTAGGGTGATTCTGAAAACTCTTATGTGTCAAGAGGCAGCCCCTCACTTTTTGCAAGTAGACACGGCACTTGGAAGAGCTCATGGAAGTCATCACTTAGTCTCAACTCGGCATATGAGGTGAGTATGAGGCTCAGGGGTGATTTGATAATAGCTTCATTAATATTTGGGAAGTGACTTCGTATTCCTTAATTTTTTGTTAACATTCTGTCAAAACACTAGATCTTTCCTTGTTTCGGTCAGCATCATCCTCCTAACACATCTTTCTGCAACATCGAATCCTGTGAAGAGTTTGCTTCGATTTATTTACATGGAATGTTGTTCTGTAGATGGGCTTCTTCTCATTCTTTGCATATTTTCTGTCATTCCTTCTACTAGGAAGCTTCTTCTTCTACCTTCATCCAAATAGTGGATTTTTAACCTTCTATTTTTAATGTTATTTTTCATGCTTGCAAAAAGTCTAAGAAACCTACGTGTTGAGTCTACTGCTCCACAAGTTGCAACCTCTTGGACTGTGCACCACCATCTAATGTCAACGTGATGTACTCATACTGCTGCCAATGCACAATCCACATCACTGACATCTAGCGGAACTCGTGGCACTCTAGCAAAGTGACTAGACACTGTACATCTCCCCTCTACATAATCAAGGGAGTGGTACAAAGTATCACCATCTCGTGAACACAATATGGATTGAATGAAGTCACGAGGGCTAGTAGGAACCACTCCCTTGTGACCATCAAGAGAACGAAATACATCGTACATCATTCCAAAATCAACATGATAGCAACATGTGTCACGCTCTCTAGAGCACCGCACAAACCATGGCCTACACCACTCAAATGACCTCTGCCCAATCTTGATCTCCGTGTGTGCCTCTACAAACAGAGTGTACAACTTAGTCTGGGTACACTCCAAAAAACATGCACCATGCTCAATGTACACACCACATAAGACCCTCTTTTGCAATGCCTTCTTGAACTGCCTTCTTGAACACTAGAGATGCCCTGCAATGCTCCTCCCAAAACTGGTGTATGATGGACCTAGTGCGATCATCCAATAGTCGATCACTATGGGGTGCATGGCCACTTGAAGCCCAAAGAGCATCAACATCATGGTCCTCTAGACTCTGCCTCCTAATCATACCTGATCGCAATGTGCGCGGTGCAATGCCAAGGATGGTGCTTATGTGGCCAGCCATATGTGTTCTACTAATGGTAGCCACAATGGCATGATGTGCTGCCAAGGCATCTGTGGTGTTCCTACGCTTTGATAGATGCGTAGGACCGATGAACACTAGAAAGGACCTCGCTACATACTGCCCTATCTCTAGATGCAACAAGACCAACAAGCCTCCTACACTCCACCAAGATAGGGTGATCTATCAAGCAAGATAGTAGAGCTGACTGTGAAGCTGGTGTAATGTCACTAGAGAATGATTCCACTATCCTACTAGCACGACGACGAATGGTAGTCCTAGGCAAGTTAGGTCACGATCCATCACAAGGGAGAGGTGAGGGGGGAGGGGGAGGGGTAGGAGGTAGAGTGGAGGGAGTAGAGCTAGAGGGGGGAGGGGGGGGAGATAGAGTGGAGGGGGAAGATCTAGAGGGAATAATGCAGGGGGGAACAAGAAAGGGGGGGGAGGGATATAAGGCAAACGGAGACCTGGTGGAATGAAGGACGGAAGTCGATGGGGGAGGGGGGTGAGGAAGGGTGGAGGGAGAAGAGGTGAAGGGGTGTAAGGAGGTGGAGAGGGTATGGGGGGGAGGGGGAGGGGAGAGAGTGCATGGGAGGGGGGGGGAGGGGAGGGGGTGATGAGGTGGAGGGGGGGGGGCTGGAGGGGGAGGAGGGAGGGAGGGTGTTGGGGGTGGAGGTGGAGCTGGGAGATGGTGGTGGGGGTAAGGGTGCATCATCAGCAGCACGAGCTCTCGCTCTCGCTCTCGAGGCTCTCTTTCACTCACGCGCCTTCCTCTTCCTCTCCTCGTCCATGAGAGTATGAGTAGGGGGCTTCTTGCTTCTATCATGTCTATCGGATCTACAGCTTTGAGAACCCATCTCAATGAAGGTAGGAGAAAGTGACAAGTGATGGGAAGGCAAGAATGGATAGGCTCCAAACAAGGATGCATGAAATGAGTTCTAAAAAAGTAGTCTCTTATAGAGAGGTTGGACAATCCTCCCCTAGATCTTCATTGGATTTGATTGGCTTTCATTGGATGTACTTTGGCTAAATCTAGTGGTTGTGGTGATTTGGTGGCTCTTCTAATTTGAATCTTGACTGGATTTGATTGGATTTAGTTTGGCTAAATCTAGTGGTTGTGGTGATTTGCCAAAATAAGTGGCTTTTCTAGTTTGACAAAATTTTATTTTTTTACACAAATTTTAAAGGAATCCAATCCTATCGGATTTCATGTTTGCATAATATAATGGTATATTATTATGTTTAATTTTGATTTATTTCCAAATTAACCTAATGGTATGTCCTAACATTTTGATTATGTTATGCAAATATTATGCTTTCACTTAATTTTATTTCCATATTAACGTCATGCTATGTACTAACATCTTGATTATGTTGCAAATATTATACGTTAACCTATGCTTTAAAAATGGTGTATCGGTATAGTTATGTAGCAATACAATTCACCTATGCTAATTATTGAATCAAATCCCATGCATAATTTTTGGCGGGGGAAATTCCACGCATATTTTTTGGCATGGGAAATTCCACGAATATTGGCATAACCATGCGATTTGAAGATTGGCATGGGCATGCATGCATGAGCATGGTTGATGGGTGATGTGGTTCCATGCTTACTGCTGAGGTGGCATATCATGTGTCATGCCTCTAAGATCATCATGCATGAGGTGGCAAGCTGAGATGGCCTAGCATGTGACATGGCTTTATGATATGGCAACACGAGGTGGCAATGGTGAGTTGGCAAAGATGAGGTGGAAGATTGAGGTAGCAGCTGACTGATGACTAGGCTCCAACCATGCCTATGATTTGGCTTGATGATGCGGCACACGTGACTAAGGTGGCAAAAATGTAGAATGGTGAGGTGGCAAATCATTGTGATGTGGCAAGGTGATGTGGTAGCTCATGTGATGATGTGGAAGAGGGTGAGTTGATGATGTGGACATTAATGATGTGTGAGGTGGCAAGAGGTGGGGAGGTGGCATGGGTGACCATAGTCAAACTTGCTTACATGGTGGGATGATGACGTAATTTAGATGAGCTTTCTAATGAGTAAGCCTTCCACATGTGCACCATGCCACCCCCCAAATGGCGGCCACTAGGATTGGTGATCTGCCAAGCCTAATTAGGCTTGGTATTTGGCTTGGTTGGCCCCTTTTGCCTAAAAGGGGGGGTTTCAACATGGGGAGGCCAAATTTGACCCTTCCCTATGTCAATTTTAACCAAAATTTTTTCCTTGGATTCATCACATGGAGGAGGTTAACATATGTGAATTTTGACATAATTGGTTATGTGCACAAATTATTATATTTATTTCATTTTTCCTTTACCACTCCTCTAACAAGTGAAAGTAAAAATTAATCTCAGATCTCTCAAAATCCAACCATTAAATTTGTGATCTTTCAATTCTAGCACATATCCACTAACCCTCTATCAAATTGGATTTGTTCAATTAGTCATAATACTAAAAAAATTTTGTGGTACAAAAAAATGTGCCTTTTTTTTCCTTCATAAATTTATAAAAATTGATATTCCAAAAAATTCCAAAAAATCAAGTTAAGTTCTACCATATGTGAACACACTTCCTATCAAGTTTTACCTTCATTTGATGCATAACAAGGGACAAATTGTGAATTTAGTGTCATAGTGTCTGTTTGTGAAAAAGTGTGACAGGCGCTATGACCCTGAAGTCAGCCACAAACAAAGTTTTTATGAGTAACTCGAATCTTCAATCGGATCACACCATTATGTGCACAAAGGCATGTGTGGTGTTTTGTCTTAAGACTTTGAGAACTAAATACTTAGGGAACTAGATCAGATTTCCCAATTTGTGTGCAAAAAAGGATGTTCTACCCCCTCCCAAGCCATGGAAAGTGGTCAAAAAGTGGACACCCTTAGCTTGCTACCACCCAGAGAGCCTCATGATGGGAAACTATCGCATAAGGTTCGGACAGAGAAATATGATTCTAAGGAAGAGGAGAAGCTTGCTTCTTGCCCCAGGAACTAGGCCTAAATAACTACGGTCCGAATCAGATGTCCACCCTACTTCAATTCACCATTCCAAACCTTATACAAAGGGGTCTTTTGTACCAGCTTCTTCTACCCATACCGCAGTAGGCTGAAGCACCTAAAGGAGAATCTAGTGCATTCCCAATCAGTAATGGAACCAATCGTCCTTATCGTCGTAAAATAAGAGCACCTGGATTTGCTTATTCACAAGAAATCGATCCTATGTCCGAAAATCACATGCCAGCAGATGTGGTCACCATCATTGGTACTCGAAGCACGAGTAGGAGCCAAAAAAGAAGCCAAAACATCTCAAACCTAGCCGCCTTGCCTTGCTGTTGGGTGCCCTTCGAGCCTTTGGGCTTGATGCGGTTTTCTCTAGCCGATAGCTCGGCCAAATGCCAGATTATTCCCAAATTCCGGAGAAACTTGTATCATCGGCACCCAACCATTATGAATGCATGTGATCATCATATTTTAGCACTACGATGTGATGCAGCGTTTTGCAAAAATACCGGGGGATGAGTTTTCTTTAGTAGTGAGTCTGATGGACCTTCGAGAGATAGGAAAGAGGAAGCACCCGTGATTAAAATAGTATGAATAGGTAAACATGGCAAAGTAATGATGTTCTCATCTCCCAATTCATCTAACCAAGTGAAGATACACGAATAGCGAGAGTGTACCACCTGGGAGAACTCATCTCCCCCCGACAGAGCACCTCCCGTACATTGGTTAATGAATTTCTTGAAACTTTCCCAATCATTACGTAGATAACAACGAGCATCATCCCATGTGATATCTTCTAGGTTACGCATTACCGAAGCGTGTTGTTGTGCTAAACCTTTGCAAAACCATGCACAAGACTGCTTTTCGGGTAGTTCCCTATCCAATATAAGCTGCATTACACCGCACCAAGAAGACAAGGTAGCGGGGCGAGGGTCGAACCTCGCCCGTTTAAAGTCCAGACGACTAGTAATTTTTTATAATTATTCATTGTAACATATTCGGCTTTTATGGGATATTCATGGCAGTTTAAGGCTATCCCTGGTGGTTCGCACTGGTGGCTTATTTGATCTATGCTCTTCGTTGGTCGGATAGAAAGCATTCAATACTTGGATAGAAGGCACTTTCTCGTCCTTCTTCCTCTCGTACCGGAGTATTTGGAACGGTCGAAGTGTCAATGAAGCGATCGAGTGGAGACCAAGGACCATAAGATTGAACCATTAATCAATTAATTGAGCTCAGATCTCAAATTTGATCATTCCCGCTAACGGTAAAGTGTTGGGAACTCTATCTGTCCAATTCTTGTAGCAGAAGCGAAAGGCTAACAAGAACCCTTTGCCTAGCTTTTCTCCACTAATAAGCACCTCCAACATATAGCATGTAGCAAAAGGCTAGGAGTTCGAGATTCTTCTTGAAAATAGAATCCCAACAGTTCCCCTAGGGTGGGGAGAGTGTGTAGTCCTAGCGAAAGTAAGATCATAGCACATGATGTTGCCTAGAAGCTTTTTTTCGCTTCGAGCCCAAGTTATTCCTTAATATTATTACTATCTCTCCCTTTTCTAGTTGGAAACATATTAGTACAAGGAAGCCCATCGTCCTTGTGGTGCTTTCACCTCTCGCCTATCAAAGTGATGTTCTTTCACTTGGTAAGAGAACTTGTCTAGAGCAGGATTTCCTGCTTAGATGCTTTCAGCGGTTCTTCCCTACCAAGTTAGCTATCCGGCATTGTTATTGGCATAACAACCAGAACACCATAGGTTGACCGAACCCAGTCCTCTCGTACTAGGGTAAGCTTCTTGTAGTTCTTGACGAACCAAAAGTAGATAGGAGCCGAACTGTCTCATGACATTCCAAACCCAACTCACGTACCACTTTCGTCGGCGAATAACCGAACCCTTGGGACCTTATTCCACCCGAGGATATGATGAGTCGACATTGAGGTGCAAAACGACTCCGTCGATAAGAGCTCTTGGGAGTCATCAGTCTGTTATCCTCGGCGTGCCTTTGACCCTTTGAGCAAGAGCCCTTCCACATGGGACTCCCAGATCACTATGGCCGACCTTTGTCTCTCTACGACTAGTAAGTCTTAGAGTCAGGCAAGCTTATACCATTATGCTCATAAGCTGTCAGAATATTAGCTTAAGCTTACCTTCGCACACCTTTGGGAGGCATTCATCCCAGATAAACTACCCCTTGCAGTGTCTCGCCTTTGGCAACATCAATTAGGCATCCAACTACGATAAAAGAGTGGTATTTCAAGATTGGTGGCGACACTACTTCCCATCTATCCTACACATCAAATCAAAAGTGTCATTGCAAAAGTATAGTAAAGGTGCATGGGGTCTCACAAAACTCGCTAACAAATGAGAGAAGAGCAATTGGATCTAGTTTTGTGGAATTAGAATTTATCCTAATGAGAGAAGAGCAAACGGATCTAGTTTTGTGGAATTAGAATTTCTCCGACCAATAAGACTACTCAAGAAAGACAAAGAATCCCACCATATCTCAACCTAGGCAGTAGGAACCTATAAAATTGTTTCCGACAGCAACAGAAAAGCAACACCGACAATATAGATGTGATCGATCAGCACGAATGTTTGTATATTTCGGTTAATGCTGAGGTGAGCGATGCGCGCTTGTTCGAAAATAACGATGGGGACACAACGCGATCCAAACTCATTCATTGAACGCTGTGAAGGATGATATGGCACCTAGCGAGGAGAGGGGAGCAGGACGCGGGGTTTAGGCGATGGGCGACACGAAGGTGGTTGAGCTGCTGCATGCTGGAGGGTGGGATTGTGCGGTAATCCTTGTTTATTTGGTTGGGGATGAGCTGATGCTGTGCGTCAACGGAAAACAGGATCCAAGCAGGAGACACTACTTATTAGACGCATAAGCCGAAGCAAAAGCAGAGCAGCATCGATGGTGAGGACCGACCACCCACGTCATTCCTTCCCAACCTTGTCGATTCTTTGGATGGCAAACCACGTCTTCCAAAAATGACAAGGGCTCTCACCTGGCGACGCGTCCTATGAATCACCATCCTTGGTAGTCGAGAGCATCGGAGGCAAACAACAAGAGAGAAAAGAACAGGACTTCTTTACTCTAGGATCCATCCTCCGACGACTTTCATCATCATCGTCAAGCTACCGAAGTAAATTCTTGATTACACTCTTCGGCGCATGTCATGACACGACGAGCCATGCAAACCAAGAAGAACGTGTCGCCATAGCCACTTCTACGAACGCATACCAGTTACACCAGTTGATGATGTTGACTAAGATGCCGAGTGGAAGATCCAAATGCACTAAGGTCACTAGTCGTAAAAGGGGTGAATATGGTCAAATGAGGAGTAAGTGCCCATCACTAAGGTTTGCCGAAGAAAAGTCTACTTTGCGCTCACGTACAATTGACGTTCCATTGCGCACATGCTTGTAGTAAGTCCAAATGGGGCATAGGATGCGTCTGTGTGTGTAAATCCCTTCCAACATAAAAAGGAGAGCTGATAGTCCACTCTGAGAAGTGAGGAGGATGGATGGATCGATCAAACAATTTCCATTTGCAATCTTTCTTTCTTTCTGAGAAAGACTCAGATCTTGACTTAGGACATAGCTCTATGGATTTATTGCTTTATTCAAAAGTTGTATTGAATCGGGTGAGCTTTGCATTTTGCCTTTTTTGCATGAGATGGGGTATGTCACAAGTTAGTTAGAAGGTGAAACACTAGGTTTTCAGTGGAATGAGTAGGTGGCAAATAACGGGTCATTGTCCCGGGCTGCAACTGTGCCATTGTTAGTTATCCCATCTCATGCAGACGCGTCATGTAAGTCTTTATCAAGCACATATTCTTGACTAAAACGTGGCAGGCACGGATTGTCACCATACACATGTGTTGGGCATGAAGTGATCAGTCTTCTGGTCATGTTCATACCCGCTAAGTTGAAAATGGAGACTTATCAGCTTTAACCATGATGAGATTCCTGATAACGCGATGGTACAATTCTTATATTCAAAGCTCCATACAAGCGGAGATCACGAGTGGCCTATAATGCACTTTTTAAATCGGGTGTAAGTCCCAAAACTCCCAAAACTTCGCTTCTTTATAATATAAATAAATCAGTCACCAGTGTACCAAACAGAAGAAAGACCTTTTAAAGAAAATGTGGATGGGTACCCATTCCGAGTGTCACATCTCTGCCGCCCAAAACGCCCTTGTGCACTCATCGAAATTGACTTAAACTTACGAAGTACGTATGAATTCGTTGAGTCAAGAACCCATTCCCAAGTCCCCCACCAGCAACTATTTGGGGCATGCTTGATCTGTGTGTTGCTTTCACTGGAGCCGCCCCACAAAGAGAGTGAGCGAGCGAGCTAGCGAGAGAGAAAGAGAGAGAGACACTATTCTCGAAAGTGCTCGGGGGCCTGGGCACTTGGGCTCTCGTTTTAAGAGACCCATGCTGGGGAGTCCTCAACCCTTGACTCGTGGCTCATAAGGACCCACGCCCATTTGCCTTTAAAATCATCTCAAAAGGCCTCGTCTTTCCTCGTACATCTGCTCAATTCTGTTGTGAACGTTTGCAAGAGTCCTCAGACTTGGTTGCCTCCACTCTCAAGCACTTGCATATTGTTGTATCATTCAGCTTTGGATTGACCAATACTTCAGCTCAGCACCTTAGACTATCAACTGCAAGTTGATTGTTGAATCGTCCATCCTTGGATTAGCTAGTAGCCGCCAGTACTTAAGCTGAAAACATCAGTTGCTGGTTGGAAAGTCCCACATGAACGTCTACTTCATGCTCAGCCTTTCTCTGCTTCTTGCGATGTTTGCTATTATACTAGCCAATACTTCAGGTAACACGTTAGACTCGTCATGAGCGGCATCAGTCGCAGGAAACTTGCATCTATCTCTACATAAAGCCTAAGTTCTTCATAATCAAGCTTGGTGCCTGCTGGATCGTGCAGTGTTTGGTTCGTCGCTTTTAATACTTAAATCCCTTGGCGAATGTCAATTCCCTCAGTTGCGGGGAACTAGGGCTCATCATCCTTGCTGCTTGCTGGATCTTGAAGTATTTGCTTCGCGGCGTTGCCCACACTTTAGCTGAACACCTTAGAATATTGGCAACTCTGCGTGCAGCGCTTGCTTCTCTACTAGTTGCCATTCAACTGAATACAGTAAATCGTCAACACTAGTACTACCTTCCTCAGTCACACGACGTTCACACACTCCAGCGGGAACTTGTGCAAAAAAATGGGGCACCTTACTTGGAGCCGCGCTCTTGATGTCACAATTGGGTCTTCGTCATATCCTACGAAGAAACTCTCCCATCTTCCTTCCGCTTTGCAGAGCTATACAGGCTTGCACTTCGCCCCCCTGTCGTTTAGGCCCGATGTGATTGCCCAGCGCATGGCATTTAGGCATGGGAAATCGGCTGTAATCGTGGTGCTCGAACGCAATTCCACTCAAACATGCTCGAAATTCGAAACAATTGACACATCAGAGGAGGACCTTTCTTCGTCTCAGGCTATCCCGGTCGTGGAATCTGGGGGAGCCTTGCCAACAGATCTTCCCGAAACACAAGGGATAAGAAGAAAGGCTGAGCAGTCTACTTATCTCTTTGCGGCTGTTGTATCGAGCATAGGGGTCACCTTCTTAGCTGCTGGATCTGTCTATTATCGATTCGCATGGCAAACGCAGGTATGTAGGGGTAATCTTCATTTTTTCGATTTGTACATGACGTTCTTGAGCCGTGATTGGCCTGAAAATTTTTCGTACTATGATTGAAGCTTTCTAAGGTGTACCAACGAAATTCTCTCGGTTTCCCTTTTTTTGCAGGGAGGAGAAGTTTCTCTTACGGAGATGTTTGGTACATTTACTCTGGCATTGGGAGCTGCGGTAAGTGGATGGAAATGGAATAATAGCACTGAATGGCATTCCAGCTACCTTATTGCATGATACAAATAAAGATGCAACGAGAGAGGAAGGGGGCAGGAGATGCTCATGTTAATTAACTTCTACCCTTTGCCTAGGAATATTGATTGTCAGAGATGTGTTTTCTGTTGTCTTGACGTTACAGGTTGGTATGGAATTTTGGGCTCGCTGGGCACATCGAGCATTGTGGCATGCAGGTCTGTGGAACATGCATAAGGTGGGAAACGAGTGTCATACGGCACTGTTACGATGTGGGTTTCACAAGAGTGGTTTTGAGAGATGCTATGTACAACCTGTGATAGCATCCATAGTTTAGTTGCTCTGCCACCTGCGTATATGCTCTTGGAACAAAATTGAGAGTTAGTGTTGAGGATGCTCTCTGCTCTCTTGATGCTGTGCAGTCTCACCATCGCCCGAGGGATGGTCCCTTTGAGCTCAATGATGTGTTTGCTATCATAAATGCAGTCCCCGCGATTACACTGATGGCCTATGGATTTTTACACGAAGGCTTGATATCTGGTCTCTGCTTTGGAGCTGTATGTGTCCTCTCTATTTTAACAATGGATTGGTGTGGTTTCTTTATGGCTTTTGAATCAATATGTTCAGAGTTCACTATTCAAGAGCGTTATCCTTCCATTGACTTCGTACCTATGCTATTTATGCTCATAGGGCCTGGGTATTACTGTCTTTGGCATGGCATACATGTTTGTACATGATGGGCTAGTGCACCGTCGCTTTCCAGTTGGGCCCATTGCCAATGTTCCTTACTTTCAAAGGGTGGCTGCAGCACATCAAGTACGTGCATCTTTTCTTTCTACTTATAAGATCCTCTCCATCATATTGTATGTCCTCATTAATCACACTTCCTAAGGTCCTTTCCTCCATTATTCTTGGGTGCCCGTTAATGGTTCATGTTTATGTTCTCCTACAGTTGCACCATGCTGACAAATTTAATGGGGTTCCTTATGGCCTTTTCTTGGGGCCCAAGGTAAATTCAAAGACCTTGGCTCAATCACCCATCTACTAGATTGTTTCTCTTACCCTTGGATGTTTTGCTGGTAGTATAGCTATCTCTTACTCCTCATCAATCCAAGCAGTTTTCGCTAAATGAATATGCATGCAGGAGGTTATGGAGGTGGGAGGAGAAGCAGAGTTAGACAAGCTCTTACAGAAGAGAAAGATTGATATTTCTAAGAAGAAACGAACTATTTATAGTTGACATGAGTGTTGAAACAAACTATTTATAGTTGACATGAGCATAACTTCACTAGACTTGTATATCGCACCATGAATAGATAGTTTCTTGATTCTTTTTGAGTTACCATTGATGTAGATAGTCTCATGGAGCAACTCAGAAACCGTCACATTCTTTTACGTGAAAAGATGTGGTCTGAGATGTATGTTGAAAAATGTAATATAATGTACTCAATTCAAATATAGTAGTATATAGGCAATCTTTGAGCATGGGAGTCTCTCTACAAGTCAAGATCCTTATATGCATATGTGCGATGGGAAACGCTCACGGAGCCTGCAAATCCTTGAAAAACACAGCAACACTCTTCGAAAATACGCACGAACTCTCAAAGCTCACAAACGGAAGCGACAGAACAAGCGTGTTGGGTATAATCTCCCCCCATAGGTGTGGTGCTCTCCTTCCACCTCCTATGTATTTATGTATATTTCTCCAAAAAGCTTCCCAGCAAAAATTATACAAAAGCCTCTGTGCCTTCCTCCATGCACCTTTTTACAAAAAGCCCATCCACCTTCTAGAATAGTTGGCTTTTTCTAAAAATAAAGCTTTTTCTAACTTCGTTTTATACACTTAGTGTGCCGCTCACTGGCTAAGTAAGGAGATGTCTAAGACGCTGGTGATCAGTCTTAATGAGTAACTCAGAACCCATAAGATAGTGTTTCTAGAGTTTAAGGGCATGCACCACAGTGGCTAATTCTTTATCATACGTGAAATAGTTTAGCTTTGCTAGTTTTAATTTACGTGACTCGAATGCGGTTATCTTGCATGAGCATAGTCCCAAAACCTTGTCCACTAGCATCAATAACCATGATAAAGAAGGGTCTCGTAAAGTCCGGCATGGTCAAAACTGGTGTGTGCGTCATTGCACCCTTAAGTCGTTGAAAAGCTAAAGTGTGTTGCTCACCCTAAGAGAAAGCAAGAGTCTTACGCAGTAGTTCAATCAATGGATGTGCCTTGTGTGCAAAATTTCTAACAAATCTGCGATAGAAAATACACAGACCTAGAAAAGATCGTAACTCATGGATATCTTTAGGCTGTGGCCAGCTTACTATCACTTCTACCTTCTTGGAATCTACTCGAATGCCTTCAACTAAAACAATGTGTCCAAGATATTTAATTTCAGGCTGGAAAAAAGAACTTTTCTCCGGGTTTGGTTCTCACGTAAGAGAGAGAAAACAAGATTCAAGTGTTTCTCATGTTCCTCTCGACTCTTGCTACTATAAATCATAATATTGGTCAATCCAAAACGCATAACAAGAAATTCATAGTGACCAATTTGAGTTCTAAAAGCAGTCTTGAAAATATCGGGCTCGATCACTCTCACTTAATGATATCTTGACTTAAGATCGATCTTGCTAAAGATTGTGGATCCTTTTAACTTGTCGAGTAGATCATCAACTCTCGAAATAGGGTATCGATTTTTCACTGTGATTTTATTTAAGGCATGATAATTGATGCACACTCGAAAAGTTCCATTTTTCTTCTTGACAAGAAGAACGGGTGCCCAAAATGGTGAGCTACTAGGTCGAATTAGGCCTCTAGCCAAAAGATCTTCTATTTGGGATTGAATCTCTTACTGCTCAGTAGGATTGCTCAGTAGGATTGTGCCTATATGGTGATTCACACGGTGGTGCACTACCTGGAATAAGGTCAATCTTATGATCCTCAGGTCTAGATTGAGGTAGGCCAAGGGGTAAGTCTTCCATAAAGTAGTCGTCATGGGTAGCTAGAAAAGGATCCAAAGGCTCTTGCTTAGTTTTCTTAGTCTCAGGACTAGCCTCAATCTTATTGACCATAACCAGATATGTCCTCTCACGTTTGCACAAAGCTCTTTTAGCTTCGGTATATGACAACTGATATAAGCCAAGAGGGAAGATTCTTATCGCATTCTAGAGTCATAATCTCAGTGCCTTGAGTCAGAGTAATGGTGCATTCAAGATAATCAGGTTTGGCATTATGATCTACGTGCTAGGGCATCCCTAGAATGAGATCTTGCTCATGCAAAGGAGCAACTAAGAAATCACGGCTCTCAACTAATGGCCCTAAAGTCACCTCAAGATCCTTAACCATTTGCAAATAATTATAATTCGATCCTTGAAAAGCTGATTTGACTTTATATTTTGTTTTGATGGTTGCAAGCCCTAACTTTTCAACTAAACATTGCGAAATGAAATCATGGGTGCTCCCATCATCAAATAAGACACTATGTTCTTTTTCGTGCAATAGTGCAGTCATATGTAACAAAGAAGTACAAAAATAAGATGCACTTTTACCTAAGTAACACTTACCTAAAGGGGTGTAGTCGGCATCTTCAGTGTCGTTGTCCTCATCCTTGCCCTCTTGCTTGAAAGATTTATCATGGGATCCATTATCAATGTAATTGATCCGTGCGGAGTTGTTACGCTGACTATTACCGTTGGTACGTCCATTGGTGCTCCCTCCATTGCCTCCGTTGTTGTTGGTAGCATTCTTTGCTTGGGTACCTGTCTTGTGTATAGCAAGTGGATTCTTTGGACATTCATATGAGTAGTGTCCCTTCTATTTGCATTCGTAACATGTGACAAGTTCTTTGGTTCTTCGATTAATACGTCACTTAGCAGGTTTCCAATTAGACTTACCATCATATCTACCAACTTTACCACTTACACCCTCTTGCTTGAAGTATGAAGTATGCTTCTTTGCTCGAGGGGTGAGAGTAGCAAAGCTTCTTCCCTGCTTTCTTTCTGACTCTAATGCCAAATCCATAGCATCAGAAGCTATAGATGGTCGAAACATATGTACATTAGCACGAATAGTAGGGCATCAACCCTAAACAAAGGTACGACATTGCTCCTTTTGGGACACTTTCTCAACAGTTTGCAATTGAAGTAGAGAGGAAAGATATTTCTCGATGTATGTGTCCACACTCTCATTATCCAACTGCCTCAATCTTCACCATTGCCTGTGAGTATCCTCTTCAAACTGTGTAGGTAGGAAGCGCTTCTTGATTTTATCTTTGAATGCTTCCCATGTCTTTGGAACATGAGTGCTTTTGGTAACCACACTCCACCATAATTGTGCACTACTTGTCATGTGACTCGTAGCAAGTTTTACCTTCTCGATCTCTTCGTACCATTCTCCCAAAAAGTATTGATTGAAAGAACTAATTCATGCAAGTAAAGCTTGTCCATCTCTTTTACCATCATATTTTGGAAAAGAAAAAGTTTTGCGATTAATCTTACCAGACTTCTTCTTATCACGATGCTTGAGTGCTTTCAAGATGGCCTTTCCCACGTTGTCTTCATAGCTGGACTCATGTGAAGGAGTAGTGTCATGATGTCATCGTAGTGAAGTCTTCACATGTCGCTTCTTCTTCCTTGGATGTCTCATCTTGCTTCTTCCACGCTCACTATCACTGGTGTCTGATGATTTACTGCTTTCACTTTTTTCATCATGTCTGTCCTTCATATGCTTCTTTGTGACTTCAATCATCTCTTTTAACACTCGATTTGCGCGTTCTTCGTTGGCTTTATGCGTGTCGCACATGTTGCGCATGTACTCAAGTTCCTGCTTAAGGTCCCATGCATGATGTTTCCATGCATCCAATGAATCTGATGCATGCATGGGTTCCTTGTCCTCAATCGATATAGGTGGCTTCCAAGTTGTCGTCACTTAGCATAGAGCATCAATCTCTTGACGTTGTTGCTTGTCATGCTGATAGCGTTCTCGCCATTCTTCCTTAGTAAGTGTCATCGGTGTTGAAATTCTCCTTAATCGATGGTGATTGTTTTCCACATCCTCATCATGATGTAGATCTTCAGGATAACATATCTCTGATGGAATACACCTTCCAGACATAGTTAAGCATGTGCACGGTGCAAAGAAGAAATCACTATGAAAGGAAATACACACAAACACAAGACTTATCTCAATTCGGTTTCCAAGCTTTGAAAGCGGCTATTTGTCGAATAGTATCTCTGTGGGCTCTCGAACTCACATGATTCCAACAAGTGAATCCATGTTGCAAGGTACAAAGCAAAGCTCATGTCCGATAGCACTTGTAGACTGCCTCCTGCTCTTGTGAACACTTGGTTTTGAGATTCTCCTCTTCCAAAATCTGTTGGGTTGCTCCCTTTTTTGCACTTTTGCCTTGAAGGATATCTTTATGACTAGGAACTTCAAAGAATAGAGCAACAAAGTGACTTGATCTAGTGGATAGTCACCAATTATTAAGGGGGCTTGAGCTAGAACAGTACCGGGATGGGGGACCTCCCGAGAAGTTTTAAGAGCAATCTCCCAAGGCTTCCTCGCATGCAGCCAACACTGCCTTCAGTGCCAGGTATGCCAAGGACTATGCCTTGGTCACCGCCTTTGTCTTATGCTTGGAGGAGCTAAGGCGCAGGTGTGCATTCACAAGCTTTGACCTATCTACATATGACCGCCTTCTTTTGCTACGATTTGTTTTTCCTTTTTGCCGCACATTTTCCCACCTGCGAGCCGTTTTGCGCTGTTCACTTCTGCTGCTTCGAACTTCGTTGTGCTCTTGTACGCGATGCCTGCAATCTGATGCGTGCTGCGATTTCTTGTTCGAGGATAGAGGGTGTGTGTGCTTCTCTTGCTATGTACGACAAAACCTTGGCTCTGATACCACTGCGATGGGAAATGCTCACGGAACCTGCAAATCCTTGAAAAACACAGACACTCTTTGAAAATATGCACAAACTCTCAAAGCTCACAAACAGAAGAGATAGAACAAGTGTGCTGGGTACAATCTCCTCCCATAGGTGTGGTGCTCTCCTTCCACCTCCTATGTATTTATGTATATTTCTCCAAAAAGCTTCCGAGCAAAAATCATACAAAAGCCTTTGTGCCTTCCTCCATGTACCCTTTTACAAAAAGCCCATCCACCTTCTAGAATAGCTAGCTTTTTCTAAAAATAAAGCTTTTTCTAACTTTAGTTTATACACTTAGCCAAGCCACTAATATTCCAAAATTCAAATATGTACATAAGCTTTTGTATTATCAAAAATTAGGCATAAGCCTTATTCATCCCTGCATCACTGGAAATGCGCCTGCATGCCTAAAATATGGTAGATGCTTGCCAGATGCCATCACCCGATCAATTACTTTTCCCTTGGATTCACACAATCAATGGTAATGAAATATTTCAGCATAAGATAACATTGGAATTAATCACCACAATCAATCAACCTTTCAGTATTATAGCAACGCGAAATCAATAAATCACAGATGAATGGTGCACACATTCAACACATACCATCTCATGGTGCACCTAATGCTACACATGAATAAAATCGTATGGATGGTGCACACATGCTATACATACCATCATTGCGTAAGTGGTGCACACAATGCTACACAGTCATACACCCCCGCAGCCATATATCCAACCATGTAGGAGCACACATGCATCACTACGGAACAACGAGCACACATGCATCAGTTGCGCGACAAAAATGCTGGATCTCACTAAACTAAATACTGAAGGATTAAATTAATGCGATAATTCCAATTCTCGTAACAATATGCACACAAGGTGTTGTGTGGAATTCATCCTTATCATTGACATTTGTATTTATAATTCAAGGCATGAAGGGTAAGTTTTCAATGCCAGTTTATGGGTGGCAAAGCACCTCTATAGTCAATTGTAATTGTTTCATGCATTCATTACCTTTTTGCTTCAAATCGCTATTGTTCATGAGGTTTGCAAAGTTTCAATAGAGAGGACTTAGCGATTGGCTATATTACTTATATCTTAAAGAGAGTTTATTCAATTCATTCATGTTCACATCTTGTTGATGCAAACAAAGTTTCTCATGGTCATATTATGGTAATTTGCACCTAGAGGAAATTGCTAAATGACTCACTAACATGTCTCTAGATGGGAATTTGAGTAAGCAATTGATTGTTTCATTGCTGGATGCAAATGAACCTTGCCTACACATACTTACATGGGAATTCAATCAAATAACCAATTGTTTGAAACAAAATGGGTTTCTTATCCAAGGATCTATTTCAACTAAGTTTAGAATTAATAACCGTTGTTCAAAACTTGGAAAGTTTTCCTCTCAAAGTAGAAGCAAGCCATCTTCATGAATAAATCAAAAGTCACTACTAGAGAAGAGGCTATTTTTATCATTTATTTGTAACTCTTTTAGATACTTTGAAAAATTTTACAACTAAAAGAAGGCATTTGTTGAAAATAATAGCAGAGTAGTGATAGCCAAGTTGCCCATCAGAATAAGATTGGGATAGCCAAGTTGGCATCAGAATACCCATACCAATAAACATTAATATAGACGTGAGTACTTATGTCGATATATGCCATGGTCATCGATAACTATTCTGATGGTAATACTAGCATCTATATTGACACAAAAGTGCTAAATATTGCTTTGTACTTTTGATAATTTAAGAGATTAAAAATGTTAAGAGCTTCTACACCAAGTTTGGGTTAAAATACCTTCATATAGTCATGATGAAATTAAAAAATGAAATGTCATTATGCTAAGACAAATAAATTGGCAAAGCAAGAAAAGCTTTGTCCATGATAATCAAGTAGCATTTATGTCAATATTTGCATCGTAGCCAAGTCTTACATTCCAAGTAAGTCTTGTATCCCTAAGTCTCCTGTAGCATTTATAATAGCTAAAAGTTGATCCTTTGATGGTGATAATGATGTACTAGGAGCAATAGAGGATGTCATATCCATGGATCCCTTAGAGGATGATGAATTGTTGTCTAAGACTTCTTCTCCTGCAATAGAATGGATCAATCGAAAACTCTAGCATCTCTGTATCACATTTTGATTCAAAAGACTTTGGGCAAAAACTTGGATCACGTAAGATTATTTTGTAAAGATACAATCGAGGTTTTACTGTAGCTTATCTTGCCCTATCTATAGTCATCAAATTTGAAAACCTTGAAATGTCTACATTTAAAAAAAAAACATTGGACCTTTCAAGGGTTCTTTCAAACTATCTACATTTCAAATACAATAGTATTTCAAAATCTTGAAGTATTTGCATGGTCAAATTTTTGAGGTTTTGTGAAACTAGTCAAGATCATAACTCTTTGGATTGAAGGAAGATATATCTCTTTTCCTTACTGTAGTATGCTTATGTGAGGATATGTCAAGGTTCATTCTATGTAATTTTTTAGTTTTGTGGTGGTAATGGAACATGTTTGTGGAGTATAAGGAATATATTGAAAACTTTACTTGGATGATTTGATTTATGGAATTGTACTCTATTTTGTATATTAGGTTCCAGTACCTCTTTTTAAAGGAACTTGGACTCCTTTTGTATCCAGTATAGTTATTAGAGAGGTGGAAAAGTAGGTTAGCAATTGGTTGATCTCTTTCAAACTTCAAAGGTAGGCATTGAATGTATTGGAGTAGTTAGAGTAGTACCACAGAGTGTGTAAAATCTATATTAAAATATGTACGTGGTGTAAGTGCTTTAGTAATTTCTTAAACCTATGAGCTGCACTTTCCTTTTGCTCTTCTGAGTAAAGGGCTAGAATAATGCTTTTAAGCACTTCAATTTAACTTGAACTTTATTTTCCCTATTTCAACAAAGGTCTAGGATTTTTTTTTTGGCAAAAAAAAGGTCCAAGAATATTGTTTCTATGGAGAATAATGTTTATAAGCATGCCATTCAATATTGTTAAATAGATTGAGCTATACCAATTACTAAAAATAAGACTTATTGAGAGTTCTTGTAAGTTTAATGTGTCGTACCAATTGAAATTTCTCAAAAGATAGAAAGATGTAAAGAAATATATGTTCATCTATGGAGTGTATGAGACTTCTTCTTTCTATTTGTTGAAGGCAGGCCTTGTCACTTGAGACTATTATAACCGGCATCATTCTTTCAAGGATCTATTTTCAAAATTGTATCTGTAGTATCATACATGCAATGATGTCAAATTTGCATATTTCGGCAAGCTTTAATGTATGAAAAATTTCTTTTCCTTGTAAGAGGTAGGAGTTGGATTTGCTACTCTATTAAAATTTAAAAAAATGATTACTAGTTAAAACTTTGTGCATTGTGAGAAAAAAACTTCATTCATCCTACAAATATTAAGTAAAAGGATTAAAGAAACCTTAATGTGAAATGGTTCACTTTAAGAATTTCCTAATTTTATATTCGTGTATATCAAATAAGAAGGTTGTGGATGAGAAAGACAACATTGTGTTGTCCATTGAGTCTTCACTAGTGAGTGTGCATAATACTAGCCCTTTTCTACTGCACAGTGTAGGTTCTCTATTAGCATGTTGACCACCACCTCCTTTGAAGCATTATTCTATTCATGGAGTGTCTAGGAAAATGTCTTTATAAAGAGAATATGGTCCTTGAAGCTAAGAAACCAAAAATATTGAATTCGCTAGGTGAAACCTCAACCCCCACAGGCACTGACCTCGCTACTATCAAGAATGGTGTGTTTCAAAACAAAAAAAAAGGAATAGAATGTTTTAGGGAAGATTTATAAACAAATACGGTATATACATGTTACAAAATGCCATAAATGGCTATCTAAAATTATAGATTCATCTATTGCATTTGCTTCTATAACAGTTTCTTTTTCTCATATGCATTAAGGTGGTATAGCCAGTAAAGGGAGGCATGCCATAAACTCTAAGATTTGCCACTCATCCAATCTACTTCCTAACCTTCTGAGAAGTTTAGGCGAGGATTGGGTGGGTAGCAAATCTTAGAGTCTATAAAGGAGAAGATTCCAAAAGCTCAAGAGGTGTCATGGGCATTGATTGCCTATGGTAGGGATGCCTTTGCTATCTATACCATCTTGATGCATATGAAAAAGGGGCTATTATAGATATACATGTGTGTTTTAACCTATCCAAAACTATTCTATTATTGCTAAGATATGTAAAACCATTTCACTTCATCACAAAGTTTTACCCACTCCATTTTCTATCATGATAAGTGGTTACTCTGAGTATAATTGCAAGCAAGACCTACCTTAAATGTTTCCTTGGACCAAATGTAATGCATTGTGAATCATTCAATGAGTAAATGCAAAAAAAAATGAATTCCAATTTTTTTGATATCTCCCAAGTCAAGAGCTGAACCTTTACCCACCTTATTATAAAAAATTAACCACGTTTATTAAATAAACCTTGCTGCAACTATCCCCCTACATTCTTGTCTAGGTGTGACTAGACTTAGTAACAAAAAGAAGATGCAAGTCATTGTATCAAAAATCAAAATACATATGCTTATATTAGTGGTTAAAATGTCTGTTTGGGGCACATTAGAAATAGTAAACTTCTAGTAAAGGATGTTCTCAAGTTCTTTGTTTCATAAAGCTTCAACATTCTCAACCAAAGGCTAGAACCAACTAGTATCTAGTAAAATCTCATGCCAAAAACTAAAATGTCTTAAAAGTTCTCTTGCTAAGGACTAGATCGCATAATGCTAGGCTGGAAAATCCTACCAAGATAAAGCATTGCTACACCCAGATCCAACTAGAGCTCCCAATAAAGATATCATGCAAACCTTGTAGAAAAGTATACCAAAGTTACTTTTGCAGGTACGAAGATGGCGGGCTTCAGTGCTGGTGTGCATTTGTCATCCATTTCATCCTACAAGAATTTTCAAAATATCATCCTAGAACCTATTTTGGATTTCCAAGTTTGTGAAAATTGAGAGGAGTGTTATCCATAAGAGGACCTAAATAATGTCCTCTAACATGCTGAATATACTCTCGACATATATCTCTTTATTTTACTACCAAAATTTTTTGATAAAAAAGGTGGAGTGCATCAACAAACCCAATAAAAGGTTCCTAATCATCATCATCATGTGACACCCATGTTCATTGATGTTAGGTGATCCAATGTGTCTGCCAATTAATCCTCAATAATTAGATCCCCACTTATAACTAGTTTTTCCCAAATATCATTTGTTATTGTCAGTCAAACACCTTCCTAGCAACATGTTTATTTCAGATCATATACTCTTTGAGAAAGTCGGGTAAAAATGAGTAATCCCATTTTTCAAACTTATTAAAACCCATATGGAACTTCTATATTAGGTAAAGGAACTAATACAAGACTAATGACCTTTAGGTCCAAAGTTTTCCCAACCAATACAATCTTGCCATCACTAGACTGAAAAAGTTCCTCCTCTTGCCTTAGGGTCTAACCAATCCTAACAGCCCCTCCTTTTGAATTAATTGTCTTTTTCATTGGGTTATAAACATCTACCAAACCTAAAATAAACTAGTAACACATTTTGAACATAATTATGTAAACAATTTTCATGTGGTCCTTGCCTTCCACGACCAAAAACCGATGCTCATATCCCTTTCTCCCATTTCATCACATAGGGATGCCATTCTACACATAAAAAGAGAGTTAGTGCCAACCAACACATGTTTTCGAGTGTTAGTTGGGTGTGGTACAAGTTACATGTCATTTTGTTATGTTACAAACCAAGCATACGGTAACAATAACATATTTGACTAGTATGCATCATATCTCGATAGGCTTATTTGTTTCCTCATCAAAAAAAGGATTATGTTACCTACAATCATGATGTCTATTCCATCCAGTAATAATATTGCATTTCCCTTTCTCCCATTTCATCACATAGGGATGCCATTCTACACATAAAAAGAGAGTTAGTGCCAACCAACACATGTTTTCGAGTGTTAGTTGTGTGTGGTACAAGTTACATGTCATTTTGTTATGTTACAAACCAAGCATACGGTAACAATAACATATTTGACTAGTATGCATCATATCTCGATAGGCTTACTCGTTTCCTCATCAAAAAAAGGATCATGTTACCTACAGTCATGATGTCTATTCCATCCAGTAATAATATTGCATTTCCAAAGAAACTGTTCGATGAAAAACTAGGACCTTGACTCCTACTCGCCCATTGAAATGAAGACTGTAAACTTTTTTGTTGATCTCTTTGTGACTATTTGCACATAAGCATAAGAGTATGTATTATGTGGTAGGGTGAGGCTTGCGAGGCCATGCCTTAAAACTACTAGTCCCTAACACCAGAACCCATGTCGACAAGCTCCCTACAGGTATTGAAGCCTCGAAAAAACTACTGGGGGACACTAATAAAATGAAGGCTATTACCATGAAAATGCTCTCAAATCATAGACTCCGCTCCATACAATGGAGACCAAGAAGACAGACGTGCTGAAGTATTGCATAACAAACCTGGGGATGAGCTTCGTAAAGGCTCATCACTCTGTTGAATGACCAGGACTTTGCTATCTAACATAAACAACAACAATGTAGAATACAACTCTAGAGGCGGTCACAATGCTTTACTGCATATCTCATGAGGTATACATCTAGCACTACTAGTAAGTAATAGTTAAGTGTATTAAACCAAGACGAGCATTACTGCCTCATAAGGAAACTATCATCCTTGTTACTCAAAAAACTTGCACATAGCAAAAAAATCAACACCGATCTATTTACATCATAGCACCATCCTTCGTCTCTATGTACCTGTAGAGGGATGTGAGTTTCGAGTTAGCCTGTGTCCTAACCCACTACCCTAAGCCACACCAAGGAATGTAACGTGAGCTTCGATGGGTCCTGGGTGTCCACACAAAGAGGAAAGTAGGTTTGTGGGCATTGTATGTGCCTAGGAAGGTCTAGGTGCCAGCTAGCAAAACCTTCAGTATTCCCAAAACAAGGGACCCCGGGCATCACTGTGCCTCATAAGGGTACTCAGCCAAACGCTCTAGTCTTAGACAAATGTCAATGGCCAAGAAGGTTGAAGTGTTGTGAAGAAGCGAGGATTGGAATGGCCCTAGGCGAAAGAGCACTATCTCTTCAATCATTAGTTGAACTACATAGTATATCCCCTCTCCACAGCCATGGGCTTACTTGGATCTCTTCCATATCAATCAAGGTGGCATGGGAAGCATGAAGACGTCTGGCTCAAAGTGCACGTCGAGTTCACCTACTCGAAAATTGCATCAGATCCATTACGAGTTCTTTACAACAAGCATTAAGAGTTTAGATGGCAGAAGCCACAGAATAGGGATCTGAGAGGGATCCCAAGATTCTTGGACTCCGCAAAGCTTCTGAGGGCTTGTGGAATTACTCAGAGTCTGCTCATTGGCACAAAACTTTGTTCAAATTGGCCATTGAATTCATTGTTTGGTCAATACCCACGCCGCTCCCCAAGGTGGCATATTGAATAACATGGTTGATCTTCTGCTAAGAAGATCTATAGTATTACTTTTTAATCCTTTGTATTAAACCTTGTAACCTGGTAATGCATACTATCCTCTGTATCAAATCAGGCTCCCATTAATTTTTTTAATGCACCCACACATTTCCTAGACTGCAATTGGATTTGTTTATACTTAAATAAATGCCTTATTGCCCTTGCTCGAGGTCTACAAAGGTGTGGTATGTATTATTCCCCCCAAATCAAATCGAATTCCCCACAAACAATGTGGGCAAGGTTATAGACCTATAAGTTAAAGGGTTATCTCAACCACTAGGGGCTTTCCATGACCCCTACCAAGAGTACTATACAAGGGTATGTAGACCATCACATTTTACTACACCATATAAATGACTATATAAAACCATTTATATACAATTATATATATACGAGTGTAAAGGCTCTATGGAACACACATATATATAAGAGTGCAAATAGTGTTCATGAATTAAAGATGTTTGGGAAGTCAATATATATACAAATTCCCTCATATAGTCCTTTCTTGCCATTAATCAAATAGCCATGTATCTCCCAATATATGCACAAATAACACGCACACATGCATGCACACACACACACACACACATGTGCACGCACACACACACACACACACATATCTATATATATGTATATGTTTATGTTTAAATATCTATACCTAGGTATACATATATATTCATCTATACATATGTGTACATAACTATATTTATGTACATATATACATATCAATCAAAATTCATGCACATATAGAAATGTCTTAAAGTCATAATAAGGGGTCTTGAAAAGTGTAGTTCATGTTATCCTTCCCCATATCGAATATAATTATTCCAAAAGGCTTTTTAATTTCCAAAATAACCATTTAAATCAAGTAGTGACTAAGTCCAAGTAAACCTTGTGCACATGTACCAAGAGTTTAAGGGAGGCCATAGTGGACACCCTACCCTCGGATCAAGGGTTAATTGTGTGCACATTAAGTATCCAGAATCAGGGTCCCAGTGGTAAATTTTGTGCAGTGTGGAGTGAGTTTCATCAATTCACTAATCTAGATCATCACATTCAGTGCTCTAAGGTTTTTTGAGGCTGAATTGATCTATGTATGCTCCACTGGTCTTTTGTCATCATCTTCTCTCTTGGTTTCATTGCCCTTCATTCATTTAGTTGGTCCCATTAGTCATGGTTCTTGACTCTATGACTCTCCCACTTCGATGAGTGGTTCTTTTTATGTGAACTCATGGCAACTAATCTTTGTCACCATTTTCTTTTCTTCCTTCCATCACAACCATTGCTCTCTTTGCTTCTTCAGGTTCACTTGGGATGCTCCTTGTGATCTTATGACCACCATCGTATACACCTCTATCAATACCATGCTTGCTTGTGGTGCATGGTCATCTTGGTTGCATGCCTTTTGTAGTAGGTAGAGTTACTTTTTTCATGGTCGAGATTCGCTCTTCCGGTGGCCTTCTTTACTATAGAAGTAGCATGTTGTGTTGTTTCTCTTTGGTCTCCCCCTTGGTAGGGTCTCCTCATCTCTTGTTCCACTTAATGGATGCCTCCCATTCGTTTGTGCTTGTTGCTGATTCATTAATATTTAGTCTTGTGGCTCGGACGATTGCAGATGTTGCAATGCCTACATGTCGACACTTATTCAATGTGTGACTATCGATCTTGCACTTGTAAGATCAAGCCTCTCCCTTTTCTAGGTTGCCTCTAATGCCCATATCTTTTCAAAGCTTCTTGAGCTCCTCCTTTTCTCAACGTTGTTATCCTTCTTTATAACCACATCTTCTTCTTCATCTTTGTCACTATCTGCCTCTCGAACCAACACCTTCTTTTTCTTTTAGGGTTCCACGTTCCCCTTCTCGACTGTAATCCACTACTCCGTCCTTATTGGGTATATAATCTCCATGTTGCATAGTTATGCTCCTCAGGTGAGGCAACTCATCAATTAGGACCATAACATTATTTCATCTTACATGTTGTCGAGCTAATTGTGGGACATACCTTATGTAGATCACTCTGGTTTGCAGTCTAAGCCATGTGCGCTCATTCATGGTGTGCATTGGGTTGTAGTGGATGCTTTATAGGCCATTTAGATGCATTGCAATCCTTGTTGGATGCACTGATAGGCCCAGATTTCCTTGTGGATGCTTTATTAATGGACATTTACCACAAAGATACTATTTTATGCTGAGAGACAGCTTTGACACATTGCAGTTGATGCATTGATAGTGCTATGCGCCCTTGGATGAGACATTATTGATGCTTATCCTCCAAAGGAAGAAGTTGATCCTGCTGCAGGGTGTCGACTTCCACAATCGTGTGAACCTGCCGTGCCATGTCAGTTGGGAGTCGTCTCTGGGAGTCATCTCTTAACCATCGGTCATTAAGCTTTTGAAACCAGCCCTCCTTGTAGGCAAGGAGTTATCTAGTGCTTTAGCAATCGCACCATAGGGATGATGCGTGAAGCTTGGCCACAAGAGAGACCAAATGGGTGTGTCTTTTTACCCTGTGCACCATGGACGTTATCAAAGAAAGAGATGGTGGCAGTGAAGCGATCTATCACTACAATTTGTACTCCCACTGGATGCATGAAGGGGGCCTTCACAAAGAGCAAGAAAAGAGGTTTAGAGCAATTATACGGCTTGAAATCTCATGATTGGCACAAGATGATCCAAGTAATTATGACTTGGCATAATCTCTTTTTCCTTCCAAATTTGTGAGTCTAGAAGCAACTAATCAACCGTTGCTCATGTGTTCAGTTCATACTACATACTAGCATTTCTCATTGTTCATAGAAGAACATGAAGGATTGTATCTACAATATGGGCAAACTTGTGAGGTACTTCACACTATACAAAATGTGAAGTGTATCAATGCTTGATGCAAGGTTTTCATATTGCTAATATGGTGCACTTTTTTCTTTCTAGGTATGTGATCTCAACGGAAATAGATCCCACCACGCTTGAGGATGCTCGAATTATGTCAGTGGAGGTGGTTTGTTTAGTGGAGGAGACCTTTCCACATTCTATTCTCACCAGCCAACTACATCTCATAGTGCATTTGGTGGATGAGATTGCTATATGCAGCACTATATGTTGTTCTAATGGGCACATCATACCTATTACACCACGTTCCAAAGTGATGTATAATATATTTACTAATATGGAGCATATGGAGGATGATGGCATGGCCATCGAGGTGATGATGATTGTGATACGAGAGAGGACAATGATCATGAGATAGGAGATATGGATATTCAGGTCATTACCCATGAGGATGAGCCTGCGATGATGCTGATTTCGATGAGCACGGTAGCACAAGTAGTAGTGGGTTGAATGTATTTTTAAATCTCCACATTGGTTTGGATATTGAAGTAGATAGTTTGGTAAGGGTTGATCTCATTGAGGATAAGATCGAAACGTAGCCCCGAACCATAGCCCACGAACTGTAACCCATCATTATATCATCCAAATTTCTTACATATTGGCAAAAGTATTATATATATTTTCTCATTATCCTCACCTCACTTAATTTTTGTATATGTGTGTTTGGCAAAAATCATATTATGGTGTGTGACATGTGCATAGCATTGATATTTTTATTAAATTAGGTGCTTTGGTAATCATGGGCAATGTTTGGCAAGCCATGATGCACATTATCAGCCTACAATAAAATTTCAAACTCTGCTACATGTTTATAAATGTGGCTAAATGCGCATCTATTATATGGTGTAGACACACTATTAAACACATGTATAATTGCACTAATAGATGCATGAATAACCGCACTAATAGACGTGCTTGTATTTTCATTAAGTATATCAATGCTTATAGACGAGCCCTCTCTTTTTTGCATCTATCGAGCATGTCTACAGATGCATTGTGTTGTTGTGTATCTTAGTCTCTTTTCTTCTACTTTACTCTTCCATACTTAGATGATGCAAGCCTCATCTCCTCTGTATTACTTGTTGTTGCTCCTCTCTCTCTCTCTCTCTCTCACACACACACACACACACACACACACCACTCTTTCTACCCCTTCCTCCTTTACTCTCTCTATTTTTTTCTTCCCCCTGCCACCCTTCTCTCCCCTGCTCATATCTTCACTTAATTGTTCCCCCTAATTTTCCCTACTTTTCCTTGAGTTACCCTTGCTTTCCTTAATTATCTCTTATTTTTAATATTTTCTTCTTTCTCCTAAGACTTTCTCCCAACCTTTTTTCCATAAATTTGTTTCCTTTTATTTTTTCTCCCTACTTTTGCTAAATACTTCAAAAAATAATCTTTTCATTTATGTAGTTCCTTAAAATTTGCTTATTTTATTTTTTCTTATTTCCCCCCCTTATCATTTCTTATTTCCTCAAAAAATCCTCCCCTTATTTTTCCTTTTTCTTATTTCTTACGGTCCTTAATTTCTCCTTATTTTTTCTTTGGAGTTTTCATATTTGTCACTTTTTTCTTGAAATTGAAACTCATTCACAATTTTGTTTATATATTTTATAAATTTCTTATATTTATTTTCTTCTTTTTTTCTAAGCTTTATTTGTCTTTTCTCCTAGTTATTTCTAAAATTTTACCCCTTTTTAAATTTAATTTAGTTATGCCTAGCCCCCCTACCCTACCCCCCGACCCCTTGGACTTCTAACCCTTCCAATGCCAGATTATTCTCCTTCTCCCCGACTATACACCCTATATAAATACCACCCATGCTTACCTAACCGCCTACTCACATGCCTCTACTATCTACTACTAATCCCACCACCCCCTACAATCACTATCTACCCCCCTACCACCCTTCACTGTACTACGACTTCCTACGCAGTCTCTACAATGGGATGCTACTATTGGCCCTTCACTTGCTTGCATCGTACTCTTCCCTGGCCTACCTCAACTATGTATACACCTCCCCCTGTAGTCGCATGTGCTTCTTCTAGGGTCCCAACTCTTCTCCCCTTGTAGCTGCTTGCACTTAAGAGTCAGCACTATGTGATGCTCCCTTTGTTGCTATGCTGTCACCTGCTCCCTACCATTCGTGCACATTAAATCTTCTCTCCTGCCCCTCACAACCTTGCCTAGGTCTTGCTGCTCTAAGGTACGTCACTGCCACACTCCAGATCGCATAATCCCTGCTGTAAAAATTCCACCGCACAATCTCGGTGACTGCGTCCTCACACTTGCCTCCGCACAGTCTGCATTTGATGCAGTAGCATGCCCGCGACCTGATAAATAGTGCCTCTACACTCATGGAAATGGACTTGCAGGTCCTTGTTGATGGCCCCCCCCCCCCTTTTTTATGTTCTCTCTCGACCTTTTCACCAAAACCGACTCTCAGGTCATTAATTCCCTTTAATTCTTTCCCCCTTCCCCCTCCCCCTTCTATTTACTTCCTTGCAGCTGCCTGCGCTCAAGAGTCAGCACTATGTGCTGCTCCCTTTATTGCTGTGCTGCCGCCTACTCCCTGCCATCCGTGTGCACTAAATCTTCTATCTTGCCCCTCACGGCCTTGCCTAGGTCTTGCTGCTCTGAGGTACCTTGTCACCATGCTCCAAATCACATACTCCCTATTGTAAAAATTCCACCGCATGGTCTCAGTGATTGCATCCTTGCACTTGCCTCTGCACAAAGTTTGCATTTGATGTAGTAGCGCACCCGCAGCCCAACAAACAGTGCCTCTACACTCATGGAAATGGACTTGCAGGTCCTTTTTGATGTCCCCCCCCCCCTTTTTGATGTTCCCTCTCAACCTTTTCACCAAACTGACTCTCAAGTCATTAATTCCCTTTAATTCTTCCCCCCCCCCCCCCCTTCTATTTACTTATTTTTACCCCCCTCCCCCTCACTTTTATATGTTTATTTCTTCCTCTCCCTTTCGATATATTCTCCCTTCTTTCCCCTCTCTCTCTCTATATATTCCCCCCTTTTTTCCTATTTATTTAGTCTTATTGTAATTAATCGCTCACATAGACTACTTTTTTCTCATTACTCTACATGTCGTAAAGATTTTTTTTTTGGTCATTATATTAGTCTCTCTTCTATTTTAATTGATAAGATTTTTCATTATTCTACATGTCGAAAGTATGGAAGAAGACTAGTAGCATGAAGCTTGAGCAAACACTCTGACACCCAAGACTTCTCAACACTTTCCCTAGACTACTCGAGGCATAGATTGCAAACTACGAGGCGAATTACAAAGCAAACTGCCTGAGAGGAGGCTTCTCAAAGGGTAGCACATGACTCAAGCCCCTGAAGTGCAACATATTCCAAGGCATAACATTCATTTTGTTGGTCACAGTGCCCTCACAGGTCTTTTTTCATGCACTCCTGGTATAGAACCTTGGCAAAGTCTAATGGATCTTGCAAGTCCTCAAAGCATTTCATTTTTATTATTTCTTACTAAACAATCTACAGTGTCTAAAGACTCGTAAAACCCACAAGTTGGAGCTAAGTGCTTTCGTGCATACATGCCTCATACATGCACCCTTGTCTGAGTAGGTTTCTCTTTAAGCCGGATCGCCAACGTCAAGTCGAGATCACATCGGTCCACTACCCATTGGCCCAGGGGAAGCGTAAGGTACCTCCACTCAGATAGAATGAAGTAGATTCGGCTGGATATGCCTCAGGTATTCAGTAACCGTGCCTGAATATCCATGGATTCTTATTATACGATAATCTTCGTTTGCTTTTTTACTGCTGACAACCGTGTGGAGGTAGGATTCGAACCCGTAGTTTTTGGGTCATGAGCCTTGCCAGGTTGGCCATTTATTCTATTCCACGATTAATCTCTCTTGGCTAATTTTCGAATCAAAATTGAAGAAAAAAAGAAGCGGGAGAAATACTTCCAGTCGGATGGATTGCCATATCCATGGGTTCAGACCTTTCCTTGAAGCGTTCCACGAAATCAACCATTGAGGCATCCTAGGGGTTGTTATTATATGATAATTCTTGCATCACTCATGCGGATCACAAAGCCACCTAAACTGGATTGTCCTCTTAGATTCATTGCTAGGCAGATAGGTTTGTTCCCTAGACATTCTCTACCTGTGTTGGTTTCAAGCACAGTTCGCCATGATGTTGAGAGTGCTCTCAACGGAAGCAAGAATGGAAGAAGGAGAGAGAGCGAGAGAGAGAGACAGAGAGCCACACAAGTTTTGGTGGGTGCAGAACCACCCTAATCTTCTTTTTCATTCATTTATATATGTGTTTGAGTATTGTACATAACTGGGGTTAAGGCACAGTGACCTTTAACCCCCACAACCTCCCACTTAAAGGACAATGTGCCTTTAAGGGAGAACAACCAGTGAGCATACTATCCAATGCCCATCAATACACGACAATACTCAAACCGCTGACTAG
This sequence comes from Dipteris shenzhenensis, assembly GCF_047967505.1. Taxonomy (NCBI): domain Eukaryota; kingdom Viridiplantae; phylum Streptophyta; class Polypodiopsida; order Gleicheniales; family Dipteridaceae; genus Dipteris; species Dipteris shenzhenensis. Next base: position 51,639,423 of record NC_141608.1, read on the forward strand.
GTAGACTCTTCGTCAGCATATCTGCAGGGTTATCATCTGTATGAACCTTGACAAGCTCTATGCGCTTGTCCTCAAGTACCTCCCTGATGAAATGATACCTGACCTCAATGTGTTTGGTCTTTGCATGAAAAACCGGATTCCGTGCTAGCTGAATAGCACTCATGGAATCACTATGCAATGTCGGTACACCTGTATGAATCCCCAAATCTCCCACTAGCTGATCAAGCCATATAGCCTCCTTGCAACCCTCTGTGGCTGCAACATACTCAGCCTCTGTGGTAGACAAAGCAATGCACTTCTGTGCACGAGACATCCACGACACTGCACCACCTACAAAGGTGAACACATAACCGGAAGTGGATCTCCTACTATCCACATGCCCTGCATAGTCTGAATCTGTGTACCCAAGTACACGCATGTCTCCTTTACCAAAGCAAATGCACATCTCCTTGGTACCCTTCATGTACCTCATGATGCACTTAACTGCCTCCCAATGCCTCTTTCCTGGATTAGCCATATACCGGCTAACAACTCCCACTGCAAATGCAATGTCTGGTCTAGTAGCTATCATAGCATACATAAGACTCCCAACTGCTGATGCATAAGGAACCTTGGCCATGATGGCCCTCTCCTCATCTGATTTGGGACTATCTGTATGACTCAGTTTCACATATGGAGGCAATGGAGTACTCACTGCCTTCCCCCCCTCCATATTGAAACGCTGCAATACTTTTGTAACATACTCTTTTTGTGAAAGCCAAAGGAGTTTCCTACTCCGATCACGCGTGATGCGCATACCAGGAATATGACCTGCAAGTCCCAAATCCTTCATATCAAAGGCCTCATGCAACTTGGCCTTTAATGCATCTAGCTCATAAGTGTTCTTGCTAGCCAATAGCATATCATCCACATATAGTGCCAGGATTATCAGGCTACTATCCTTAGCCCTTTTAGTGTAGAGGCAATGATCAATTTCACTCCTTCTAAAACCCTGGGACCGAATGAAAGCATCAAACTTCTGATACCATTCTCTAGGCGCTTGCTTAAGACCATAGAGACTCTTTTTCAGCTTGCAAACTAAATGCTCTTGGCCCTTTTGTTCAAAGCCTTCCGGCTGCACCATGTAGATGTCCTCATGCAAATCCCCATGCAAGAAAGCTGTCTTGACATCCATTTGCATAAGCTCCATATCCTCTACTACCACTAGTCCAAGCATGCATCTAAGTGTGGTCATCTTCACAACCGGAGAGAATATCTCATCAAATTCCACACCCTTCTCTTGCTTGAACCCTTTAGCAACCAAACGGGCCTTGTATCTAGGCACATCATCACCTGTGACCTTCATTTTGTAGACCCATTTACATGGCAATGCTTTCTTTCCATGTGGCAAAGAAACCAAGTCCCAAGTCTTATTCTTCATAAGTGAACTCATCTCTGATTGCATAGCATACTCCCACTTGCATTGATCCTCACGCATCATAGCCTCTTTGTAGCAAGAAGGCTCCCCGCAATCAGTAAGCATCACATAGTCTACCCCTGGAACAAACCTATCAGGTGGTCTAGACACTCTAGATGATCTTCTCAAGGGCATTTCAGCTTGCTGTCCCATTTGCATATCAGCCACATTTGGCTCATCATTTCCACCAATAGATGATCCATCATCTACCCTTGATTGTATACCTGTGGGAGTACTTGGTGGCACCATTTCTTGCACATTTGGTGCATGGACAGCTTGCTGTCTATCAACATATGCAGGTGGATTCACATCCTGGAAAGTGATTCTCCTCATTTCCACATCCCTCATGGGTGCCTTATGCATCTTCTTCTCATTGAAGACCACATCATGGCTGCGTATGATCTTCTTTGCTTCTGGATCCCAGAGACGATAGCCCATCTCTCCACTTTCACCATAACCTAGAAAGATGCATTTCCTAGACTTAGGATCTAGCTTCTTTCGAAGCTCTTTTGGCACATGTGCATATGCCTCACACCCAAATATACGCAAATGAGAGTAAGAGGGCTTCTTGCCACTCCATGCCTCTTCAGGAATACCACCATCCAAACTCTTACTAGGTGATCTATTGATCACATGCACTGCAGTCTTCATTGCCTCAGCCCAAAAACCACCAGAAAGACTTGCATTGGAAAGCATGCATTGCAACCTTTCTTGAATGGTATGGTTCATCTTTTCTGCAACTGGATTTTGCTCTGGAGTATGAGGGGATGTGAGCTCCCTCTTAATCCCACGTGTATCACAGAAATGCTGAAAGTCATGAGAGAGATACTCTCCACCATTGTCAGTCCGTAGGCATTTAAGCGTTCTAGCTGACTGATTCTCAACCAAGGCCAGCCATTTCTGAAATACCTGGAATACATCACTCTTCCGAGCTATAGCATAAGCCCACACTTTCCTAGTTGCATCATCAATGAATGTCACATAGTATTCGGCCCCGCCTAATGACCGTGTAGGCATGGGACCACATACGTCTGAATGCACCAAATCAAGCATTTCAAACTCTTTCTTTCCCCTTCTTTTATGGGCTGATTTAGTCTGCTTCCCATAGAGACAATGCTCACAAAATTCAAAATCAGAGAAACTCAAATGCGGTACATAACCCAAACGGCATAAGAGTTTCATTCCATTCTGGCTCATGTGCCCCAACCTGCAATGCCACAAAGAAGTGCTTGGCTGCTCGGTTATTGCAACAACATGATCAAATACCCCTGATACATGTAAGGGATACAAAGTCCCACACTTGGCACCCCTAGCCAAAAGCATAGAGCCCTTTTGAATTTTCCAACTTTGAAAGCCAAAAGTGGTGTGAAAACCAGCATCATCTAGCTGACCCACTGAAATAAGACTCTTGGTCAGCTTAGGCACATGTCTCACATGTTTCAAAACAAATGCAGACCCATTTGCAAAAGAAAACTTTATGTCACCTGCTCCCACTATGTCACATGCATAGTCATTTCCAAGATGCACACAACCTGTCTTTCCACTATCATAAGTGGAGAACCATTCCCTATGGGGAGTAACATGGAATGAAGCACCAGAATCCAAAATCCAATCCTGGGAATATGCATCATCTGAAGTGGTAAGCAACTCTGCAGATAAACTAGACATGAAGAGAACATCATTGTCACTATCACGTGTGACTGCATTGATCTCCTCGATCTTCACTTTTCCTTTGTCCTCCCTTGGACTCTCTTCCTTTTGATTTGCACCCCAATTTGCATTCTTTTTCTTATCCTTTTGTTCTCTTTTCAGCTTGTAGCAATCCTTTTTCATATGGCCCTTCTTGCCACAATGGTAACACTCAATGTTCCGTGCCTTGGATTTGCTACGAGACTTCCCTCTTTCTTGGGACTTCCCCCTGAACTGTGATCTGCCCCTTTGCACATTTAAGGCTGCATCCTGCTTGTTGCCATCCATAGACTTCCGTCTAATCTCCTCGGCCAACAAGCTACCCACAACATCATCAAATTTCAGTACTCCACCAGGTGCAGAGTTACTGACAGCTGTACGGAAGGTATCCCATGAGGATGGCAATGAACATAAGAGAAATATTGCCTTAGTCTCCGCATCAAAATTCATTTTCTGAGCCTGAAGCTGGCTGAAAATAATATTGAATTCATTCAAATGAGAAGCAATGGAGACCCCTTCCTTCATCTGCAGCTCAAACAACCTCTTCATGAGGTAAACTTTATTAGAGGCAGTTTCCTTCTCATAGGTGGCACACAGTTTCTTCCACAAATCTTCCGTAGTCTGCTCATTTACTACTGTGAAATAAACTGACTCTGCGAGATGAAGTCTAATAGTAGACTTTGCTAATGCATCCAACTCATTCCAATCATCCTCAGACATATTTGCAGGCTTAGCTTCAATCCCTGCCAAGGGTTTAATCTGCTTCTTTTGAATAAGCACATCCCTTATTTGTTCTTTCCACAAAGAAAAGTTTGTCCCATCAAACTTTTTAATGCTGAAAAACTCCTTTTCAGACGTGGAAGAGGATGCCATGATGCAAATGAAACAAAATCCCAAATGCTAGTGCCTGCAAGAGAGAATCACACCAAATACCGGGTGCACCCAAATGTGTATGCCACAATAGAGTGAAATATCACCAACATTTAAAGCTCAAAGCATCAAAAGATGCATTTGACTCATGTGCATATACTATGCATCCATATGAGCAAATCTGGCCCAAAAGAAAATGCCAATAAGTGCCAAATGACTCAAGCATAAACACCGTCCACTGGCATATGCATCAATAATGTCTTATCCAAGAGAGCATAGCACTATCAGTGCATCACCTGCAATGTTTCAAAGCTGTCCCTCAGCTTAAAATAGCATCCATGTGCAAAGCGTCCATAAAAAATAGCATCCCACAAGGCAATTTGGGCCTATTAGCGCATCCAACAAGGACCGCAATGCATCCAAATGGCCTATAAATCATCCACTGCAACCCAATGCATACCACAAATGAGCGCACACTGCTCAAACTGCAACCAGAGTGATCTGCATAAGGTATGCTCAAGAAATCATAGTCCCACGGTAATGAGCGCTACTGAAAATAGAACCTGAGATGCCTCAAAACATGGGCGCCATTGCATAATCGGACTCAGCAAGAAAATCTGCAAATATCTCTCTTTTGCCAGAACTCCAAAATCTCAACCGATGAGTGAGAAACGAGAGTCAATACTTATCCACTGCCATGTGGCATAAATCTAAGGTTTCAAAACCTTAGTATGAAAAATGCATAACAGAGAGACGAAATCGAATACACAGAGATTTATAACTCTGAAAATCCTCCACCGAATCGCGCAAGGACTGACAGGTAGGGGTTTTTGGGCGTCCGGAACGCAATGGGACAGACGGTTTTGGAAACCGTGGTCTCAATCACTGGGTCCAACACACGGACTGAAAAACGTTTTTGGAAACAGAGCTATCTGTAAACTCCACCGGAGTGTGAATGATGAGCAACATAGAAGTTTTAGGACCTCTTGAGTCCACCGGAACTGACAGATCTGCAAATGGTTGCTCCAAACTTGAGTTCCAACACCCGGGCAAAAAACGCAGGAACTGACACAGTGAGTCAGAAATCCACTGAAATGATCCCAGATTCAAGAATGAAGGTGTTTCCAAGCTCCTGAAGTAATGTGGATACCAAAAGCAAGCAATAGTTGCCTCTACAAGTCAATACGGAGTCTCTGTCATCGAACGGAACAGGGAAAAGCTCAAAAAACGACTTTTTCTTTGAAAGCTCTTAACAGGCTCTCAAAACCACTTCGCAAAGCCAAAGTGACTTTTCCAAAGGTTCCTCCAAGGTCTCTGCACACTCGGATGCAAGTAAAGTCACCCACAAAGCTTCCCACAGAGCTTCTCCTTCCTCCCACAGAGCTGCTGAGCTTCAAGCATTCACGCACGCTCAGCTAGATCACCCGGGCTCTGATACCAGTTGAGAGTGCTCTCAACGGAAGCAAGAATGGAAGAAGGAGAGAGAGCGAGAGAGAGAGACAGAGAGCCACACAAGTTTTGGTGGGTGCAGAACCACCCTAATCTTCTTTTTCATTCATTTATATATGTGTTTGAGTATTGTACATAACTGGGGTTAAGGCACAGTGACCTTTAACCCCCACAGATGTTTGCACCTCTTACAAAAGTATGGTTTCAGTGGTGAATATTGCTTATTTCGGTGGTGCATTATTGGTCTACGCAACAACCAAAATTGGAGCACTAGCCTTTTCTGCTTCGTTCCTATTGGCAGGTCGGTTACATCTACAATTGCATTTAAAGAGGCTGAATCACACCTTTTAATTTAAAAGGTAATGCTTTCGAAAGCAGATTTTCCTGGTAACCCATTGATTTTGCTTTTTACGGGACAAAAAAGGAGTGGATCCTTAACAAGTTGTATTGACATAGATAATTGATCTATGGCAATAACCGGGAAAGGATGGAATGGCAAGGAATTGAATCGTCAATGGGTAGAGATATTCCAATTCCATTCAGAACTTCTCATTTTTGGCATATGAATGATATTCAGATCACTTTGGAATCAAAGATGGCTGCAAATATGCTCTCAGTAGCTTATTTACAAGGCTTATTCCTTTTTTAGGGGGAGGCTTTTAGTTTTTGATATATAATAAGGCCCTCCCTGTCCAGCCTAGTTTCCTTAGGAGCCTTGTAGCTCACCCCATACCTGAGGTATCTGCCGAAATTTCAGGGAACCCCTCCAAGTAGGGTTTTTTTGAAATTTGGTTTCTAAAGAGTTTTCTTTAGATGATATAATCTCCTTTATGAAGGAATCGTCTAAGAAGACTACTCTTCCTATCACTGACCTCGTCCCTCCTGTCGGGAGACTAGGATTCCATCAGACTGCTATTTGAACCCGAGCCTTCCAACAGGTTTTTAAGTCGTAGCCTCTGGATTTTGAGCTGTCCTCTTTTCTTGCAGAACTAAGATCGCCAACCAAGGAGGCATACCCTCTAACTCAACTTCTTGTTCCTTAGCAGCAGCAGTAAGCTAGGGAGCTTGATATTGAGCTATTTGTCGAGCCCATACCTCAAAGCCTAGCTGTGCATCAAAAGGAGATGTCCAGGTTAGACCTGGATAAGCCCTTGATCTCACCACGAGGGAAGCCCAACTTAAGAAGGGTTTCATGGAGATTTTATCCTCCAGATATTGCAGCCAAGAAGGGAGGCTATTCACCCCCAGCTTGACTTGAAAGGAGGAGCTCTTCCATATTAAGAAATAGATTATATTCTTCATTTAGAAACCATATCGATTCAATAACCAATAGGCCACCTTTCTTCCCACCCGAAGTCTATCTGTACAAACTCAAAAAACAGGTACCCATCTCTATCTCTATCTCTATCGATTTGTTAGAGAGAATGCTTAAGGATTGGGTTGGACCAATTTTTGTGATTATTTATTTGTTTTTAAAAAAATCCCAAACTCCATTTTTGGGTGAGGGAACTCCCGCTTTAGCACTCTTGTCTCTATCTTTGTCTCTATGCTTTCCTCTTCATTTACGACCTCGTCCTTCCATCGCTTTAACGATTCGCACGAGGTCTTCCGAGTACTCGCCTCACCTTCCTTTCAATTGGTAGTTACTTGCTACCTTGAAACGTCACCTCACATGACTGCTTTGGGGATTTGGGTCATCTCGCCCACCACCTAATCAACTTTGTTACAATCGATTTTACATTCGGCTCTCCCTTTGAAATTTTGGGTGAGAGTGTGTTGTGGTCCAAATGAGAAGCATTTGGCACGAGAGAATAGAGCTTGGGTGTAGACCATGCCGATCGGCGGCCGTTTCTTTTTGTAGAAAAAGATGTGAGATGGATGCAGCTTATCATTCGGCTGAGCTGCCTGGTTGAACAAGCTCTGCACAACACATAGAGTCAAGGTATCAAATTCCGTGCTCTCAGGCATATACCTCATCCTTTATAGGTGGACGCAACCTTTGTGAGTGGAAGGACAAGGTCCGTCGACCTTAAGTTCTGTTGATTTTTAACATATAATGTCCACTTTGCCCCGATGAAACATGAAATATCGTAGTTAGGCCGCTAATTTGTGGAGTGAATGACATAACCTCTAGTAAAGACGATGCAAACATGGTTTAAAATAGGTAGACCCATAATCCCCACCATTCGAGCTGATTAATTCTCGTTATCTATGTAGCAAAATGAACGAATTGTAATCCACTATTGGAGTTAGTTTGCTTGCAATGGGTGTGAATTCTTGCCTACAACAATAGCAATTGGTTGCACAAGGTTCCTCGATTGTCCAACAGCAGAGACAACAAGTTCCGCAATGCTTTGAGGGAGGGTTCTCTTCAAATTTTTGCAAAGGATCTTAGTTCTACTGCAGGCAAATATCCAGCCCACCTACTAAGAAGTCGTTGTCCAACTTTGCCCGACAGAATTTGAAGGCAATGTATAAGTGTACAGCGCCTCTATTGAACGAGTATAAATGTCTAGTGCCTGTCGGAAGTGCCCAACAGCAAGCCCTCTAGCAACAGGCACTGCATCAAGCAGCACTCCATCAATAGGCTCTTAAACATCATAGTATCTAGTCAGTAGCTTACCATTCAACATTCAACCAACCCCAGCAGCATCAACAGTTGGCTTCTCATAAAACAGGTCATGTCAAGAATCCACAACGTGATGGCTCTCCACAACTAAGCCTAACGCAACAGGTTTCTACAACGAGCTGCCAAGCAACAAAATTGAAACCTATGGATGTTGCAGGATGTCTGCTTTAGATAGGGCATCTTACTCTAGACATCGTGAGCCAGTGGATGCTAGTCTTAGGAAGGGCATTGAAGTAGAAAGCAAAGCGTCTGTGTCTTTAGGTTCAGTTGGGGAGCCAAAGCAGTCTGATTTTGTTGGTAGGATACAAGATGCAGGTGGTGATAGCCACAATTTGCACCTTCATTCTAGATCCCTCATGACACGAGATGGGGCCTTTGCTGATTTGAATGCTGAGCCTCTTGTGAGTGAGGGTGAAGATGCCATTCCAAGTGACAGTTTTCCTCAAACCATGTAGCCTGAGTGCAACATGTCTCTCTCTCTCTCTCTGTTTCGCTTGCTCTCCTGCTCTCTCTATGTGGCATCTATCATGAGGCTACTATGCCCCCTCCCTCGGGGGGAAGAGGCATGGCTTAGTGGTTTGAATCCTCTGTTTTTGCTATGTTGTGCTGGCCTTTTTGAAATCTAACGTGTAGTCTACAAAATGGTCATGTCCCTTATGAGTATGTTTATTCAACAATATGTTGTAATATTTTATTATGCCTTCGTTATCAGAACAACATTTGATGAGAAGAGGCAATGAAAGAAGCAGACAAAAGACCCTAGGATTTTCAATGATGCAGAGGACGACTGTAAAAAGACAATCAAGCCTAGAAAATCGAGGTTAAAAGTAAAGGGAGAGATGATATCCGAGTCAAGGGTGGATGGCAAGATGGACTCGCATCTGGCTGGAGTTCTTGCAAGTAGAGAAGAGAATATAAAGAGTTGAAAAGCTCTAAGATCTCATTCACAAATTTTTTTTTGATTTTCAAGTTCAATCACTCTTGAGGGGTTATAAGCACTCAACTTGACTTTGCTTTATGTTTTTGGCCTGCCCAAGGGGGGAAGGGTATAGTGACCGGTGTGTGTTCACTGAAAGCCAAAATTCAGAATTTTCTTTTTGTGAAAGTCCTAAATTTTATGATTGATCCAACTCCCCACTTTCCCTTGAAATCGTCCACCTCTCTCTCTCTCTCTCTCTCTCTCTCTCTCTCTCTCTGTCTCTCTCTCCCCTTCTTTGTCTCCTACAGTCTTCCTGCACTATCTCCAGTTAATTCTTTTTTGCTTTTTTGGGCAGGCCTTATGAATGATTAAATATCATTCACCTTGTTGTTTTTTGCTTGTTTTTTTTTTAATTTAAAGGAGGGGAATACAATGATGTAAAAGCTAGCTTGCAACAGCTACTTTTAAACTTGGGGTGTAGCTATTAGGAGGAATTAAACACCAGAAGTATCTGATAGGGAAAGACTACTAATTGCCACTCACAAGTATTTGGTAGGGGCAAGATCATTAACTGCTATTGACAAGTATTTGTATCTTCATACCTTTTTAAGGATCACTTGTTGCCAGGTCGTATTTCAGGAGATGTTGAACTTATCTCAGTTACAAGGTGCACTTATTTGCAAGTTGTGTGTGTGTGTGTCTTGCAAAAGAGATCCACTAGGATCAATTCAGAAGTATAATGACCTATAGTAACTCTTTCCCGCTTTTTATAAATTTTTCTTGCCGCCGTAAGGAATTTAGAGGTGTTACTTCCAAGATGTTTGGGAAGAGGTCGTGAAGATGGTACATCAAACGATCAACCACACTATGCATTCTTGTGGAATGTCAGGTGATCATGATTGTGAAGATTTTATTTTCTCCATTCTTTTGCATTAGTTGATTTTTCCCCAAGGTCACATTTGGAGTTAGATGGCTCTGGTTTGGTGTACACTAGCGTGGTTAAACCTCTTTGCTAATTGTCTCTCCCTGTCTTCCACTAGCCCCCTTTTTATTTTATCATCAAATCAAGCCCCTTTGTATGAGCCTTTTTTCTCTAAGCTATGTTGGCTACTTTAAATGATGCAGACCAAGAATGCACTTGAGGCCCTACTCTCGTTCATAAAGAGATCACATGCAAAATAGGTATGTTGAGAAACATATGGATGGATTCAAACTATTTTTCATTCTCAGTTTAATAATTAACATGTCTTTCAAATACACACAAGAACCCTTTGGGATCCAGTGCCCCAGTGTGGTCAATTGACTGAGCTTGTATCATCCAATGCCTAATAGCTAGATCTCTTACACCACTTGTCATATGAGCCGTTGGTAGAACCAACCCATTGGCACTACAATGTGAATTGTGCCCTGACCCAGGGAGGGATAGAAAGACTTGTGTAGAGACTTCCTTTGGGGTAAGAGGCATCTGAATTGAGGGAGTCAAATGAATGGATATTGGGTCAGGTTAGAGACCAAATGTGAGAGATAGGGCTTGTCAAATTTGTGGTCCCAGTAAATCCAATGATAGGCAAATGAAGGCTGGGGGACAAGATCTTACGCTCTGCAAGTAGAAACCCGGTTAGTAAGAGTTTTTGGATGGGGATCAGCCTATGATGCTGCTACCTTCACCCACTGATGAAACATGTGTATGCACACAAGTCAAGACTAGAGTGCACACCACTATATATGAGTTGAATCGCTACTGAATTCTAATCTAGAGAGTACCAAGTGATCCACATCTGGTGTGATACTTGTTTCTTGCAGAGCACAACTATATTGGCCTTTTGTACTGAGCTGGGTAATAAGAGGAAAAGAGATTTGAACAAACAACTTTTGCTTTTAGAGATCATTATTGCACCATTGGAACCACTCACCCAAATCAAGCAGTTTTTCCTTTTTCGAGGGGTCTGGATCAAAATAATGTCTAGGGAGTCTCATGCATGTCTTTGGGTCCTTAGTGATGTCTTGGTTTTAAATATCAATGTGTCACTCAATAGAGAGGTCTAAGGTGATGCCATGGCATACTCTGATTCGATCAGAGGAAAGAGCATACCATTATGTATAGTTCCCATGATATGAGAAGGCATCTTTATCCAGCCTTATCCTCATGTAATTGGCATCTTTGCAACTGAGGGCGCCCATAATATTCCTTTAAAAGGCATGCTATTGGATTAGTTGCATCAAATGGTACCAAAAAAAGGCGGTGTAAGGAAGCAAATGTGTATAGATGTTGATATGAATCAGTACCAAAACTACAACAATTTGTTGAACCACTACCAAACGCTTATGCAAGGCTGTAGTCCTATGAACTCTGCAATTGGCATTTTACAATGGATGCCACTTCCTTGTAGTTGCCCTTGACAAGAAGTGAAGGTCAATAGGAGCAAACGTATAGATCCACGCAAGACGACTGTAGGCAGTGTCGAGGGATTTCGGATGGCTCATCATCTGCTAAGAACAGAAAGGAGGCGACATGCAACAGCATAAGGCATCCTTCAACTACACTCACGGCTACGCACGGCAGGACGACGCCCATGCATGCAAGGTGTTGAGGCAAGAGACAACCCAGGAGTAGCGCGGCTAGTCCCAGTGTAGACAAGGCGGCCAAGAAGATCATAGATCTAGAGCGTAGGTTTGTCACATACCAAACGGCGATAGAGATCGACAGGTACAAGTTCATAGTAGAGCGCTGGGAGTAAGCAGGCAGAGTTGCAGCAGCATAAATTGTGAGCACCGAGCACTCCAAGCCATGCAGATTTACTAAAAGGTAAGTAGGAAGTCGTATGAATGAAAGGAATAAGCGGGAGAGGCCACATCACGAATATGAATGTACCTGAGGTGAAGCCATGGGTAGTGGAGGAAGCTTCGGAAGTGGAGTAGTAGCTGTGTGTGTCGAGTAGATTAGTACGGAAACTAGTGCGACAATATGAAGGGAGAGAGAGAGATCTATAGTAGTAGGTAGCACCACTCTACCATTAATGATCTCCATATGCACCGTATGTTAGGCTAAGGATGACAACCCTTCCTAACTTTTGATCTAACCAAAAGAATCTTACGTAATGTTCAAATCTAAGAGTTCTTTCAAACCGTCAAGACCAAAGGTATCTTTCATAAGTCCATAGGGTGGGTGGCATATACTGTTGTAGACCAGTAAACAAGGGGGGGGAAATGAGTGGGGATAGGGGAAGAAAGGAAATTACATGCATTTTAACTCCCAAGCGATGTTAGACGAAGTTTTTTCCCATTAAACTCACATGAGGAAAGGATTAGGGCTTGTCAGGGTTGTTGGACTGGCCGGTGTGTGTAACGCATGTGTATGTATGTGCAGGGATGAAGTGTGTGTGTGTGTGTGTGTTTTGTAGGGCTAGGGGAGGATTTTTCATGAGTTTTGGATTTAACCACCAATTACAACAAAGATACTTAGAAGCACTATTTATTTTCGTGAGGAATAGATTGTCAAAAAGACATCATGACAAGTTTTGGACTAGCATATGTATTTAATTTTCAAAAATAATTATTAAAAATGTACTATCAAAGCATCAATATGCTTTGGTAGTACATTTCAAGATGTCCCAGTTCTCTCCAGTGACGACTTCCAACATTTTAGAAAAAAAACCTTATTGTGTGTGCATGTGTGTGTGTGTGTGTGTGTGTGTGTGTGTGTGTGTGTGTGTGTGTGTGTGTGTGTGTGTGTGTGTGTGTGTAAGTGAGGTAGTACAAATTGGGTAAAAGTGTGTGTGTGTGTGTGCTCTGTGTGTGTGTGTACAATAGGGCTAGGGGAAGATTTTCATGAGTTTTAGAATTTAACCATTACTTATGATAAGAAATTTGGCAGCATTATTTTTAAATATTCATGAGGAAAAGGTTATCAAAAAAGACATCATAACAGGTATAGACTAGCTCATGTATGTAATTCCAAAAAAATAATTATTAGAAATGGACTATCACAATGAGTTTGCACAGATTTCCCAAGTCTAACCAATAAAAAAATGTGTGTGTGCATATGCATGTGTGTGTGTGTGTGTGTGTGTGTGTGTGTGTGTGTGTGTATGTGAGGGGGTGCAAAAAAAGACATCATAACAGGTATGGACTAGCTCATGTATGTAATTCCAAAAAAATAATTATTAGAAATGGACTATCACAATGAGTTTGCACAGATTTCCCAAGTCTAACCAATAAAAATGTGTGTGTGCATATGCATGTGTGTGTGTGTGTGTGTGTGTGGACTTGACAAAACCCCATTTCATAGTGAAATGAAAACAATTTTGGTAGTGGATACAAAAGAGAAAACTACTATGAAGCATTACATAAAAAACCCGAGAGGTGTGCAATTTGCAACAGGTTTGTAGAATGCATGACTATACAAACAAGTTTTGCTTTGATAAGTTTTTCTTTTGAAGATTGGAGTCTGCATACCTGCCACCATCCAACAAGAAAAACGTGGTGAGGACCTGCTTAAACCTTAGTTGGGAAGACAGGTGTCATAAACACTACTCCCTTGTTATCGAGGTCGTTATAAAAGTAAATTTTAACTACAATTTATAAAGCTAGATGCACATAAATTAGACATAAGTAAACAAGTGATTGAGGTATGTAGGATTAAAGGAATAAATCAGGATCATTTTATAGACGGAAAAATATAAGAAAAGGTATGAAAAAAAAGGGGGGGGGTAGATATGGGGACATATGGAGGATAGTGGACATAGTAATTTCTATAGAGTAAATAATATATTTTAAGCTACTAGAAAATTGTTGTTAATAAAGAAGGAAATGGGGGTATTACTAAATAGGCAAGATGAGGGGTTAAAAAAGGTGAGTGTTTTATGGAGTACTTAGGACCAAATAAATATTTCAGTGTTAATAAGGACAAATAAATAAATAAATAATGAGGTTTTTTAACAAGAAGAAATGGGGGTTTAATAAACATAAGGAGGACAAGGGTATAGTTGTTCGTTGGTTAAAAAGATGAGGGGAGAAATAGTAGATAAGGGGTAGAGGCATAAGGAGTAAGAGAAGGGTTATGAAGATTTTGAATTTAAGAAGGAATTAGATAAGAGGGTTGAAATTAGAGAGCGTGGGGGAAGAAGAAACATCAGTAAATTAATAAATGAAGAGGAAAATAAAAGGAACTGTGAGTCCAAGGTACGTGGGTTGGCACAAAGGGGGAGTAGTTAGGGTAAAAGGGGTTGGGGAGTGTAATTAGAGGGGGAGTGGATATAGAATTTATCTAAAAGGGATAGAGAGGGGTTGGGGGTTAGTTAGAGAAAAAGGGTTGGGGAGTATAGCCAGAGCGGTTGAGAGAGAGGGTAGCAGAAATAGAGAAAATAGGGACAGTAGGAAAAATAGGACAATTTTAGAAAAAATAGAGAAATTAGGGAATATTAGATTAAAAAAGATAAATTAGGTAGAAAATTAGAGAAAAGTTAGGAAAATTTTAGGAAGAAATGAGAAAAAACTAGGAAAATTTAGGAGGAAATAGGGAATTTAGAGAGTGGGAGGAAATTTAGAGAAAAATAGAGGGCAAGTTTCAAAAAGAGAGAAAAAGAGAAAGAGAGGGAAATTTAGAGAGAGGGGAGTGAGTGAGTGAGTGAGAGAGAGAGAGAGAGAGAGAGAGAGAGAGAGAGAGAGAGAAAGAGAGAGAGGTGGAGGGGAAGTAAAAAAGGGTTTTTCAAAGGAGGAAAAAGGGGGGGAAATGTAAAATACATGGGAAGAAGAGAAAAAAGAATTTTGTGTGTGTGTGTGTGTGTGTGTGTACCCACCTTTTCCCCAATAGAATACAACACACTAGGTGATGACGTACTGTCTTACCTAGTGTGTTGTATTCTATTGGGGAAAAGGTGGGTACACACACACACACACACACACACACACACAAAATTCTTTTTTCTCTTCTTCCCATGTATTTTACATTTCCCCGTGTGATGACCTTCTATCTACCTAAAGAGGATTAGAAGTATTAACAAGTGCTACTTTAAGGAATGGAAAAGGAATAGAAGAGATGTACCTAAATATGATACATTAAAATTTTGCAGTGCAAAGCATAATGATTTTATAAATGTCTATGGGTAATAACAGATCCTGACGACAAATGTGTCTTGCAGAATTCAAAAGCTAAGGACGAGTATGCTACTCAAGCCGTTGCCTGAAAAAAGAAAAAAAATTACAATCCAAAAGCCGTTTTGCCTGAAAAAAAAGCCGTTTCACAAAAAAGCCGGTTTGGCAATGCTTGAAAACTGACGTTGGCTTCTTGAAAGGGCTTTATGCCAACAAAACAGGCTTTATGCTTGCCAAACGGGCTTTATGTCTGCCTAACGGGCTTTATGCCTGTCAAACGGCTTTATGCATGCCTAGCAAGCTTTATGCCTGTCGGTGAAAAGATTGTTGTTTACTGAGACTATAAAAGAAAGAAAAAGTCAAAAAAGAAAATTTGCCATCAACACTTTGCATATAACTACTGATCCAAGAGATATCATTTATAAAACCTTCATTGTTTTAGTTATTTTCTATTCTCTTTACTAAGCTATGCATGGCTTTTGGAAGGACATCAAAGTGATTCATTTAAAACTGTAAAGGTAGCCATGTTGACAGATTTTTTCTCTTTTAAGAAAAAAAAGGCAAGCCCGGTGTTCAAAATAACAACAATGGATAATATCTTGCACTCGCACCTAGTGTTGAAAACTAGCACTCAATTGACATTTTCCTATGTTATTAACACAGTCCTAATGATTGTTTATTCGATACAATAAAGTACTTGGTTGATACTATTGACTCTAATATTATTGATGTTTCTTTAGCCTAAATTCTTACAACATTTCTCTCTTTTGATGCATGTTCTCCATGCAAATAAGTTTCAAAATCAACAGTAGAGATGCCACAATGGATGCAAGATCGAAGGATAATATTTCATATGGTTGTAGTCCATGACATAATATTATTTAGGTTGCAACCAAGGATGAGTTATGAGCTCTTGTGCATAGTCTTATTCATGTTTTTGTTGGGCAAATATTTGCACATTACCAAGGCAAAAATAAAACACTACCCCTGATATTTGCACGAAGGATCGGGTCTTGATGGACCCTGTGTCATTGTCTCATGTTTACATTTTTATTCGTTCTTTTGTTTTCTCTTTATGATATTTTCATTAAACGATAGGATCCAAGTTTTAGTTTAAGATTGTGGTTATGTGCTCCATGACCAAAAAAAAAAGGAACTTTGTAATATAGAGAGCTATCAATGACAATAAGTGGGTCTCTCAAGGTTAAGTAGAGGCTATCCGCTTTGAAGTAAATAATACATAAATAGATATGATATATAAGAAGGTCGAAGTGGGGAATCGACTGGCAAATGGAGCTATCACGTGGCTTCGGTCTTTACTATGCTATTACAAACATCAATCAAAGCAAGGTGATTCCGACTGACCGAAGCAGCTCATCTCCTCGCGTGACTGATACACAAACATGCATCTCTCTCTCCCTCTCTCTCTCTCTCTCTCTCTCTCTCTCTCTCTCTCTCTTTTCATCTCTCTCTCTCTTTCCCTCTCTCTCTTTTCATCTCTCTCTCTCTTTCCCTCTCTCTCTTTTCATCTCTCTCTCTCTCTAAGATCCTATAGTCAAACAGCGCAAGGTGATTCTGATTGGCTGACGCGGCTCGCCTGACTAACTAATACCAAAGGAAAAGAACTCACCACAATGGATAGAAGCGACAGCTACATAGGCGGTTTGTTTGGAAAGAATGTGGGTGCAGTGCGGGCAGGGGTGAGGGCAAGAGCGAGGGTGGGACCCTTTTATAACCTATCATAATGACACTGACGGTACCTCATCTAACCATGCAACATCTCAATGGCCATGATTGGAAACGCTAGCATATCAGATGGTCCTTGATGCCATGCGTGGCACCCTAAAAAGCACCGTGTACTATAGGTACAACATCGTGTGGTGTCTCATGGCATCCTTAAAAGCACCGCACGGTATGGGTGAGGCACCGTGCGGGGTGCTTCATACCGCAATGTGTGATTTTACACTGTGCGGTATGAAAAGGGATATACCACAGAGTAACTGGTCAAACCGCGCAGTATGTTCTCAATTGACACGTCACCCTTCATCAATGGAAAAAAATGTGTTTTTTTGCGTTTAGGACATCAAGATGTGTTTTTAAATCCAAAAGTACGTATTTTATTTTAATAAAACGTCCTTTTTAAATCCATGTATGCGTCCAATTGTGTTGTTACACATGTTAGAGTCATGTGGCCAATGGTTGCTCTACGCATGGCAATAATTATGTTGGTGGGTGTGCAAGTTAACTGTAGTTTAGGTTGTGGAATAAGCAGAGTCTGTTGCATAATATTGTGAGATTGGACAAGAGAAGTTTACATGTTTTAAAGGGCTCATAAGAGACATATATTATGTGGCTTGCCATGCGTCTCAATGGTAGTTTAAACAAGAGTGCATGTATACACAAAAGCACTGACTTCAGCTTATGAGGCTCTATCAATTAAGGCTCTATTGAAAATAAAGTTAAGGATTTTTTTATTTTTTATTCCAAGAAAGAGACTTCTATTAAGTAAGAGGAAAAACCCGCGAGAGCAAGCTCAAAGCGGAATGCATCATGAAATCATGAGGATAAATAAAACCCCTCAGAATGAGGTGGAAAACAACCAAGGCTGAGACTGAAAGTGCCACATCAACCCTGTAGGAGTCTCAGAGCAGAAAGGAGAATCCTTCCATTCCTTGAAGAAAGAAGCCCTCCTAGCTGAGGGTGCACGGGAGTCTCCCTGCATACTCGTGCATACAGCCATCAAGGTATGTATGGTGTCTGTCCAGATTCTAGCCAATGTGTGCAAGGGATGAACCTGAGTTCCCTCCTATGCCTCTGTGCATCTGGCTCTCCAGATATGCCAAGCTGCTATGCTCGCTAGAATCTCCCAAGAGGTATCCACAGAGGCATGTATAGCTACAAAAGGAAGGTGTGGTATCATGTCCAAAGAATAGGACTCAACCCTATGACGTCGAATCGAAATGGCCCGAGAGGATTCAAGTCTCTCATAGAATACCTGAGGCCCTATAAGAGAAAGCCAAGCCACTGAGCCCCATGTCATAAAGAATGGGGAGTGGGCAAAGTGACTGAAAATCCTGGCTACCCCCATCCAAATCATCCTCACCTATTTGCGATCCCATAAGCAATGCTGAATAGTCTCCAAAGCATAGAGGCAACGAGGGCAAGTAGGGTAGGCTCCGAACCTGGATCTCCAAAGATTCACTGCAATCCCACCATGGATAGAAATCCAAAAGAAAAGAGTGATCTTTCTATTCCTGTGGGATTTCCTTCCAAAAGCACCTCTACAAATCCACAGTGATATCAAATGTCTCCCAATGAGGAACTCTGGAAGGTCTCCAACCTCTACTACTGAGTTGGAATCTCTGGCATTACTGACCGTGTAATGAAAGAAGGGGATGCTCTTCTCTCGATGCCCTGTGTCAATCCACTCCCACTCTCCAGGGTCCCGGAACTCCCCCGTAGAGCCAAAGCCTCCAAGATTCGGTGGAGAGAAGCCGGGGGTGTGGGTCAAGGAACCACTCTGAATCTGATCCCTGCACCAAAAGACCTACAACCCTGATATGCTGAAAAGCAGACTCAAGCAAGATGTCCTCTGTGGACCTGAGCAATCTACCACCATCATGCACACTAAAAACCAAAGCATCCTCATGTGCATCTCGAAAGGCCAAAACTTGAAGAGGAACACCGCCTCTCGTAAAAGTACCTACCCAAGTGGAGCAAGTGAGTGGCATATCATTTGTGTCTACCCAATCCGCTAGAAGGGCTTCCTCAATCTGCAAGATGTAGTTGAAAAATGCAACGTTATATACATAGGTGTTAGTAGAGCCAAGATTTATTTGGATGATGGCCCGCTTTTGCCTGTTGGTTCATCCTGATAACAACCCTTCACAACCGTATGTGTGATTGGAAAAGCTAATCTAGACCATCTTGGTTATGTGATGTTGTTACATCTTTCCTGTTCTAGCCTCCACTAGCTGATAGGTTGACACTCAATACTGACTTTACAAAATTCCTCATACGTTTAAACAAATACTTTGCATTATAATAGTGGGATTATGTAGTAAGCTGCAAATTACTTGACATAATATTCCATTGTTTTAGAATACAAAACGTATTTAGTAGTCGTTTGGGTGAATTGTCATATATTTTTTCTCTTTACACCCTTTTTCTCTATACACTTTCCTTAAAATAAGAAACAATACGGTATGAAGCAATTGTTTACGTCTCAATAGAACAAAAAAGGATCCATTTCAATGCTATTTTCTATCGTATCATATTTTTAAAAACATTAATAATGGGATATTTCATTAGCATAACGATCGATATTGGTGTCAAAAATCTAACATTGATATTAGTATCGATATAAGAATAGGCATTAGCGTAAAAAAAGCACGAAAATAGACATTGGTAAAGTTCAAAATTTGAACCCACACTTAGACCAATGCTATATATCCCAAGATTCTCTCAATCTACCAATTTTTATTAATGTTGATATCCTTACCTTGTTTGTAAAATACAAAAATTTTTATCACCTCCCCAATTTCCCAAAATCCATATAGGGTTTTGTAACATGGTTTTTTGATATGGAATAACCAGAGTCGTTGACTCTACAACGTGTTGATGTATTTTAATGGGTTAGATATATCATGCTATTGATGAAATCCCTCAAAGGAGATCATGTCCCTTAAGAATAATTTCTTTACTTGTAATGGATTTACTCAAAAGGAAATCCGGAGCTTTTTTTTTTCAATCTCTAAATTCAAATGCTGCCATTTTCATTGAGTAAAGTATGAGAGAAAGGGGATGAGCATTTGAAGGATGGACGGCAAGAGGTTGAAGAGGGAGGTGGGACCCATTGTGGCATGGATGATGAGGAGGAAGAGGGGAGAAAGAGATGATCAAGAACCTAATTTAGAGTAATAAGAGGAGTACAAAGACGATGACAATGATGACAAGTTGAATATCTCTTCTATGGACTAGACATATTCATGCTTCAATACTTTGGTAGTTTTTTGGTTTTTTGGGGAGTTTATATCATAATTCACCAACATGAATTCCTACCTATTAACAAGTCCAAACTATGATTAAGGCAAGTAAAAAGACATAATGTACTATATTTTTAAGTTCAACGTATAAGGACCATATTGCAACATAAACTATACGACATTGTAAGTCATCTGTTAGAACTTATATTGCAATAAATATCACCCTCCATGATACATCATGGTTTGCTAATAAGTCCAAGTAAAAAGATAACTATTCTTTTCGCAATGTCAGTTAGAAGCAAAGATGGTGACGTGTGTGCCCTCAACATCGCAGTCATGTTGGCAATGTTGTGATTAAACATTCCTTGCCCCAATGTCATGACATAAATGCTAGTTATTCATATGAAACTTCTAAATCAAGACTTCTATTCCCACATTATTCCCCCAAATCTTGACATTTATTTTATTTTCTCGAAGCCCATATGCCAATAAAATTAGTATAACTTTTCTTTTAGGAATCTATATGCTATAACACTCTTTTTACTTTTGAGCCGAGAAAATAAGAAAATCATGGATTTCTTAAAGGGCCCCAAAATTACCTTTGTTTTTTCCTAATGTCTCAAGGTTTTAAGAAGATGAGTTATTGTTTGCCACATGTATTTGGGAGCAAAATGTCAACTTTGTTTCCCTAGATAGAGGATGACATCAATGTAAAAACTTGACAATGGTAGAATTAAGAGGTGCCAATTATTCCAACATGCCGTTTTTGCAAGCAATCGGCATTCATAGAATAGGTCTTGGTGCCAGAGAAAGAGTTTTAGGAGTTTATGCTAATTTAGAGATGGAGAGACATGGTAGGAGACCTCAATTGCAATCTATGTGGCTTATATAATAAAATATATTTAACGCATGCACACTAATGTTTGCTCCACCACTAGTATGTTGAATGAATGCATTCAACATACTGATAGTGGAAATAATGTAAGAAAGTGGAGCTACAAGAAGGCGCATTTTTGGGGGAATGGGGGAACATTTAAAGCCTAAGGGGTGCAATTTTAATGGGGTGATCAAACATTTTTAGTACTTAATCCAAATTGCTAAACCATTTCTTATAAGGCCCTTTTCACTTCAAAACTCCCCTAATGTGAGATAAATTACCTTAATTAAGAATTTGAAGAAAGAAGCCCACAAAAGCACCCCTAGGAAAAGCAATAAATCAAAGAAAACCTGCAATATCTAAACCAACTCTATTACAAAAAATTGAGGAGAAACCATGCTTAGTAGACATCAAACTCGAACAAAATCTATTCCTCACAGTTACAAATACATGCAAATACTAGGATGCATAGATAACCTATGAGTCATTTTGTGAATCTTAGTTATGATTCTACATAGACTATATGCATGTAGCTTTTATTTAGACTCATGGTTACATTATTTGATAGATCTGCATCTCATTGCATTCATTGATCAAACCCAGTATTTTATAGTTTCTTTGGTCATGGAGCACTCTACCATCAAAACACAATATGAGCCCTACCATTTTTTAAAAAGAAATAAAGAATGACTAAAATCATGGACATGAGGCATGACATAAGGTCCATCGAAACTTGTTTTGCCCTGCAAATGATGCTTTTGGAAGCGTATAAGTCTATCATTGTTCCAACTTGTAAGATATTGGGACCAATAGTACACACATGAATGTTGGTGGTATTGTCCTTCGATCTCACATCCACCACGATTGTCTTCTTCGACTCTCTTGCACTCCCTCACCAACGAGAAATTGCATGAGAAGAGATGACTATTAAGGTTCTTAGACCTTGAAAAAAGGGCCCCCAAATCCCAAATTGCAAACTAGGGAAAAATTCATGGCATATATTTATATGTATTTTGTACAAAACATAGCCACACAATGTGGACAGAGAGGCAATGCTTATAATTCAAGAAAACAAGCACTTGCCTAGGGGTTATGATTGGTAAGGTCATGGTTAATAGGGTTGAGGAGAGTTTCTTGGTCAACAAGGTCATTGTACAACGAAATGGAGGCTTACTTGGTACTAGCCTTGTCAAAGAATGTTGCTCTAAAGTTCTATCCTTCTACCCTAAAGATCTTTAAGCTCCAAGCCTATAGTACATTATTTTGCCTTAAAATAGCTATGTAAGCCTTTCCAAATGTTTTTCACAAAACGATAACATTTCCCTTCCTTGAATTGCTTACCAACCTGAGTGCTTGCACGCTATGGAAGCCCTTCTTAGAAGATGGAATTCTTGAAAGTACTTTTGAATTACATGGAATGTCTCCACAAATGATGCATCTTAATGGATGCTCCTTTCACTTCCCCTTGATCAAGAGCCTCGTTCCTTACATCAAGCATAAGCATATTTGTTGGGATGTTCAAGGATTGTAGAGTGTAGCCATTTATTGGAAAGATTTCTAACTATATTCTTTGCTTATTGTCTGTTCTAGATTAAGAAATGCACACAAGGGTGCAGAGGTGTTGCACAATGTTTGTTTCTATCATTGGGCTTTGCTTCCAAAGATCTCAAGCTAATAAAATAGGAGCAGAAGCTCCATGCCTTGGCACAAGCCTCATACTATGAACTTGCCTAACATAGCAAACTATTTTTGTAGGTTCATTACCAATGCCTTTTGACACCTTCCTCCCTTTCTAATAGGTTCCTTCACCCCACATCATTATTGAGGTACCCAATGTCCCTTAAACATCCACCCTAGCCAAGCCGAGTATTTACAAAGGATACCTAGATGCCTAGTAAAGGCTTGTTCATGAGATTGAAAATCCAATGAAGGGATTAGTGGTTCAATTTCCCAAAGTGTCTTAGCCCTTGCAAAGAAACCCGATTGCAAAGTCCGTGGAGATCTAGTTCAAGAATATGTTAAGGTTCTTTAAAATAATGTCAAGGATCTAATCATGAACACGAGTGTATGCGAACACAAGAACTATGACTTCACAAACAAGGAAGTGGAATAAATGGTATTGATCCTTTCCCCCCATCGAATAAAAAATAAAAAATCCTATTAGTATTAGTTCATCCTACTATAATTAACAAAATTAAGCTAAGTTAGTATATCCCCCCTCAACTTTCTTCCTCGTTGTCTCCCCCTACCCGTCGTCCCTTTCACCATCTCCATCCCCCTTCCTTACACGATCCCCCCCCCCCTTCCCCTTCTCCCTCCTCCATGATCTCCTCCTCCCCCCCCCCCCCCCCCCAAGCAATCTCTCCCCTGTGCAACCCTCCTCTCCCCCTCCACCTATACTCTTAGTGATCTCTTTGCCTACATGCAACACTCCCCCTTAGCTCTCTCCTCTCCAACCCTCCTAGCCCTCGCCCCTTCTCAACTCTCCTACTTGCCCTTGCCAACACCCCCACGTCATCTACGCCTCCCTCTCACCCCCTTCCTCATGTTCTCACCTCCTAGGCTAGGTTAGGCTAAATATGCTATTGTGTTAAGTTAGGTTGGATTGGGCTAGGCTAGGTTAGTAAAGCTTGTACCACGCTTGGGAATTTATTATAGGAAAGTAGAAAAATCTTGCCCTTGGAATTGGGTTCATTGCTATTATGTAGCGTTAGATATAGGTTTTAGAAGGAAATATTAGCCATTTATAGTATAAATGGTATTGACCCTTTACGAGTCCCCACACACCTCCATCCCACACACCTCCATCGTATGAAAATTCTCTATACTATCATTTGAACTTAGACCCTTTAGGAGTCCCCACACACCTCCAACGTATGAAAATTCTCTTTACTATCATATGAACTTAGAAAAGCAATATTGCATTAGGACACCTTAGCAGCCGCAATACATTAAGGTTGATCGAATTGTACAACCAAGCAATGTGGTGCTAAAGGTTACCTTAAGCATATGCTGCTCGCAAAAAACCAAGAAATTCAATGAGCTTTTAAAACTCTCTATTGATGCTCTAGTTTAAATCTTAATGTGGGTGGGGGGGTGTGTGCACGCGTGAGTGAGTGAGTGAGAAAGAGAGAGAGAGAGAAAGAGAGAGATGAGTTACCGTAAAGACGGTGTTAACAAGTATCAGTAAGTAGAGAAGGCGAGCAGTAGGTTCTCTTCCATTCTAAGTAACAAACTAAAAATAAGACTTCTTATTGAGAATATTAACTTTAAACGATTCTCAATATGAGCTTTTTCTAATATTCAAGAGCAGCTGCCCTCTTATAAGATCAGAATATATGGACCAAGTAGAAAACCACATAAGGGCAGTGGAGAGAGAAAGCACTCAATATAGAGCATTGAAAAAGACCTCATTTGGAATTCCAATCATTGTCATCTCATAAAAATAACAATATTTCACAGTATGCACAATAGGATTACAAATAGAGAGAATCCATGAGTTCTAGAGAGAATCTTTCAAGGACTTCTGTTGGAATAAGCTTTTCTTGCATGATTTTGCTTTCATGTTCTCCAACTTTGTTCAAGAAGAACTCACAATACGTGTCCCCAACAGTAGCTCAAACTTTTAGCTAGAATTTTCACAGTAAACATGATGAGATCTTGAACATGACGTGAAAGGTGTCACACTATGTAAGTGACAAGCCCTTAATTACTGTGAGACCTTCTCAAGCCAAGTTTTTCTCAAACCTGGTTCAAAGACTCTCTCTCTCTCTCTCTCTCTCTCTCTCTCTCAATGGGAGAGGCCAAAGGGGAGAGTAAACAGAATGGTATAAATAGTTCAAATTATTGGAGGAAGACAACCAGCAACAAGCAAGGGCATATAGGTATTGCCATGTGCCTATCACATATTCAAATAGAAGCATCAGTAGCCTGCCCTACCATGTTGGTAGTACGCCACCATGCAGCAATCAAAATAGCCAAAAACAACGCATGGACTACCATGCAGGCAGTTCATATAAGCAGGAAGTACAATAGGGCTAACAGCAACGACAACCATGTAGGCAGCCACAGCAATAGCAACAGATGGGTGTTATCAATGGTTCATTCTGTACCTATGAAACCATTAACATAAAACAATGATACACATCCTCTTGAAAAATCACAACTCCCAAATGGACAAGGGGGTCACCCCTTTGAGAGTGGCCTGTACTGCCTCATCATCCAGACCTTCCAATATCTAGAGTCTTCAAGTACCTTATCATCCACTGAGCTTGCCCTGGAGAGGGTCTTGATGGTCTTAATCTCATGTTGGTCATTTCTGAATCTCTGAGGCTGTACCATAGCTCCACATTGTTTCTCCAAAGATGGCTCCTCTAAATAAAGCTCAGCTACTTCCATTGACAACAGCTTCCTGGTTCACGTTCTTACGGGGCACGACTTTCGCAGGTGTAGACCTCTCAGATTGCGTAGAAAGAATGAACACCTGCATCAGGAAAAACACAGTAGCAAGTCCCCCAGTGACCCAAGCCACTCCAATCCAGGTCGATAGAAGAGGCCTCAAGAGCCTCCCAGCTACATAAAACAGCAACGTAGACCAACCCAGAACTACCTGTAAGCAAGCTAATAATGGTGTCAGTTAAGCATATACATAAAAACATGCATACACATGTGTGAGTGTATGTGCCACCCATGTGCATATGTGGACAAGACTATGTCCAATCTCCCACCCATAACACAGGATTGTTTCACACTCCACATGTATTATGTCCAAGTTAGCACACCAAAGGGACGACTACTGTACCAAAAGGGGAGTGATTGGACGACGAATAGACTTATAGAGTTCCTCTCCAAAAGTATTTTCTGTTTTATGCCTCTCCAACAGGTCATCCTGCGAGGAAGATATCACACTAAGAATAAAATGCTGCTTTTTGAGTACCTGTATGATCTTTTTATGACCTTATTGAAACACTGCTGACAGGTGGTATTTGACAACAGATTTGTGACTAGTTCTGTCAAAGCATAGACTCATTCCAATCAAAGTACAATGGTCACCTTCACATTAAACAAATCCTTGCACCACTGTCCTAGGCCATCCTCTGTTTCAGGCAAATCGCTTGTAGGATATCGAGTTGCATGTATATGAACCTGCATCGTTTTCGCAGATGAATACTCTGTGAGTAAAGCTTCACAAAACAAGAACACAAAAAAGCTGTACTCACTGGATACTTCAGAGTAAATTTGTTTCCATTTCATATATTACCAAGTAATAATCCTAATTTTGAGTTGTTTATGTCTTTTATCTAGAAACTTTTCACGTTCATATGGATCATAGTTCAAAATTCACCACCTCTATAGATTCTAGACTATCTCCATCTTCCAGTTTCTCCTTAATTCTACTCACATGAAAAACTAGATGAACCCTAACAGTGGAAGGCAATTCTGACTTATAGGCTGCATCTACCTGGATGAATCCAGGAACATTCCCAAACTCATCCTCTAAAAGCACAACATAGTGCAGTTTCAATCTCATGATAGTCACTCACAAGGTTGAAAACCATAAACTCCATCATGCATAGCAGGGACTAGCTACTATGACATCCCCACTGATGTCATCAGCGCCCAACAGTGGGTGTAGACCATAGTATAAAAATATGCTCTCACACATACAAATCCACACACCCACACATACTTAAGCATCTTATACAAAGTCTTCGTACTGAGTTTCTGTCGGCACCCAATGATTTTATGAATGATGTCAATATCTGTGGGAAATATTTGGAATGAAATACTCCTTGAGTCTGCTCACATGAAAAAATAGATGAGCCTAACAGTGGAAGGGAGTTCTACCTCAACAAATTCCCTTTCTTGTGGGGCATCAAGCATTGAGCTTGAGGTGCATGGAAGATGAAGAGAGAAAACAATGTCTAGAGCGAGTTGAAGGTAGATGGAAACAATATACGAAAGATAAGGATGCCATGCTTACTCGTACTGAAGACAATGAGTGCAAAGAGAGTTCTTCCTATAACGATACCACAATGATCAAATTGAAAAATTCAATTTGCAAGGTTCTCCAATTAATAAAGAAATACCGAAAGGGCGCCAAGGTTGGGGGCTAATCTGCGTTATAGTCTTGAGTAGGAGCATTCTAGCTCCCATTCTTTGCTGAATTGTTCATGTGAGAGTAATGGCTGGTTTATTGTCTATTACCGCCCTCTTGTTGGCCTTGAGGCCGGTTTCAGACATTCCATTACAAACTTATGGATATCCTTCAATATACCTGGCCATGCTTGTATCATTGAGGAATGGCTCAGTGGCCTGCATAAGGAGGTGCACGTGACTTATCTCAGGTTACATATAGATATAGGCAATTGTGACATTGTTCACTAAAAGACTTCTTGATACAGCATCCGCCACTCTATTATGTGCTCTTAGAGTATATATGATCTGAATATGAAACATGGGCATAAAATTTGCCCATCTCATATGCTTTTCCAAGAGCTTAGTCTAGTTAAAGAAATATCTGAGACTTTGATGATCCATCTTGACCGTAAAATCAGCTCCTAAAAGATAGTGCTTCCAAATAGTCAAGGCATGAATTACAAACAATACCTCTTTCACATAAACATACATATACCTTTCAGCACCACACAATCTCCAACTTCTGTAGGCCACCACATGACCATCTTGATGAAGAGCAGCTCCAACACACTCCCCACATGCATCACAGTCCACATCAAATGGCTTATGCAAGTCCGTAACAACAAGAATCAGCTCCGTGGTCAAATTTCCCTTGAGAGTGTTTAATGTTGGCTTTTGCCCATCTGAAAACTGCATACTTCTTGGTCAAATCCTGAAGAGAGGTAGCAATATCAGCAAAGTGTCATATAAATCTCTTGTAATAAGAGCAAAAACCCAAAATTTGGGTACTTCATGCACCGTTTTCAGCTCGGGTCATTCTTAGATGGCTTTGATTTTAGCGGGATCCATCTGTACTCCATCCTTGGAAATTACAAACCAAGATAGTGGATTTATCCAATAAGAACTCACTTTTATTTCCCTTAATGTAAAGCTTGTTGTCTTGCAATTCTTGAAACACTAAGGCCAAGTGTCTCTTATGCTCCTCTTCCAACCTCGAAAACATAAGGAAGTCATCAAAGAAAGTACCAGTGAAAGGGCGATGAGGTCTAAAGATCCAATCCATTATTCTATTGAAGGTAGCAAGAGCATTTGTTAGGCCAAAGGGCATGATCAAGAACTCGTACAATCCAAAGGTCATCCGAAAGGCCCTTTTGTGAATATCTTGCGGATGGTGTCATGTTCATGGATCGTACCTGACGTGAGCTTAGGCGCACACAACTTTTGATAGCTTGGGGATGCTAGGGGCTACGATTCTTAGGTTGGGTTGCTAGGGCAATGGACGAGTTAGGGTTCTTGCTGTTTTTAGCAGCACTGGGCTAGAGCCTACAAGGAGGTTCAATTTTCATTCATACAAGTCAAAGCAGGTCTAGCTCTTCCTTGCTCACCAGTGAAAAGCAACCTTGCTTTTCTGCCAGGGAAACCCTAAAAGCAAGCATCCAGTTTTGGATGCCCTTGCTTTTTCCAAAGCTAGGGCATAAGGTAGAACAAAAGCCCACGATTTCTTCTTCAACATGGACGTTCTTTGTTCTTTGGCGCTTACTTCCAAATTCGCGAGTTCCTAAGCGGCTCTGGGGATTGAGTTCCAGGCTTGCGTTTTTCTCCCTACCTCCCGCCACTCCACCACTCCTATCTCGCCATCTTCTCCCTCTAGTTCTCTACTATTCGGATGAACGGATTACCCCTTGGTTGCTGGCTATTGGATTTGGGACAGCTCACAGGCTGTTTCGTCAGCAAGGCTAGTGGATCAATTGATTCGCCTCGGCTCTGTTCACCGGAATTTTTGACCAACTCCTTTGCCGTTTGAGCAGCCGCCTTCTCCTTTGATTAGGCGGCCTGCTCCGTCAGCTCGATCAGTTTGGGCGCCAGTTCATTCCTTCTCCTATCGCAATTTGTGACAAGTCTTGCACTTTACAGCCCTATTATTTATCTTGCTGTTTTTTCCATGGCTGATGCAAATAATCTCCTTAAGGCAGATCAAAATATAATCAATCCCAACCAGCCTTCCCCGATGTCTGACCAGGAAGTCGATGGGGACAACTATGATGTCTATGAGGATCTAGTTACCAAGGAGGCTTTCAACCAATTCCTCATGGGATTGGATGAAAAGTTTGCGCTCTAGAACTCGAACCATGAGCAGTTGTTCCAATAGATCGTTACTCAACTTCAGACTCTGACTCACACGCAATGGCTTTTGTTCTTGGCCCAAACATAACCCCAGCTCAATTCTCGGGGAAACAAAAGGATCGAAAGAAAGAGTCAGAAAGACGTAGTGGATACTTGGCTTCACAAATGGGAAGTCCACTTCAACTTTCACCCCTACCCTCAAGACAAGCGAATACAATTAGCAATTGGATACCTAGCAGGAAAGGCTCTTCTCTTGTG
The DNA here is from genome assembly GCF_047967505.1 of Dipteris shenzhenensis. Lineage (NCBI taxonomy): Eukaryota > Viridiplantae > Streptophyta > Polypodiopsida > Gleicheniales > Dipteridaceae > Dipteris > Dipteris shenzhenensis. The sequence goes on from NC_141608.1 coordinate 51,668,910, forward strand.
GAAGCTCATCCATCCAATTGGGCAAAGTTCGAAGAAGCTTTTAGAACTGAGGTTTCTAAAAAAGGAACATGATTATGATATCGTGGCCAAGTTCAAGGCCTTAGATATGACCAAGCAGAGCCTCAATTCCGAGACCTATCTCCAAAAATTCCAGGACCTATCTCCAAAAATTCCAGGACCTATAGACTCGCGCTACAAAGATGGATCACGTTACCCTCTTGGGTTTCTTTGTAGCTGGCTTACCCGATTCCTACAGGTTGCAGGTCAATAACAATAAAAGCTCTACCCTGAAGGAGGCCATTCACTTTGCGCGCATTTATGATGATACCATGGCCTCAACTACACCCGAGACCTTGGGAAAGAACAAGAGAAAGTTCTTTAGTTCAGCTTCTAGCACAAGAGAAGCAAAATTCTTAGAATTTTGTTAACCACAAACTTGTACAAAAGCTATAGTTGACTAACGGCACCTAGTGATCACACCTACGAGATGCACTGTCTAGCTAAGAAGCAATTTTGGGATCACAAGGTGGATCGACTTCCAATCAAGATTCAAGCCGACGAGGATATTTTGGAGTGCTATGTTATGCACTTGCATCATGTAGACTTGTTGTTGGGCATTCAATGGTTGGAAACCCATGATGTCCAATTGGTTGGAAATCACATACTCTCTCTTTTGCATGGGGACACTCGTCTTACTATCCAGTGTGATGATATACATCCCTCTAAGGGACCTCTTGTAAATGCCGTTAGCAATTAGCCCTGGTATGAGCCTTGCAGATGAAGACAACTCTATGAGTTGACTTCTCTGGTCAACCATATGGTTGACTTGGGGCTACCCTTTGTATTTTTCTCTTATCCTTTTAAGCACTACTTCGTTCTTGCTTCAGTTTGTTGTTTGCTCCCTTTGCACTTCATTCTCATTCCATTGCTCCCGCACCCAACAGTGGTATCAGAGCAGGCTCTTGATCTGGAATTCTCCCCATCCTGCTCACCCTGTGCACACCTTGTTGCTCTAGCCCAAGAACTCCATCTGCACATCTATCAATCTGCACGTCCTTGTGCAGCACCATACAATCGTATGATCGATCAGCAAAACCTAAGTGGAGTTTGCCATACAAGCGTAGGGATCACCTTGCATGGAGTTTGTCGTACAAGCATAGGCGCACCATGCGTGGAGCCATACATGTCGTACATGTCAACCGTACCTACTATACAATACCTTTCGTATGTACACATGCCGTACGTATAGTAAAATCGTACTTGCATCAATCTTTCATACTATAGGTCATCCGTACACCAAACTGTACTGCAAGGCATCCGTGCAATCTATCGTAAGCCTATACATCTACTTGCCATACAATTATTGTTCTCTTACAATTACACAAGTTTTGCCGTTTGAGGTTTTTCATTTTGTCTTGGATTGGTACCCATCAAAGTTGGCACAATTTGGGGCATTTTGAGTACACTGACAGATATAGCTGAAAATTTGCCAATTTACAGCAATTTTTGGAACCTTTTCCTCAATTTGCCCTCTTTTGCTGCAATTTGCCCTTTAGAAATTGAGACTTTTTACATTGAGCTTCAATTTTGCAAAGGACAAGGCCTTTGGCAGATTTGCAAGTACTTTTTCCCTCAATTTGAGTGAGAGAATCTGACATTTGCTCTCTCTAGCAGTCAGATTGGTCTATTTTGGCATATTGCAAGACATTGCAGTCACATTGCAGGATATTTTGTCACATTTTCTTTATTTCAGCAAAATTTGGGGCTTTTGGTCATTTTGACAATTTTGCCCTTCCAAAAATTGAGGTTTTGTCAATTTTGTTAAAATTTGCATTGGCATTGGCTTGGTACGGCCATTTTTGGGCATTTGGTAGACATTGCATGCAGGAACATTGACATTGGCTTGGAATTGCAGCACATTGAGTCACATTTACAACTTGCAGCACAATTTGGGGCTTTTTGCAATTTGCCCTCTTTTTGGCATATTTGCCCTCTCAGAATTTGGGGCTTTTGCCAGATTTGCTGTCCATTGCAGTGACATTTTCTTTAATCAGCTAGATTTGTGCATTTACCCCTTGATTTGGGCTTGTTGTCCTGTCAGATTTGAGGCACGCAGCCTCCATCTGGGACATTTACAGATCAATTGATCATTGGATACATTTGAAGACATTTGCCCCTTGCTTTGACAGCTATCTTTGGCAGGGGGTCCTTTGACCGGACAGCTATTGTTTTGCAAGCCATATTTTTGGGTACAGCACATGCATTTAGCTCATTGTTTGAGCAGTCAATTGACAAGGCCCTAGTCAAGAACAGAAACATGACAAGGCTTTCTCTCATAAAGAAAAATGTGCGAGTCTTGTGGCTATGCCATGTGATTATACAGTAGTTCGCTGAACAAGGAGAGATGACAGGAAAACATATCAAGAAGGCTGAATGTCTAGTTAAGGAGCTTGAGAGTCATGACATCTACCCATTCCTCTCCTCAGCATAGGCCACCACAAATCAGAAACAAACTCAAACGAAACAGTTACCTAGAATGGTTTTTCTGGTGTTCCACATTACACCTGACATGAACAACCATCTTCAGGATATACGTGTCTTGCTGGTTCTCCTAAGGCCTTTATGTCTTAGATGAGAAAGTTAAGTTTTAGCTTGTAGTGTATACACATACAAATTGAGCAAGACTGTAAGAACATAAATCCGATATAAGTATTATAGGGGAGAGTAGGCAGCGGGAGGTCAAGCCATATGCATACAATGAATAATATCAGATCATCCAATGCATCTAAAATCAACACTTCAGAAGGCTTGTTAGTGAAGAGAATGTGCACAGCAAACCCACCACAGAAGGTTGACCAGCAAGCAGACGCAGCATCGTCGGAGAAGGTGAACCCTTTGGCACTGTAACTGCTATGTCATATACAGCAGGTATAACAGTGCGCAAGTTCGAAACTGCAGATACAAATCCCTGCACAGAGAATACCTCGATTACTAGAAAAGTAATGAAGAGAGATCCATGTATTATGTGACATTTATCCTTCATAATTTTGGCAATAAGTCCCATAGTCACCCAACACTAAACACTTGCCTTTGTTCGTGGAATGAGCACATTCCTTGGTATCTGCAGGCCTGCAGAAGCTGCATATTCTTGAGCCGCTTGGAGCTTAGCTTCTGTAAAGCGAGTGCCCTCCACAAATAGTGCCAGCCAAAAAGGCTGTGGAAATCCCTTTAAGCTTTGAAAACTCGACTGCATAATAGACAAAGTCATCCTTAAGCATTCAACAACCTTCCAGAAACTGCTTGCATGTTTATTACCACAAGAAACTTGTTAGGCTTCCACAACGTGCAATCACCCACTAACAATTATCACTAATCTTGCCAACCCACCTATATCTTGGACTATCAAAATCTACGGTTACATAGCTGCATCTGAAGTTCATGCTGACGTCTAGGTGATGAAATTGACTCCTTTGTATGCAGAGTGACGTTAATGCTTAGGTCTAGCAGATGACATCCTCTACTCTATAGGTCCAGAATGCCCTCTAGGCTCTCAGTTACCGAACAATTTACCTTCAAAGTCATCTCATCCTTGGCCCAGCTCCTTTCTAAGAAAATATACTCTGAGAACCACATAGACCAGCCGATTACCTGTGAATGCAAATGGTGTCACAAGATTGATGATTAGAAGATTAAAAAAAATAGCAAATGTGGTTTTCAACAAGGGAATTTTGAAAAGACAACTGAAGCATGCGTGTGATGATCACTCGAGCAAATGAGACAGGGAAAAGCAAACTGATGCAAACATGAAGAAGCGGCAGGGAAGAGGAAGGGGTAAAGACTCTGGCTGGGGCAGACATTGATTAATAAACCAGAGAAACAAACCGGTAAAAACTTGGTAGACTTCTTCATCACTGCTCGTGTGCTGCCCAAACACCCTGCTCGCTGCAGAAAGACAGGATAGCATAACAATTTACAATGAATAGGACAGCATAACAATTTACAAAGACATTGCCAAGCCCTTTCATAATCTAGAAGTATTTATGCTGCAGAAAAAACCATTTAAGGGATGCCCACCTGGGCTAGAACCCAACCCACAAGCCAATCTATGTCACTGCGATGATTTGATATAAGAAGAGCATGTTCTTTACCTGCAAGGAGCATTGCACATGAAGCTTAGGCACACCATTTTTAAGACAAAAACGAAACAGTGTCTGCAACATGGTAAGGGTGGGACTGCTTTAAAGATAGATACCTTCAGAAATAATTAAATGTATCATCCAAACCACCACTTAATACTTTTCAAAGAAGTGCTCCATATAGCAGACGATTGCAAGGCTCTTACCAAAATAACTCCATGTCTCTGCATCCATGTAGACCCGAATCTGCCCATAAAACAAAGTCACTCAGCTTTCAAATTATGCAAGCAATATCGTTTTAAAGTTCACCAAGATCTTTTCCTTAGATGTCTGAAACATTGGTGCATCCATCTGATACAAATAAAATAAATAATATCTATACATATATATACGTATACGTATGTATGTATGTATGTATGATTCGTCTAAAGTAAAGCATGTCCAGTTACCAACAATTTATGCAAATCTTTTTCACAAACCAGTTTGATGGAATCACATACACATCCCAGTAAAAGATGTGACTTTTAATTGTCACAATGAAAGAAATGCATGAGCTTGTATTGTATACACACAAGAACTACAATGTAAGAAAGTTAAGTCCCAGATTACGATTTTGATGGTGATTATATTTCTATCCTCCAATTTCTCCTAGTACAAACGATGTTGCCTTGAGAGTGGGCTTACCCATGTTGTAAGTCTTGAGAAACTATGCACAAAATAACGATTTTTGCAAAACGGAAACGTTTCTCTCTCCTCTTCAAACGCTAATATAGAACTAATCAAATGACTAAAAATTTGCCGCAGAGATTTAAAATTCCTTATACGTTCGTCTGGAAGGAACTAGTATGCAAACGTGAAGAATTTGTCTATGGAAAGCATATTCGAGGACAAAAAAAGTCCCTATCTCAATTCCAAAAACAATGTCAAACAACCTGAACGCCCGCCCACCAATCCATCAACCACACAGGTTCCGACCACAACAGCTCCATCAGAAAACTGTTTGCTCTTCTGTAAGCAGCACGCGAGAACGGAAGCAGAAAAATGAAAGTGAGGGCCTGCCAGCGAGGTATAACGATGTTAGTTACAGCGGCAGGATACAACCACGGCAATCGATTGGTGACAAGGGCTTTCGCAAAGCTTGAATGATGGAAGAAGGCAGCCGCATGAGCGTAATCGAGACCCACGAGGGAAAACCGACTACTACGACCAGAAACGCCAGCTGATAAAGAAGCGGCATGATTTGCAATCCGATTGTTACATCGTTTGCAATCCGATCCAGCACACCTAGACTGCGGAAAGGAGAGGAGAAGAAAAGTAGTAGGTACCTGGAGAGCGTTGATGACGAGGCCGGAAAAGAAGAAGAGGATACCAAGGGGGAGAACGATGGTGAGGGAGAAGAGCCCCATGATTGAGGCTTGTGAGGCAGAAAGCGAGGAGGAGTTGTTCCCAGAGGCCAGAGAAATCCTTACTTAGAGGAGGTGGGAGCTAACTCCCTGTTCCTTCATGCTGCCGAAGAAACTGAGGCACATCTTGTTCGCCTATGAGATGGAGGATTACTACTAATTTACTCCATTTGCTTTTATCTCGTTGGACACGCTAATGCGTCCCGACCACCATGCATGCTGATTCATGGGCCCCTAAGGACCTCCGTTTTATCACAGTAAAAAAAAATCACTATAGCAACGGGACGAAAAAAGAGAGAATTTTATTATAACATTACATGGTTTATCAATCATACCATTCAAAATTTATTACAAAGGACCACTTCCTCCAATAAGCTCGCATCTTTTTTATAATAACTTGTTATTATTAGCACCAGTGACTCTATCTTAAGACATGCAGATAACAATTTGGTACATACTTCCGCAGAATAGTCACTATGTCCACATACGTGTATATGCTTTGACTTTCCTAAATTTTCTATTCCACATTTTTCATTCTGGGAAATACTTCATAAAGCATAGTTGTGCAATTCAAGAGGGGTGTTACATGTAATTTGCACCTAACATGTGCATAGACTTAACAAGGATCGTGGGAAGACCCTACGCCTAAACCTAAGTGTAGAATACCATTTTCCCCTATTTTAATGAAATGTATAGTGGGCCACTCTTGTGTGCCCTTCTTCCCTCTATCTCCATTCATTTCAATAGAGAACAGGCATGAGATGGAGTATTGTGAAACCACATGATTGAATTGCCAAACTATCCAGCAAAGGTACATATAGAGTCAAGATTGAATCGTTCACATCAAAGAAAATGTTGGAACAATTTTTAAATAAGCACCATAGGGAAGTATTAGAATAAATGCCTAATGCATGTAACACTACTAGATGCATACTTTACTAACACCATGTACATGCATGTACTCGAATACCGATTTATGTTAGACCAACTTTGTAATTTGATTAGGGGTATATTATCTATGGATAAGTATCACTCGTGTGGTATTATTTCATCTCCTCCATTGCTCCTCATATTTACTCCATAGTTGTTTGATTATTGACTTGCTTCCACAATTATTCCACCTTACCATAGGCTCACAATAATGATGCAATACAACAGTGCATGATTTAATGGTGAAAATTTCCTATTTAAAAACATTGAATGCAAGCATACATGCTGGTAATACAAGATAACTCCTATAGTTTTTATTCCTTGGGTTGTCATACAAGATAAAGAATAATGATTCTACCTTCACATTTAGTAGGCATGATACTTTTACATTAGTCGTTAGCCTAATGAAGGAATGCATTTAACCCCCAATGTGGTTCCTCCCACATCCTACACACTAGATAAGGTTTCTCCTTGGATAATTCTAGCTATCTAATAGGGCTAGTTGATTTTCTAATTCCATTGTTTTAATTTAACCACCACATTCTCACAATTGATGGCTTTAGTTGATGCATGTTGTGTGCGCACAGACGCATGTGCATGTTTATGTCTACAAATATGCATGTGTGCATACATGTGTGTGGGTATGTGTGCACATGCATGTGTGCATGTGCATGTGTGACCATGTACATGAATGCATGGGTGTGTGCATGCATGTGTATGTGTGCGCTCGCATGCGTACACGTGCGTGTGGGTCCATGCACATGCATGCCTATGAGAGTGCTCTCAACGGAAGCAGAACGAAAGAGGGAGAGAGAGAAACAGAGAGCCACACAAGTTTTGGTGGGTGCAGAACACCCTAATCTTCTTTTACATTCATTTATATATGTGTTTGAGTATTGTACATAACTGGGGTAAAGGCACAGTGACCTTTGACCCCCACAACCTCCCACTTAAAGGACAATGTGCCTTTAAGGGAAAACAACTAGTGAGCATACTATCCAATGCCCATCAATACATGACAATACTCAAACCGCTGACTAGGTAGACTCTTCGTCAGCATGTCTGCAGGGTTATCATCTGTATGAACCTTGACAAGCTCTATGCGCTTGTCCTCAAGTACCTCCTTGATGAAATGGTACCTGACCTCAATGTGTTTGGTCTTTGCATGAAAGACTGGATTCCGTGCTAGTTGAATAGCACTCATAGAATCACTATGCAATGTCAGTACACCTGTATGAATCCCCAATTCTCCCACTAGCCGATCAAGCCATATAGCCTCCTTACAACCCTTTGTGGCTGCAACATACTCAGCCTCTGTGGTAGATAAAGCAACACACTTCTATGCATGAGACATCCACGACACTGCACCACCTGCAAAGGTGAACACATAATCAGAAGTGGATCTCCTACTATCCACATGCCCTGCATAGTCTGAATCTGTGTACCCAAGTACACGCATGTCTCCTCTACCAAAGGAGATGCACATCTCCTTGGTATCCTTTGTGTACCTCATGATGCACTTAACTGCCTCCCAATGCCTCTTTCCTGGATTAGCTGGCTAACAACTCCCACTGCAAATGCAATGTCTGGTCTAGGAGCTATCATAGCATACATAAGACTCCCAACCGCTGATGCATAAGGAACCTTGGCCATCATGGCCCTCTCCTCATCTCATTTGGGACTATCTGTATGACTCAATTTCACATATGGAGGCAATGGAATACTCACTGCCTTCCCCCCCTCCATATTGAAATGCTGCAATACTTTTGTAACATACTCCTTCTGTGACAGCCAAAGGAGTTTCCTACTCCGATCACAGGTGATGCGCATACCAAGAATATGACCTGCAAGTCCCAAATCCTTCATATCAAAGGCCTCATGCAACTTGGCCTTTAATGCATCTAGCTCATAAGTGTTCTTGCTAGCCAATAGCATATCATCCACATATAGTGCTAGGATTATCAGGCTATTATCCTTAGCCCTTTTAGTGTAGAGGCAGTGATCAATTTCACTCCTTCTAAAACCCTGGGACCGAATGAAAGCATCAAACTTTTGATACCATTCTCTACGTGCTTGCTTAAGACCATAGAGACTCTTCTTCAGCTTGTAAACTAAATGCTCTTTGCCCTTTTCTTCAAAGCCTTCCGACTACACCATGTAAATTTCCTCATGCAAATCCCCATGCAAGAAAGCTGTCTTGACATCCATCTGCATAAGCTCCATATCTTCTGCTGCCACTAGTCCAAGCATGCATCTAAGTGTGGTCATCTTCAATACTGGAGAGAATATCTCATCAAAGTCCACACCCTTCTCTTGCTTGAACCCTTTAGCGACTAAATAGGCCTTGTACCTAGGCACATCATCACTTGTGACCTTCATCTTGTAGACCCATTTACATGGCAATGCTTTCTTTCCATGTGGCAAAGAAACCGAGTCCCAAGTCTTAGTCCCAAGTCTTATTCTTCATAAGTGAACTCATCTCTGATTGGATAGCATACTCCCACTTGCATTGATCCTCACACATCATAGCCTCTCTGTAGCAAGAAGATTCCCCGCAATCAGTAAGCATCACATAGTCTACCCCTAGAACAAACCTATCAGGCAGTCTAGACACTCTAGATTATCTTCTCAAGGGCATTTCAGTTTGCTGTCCCACCTGCATATCAGCCACATTTGGCTCATCATTTCCACCAATAGATGATCCATCATCTACCCTTGATTGTATACCTGTGGGAGTACTTGGTGGTACCATTTCTTGCACATTTGGTGCATGGACAGCTTGCTGTCTATCAACATATGTAGGTGGATTCACATCCTGGAAAGTGATTCTCCTCATTTCCACATCCCTCAGGGGTGCCTTATGCATCTTCTTCTCATTGAAGACTACATCATGGCTGTGTATGATCTTCTTTGCTTCCGGATCCCAGAGACGATAGCCTATCTCTCCACTTTCACCATAACCCAAATGAGAGTAAGAGGGTTTCTTGCCACTCCATGCCTCTTTAGGAATACCACTATCCAAACTCTTACTAGGTGATCTATTGATCACATGCACTGCAGTCTTTATTGCCTCAGCCCAAAAACCACCATAAAGACTTGCATTGGAAAGCAATCACAGCAACCTTTCTTGAATGGTACGGTTCATCTTTTCTGCAACTGGATTTTGCTCTGGAGTACGAGGGGATGTGAGCTCCCTCTTAATCCCACATGTATTACAGAAATGCTAAAAGTCATGAGAGAGATACTCTCCACCATTGTCAGTCCGTAGGCATTTAAGCGTTCTACCTGACTGATTCTCAACCAAGGCTAGCCATTTCTGAAATACCTAGAACACATCACTCTTTCGAGCTATAGCATAAGCCCACACTTTCCTAGTTGCATCATCAATGAATGTCACATAGTATTCAGCCCCACCTAATGACCATGTAGGTATGGGACCACGTACGTCTGAATGCACCAAATCAAGCTTTTCAAACTCTTTCTTTCCCCTTCTTTTATGGGCTGATTTAGTCTGCTTCCCATAAAGACAGTGCTCACAAAATTCAAAATCAGAGAAACTCAAATGCGGTACATGACCCAAATGGCATAAGAGTTTCATCCCATTTTGGCTCATATGGCCCAACCGGCGATGCCATAAAGAAGTGCTTGGCTGCTCGGTTATTGCAACAACATGATCAAACACCCCTGATACATGTAAGGGATACAAAGTCCCACACTTGGTACCCCTGGCCAAAAGCATAGAGCCCTTCTGAATTTTCCAACTCTGAAAGCCAAAAGTGGTGTGAAAACCAGCATCATCTAGCTGGCCCACTGAAATAAGACTCTTGGTCAACTTAGGCACATGTCTCACATGTTTCAAAACAAATGCAGACCCATTTGTGAAAGAAAACTTTATGTCACCTGCTCCCACTATGTCACATGCATAGTCATTTCCAAGATGCACACAACATGTCTTTCCACTATCATAATTGGAGAACCATTCCCTATGGGGAGTAACATGGAATGAAGCACTAGAATCCAAAATCCAATCCTGGGAATATGCATCATCTGAAGTGGTAAGCAACTCTGCAGATAAACTAGACATGAAGAGAATGTCATTGTCACTATCATGTGTGACTGCATTGATCTCCTCAATCTTCACTTTTCCTTTATCCTCCCTTGGACTCTCTTCCTTCTTATTTGCACCCCAACTTGCCTTCTTTTTCTTATCCTTTTGCTCTCTTTTTAGCTTGTAGCAATCCTTTTTCATATGGCCCTTCTTGCCATAGTGGTAACACTCAATGTTCCATGCCCTGGATTTGCTACGAGACTTCCCTCTATCTTGGGACTTCCCCCTGAACTGTGATCTACCCCTTTACACATTTAAGGCTGCATCCTGCTTGTTGCCATCCATAGACTTCTGTCAAACTCCTCGGCCAACAAACTACCCACAACATCATCAAACTTTAGTACTCCACCAAGTGCAGAGTTATTGACAGCTGTACAGAAGGTATCCCATGAGGATGACAGTGAACATAAGAGAAATATTGCCTTAGTCTCAGCATTAAATTTCATCTTCTGAGCCTGAAGTTGGCTGAAAATAATATTGAACTCGTTCAAGTGAGAAGCAATGGAGACCCCTCCCTTCATCTGCAGCTCAAACAACCTCTTCATGAGGTAAACTTTATTAGAGGCAGTTTCCTTCTCATAAGTGGCACACAGTTTCTTCCACAAATCTTCCGTAGTCTACTCATTTACTACTATGAAATAAATTGACTCTGCAAGATGAAGTCTAATAGTAGACTTTGCTAATGCATCCAACTCACTCCAATCATTCTCAGACATATTTATAGGCTTAGCTTCTCCCTGCCAAGGGTTTAATCTGCTTCTTTTGAATAAGCACATCCCTTATCTATTCTTTCCACAAAGAAAAGTTTGTCCCATCAAACTTTTTAATGTTGAAAAACTCCTTTTCATACATGGAAGAGGATGCCATGATGCAAATAAAGCAAAATCCCAAATGCTAGTGCCTGCAAGAGAGAATCACACTAAATACTAGGTGCACCCAAATGTGTATGCCACGATAGAGTGAAATATCACCAAAACTCAAAGCTCAAAGCATCAAAAGATATAGCTTGTCTCATCCTGTTAAGCAAACGCAAGTTTGCATTAACAAAGACAAGATCATTCACCTTGTGTGCTTTGAGACGGTTCCTCTTCTTTGTATGGATGTGGGCAAAGCTGCTCCACATGCGCTCACAAGAGGAGGAGCTACAACCCTGGCTGAGAATCCGAATGGCAAGCGCTTGCAGTTGTGGGGAATCAGCTCCATAATCCTCCCACCATGTAACAGACCCAACTCGAAATCTGAAATTTGAAAGATCATAAAATTTAGATATATGGCAAAGCTCATGAAATCTGAAAATTATTCCATATGAGCAAATTTGGCCAAAAAGAAAATGCCAATTGCAATGGCAATCCAAAATGCCAATAAGTGCCAAATGGCTCAAGCATAAACACCGTCCATGGGCATATGCATCAATAATATCTGATCCAAGAGAGCATAACACTATCAGTGCATCACGTGCAATGTGTCAAAGCTGTCCCTCAGCATAAAATAGCATCCATGTGCAAAGCATCCATAAAAAATAGCATCTCACAAGGCAATCTGGGCCTATCATCGCATCCAATAAGGATTGCAATGCATCCAAATGGCCTATAAATCGTCCACTGCAACCCAATGCACACCACGAATGAGCGCACATAGCTCAAACTGCAACTAGAGTGATTTGAATAAGGTATGCTCAAGAAATCATGGTCCCATGGTAATGACCGCTACTAAAAATAGAAAATGAGATGCCTCAAAACATGGGCGCCATTGCATAATCGGACTCAGCAAGAAAATCTGCAAATATCTCTCTTCTACTAGAACTCCAAAATCCCAATTGATGAGTGAGAAATGGGAGTCAACACTTATCCACTGCCATGTGGCATAAATCTAAGGTTTCAAAACCTTAGAATGAAAAATGCACAACAGAGAGATGAAATCCAATACACCGAGATCTATAACTCTGAAAATACTCCACCGAATTGTGCAAGAACTGACAGGTAGGGGTCTTTAGGCATCCGAAACGCAATGGGATAGACGGTTTTGGAAACCGTGGTCCCAATCATTGGGTCCAACACACAGACTGAAAAACATTTTTGGAAACTGAACTATTTGTAAACTCCACTGGAGTGCAAATGATGAGCAACATAGAAGTTTTAGGACCTCCTGAGTCCACCGGAACTGATAGATCTACGGTTGCTCCAAACTTAAGTTCCAACACCCGGGTAGAAAAACGTAGAAGCTGACACAGTGAGTCAAAAATCCAATGAAATGATCCCAAATTCAAGAATGAAGGTGTTTCCAAGCTCTTGAAGTGAAATGGACACCAAAAGCAAGCAATAGTTGCCTCTACAAGTCAATATGAAGTCTCTGTCATCGAACGGGATAGGGAAAAGCTTTAAAAACGACTTTTTCTTTAAAAACACTTAACAGGCTCTCAAAACCACTTCGCAAAACCAAAGTGACTTTTCCAAAGGTTCCTTCAAGATCTTTGCTTGCACACTCAGATGCAAGTAAAATCACCCATAAAGCTTCCCACAGAGCCGCTGAGCTTCTAGGCATTCATGCACGCTCAGCTAGATCACCCCGGCTCTGATACCAGTTGAGAGTGCTCTTAACGGAAGCGGAACGGAAGAGGGAGAGAGAGAAATAGAGAACCACACAAGTTTTGCTGGGTGCAGAACACCCTAATCTTCTTTTACATTCATTTATGTATGTGTTTGAGTATTGTACATAATCAGGGTAAAGGCACATTGACCTTTAACCCCCACAGCCTAAGTGCGCACACGCACACATGTGTGTGTGTGTGTGTGAGAGAGAGAGAGAGAGGGAGGGAGAGAGAGAGAGAGAGAGAGAGAGAGAGAGAGACGTGGGGGGACAGAGGGACAAAGGGAGGGAGGGAGGGAGCGAGAGAGAGAGAGAGAGAGAGAGAGAGAGAGAGAGAGAGGGGGAGGGAGGGAGCGAGGGAGAGCGAGAGGGAGAGGGAGGGGGGAGAGAGAGAGAGAGAGAGAGAGAGAGAGAGAGAGAGAGAGAGAGAGAGAGAGAGAGAGAGAGAGAGAGAGAGAGAGACAGAGACAAACAGACAAACAGAGACAAAGACACACACAGAGAGACAGAGACAGAGAGAGAGAGAGAGAGAGAGAGAGAGAGAGAGAGAGAGAACATATAAACCAATCTACTATATCAAAAAAAGTAAAATTTTGTGTATACCCTACAAAAGGGTGTCACCAAGTGCATTCTACATCTAACATAATCATTATATGCCATTTCCTCATTCTTGACATTGCTTGCATAATGTACTTTCAACCAAAGTCTCTAAGCCCTTATCTCTAATACCTTTGAGAAATGCATTATTTGTGCAAACAATGTGTTCTTCAGGCAGCATATTGTTTAAAGGTGTCAATTGAGTTAGCATTCAATTCATCATATGTAGCTTTCTCATTCCCTTTTAATCTCGAGGTGCAACTTTAACTAATGCAAGCATCTCTAGTGACAAGCTTCCACAACTTTCTGGCCATTAATATCATTTGCTAATGGCAAGTTGTACACTACCCAAAATAATGCTTAGGTACTCATAATGGGCCTTTTTCATGAAATCAAGAGGACCAATTGCACCATGTCTTCATTGAAGGTGATTTAATGAAAGCAACATGCTTAACTCCTTTTCTCCTGAATGTGTATGTAAAATTTGGTGTTTTTATTTGTCATACATGGAAGCAACATGTTGAATTCTTTCTATTCCCCGTGACTATTTATATAGAATTAAATATGTTCTCATCATGTATTAAATTTTGCCCTAATGAGGTCCAATATCTTTTAACTTTGAACCCCTATTTGTAGGGTTGTTTCACAAAAACAATATCACATTTGAGTCTTTTTTAATTATTTTTATTTTACACAAAGCTTTAAAATATAGAAATGGCACCCTTTAGCTTTGATTTCTTTTAAATAAATTAGACATCATCTTTGATTATGTAATATGAGTCTACTATAGAATCTATTAAGTTTTTATTTTCATGACAGATAATTATTTCATATACATAGAAATAAAGTAGTTGCATATCTTTTCCATCTATAGTTTTTGAGGGCTTAGCTATCTTGGTCTTAAAGAAATTTATGCGCTTGCCCTCAAATGTATGTGCACAAGTGTAGCATAGTAGTAGAGACCCCCTAAACCATAGCAAATGTTCTCAATCGGTTGCCTCCGTTGGTTTGTGGGAAGCTCAACTAGTGCACTTTCAAATAAGCAATAGCTTCCATATATGAACAATTATTTGATTTTATAGTTTTTTTAAAATTATCCTATATAGTCTAAGCTGCATGCTTCATAGGCATATAGCATCTGCAATAGATTAATGATCTTGTTTAAGATGTCTATTCTGTAATTTCTTGGTCTCAGATTCAAGTTAAAAATGTTTAGATTAGTTTAGACACCAAGTTTATCAAATTCCAAATGCATACAAAAAATGGCTACACCACTTGAGAACCCTACAAGAGTTTAAAGGAGGATTTTTTGCTTGGCCAAGCACAACAACTAGAGGTACTACTTGCTCTTGGGGCCTCGGAGGCTCACACAGACCTTATGGACCCATCCAAGGTGGAAGCCAAGGCAAGGACCCCACTGTACATGGGAAAGAAATCGAGGTAGTCAATAGAGCGAGCGAGAAAAAGCGAGCGGGCCCAATGAAGCGAGCGAGTTTTTTTACAATTCCTCCGATGAGAACAAATTTGAAACCGAACTTACTATAGCAAGATGTTGTCATAATAAGCATACCAATAATCAGACTTACAATCCACCCTATCTTTCACTTGAAGAACATAAACTAATTACCAAACTCATAACATAGATGACTATTGAAATACCACTTCACCCGCAAAATGCACTAGACCAAAACTTTCCAAATGTATCCATGGTTCACCACAACAACTATCAGTCTATGAACAAAATGGTGTTTTAAACCATGTTCTAATCCCCCTGACATTCATCATCAAGAAAGTAGTTGCGCGCATGTGGTTTATCTAATTGCCACTCATCATATCTCTTGTCGGCTGTCATGAATCTTGCCATTTTTTCTGCATAGCATGGCAACAAACTACAACAAAACATACATTTCAAAGGAAAGTAAGTCAAAGTGGAACCATGAAAATAATTTCCAACAAGAAGAAAGTCTTGCCATCCTTATGTGTTATACAAAAGACAATTCGCTACCAACAAAAAGCAAAAAAAATCAATTGCTAGATCAAGGCCTTACAAACACTATCCAAAGCATCAAAATTTGTACTTTCTTGATTCAAAGGCACCCGTAAATGTTCACTATCTACCATATTATAAAGATGCTAAATAACACTTTCAAAGTCCTCAATTTTAGCATTCAAAATATATAACAAAAAAACTCAGGGCCAGTAGCATACTAGTCATCAAAGGGGTTTGTGACAGGTTCCACTCTCTCTTCTTCCCCCTCTCCATCATGCTCTGACCTGATCCGTTTTCCAGAACGATCTGCCACAAGTGGCTCAACAATGCTAGCCATAATACTGTTGTCTGAATCAAATGAAAAACAAGACCTGCCAATGGCCTGACAAGCACGCATAAGAGGGGCTGTACCACAACCCATCTCTAGAACCAGCCCTCCAGGAACACAGAGAAGAGACATAATGCAACCTACAAAAAAACTACTCCTCTCTAGTCCACCTCGTGCTAGCTGAGAAGACATAGGCACGATTGTCCTTGCAGAGGGAGGTATGTAATGAGTCCAGACATCTTCACGTGGATCAATCAAAAGCTGTTGGAAAAGTGGAAAGCTCTCCTCCCAAAAAACTATTGGATTCTTCTTTGCTCTACGTATTAGAGCTAATACTGAAGATTGCATCTGGAAACCACATGGAGAAAAACATGTATAGTATATTGACTTCAACTAGCAAGCATTATAGCATGAAAGATGGCAAAGATAGCATGCATAGGACTTATCCTTCCAAACATAGCATGCATAGGACCAACGAGGAGACATTTGTCAAAGACACTTTTATCATGGAATGCAAACATAGAATGCATGGAATGGTAGCTTACCTTAACACTTTTATCATGTTCTCTACAAAATCCATATGGAAACTTGTCATGAATGATCACACGTCTGACAACCTCCAAGCCCTGGACATATGCAAACCGTTCCATCCAACCAATACATTGTCCTACAAGCAATTAATTTTATTTAAAACTAGTAGAATGGAAACAAAAATGTGAAATGTCAATTGTGGTATTGTGCCTTACCTGCCAAAGGACATATGCATGCCAACCAACCACTATCAGACAAAGAAGCTGATGCAACTGCAAGCCCATGCCGCACATGGTCCTCGAGCAAGACATTCCAAGTAGGAGTGGATCCTCTCTCATCAAGTGGATAGCCAGATGGAAAATCGAGCAATATAAAATCTGAAGCCCACTTCACCTTCTTACCCATCCTCTTGTAGTCCTGATCTCGACTAGCCACTGTAATAAAAAACTCATGCAAAATAGCATACTTATCATTTCTTTTAGAGTCAGCAAAGTCTTTGCCCATTGCAATGTAATCTCCAACTGTACAAGCAAACAAAGGTGTGATGCCACGGGCCAAGGAAATGTCAGGTGACTGTGATCGATGGAACACGTATTGCTTCACAAGTCCCGAGATTGATTCTCCACCTATATGCAAAAGCAAATTAATTACAAGTAAAACTAGTGTTAAAGGAACAACTACATATGCAAAACACAACAACACCCTTACCTGCACTCTCTATGTGATCCATTTCATGCCGCATAGGACTAGATGGTCCCTCATCTAGAAAGAGAACAATCATAAACTTATTAATGCAATGTCAAAACAAATTGAAGACAGCATCAACAAACAATCATATTGTATCTTCCTTACCTTTTTCTGGAGGATGTTCTTGTTTCTCTTTCTCTTTCTTATCTCTCCTTGAGCTTCCCTCCACTTTGTCCTTACTTGCTTCATTGGCTTTTTGTGAAGCATAAGTATTGTACAAGTCTCTTTCTCGCACCAGTACTTGTCCTTTAGGAAAATCTATCCACCAGGGACAATGTGCTAATTCCCATTGAGAGAGACGGTGCATGCCAGGTGGATACATGCATGCAGCATGACCAATCTCCACCCAACTCTTGCACAAATTTGGAATGTCAGAGATCCTTTTCTCTATTGCCAAGTGGGAGAGATATCTATCAACCAAGAAACACAAAAAAATTGGATGTCCCAAACCATCAAAAGGTCAAAAAATCAAGTGGAACAACCATCAATGATTGTGTAAGTACATGAATCAATAGCACAAAAATAGACAAATGAAAAATGAACCTTCGAATGAATTGACAACATACCTATAAACCACCCTATGGGCAGCCATGTCCAACTCAGATAGTCCATCTCCTTTTTTTCCACCCTTGCTCTCCATCTTTGTTTCCTTTGATCTTAGCACCACAAACATATGTTTTCTCCCCTCCAGTTTTATATCCTCCATGTATTGCTGCAATGTGTAATCCTTAGGGGTATCCAAAGGCATGCCCATTGTTGTGATTACCCTCAAATCTTCAAGCACTTTCAATGACTGTCTCTCCACCTTCTCCAAAAATATCTCTCTACTAATCCACCTAAACAGTAAAAGTTGACGCAATTTTATAATAAAAAAATAAGAGTCATGTTATTGGCAAGAAACAAACAAACACCATGAAAGATGATTTGTATTGGTAGAAGAAACACACCCTCTGTACTCAAGGTCGCCCACAGGCATGAAGTACATGTCTCGCATAGGTTTAGTGGCTTCTAACAAAGAAAGGAAAATATGTTTTTTTTCTAATCTCAAATCAGACTTTGCAATGAGTTGGAGCTTCTCCAATGTCACGCAAGAGTCCGCACCATCAAAGCGCAAGGCAAACAACTTTTCCAACCAAGCCTCTCCAAGACCAGGATCTATACAATTCAACACCTATCCAAAGATGACATGTCAGTCACTTAACTTCAAAATAAATGCAACAAAGTATAGAAAATTCAATTCACACCTTTCCCATCCTATCAGCAATTCTCTTTTGAATTATGGTACGCTGCTTTCCTTCTGCCTCTCCCCTTTGATCTAAAGGTAGCTTTGTAGATATTTTGTCCATTGCTTTTTTAAGCTCTGAATTGTACTCAACCTACATACATAAGTTCCAATTAGAGAAAGCAAAGGAGTGATAAAGAAGTAAGCATCAATACAAATGCAACATTCTACCTGGAAGACAAGCCTTGCCAGATAACCTCTTGTCAATGGAAACCATGGCTTCTTCCCTTTACTCTCTTGAGCTCTCCAATTCTCTATTGATTTGATCTCACTCAAAGACAATGTTTTCATAAACACCATAGAGTCACACTCACAAATGTTGTGTGCATTTATGAGTATGTCCCTTAGACTGGGTTTGATAATGGCATGTTCATTCATGCTAGAAAACAAACAATAAAGTACACAACCCAATCAATAAATGCAAAGTAGCATAAAATACAAATGTGGAGAAGATTCAAAGAGTCCATGTACTTACGAATTCATTCGTTGTAGCCCTGCCAAGAGAGCAATCTCACTAATTTTCCTTGGGTCAATTATTGTGCATACCACTCGTACATGTCTTTTCTTGTTTGTAGGAAAGATTTCCTTGATAACACTCATCCATGCAGTGGTCCTATGATTGCCCTCCCAAACAAATAACATCTTTTGCGACATAAAATGAAAGTCAGTGTTAGACATCACATCTTTCTCAAACTCCTCATCCACCTCTCTCCAGGTGGGAGACCAACTCTTCCTCATATCATCTGTCACAACTATCTCCCCTCCATCACTCTTGCAGACAGATACAATGAAAGACCCTTTCTCCGGGAGATAGCCCTCCACTTGAAATGTACTTTTGAGTGAAGATACATCATCACGAAGTCCTCTCACTCTTGCATAAGGTATCAACCTACACAAGGGAATGCGAGGACACTGGTTTGAATCAAGCATCCTACATTTGCCAATCACATCACCTCCTCCTTCCACCTGAACTTCACTATCATCCAACTCATCCTCCTCCACTCTTGGACCTTCATCTCTTTGAGTTGATGATACTTCAACCTCTAGACCCACCACACTTTCTTGCTCTTCGGTTCCACCTACTGATGATTCAACATTGTGATCTACTTTTGTTCCTCTTGTCACCTTTGTAGAATGTGCCACTTGAACTTTTCTGCCTTTTTTTCCTGTCATCCTGAAAAGACAAAAAACAAGGCATTTTTCCAATCATAGTTCTCAAAACCTTTTCAATAAAAACCAAAACTAAAAACAAGAAACAACATGTAACAACAGATAGAGTATAACCTATGGCAGGTTCAAAGGTCTTCTCAAATCTTTCCATATGCTCAAAAAAACATGAGAGCTTTTTCACATATATATATGATAAAGGGTTTGTTTATGAAAACATATGCAATACATATCACGAGGGCAAAGCCCCAAACAGATAATGAAGTGTGTACACCTCATAAGGAAAAAGCTTCAGACAAATATCTCAAACTGCTGACATATATGAATGCAAAGGTGTGTAAACTCGCACTTATGAATAAATATCATTTTACATATCTAGACAAAAATACATGTATCTACCAATGCAATTGATTTCCAGTTTAGGGAACATTCACCCACTTGTGTCCTAAAAGAAAAAGTTTCATCTCCAATGCACATAGTATATCAACTTGCAGTGGTATCTATACACTTAGATATATGGAATTGCAGTGGCAAATATGCACTTCTATGCCTACCCCTTACCCTCATGAAAAGACACCTTGAGAAGCGAAAAAGGACAGCGCGTTAACGTGCTGTCCTTTTTGGCATCTCAAGCTGTCTCTGATGAACGCTTTTCAGCAAGGCTTTTCTACTCAATCCTCCATGTATCAATACTCACAAGAGGTTGCTTCGACTATTTCATCTTTTGTCTCCAAGTATGCTTTGGTATACAGGTCTTATGGTCTTTGGAATGCTATTGAACTCTTGGAGGGATAGGTCACATGGTCTTTTGATCGCTATGCAAGGAGGGGACTATTGGACTGCCCGAGGGACCAAAATAGGCAACGCGTTAACGCGCTGTCTCTTTTGGTCTCTCATGCAATTCTAGAGCATAAATAGGACTGTCTTCGAAATGCTACCTAGATGCCGATGGTCTACAAGGTTTTCTAAAAGTTTTCCTCTTATCTCTCTACACTTGAACATTGGACTTGCACTCGCTCGTTTGTTTTGTGAACTTCTTTCATCCGTTCAAGAGTTGAATATCACTTGAATGCCTCACATGGGAGCGGGTCTTGGACTGCCTGGGGCAACAAAAGAGGCAGCGCGTTAACGCGCTGCCTCTTTTACTGCCCTTCACAATCCAAGTTCCCCTCCCTTGCATGACTCTGGGTAACTCTAGCAACCACATACATGCCTCGTATATATGGTTTGTAGAATATGGGCACAAATTTTTGACGGCAAGTCTTATAAAATGAAATGAAACCTCGGGCTGCTACACAACCAAGTCAACAAAAAACCTGTGAACACCATCGAGTCCTAAGCAACAACCACCGAGCAATGCAAGCAAAATGGAGTAACGAAACAAAATGGAGCAAGAAAAAGTCGTGAAGAGCCCGAGGAGATAAAATCCGACGCCAAAATGCAGACTAATTAGACTATACAGAAAGGCGTACATCCCATAGCCTGGGGCAGCAAAAGAGGCAGCGCGTTAACGCGCTGCCTCTTTTGCTGCCCCAGGCTATGGTGTGTATGCCTTCCCACACTTCCCACAGTTCAAATGCTGTGGTGGCAGTTGGACTGCCTGGGGCAGCAAAAGAGGCAGCGCGTTAACGCGCTGCCTCTTTTGCTGCCCCAGGCAGTCCAACTGCCACCCCAGGCAGTCCAACTGCCACCACCTCCGAGATGTTCGTGCTGGAAGTGAAAACTCGGCATTGAATATAAAGCGAGTTTTACGAATTGTTCGTGCTGGAAGTGAAAACTCGGCACACAAGCTAATATCCATCATAACGATGGGCATTACAATATAAGCCACCAGAGAAAGGGAGATGAAAGCGAGGCGCCGAAAGGAAAGAACGAAAGGAAAGAACAAATGCTGTGGTGGCAGTTGGACTGCCTGGGGCAGCAAAAGAGGCAGCGCGTTAACGCGCTGCCTCTTTTGCTGCCCCAGGCAGTCCAACTGCCACCACAGCACAAAAGAAGCTATCGTGCCACCACAGCACAAAAGAAGCTATCGGAACAGGAAACTGCTCTCACAATGTGAATCACGAATCAGAAGCTTGAGAGTTTCAGAGATCCTGTGTGAAGACAGTGGAAACGGTCAATGCAAAACGTAAGGAAGGAGCGGAGGCGACTCTCCGCAACGGAAAATGCAAGACAATTATTATGGCGCTTCTCCGGTCACACCACTTGATGTGCCGTGGTCGTCCAGGCAGCACCGAAGTTGGAAGGCCAGGTTCAAAAAACCAATGGAATCGAAATCTGAAAGAAGAAAAAGGAAAGAACCCGGAAAAGCTAGACGAAGAAGAGAGGGAAAAGGCAAACGATCGATACGTTTCGGTGTGACCGGGGAACCCGAAAACCCAACTATTCCCTATTCTCTTCGGCCTTAGAAGCACCTTCTAGCCAATCTAGCAAATCAAGAATCTAATCCGCTCCAAATGCTGTGGTGGCAGTTGGACTGCCTGGGGCAGCAAAAGAGGCAGCGCGTTAACGCGCTGCCTCTTTTGCTGCCCCAGGCAGTCCAGCTGCCACCACAGCCAAGAGAGGGCAGGAAGGTAGAGCCACAAGAAAGAAGCTATGCGAGGTTATACGAGAGGCGTCCAAAGCTAGAGCTACAAGCAAGAAGAAAACGAAAGCCCAGAGCTAGAGCTACACGAAAGATGATTGTCCACCATGAAGAGAAAGGTTGTTCACACGTAGTTAAGGTTCCATCCGAAACGTGCATAGCAAAAGACATTGAGAGCAAGGTAGAGACCGTCGTAAAGTACCCGTAGTAGGAGATCATGAGCAGCCAGATTTGGAGGCTTTGGGAGCAACAAGATACGCGAAAGACTAGAGACAGGCAGCCAAAAAACTGGCCACGAGCAGGAAAGCAGAGGAGTAGCAGGGAAGGCCGAGAGGAAGACGAGGAAGGAAAGGAAGGAAGACGAGAGGAAGACGAGGAAGACGAGAGGGGTAAGGAAGGAAGCCGAGGCGGCGAGCCGAGGGGGTGAGGAAGGGTAATCTCGTAGCAAAGGGTAATGGCCGTAAGAAGTTATCGTAAGATGAATGGCATTTTTTAAGAAAGTAGAAGATAACGACGGAAGCGAAGGTTCTACAAGTTCTAGTCGGTTACCATCAGTTCTACGAGGAACGTCGAAG
The DNA here is from genome assembly GCF_047967505.1 of Dipteris shenzhenensis. Classification (NCBI taxonomy): domain Eukaryota; kingdom Viridiplantae; phylum Streptophyta; class Polypodiopsida; order Gleicheniales; family Dipteridaceae; genus Dipteris; species Dipteris shenzhenensis. Next base: position 51,691,874 of record NC_141608.1, read on the forward strand.
AAAATCAGAAACGTAGACATAAGTGAGAAATACCTTAACACCCACAGAAGAGGATTGAAGCTGCTGTGAATTGGAAGTCCTGCGAGCTCCTCTACACAATAGAACAACGCCAAAAGAAGAGGATTGAAGCTGCCGTGAATTTGAAGTTCTGCGAGCTCCTCTACACAATAGAACAATGCCAAAAGTTCAAGAGCTCGCAAACTGACGTTTAGATAGCACGGCATTACTTGGAGTGTAGATAACATTTAGAGGGAAGCTACTTGGAGTGTAGATAACATTTAGAGGGAGGCATTACTTGGAGTGTAGGTGGCCTATTTTGTCAAGACTCAAGCTGGGGTTCAAGCACGGTTGGAAAGCATACTAGTCGTGGGCAATATATGCAAGGATCTGCAAAATTCGAAACCCGTTACTCTTCAGCGCCTCGTTTTCTGCTCTTTTGGTTTTAGCTTGGGGTAACCACTTGAATAATTTACCATCGCTATTCCTATACAAACTATTATAATCTGTGTCGTTGCCTGGAAGAAGCCAATGTCTGCTGCTGCAACGAAGAATGCGCCCCAAAAAATACCGTTACCTCGCAGTTGGAGCAAGCGCCGATTGGAGGCAGCGTCGTACTCATCCAAGACTTCAATACGACTCTGCTTTATCCGTCAAAAGCGCCGTTAAACCGGGAAAAGCAAGCAGCAGTATGTCAGGAAAGGAGAAAGATAGGAGCGCTCCACACCTGTATAACATTCTCGCCAGCGAGTCGCGTATGGCAATCCCCTAGAAAGGCGGCTGTACAAGAAGACGCAAAAGAAACAAAATAAGTATCTTCAATGCGGGAAGGGTAGAAGGCAAGGGGAAAGGGTGAGATGGGCGGTGCAAGGAGGAAATAGAATACCAGTCAAGAGGAGGAGGAAGATAAAAGAGCCTAAAGGGTGAGGAAGCAAAACTGTGGCCATATGGCAAGGAGGTATGGAAATTGTGCATGTAATGTAACGATTTATGGGTTGGACGCACTGCAACTGATGGTTGGCGGAAGTGGAAGTGAAGAAGGAAGTGGACGAGCCATTGGTTGGCAGAAGTGAAGAAGGAAGCCTCGCGTCTGCTTCCTTCTTCTTGAGATCTTCTTCTTTTATGAGCATTTACTCAGCATTTACTCCACTCGAATTCCAATGGACCTATCATCCCGCCCAACACTCAGTCAATGGCAGGCCTAGCCTTTAGAGAAACGATTTTATCAGATTTTGCAGGCCTGGTCATTATTAGACGGTAGGAGAAGACGTGGGTATGGGTAACGCCAGAAACCGCATAACCCTTGTAATAGTGAGGAGAACACCTTGTAATGACTCATGATGGAAATAGTAATATTGCTCGTTCATGCAAATGTGAAGTAAACTAACACGTTTTGATAGTTTTCATTTTAGATATGGATTTGAAGATACTACTCATTCTAACTATTACTCCAGTAAAATATAGTAATTATAAATCTTTAATTTTTTTCTTGATATTTTAGTCGTTCAATTATATAAATTTGAAAGTTGCTTCTCTTTTTATTCATTTATATTAAATGTACACCCTTACTGAATGACATGCAGTTAAACGACCACCTTGGATGCTAATAGTGACATCCATTTGCATTTGACACTTACAGAGACGAACTTGCTTCTTCTCTTCTCTCCCATAATCCCTCTCAGTGGCTCTTTCAACACTTCTCTTTGCTCCATTCTCTTCGGTCTCCAACACATCTATGCCATTTCTTCTTTTGCCTCCCTGCTTCCGGACCCTTTCTGTAGCTAGCTTTTCTCTTGTTCTTTGGTTGGTGTCGTCTGGTGCTACATCTTGGCTCTAGCATTTGAATCATGCCTTTCTCAGTTTTCATTCGCTTTGGAGAACACGAATCATTGACCATTCGTTTTGACACTCCTTTCTTGGAGGTTTCATTGGTGGAGCTTAAGGAACACTTTCACATTGAGAACGAGGACATTGAGCTGCATCAAGAAATCGGAATAGATGAGCTTGCCATTGTACTTCCAGTGGTAAACTTAGAGGATGGTCAGAAAGGGTTCAAGATTAGTGGTAGCCAACAATCAACCTTAAGAGTTCACATGCCCTATAAAAGAGGTTCTCATGGTCACTTTATGAATCATGAACTAAATAGTGTGGTTTCACTGATAGAGAGGATGCCTTTGAATAGTTCTCTTCATGTTGCACTCAAATCTGCAGTTCGAGTGGAGAAAGTTACTGAGCTTCCTCTAACTTATGATGGATATATTGTCTTCGAACTTCCACCTATGCCTAAGGGTTCACCAATGTCTGGAATGGAACAGAATACTGATGGTCATGTTTGGACAAAATATTCCACATGTTCGCAAGACTGCTTCAATGGTGTTGTGAGAATGAGTAGATGTTCAGGTTATTTGAGATGTTGTAATTTGGATTGTCCTTTCCTTGAACGAATGGGAGTTTTAAATGATACACAATGGAAAGGAAAGCTTAGGAGACCTCCTCTACCTGGTCCCATTGATCCAGCCTTGGGGTCACTTGTGTGCAAGCATTGTGATGCAATACCAGAGTGTGTTTACCTATGCAGTGCTATTATATATTATTGCTTTCCCCATGAACGAGTGAAGACAACGAGATGTGCAGTGCATGTGGGTTTCCATGACCATCCAGTTGAAAAAGGTAGAAGTCGAGCAAAGGAAATGCAAGTAGATGATCTCATTTCAATGCGTGCAAGGTTGAATGGAAATTCCTCTTGCAAAAAAATCGAGGTGTCTGTGACACAAGACCTTGTGATGGAGATGATGCTAGCAAAGGATGGGGTTGTTGTGGAGCCGCTAGATGATCAAAAGTTCGAAGAAGTGCTTGAAACCATTACACCAATGACCCAGAGAAGGAGGCTTCAGAGAGTGGTGCAGAGCGCAAGAAGTGAGGCTAGAGGAGGGGATGGTGGAATGGATTCAATACTTGATTTAAAGAGGAGATGCAAATATCCATACCTACAAAGTATCCTATTTCCTGAACAATTGCAAGATGAACAACAACCACATATCTTCAAAATGTCGACCATTGGTCCAGGATCAGGAGTTGATCTAGTGAATCGCATGCGGCCTGGTGGGAGCTTGGGATCACAATGGGTTCATTTTGACCATGTGCATCGAGTGAGGGGATGGTCAACAATGGGTGCTCATGTGTATGACCCATTCATAAGGGAACTATTAACTATAGCAATATGTGAATTCAAGGTGGAGGATAACCATGCTCAAGTTCGATTCTGGGAGCTACTGAACAATACAATGGAGAAGAATGGTTTTGAAAAACCTGAATTCCGTGGATTCATGGCAGATGGAGCAGGAGCAAATTGGCTGGCTGTCCGCACTGTTTACAATGGGGGACCGGAAAATGTGATGGATGGTAGAGAAAGAACTTGTGCTTTCCATTGGGAGATGAGCATGGTTGAGCACACGAGACGATGCATTAAGCCGCAATTTCAGGAGGAGCATAAACTTCTATGTCGGAAGTGGAGAGAGGCAACAACTTCAACTTCTGCAGACCAATGCAAACAAACATTGAATTTGTATTGGTCCCCAATTCATGTGAAGGAGGGTGAGCTACCAACATTGCATACGTGGCTTGCTTGGTGGGATGTTAGAGTCAACCAGTGGGGGGGAATGTTCTTGCAGCAAGAAGAGCACTCTGGATTTGTTCCTACAGTGAACCTTTCAGAGACAAAACATTCTAGCATGAGAGCAGCACATGGATATGCAAAACACATAACATTGTATGATGCTTGTGCAGCAGATCTTGCAATGAGTGTCCTTCAGAGTGCCCACTACAATGCCTTTATGAATGGAAGACACTTGGGTACAGGACCAAATTTGGATGCTCTCCGGCGAAGAATACTTGATGGTAGTGGGTCTGGTAAAGGGGACAGAAATAGGCTTGTGGATTTATCACACATAGTGATTGAAGAGGGTGGGATACAATCTCCTGAGATGAATAGGCCAATAACAGAATCGGTGAGCATAAGAAGAAAGAGGGGTTCAAAATGTTCAACATCGGTCCATGCAAATGATAGTCATCGACCAGAATACATGACAGTGACAACAAGGAGAGTGATAGGAAAAAGAAGACAAATTGATTTTAAAAGTCCATCACAGGACGTGGTTTGTAGAGAGATAGATATTCATGAAGCCAATTGGGCGATCAGGAGAACAGAACCACATAGCGTTGTCACATGCTTTGGCTACTTGGCAGAGAGTCGGAGACGATGTGGGGCACTAATCAATGCACTTGGTAGAAGTGCAAGTTATGGTGTGCCAGCCCCTTGTTTTAAGGGAAGAAGGCAACATTCTCATGGAGTGACAGAGCAGTTTGTATGGTTTTGTAATACTTCTGTCACCCATACATGGAATGTGGATAAATCCATTCAAGGTGTTCCTGGGGTCTCTCCAGGTGTATGGAAGGTTGCAAGTGGGACATCAATGACTGTAGACGAGAGGGGTGCCCTTGTAAGGGCAGGTTTCGTATTTAATAGTGATGATTCTATTGGTGTGATGGGACCTCCTTATGCACAGCAGATCCATACACCTAGCCATGTGCACCCTTCTCATCGTGATGGAAAGCTTGTTTCATGGAGAAGTAAGTTGAATAAAGATTTCAACGAAAGGATACACAAGGCAGTTACAGAAAATGGGGAGGTGGTGAGAGAGAACATCATTATTCCACATGAGGTGCATGTATTCCATGTTCGTACAACAGGATCAATGTCTAAGGGGCTAACATATAGTGTCTTGATTTCAGAGTTCCCACGTTGCACATGCCTTGATTTCACAGAAAGGGAAGCAAGAAAAAGTCCCTACATGCCTTGCAAGCACATATACTTCGTGTTTATTGTTGTCTTGGGCTTAACTGAAATGGTGCATCAGTTTATGCATCAGGCTGCATTGACAAAAGTTGAATTGTTTCAAGCTCTGGGTGGTAGAAGAAACCCATCAAGTATGTAGTGTATGGCTTGGATGCCCTTTTTTTTCAATTCCTTCAGAATCGGATAATATATGTAGGTGTGCTTCCTTGCATGATGCTACACTAAGTTGTATTTTTTGAAGGTGGAAGAAACCCATGAAGCATTTAGTAGGCAGCCTAGATGCCTTTTTTATATTTCCTTTGGAAGCGGATGATATATATAGGTGTGCTTCCATGTTTTGGCAATGCACAAAAAAATATTTTGTACAATCATTCCAAGGGTTGGTTGGAAGATATTTTAAAGCATCAAATTTTTCTATCAACTTTTTTTTGTATGACATATGCTTTTTGTGCTATGGAGTTAATAACTTTTAGAAAAAAGGTGACTTCTGACAACATGAAGAGCAGTTAATGTAATATGTTACTATTCTCATTATTGAAAGCATTCAATGTTTTATTTTATCATTACTTTTTCACAACAAAGGAAACATGATTTGAACATGTACTTCTGGAAACATGCTAGCCAAGATGCAGGCGAGTGGTTAAGCTTTCTTAGAGCATAAATTGTGGTAATTGGCTGTCCTGGATGAATATGATGTGGCTGTTATTAAACAGATAACACCTTGCATTGTTGTTTGTCCACGCTCGCTTATTTGGCCTCGCTCGCTTTTCTTCGCTCGCTTTTTGGTAATCCTCAAAGAAATGGAGGGATCAACAGAGACAAAACCACTCTAAGAGAGGATTAGGTGATGGAGACATAGAATTTTTTGGAACAAGAGCTGCCAACATCCCCCATTCTTCCAAAGGTTTCAATCCAATCAACTCCTCAAATAGAGGAGTAGAAAACACTGTCACATCCAATACGAGTGGTTCTAGTGTAGCCAATAGAGAAAGCAACTGAGAGAACAACACTGCGCCAGAAAGAAGAGTCTGTAATCACTTGGATTTCATAATTTGAATGAGAGAGTTGAACCTATGGATGAGGAGGAAGTTAATCCTCTAGGTAAGAGTATCACCTAGGAAGTTAGTCCTCTAGAGAAGAGTATCACAGGTTTTATAGATGAAGATTTTCATGATGAATCTATAGCATGGCTCCCAATCACATGCTATAATCAAATTTCCACCAAAAGTTGGCCCTCCTGATCTCTTTATCAAGAATTGGGTAAGGTGAGAACGGAACTTATAGTTACAAATGTTAGAGTTCCAAGAAAAGGATTCTATGTATTTCTAAGAAAGAATCCACGGCCTTTAAGGCCCTAAATCAACATGTATGGACTTTAAGAAATCAACCCCTCGTTTAGAGTCTTGGTCCCCTTTTTTAGACTAATAAGCCTATGTCAATAGTCATCCTTGTGTGGTTAGACTACCAAACATGAAACTGTCAATGTGTAACTAGGCTGCAAATTTGTTTGGAGTCCTTTGGGAAGATGTAGCAGTAGAAAGAGAACCATTCATCAACCCAAGTGGTAATCCTCAAGTGTGTGTAAAATTGAATTTTGAAAGGAGCTGCATGAGACTCTCGTTATGAGTAGAAATGGGAGATTTATAAAGAATAGCCTCTTGTCTATAAAACCCTCCCTCTTTCTTGTTTTCTCAATGGTCTAGCTTCACATGATATTAAAACTAACCTCATAGATATTAGAAAGAGAAGACCTAAGACAGCTAAGGAGATTCCTCTCCCCACTTGTCCCTAGCCCCTAACACTAAATGGAGGCTCTTACGGAAAAGCTCTCCCAGGAGGAAGTTCTAAAGGAGTAGCCCCTACTAAGAAGGTAGTATCAAAACACTCTCATTCCAAAGGGAATATAGATACTCCTTCTTTCTTTTTGGTTGATGTGGGTCAAGACAGAATTTTCACTTGGTGCAACAAACAATGAGGGGAAAACAAGAGAGATACTAGATTCATCTCAAACTTTCTCTGCAAGGAGAAAGTAACATACATTTTGATGGAGGAATTTGTTTTGAAAATGTGGCAATGGAGCAAGAAATCCCCTGAATAAAAGAGCAAAAACGGAGGGAAAGAGGTATATTGAGGGCACTTGTGGAGCAGCAAAGGCACGAATGCCAAAAGCCCAAGCAAGAACATGAAGAGGAGATGGTGCTTATTGCTCATAATAGAGGCTATGAAAACTCAAAAATCGGCAATGGAGGAGCAGAAATACGACAACAATGTAGCTGAAAATTCCTCAATTGAGTCGATTCTTCACAACATAGGTGATGAAAACCTATAAATTTGGAAATGGAGGAGATCAAATAGACAACAAAGCATGCAAAAATCCTTAGCTAAGCCAATTCTTGATAGCGAAGGTGATGAAAAGGGATGAAAACTCAACATTTTAGTGATGGAGGAGCTCAAGTTGACGATGAAGCAGACATGAATTGTCAGTTGAGATCAAGTGATTAGAGCTGAGGATCCATGGCAAAGCAGAGGAGGGTTTGTGAGCTCATGATGAAACTTGCATTACAATGGAGAGGATCGCATGCAAAGAGCCTCATAGTCCTTAGTTTATTGCACTAAAACCATCGATGACAGGAGTCATGTGTTTTCAAAAAACTCCCAGAATACGTAGAAATTCACATTCCCCTTGAAAATCAATCCCAAAATCAATCCTTAAGCACTGCCTCTAGTGTAATAAACACATGACAATCAAAAAGAACCGAGTAAATTTTTTTTTAAATAAAATAATTTTTAAAAAGGGAGGGGGGATCGAAATACATTACACACTAAGAAAAAAGGATTAAAGAAGGGCATACCATTACATTAAAGAAGGTAGTATGAGTTGGAATGTGTGTGTGTGTGTGTGTGTGTGTTGAGAATTCATCTCAACATCATGTGTTATCATATGTGCATAGCACTAACACATAGAGTTCTAAAAAGAAAAGGGTTGGAAACCCTAATCCTAACCCTAAAGGGGTTTGTATATATTCTTTATCTTCAACTAAATCTAGTGTACAGTTAGTCATTTGTGGTGTGCTCTCTAGCTGTGGCCTCTCTCCTCATCTCCACTCTTATCCTTTCCTCTCTGCATATTTGTTCATGGTATCAGAGCATGGTTCTACCTTTGCATCTCCCACAAAACTAGAAAGTATAGATGTTCAAATATTTGACCCATGGATGACCATCGCTACTCTGGTCCATTGGTACCAATTCCTTGAAATGAAACAAAACTTAAATGATGTTACTAGAGGGGTATAAATTCCTTGGAAGAAACAAAACTTTTGATACATGCACAATTTGACCTCTTTGACACTAGAAATGAGCTCAAAAGGCCCAAAAACCTTGAAAATGGCTGCAAATATGGGTACCTTTGGATGAAAACCCCAAAATGCCATTTGGGAAAAAAGTTTTTGGCACCCTGTCTTTATAGCTCACCGGTGAGCTATTGTTTCAGCTATTTATGGTTGGCCCAACCACGAATGCAATGATGCTTGGCTACTACTTGCTTGCCTTTATAGCTTAACGGTGATCTATTGATCCAAGGTATTTATCATGAGATCTTGTCCTCTAATAGAACTAGCTCCATGGTTTCCATTGATTGTTTACTATGTTTATGAAATATATTTCCTGGTTTTATTATTATTTATACTTGCATGGTGATATGCAATAATTATAACTAGCCACTAGCTATAAAATTCACACATAAAAATACTTGAAAAACTTGCAAACTTGCAAAAAAATCTACTTGCAAAATGTCAAAACCCATTAAGATTTATTAAACAACTCTGATTGCTTAACTTATCTTCCTGCAATAGTATTTCAAAAATAATTTAACAATAATAACATAGGACAAAAGATATGGATGAGTTTTTGAATAAAGTAGTTCAAGTAGGTAAAAATAATACAATCTCACACATAATCAATATTTTCAAAGAGATATATTCTTATTAAAAAATGCATGATAGACGTACAACACAAAAGATACATGGTGTTAAGAGACATGTAAGAGAAGCTCACATATGTTGACTTTACCTAAGAAAGGAGTCAAAGCAAACATTCGCATTGAAAATACTATAGCCTTACACAAGGACCTACCTCCAACATTCAAAACCATTCAAATAAGAGAAAAAGAATGATCACAATGGAAAAAAATATGAGCAAACAAAAGTACAAAGATTTTTTTGGACATTGTTCCAAACACAATGTAACTTATCTTAATGCAACTGAGGACACACCTATACACATTACTCTTTCCTATGAAATATCAATGTTTAAGAAAGAAATCTATTACCACAAGAAATAAATATCTTAATGGATCACAACAAAAAGAGAACATACTTATTATGAAAAGTTCAAAACAGAGAAGCTGAGGTGCCATCCTTCTTGTGAGAGATTGATTGAGAGCAATTGAGTGTTCTTTCACTTTCGTAGAGTGATAGAAAATTTCCGTCCATGAGATGGATTCTTGTTGAGGGAAAGAGGTTTATGTTCATTCTTCCGTGAGGGATCTATTCTTTGATATATTCATTCTTTGAGTGATTGGTCGATCGAGTATAGTTCTAAGAGAGAAAGAAAGGTAGTTTCTATCTTTATAAGAGAAAGGTATAGTTTGTGAAATTTCTCGAATTCTTTCTTCCTTGTGAGTGAGAAAAGATATAGACTCTTCCCTTTACTATAGTCCAGAGAGAAAGGTTTTTTGTTTCTGAGAGAAAAGCTCGGGAGTAAGATTCTTCTTTTAGAGTAAGTGAGGATTGGAAAGGCTTGAAAAAACAACAATGACTGTCCTACAAGGCCTACAGTTTTGGCTTATCCACATCAAGCTCGGCCTCCTACATCTAAGCATCATGGGCTCTAAACAAGGCAATACAAGACTTGCCTTCTCCCACAGCTAGCGGCTCAAAAGCTCCAATTCCCAATGACCATAATGGCTACCCTATGCTTTTATAGCCAGCAACTTGGCTCAAACGGCTAGCCAACAAGCTCACATGACACCATGTACTTCACCTACATGACCAATTGCAGTTCATCAACAAACCTCCAATGCTGAAACATCTGAGCACCAGATCACCGAGCTATCCTTTACCATCGATGACCAACACCACAGCATATGCTCTATGCCTCTATAGTGCTAACTGAGGCACAAATGACCAGCAACGCAACTTAGTAGACGATGGACTTCCACAACGACATCCAACCTAATAGCTTCTACATGTAGACAACCATAACAACATGACACTCTAGCTGACAAACAGAGCTCGTAGCTCTCAACGACTTCCATGATGTCCCAATGGCCACCATGCATAGAGACCTCAACAGCACATGCTCAGCACATGCAAATTTGTAGCTCTAGTGTGCACGAGCAATCAGCTCCTCAAGCAACAAAGCAACGATGCATCCAATGCATAGGCGCACAAGGCACGACGAGTGACCCTCGTGTAAGGAAGTTGGTTGGAATCTCCTGACATAATGGAATCTTCCATCGATTTTGTCAACATGTTTTGGATTCTAGTGCAAATTTCTTATCCTTGCAAGAGTGGCCACACATGTGACACATAGCAATCTTACACCATTGATACGTGGCACCTCACCATTGAGTCACTCCTTGTCTACCATGCGGCAACCTTATCTACCATTTCAATAGAACCTCTAAGTGCCACATCATCTTGGAGAACCACATCAACACATCCGGTCACCATTGCCACATCATCATCGATTGACATGTCATCAACCACATGACCTATGCCACGTTAGCACTACCCAATCATTATCATTGCCATGTCACCTGGCTACCTCATTTGCCACATGGCATAGTCCCTTGTCAAGCACTTATTGCATGTTGCATGTGCACACAAGTGCCACATCACACAGTGCCCCATAGGCACACCCCTTGGCTAGCACACTTTTCATGTGAACACAGCTTCCACATCATCATTTGCACCCTTTTTGCTCCTCCACTTGGATCAAGCGATATCTCTTGATCCAGGAAGAATTTGAGGGTGCTCCAAAAAGGAAAAACACTCAAGTTTTTGTGCTCTATGCCCTAGTTACATCATGCTCACATTTTGGTGCAATTATCACATGCTTTTTGGCCTCAGCATCAAATCCACTTGTTGCATGCACATAAGCCTCTACATCGATGCATCTGACCCAGCACTTAAAATGAATAAAAGAAAAGAATTATTTACTACTTTTCATCACTCAATGGTTGGTCTAGATCTATATCAGAGCAGCGTAGTTCATCCATAGAGGAGAGAACTCCAAATCAGCCATGTTCAAAAATTCCCAAATAGTTTATACTCGGAGTCAGTCCTTATGCTCACATGTGGTTTCACATCATCACATTTCCTGAAACCTGACAACCTTTAGTTCAATGGCAAACTTTAGAGATTTCAGAGGCATTGGCCAATTGATTAGAGGGCATATTGCACATTGTTTGATTTTTGCACTCACATGCCATCATTGTAAAGCCTATTGGTGGTTTACCATAATTGTTAATCATGAGGGTGGAATACCCCCAATGGTTCTATTCATTATGGGTGCGGACTACCCCCCATTATATAATAATTTCCATTCTTTCATTTTTAAGGTGGTGGATTACCCCCTTGTAATTTTAAAAAAAAGAAAAGAATCTAACTATCTCTTGTATGGATGTGGGATCCCCCCTTGTTGATTGTATTTTGATGCCCCATCTTTTGTAATCATTTTAGAATCTTGATAGGGGTCTTGTTTTGTGGTATAAGTGATAACAAGCTGGGGTTTACAAGCATTACTTGTCTTCCCTCACAAAATTATGATGTTCTAACACTTTGGTTTGTCTGGATGGTAGCAAGTAAGTAGACCTTGACCTCGGCTACCTGATGGATTCGACACTCTTGTAGTAATTCTTTGCTTAAAGATGGCAAATTCAATATAAAGAAAAATTCTTTTACCAATCTTCCTAATTTATTTTTTGGAATGCAATATGGTCAAAGTTTACATCAATTTAGTTTTCAAAATCCTTTTTCCCAACCATCTCTTTTATAATTATCCAAATGATTGAATTGATTATATGGTTAATTTATTACTGGGATTATTAAATCTAAACACACACACTAATCTCCCAAGTAGCCTTTGGTTGGGCTAGTATCATACAATTAATTCATAATCATAGGATACATGGTTAAATGTTTGTTATTGGAAATATTTTGAGTCCCTTTGTTTACACACACACACACACACACATGCACACACACACACATACATGTGTATATGTATATATAGAATAACTACCAAAAGTGATATAATAACACACACACACACACATGTATATATGTACATATATTATAACTACAAAAAGTGATAGAAGAGTATTCATTAGTTACACAATTAGTTTATGATTTTATACATATTGCTTAGTTTAGAATTCACTAATATTCTTCAATTAGTTTATGATTTGCATATTGTTTAATACTTAAACTTTTTTATTTTTTTGTTTGAATTTATTTTTTAATTATCATGATATTATTTTTATTACAAATTTATATTTCTAATGTTTTTAAATTACATTAATATGTAATTTATTTTAATTTTAATTTTTCTATATATTGATATTTATTTATTCTTATTTGATAGCACACGGACACACACACACACACTTACTATCCCTTCCTCCATTGGTTTGGCCACTTGCTCATTAGATCTCCCCCTGACACCCCCCCCTCCAAATCCCTCTTTCAATATTTCCCTCTTTTCACCCACTCTCCATTCATTTCCCTCGCATTTCCCTTCTTAAATGTTCCCTTTTCCCTTTATTTCCCCTTTATTGTCTTACTCTATTTATTACTTTTTGATTTCCCCTTTTCCTACTTTTCCTACTTTCCCCCTTTTTCCTAGTTGCCTTTATTTTCCTAATTTCTCAAATTTCCCTAATTATTTCCTATTTTTCCTCATTAGTTCCTAGGGTTTTCCTAATTTTTTCGCCTATTCTCTATTTTGTTCTAAGTTGCTAGTTTCCTCTTTAATTTTCTCCCATGAACTTCTATGAGCTTTCCACTCCCTCCTACTCCTCCCATGAACTTCCATGAGCTTGCCACTCATGACTACTCCTATTTCCTTACTAATACTTCCTTATTTTTTCATTTTTCATTTTTATTGTTTTACTTTTTCTTAACTTCACTCTCACTAACTAAACCCCCTTCTTTCTTTAACCAACTCGCACTCTAACCATTCCCTAACTACCCCAAACTAATTCCTATCCTGCCAACTTACCCCCTTTTAAATTTAATTCCCCACTTAACCTTTTAATTAACCCCCCCTTGGCCCTACTACACTCAATTTTTTCCATGCCAACTTACCCCCCTTGACGGTTCGTCACCGACTAGTCACTACTCCTCTTCCCCCTCACCTTGATGGCTACCCCCCTCCTCGACTATCGGCCCTATTTAAGACCTACCGCACGCCTCTACTCACACCCATCTTCTCTCATATGTACTTACTCTCCCCGTACCTCCTTGTCTACACTATCTCTGTCTGAGACTGTGTCTACGCCACCCTGCCTTGAGGCATCCTCGTTGTTCGTGCCTTCCTCTACACTTCACTCATGAATCACGACCCGCCACTTCTAGCTTTGCCATCACTTCAAGGTTGCTTCCATGCTCCCTTACTATCTCTGTGATTCGTGTCGGCCCTCCGTCATGGCATTTGCTCCTCTGTGAGCAATGCTCAATCATTGCTTTTTCTTTTTTAATTCTTTAGTTCATAAACCCCAACTCCCCCCGCCTCCTCTCCCTTAAATTTAATTCTTTGAATATTATTCTTTATTCCCTTAGCCCATTTAATTCTTCTTTAATTTTCTTCTTCTTTGCTTACCTTTATTTTTATTATTTTCTAACCCCCCTTGTTATTTTTCCTTTCTCATAACCCCCCCTCCCCCCCCTCCCTCCCCCCCCATTATTTTCCATTAATTTGTTAAAACCCCAAAACCCCCCTTTTTAAAATTAATTTTCTAAATTCTATTCTTTACTCCCTTAGCCCATTTCATCATCTTTAATTTTTTCTTCTTCTTAGCTTACCTTTAGTTAGATTAATTTTTTTAAACCCATTCCTTAACCCCCTTTTTCCCATTATTTCGATTAATTTGTGTCGAATCCCCCCCCCCCTTTTTTTTAACAAAGGTTCATTAGTTTCTCTCCTTAACCTTTAGACTGGTCATGCTACCCAAACCATTCTTATATTTACATTTAGCTTGATAAGTATATGGCCAAGCATTGATTTTTATTGTGACTTCGATAAAAAGGAGCTCAACTATATAGTTTCCACAAAGTCATTTCTACAAAAGGGCCCATTGCTAGTTTCCTTTATAAACATGGATTCACCGACTTGTACAAACTTTTCACATCCTTTGAAGACAACACTCAATAGTGAATGCCATTTGTCTTTATTTTGTATATATACTTTGTTAGAAACTAAGAGAAAGTAGTCTTAGGAGAGAGAATAAGTAATCCAATGAAGGGAAAATAAGGAAGAATATATTTAGTTTAGAAGAACAACTAATAAAGGCCACTAAATTCTACTCCCCACCATTGATGAAATATCATCATAGATGATATCTCAACAATATACTCCCGACCATTAATGAGATACCATCAAGATGATATGATTCATGCCTATATGCATAGAGTCAGATTCCTCACCACTAGGTTCATTAATAAGGACTTGTTTTGTAGTTTGCTACTAAAAATTACATAGCTCTCATCCTATGTGTGTAGGAGAGCAATGTCCCACACCACTCCCAATGAAGAATAAATTTTGTAGTATTCTTGCCCTATTCTAAGGATTTTGCAAATTCTATTGTGTAAAAAGTTTCAAATAAGTTGTATAGCAACCAAACATACCTAGGTGGAGAAAAAATTTAGCTATTGAGGAGATAAGTTGTATGAAAAATTTTTTAGCTCTTGTGGAGAGAAGTAATATAGCAACCAAACATATCTAGGTGGAAATTTTTTTAATCTATTGTGGAGACTGACATAATTTCTTGATCAAACACTCCAAAAACAAAAGAGAACCTTTGGTAAGGGGAGATTAGAGGCTCTCACAGAGATTGTTCTACATATTATAGTACCATTAGGGACCTAGGTAAGTTGCATTCACTCTTTATCTCAAGATGAGACATCTCATGTTAGCAACTATGTTAACCTTACAGAGAGAGATGATCTTATACACACATCAAAATTTTCAATAAAATTCACAAGCTTTTCATAATTCCCAATAGGTAAACCAAGTGTCAAAGTACTATAGCTCTTAGCTTATAAAATTAATCCAATATCTAAACCTTTAGCTATGAGGTGCTTCTCTATGATTGATTAAGAAGTTTGAAACTCCTCACTTATGCCCCCACCTTAAGGTGCTCTACATCATGACATTGAAACACAAACTAATGCATGAATATCTTTATAAAAGGCAATCTCCCATAGGGTCTAATGTTAGGTTGGTCAAGGAGAATGAAGTGCACACATGAGAGTGGTGGATAGACACCACTAAATGCATGAATATCTCTATAGAAGGAAATCTCCCATAGGAGCATACTATCAGTAGGATTGAGGTAAGGGAGATTGAGGGAAAAAGTCATTTTGGAAAAAATTCATGTGCGTGGAGTGCAACCAAGGGCTGATATACCTAGATGATTGGCAATACAATACAAAACTCTTTGCTAAACATTCTTGCATTTGTTTTGTAATTGAATCTCTCCTCCTTGTACAAGTTTTTCTTTCCATTGTGCACACCACGCATGCAGTCGTTGCACTTGAATCACAACTACTCATTGAAAAGCGCCACTCACTACTTCTTTGAAAATAGCAATTGCCTCACCACCCAAATGCACGAAGGATGGGGTGATACACCGAATTGTAGCATGCATCTATGTAGTTCGACTATAATAATTGTGCTACTATCCTTTTTCTCTCTCACCCTCTTGTCCTTCCTTTTGGCATCCTCTTACTTTCTTGGCCTTTTGCATCCCTATTGCCCTCCCTTTTGCATCCCCTCATCCTCACTTTTGCATCCTGTTACCCTCCCTTTTGCTCTCATTGATGATTTTCATGGATCTAAAGCCTAATTTGGACTTATTCATAATCTTAAGAACTTTATTGATCCACATAGGGTCGCCTCCAGCTGATGTTGAGGAAACCTTGAATGAATCATCTCCCTCTACCACAGTTCAACTATTGAATACTATTGATTCACTATGTTCTTAAGAGACCAATGCTCCCTAGAGAGGCCCTTGTGATAATCAAGGAACCAAATAGGCCTCAATAGCCCATAGAGACAATTATCTTTGGAAAGGGCAAGAACCCTCCCTGAAAGAAATTAAATGTGAGAAGTCATCAAGACTCCATAGATTGTGGCAGTGGTCCATCATCACAAGTGGGCTCTACTAGTCAGCATCACAAAGTACAACATGTCTTGTGATTATATTAGATCCATCTCTCCCACCTACCAAACAACATATGACCCCTGCCTCCTTGCATCCTTCCTCAGACCCTATCTCCATATGAGGATAGAGGGGTAGGCACACATTGTGATTGCGATCACGATTCGAGGCCTTGTTGTTAATATTGCCTCCAAACAATCATTTCATCGATGGATGTACTAGTGGATGGATGTCTACATGCTTGACATCCACATTGAGTGGAAGTAAGTGTACTTTATTTTAAAATATTCCATTTAGAATTGAAATATAACCTGATGATTATCAATTTACTAATCTAATCCAAACACTTTGTAGGAAACAACATGAAGAAAATCAAAAAATGGTTATAATCTGTTAGAGGTTTGGAGCAAGATGGACCCATGCCATGCTATTCATGAATATGGGAGAGCTTCTAAAGAATAAGCATGATAATACCATGTAAGTTTAGTTACACAAATTACATTCGATGTATTTAGTATATAATTATGTTGACATTGGATAACTCCTATGAGTGCACTTACATATTTCTTGCAATTGAGTAGTTCACACGAACGAAAAAATACATGAGCCTTGCATGTTGAGGGAGTGTGACATAATTCTTGTGGAGAGACTTGGAAGGGAAAGGGGACATAGAGGGGATGGAGAGGAGATAGGAAAGGAGACACGGGATAGGATAGGGGATTGGAGACAAGATATGGGAGGGGATATGAGATAGGGTAGGGAAAATGGGATAGCATATGAGATATGGATGTATAGGGGATATGGGATAGCCAAATGGATTCTTATATATTTGTAGATCATTTCCACTCACATGTTGCATTATTTTTGCAATGCTTAAGATATATTTGTAATTTCCAAGGCCAGTGTTGTGGTATGGGATGTAGGAATAGTTACAATAGTTTAATCCTCTTTTTGTGCTGATACTATAAACAAAAGAGCAATACAAGCCAATAAACATGCTCCTATGAGTGGACTTGTCATATTAGGTTTGATGCTTCAGACAAAGTTGCCTCTAGGATTGCCTAGTTTTGTATAAACCAACATGAAATTTTTCATCAAAATCACTATTTTTAAATAAAAACTTTATAGTTGACAAGGGAGAGTTAGAGAGTTAAACTCCTAAACATGTGTACACCACATAGGAGCCACAAGTTTATGTGCCTACAAAGCATGAGGATCAAAATAACCTTATATATTCCAAGAATAATGAATTTTCTCCAATGTGTTTTGTTCTTAGCTCAATTATAGAATCATTACAAGACTTAGAGAAAACTCTTAATATCTCACATTAGTAACCATTAATATACCTATCTAAAAGTCCTTTAGCTTCCTAGAAAGTATGTGGAGGGAGATGCAAATAGGCAACCAAGAATTTATTCATCCAATTTATGCTAGCTCTCAAGGATCATGAAGACTCAAATCATGCCTAGGTTTTTTTGTGAATATCTTCCAATTGTATGCGTGCCAGCAGTGGTTGTCACCCAAATTGAGCCTCACCAACAAAAAGGAACATGCATTGCTACACATCATCCTCACTCTTGAATTCCTACGCCCTATTCAAGGATATGAGATCTTAAGGATGGCAATAATAAAAATGACCTTTCCATTCACAATAAGTTGCGAGGACAACAAGATTTCAAAAACCTACTCGAGCGTCATCCCCCTTAAAACGTTTTTCTTCATCTCAAACACATTTAATTTGTCTCAAATAGTTTACCATTATCCTTATAGCTTCTAAGCATACAAATAATGGGTTGATGTCTTACCGTGCTCTAGAAGCTTACTATCTAGCCTTTAAAGAGAAGTTGTTGGAGGGCCATTTGAGCACTACTACAAGGAACTCATATGAAGGAGTTAGTTATATGTAGCCTCTCCTTCCCACATGATAGGCAATGCAAGAAGTGTAAGATAAGTACAATGCAAACAACCAATGGTTTGTATCTCAAAAGATGACTTTGTGATTCCCCTTTTTTTTTTTTAAGATACTTTGTGATTCCCATCAAAAAAGAAAAAAGAAGAGAAACCCTGAATTCAAAGAAGGTGGCATTGATATCATCAAGGTGCCATTGTTCCAAGAGGTAGATACTCTCACATTGATGGTTGTCAAGGGTAGGATGATCCTCAAAGTCTCCACCATTATTGAGATGTTCCAAGAGTTCTAGAAGAAGTAGATCCAAATGTTTTCCATAGGTAGGCCCTTGCAAAGTTGGAGGCAACCATAGCATGTGCTATTTAAGAGCAAATGCATTAAAACCTCATTGTGGTGTGGTAGAATAGTATAATCAAATAGAGATTCAACCCCTATGTCTTATTTTAGTTCTTTTGGCTATTTTTTTCCAAAAATTCCACCTCCTTGGCCTTTATGTATGGTGGTCCAAGTCAAGAATATGCTAGGAGAAGTGAAATATATGCTCAAAAGCTTCAACAAAAGGGTGGATGAAAGATTTCACTCATTCTGGTGACTCAAATGAAATATATGTCATGCTTGTAGGGAACCCAATATCTTTCAGCCACACTGGTGACTCATATGAAATATATGTCATGCTTGTATAGGAAACCAAGTCACTATGCAAAGGACTACCCAAAGGATGTCCAGAAATACTATGGAAGGTGGTAATGAGTATTGTCGAGTGAAGCCATTTTAGGGTGCTAGGATGGACAAAGGGTTCCATCATTAAGAGGAAATAGTGCGTCCACAAATACTATGGAAGGTTGTAGGGAGTATTGTAGAGCGAAGCCATGTCAGGGTGCTAGGATGGACAAAGGCTCAATCCTTGAGAGGTAATAGTGCCCACTAATGTAAATCCTATAAAAGGCAAAAGAGATGTTCAAGTTCACTCCTTTGACTTCCGATGTCACCTCTATGCGATTCATAGCTTGCAAACCAATTTTGCTTGATTGTGGGTTTGAGATAATGTTTGCTATGCTTTAGGGGGTTTCCAATACTATGCTACAATTATATGCATACACATGAGGGCACACTCAATAACTTTTTTTAATTTAGTTGGAAAGGCAAACTTTTTGAAAAAATGCTCTCCACACTTATGGAGCTACGACATGGTAGTCTTAAAACTTTGACATTTGGTGATATTTGTAGTTTAATTCACCCATAAATGGATACATTAGAAAAAATTTAATCAATGTATGTACAATACTCTTTATCATTTTGCATTGGTTCCTTTTCAAGTCACCCTCTCAATGAGGCCAATAAGCATGCCAAAGGTGGTCCATTTCTTAATCCACAACATCAAACTCACTAGCAAGCCATTTTGCCTTTTGCAATTTTTAGCCATTTTAATCCCTTTGCACTTGAATAGGGGACATGAGTTGGTGATGTGTACAGATGGAGACCGCAAAATATGGCCACCTTTTTTTTTTAAAATTTGACATCTCTCACTTTTGCATTCAAAATTTTACTTCTCCAATGCTAGTAAATACCGAAAGAGTGTGTGTGTGTGTGTGTGTGTGCACGCGCACGCACGTGTGTGTGTGTGTACCTTTTCCTCTCTCTATTTCTCTTATAACCCATGAAAAAACTAGATCATGTTACCATATTTTAAAAAGAAAGCAAACTAAGAAATGAGAAGTAATTTATCTTAAATGACCTAGCTTGTGAAGAGAAACAAGGACACACCTAAAGCTTTGTGATACGAAACAAAACTTGTGCACATTCCAAGAGAACCCGAGGAGCATGTAGAGCACGAGGGCAGATATCTCTGAAAGGGAAAGATGCATGGATGGAAAGAAGCCAAGACAGACATGGCAAGGAAAATAATTTTAAAAAAGAAGTAGAAATCCTAAAAGTGACATGACACGAAATGCCACGAGAATGCCACTTTATGAGCAAAATTGACGCATACATACATACATTCATAGTCATTCTTTTTTACATAACATAATTTTCTTATTCATAGACATCCCTTTGTACCCCTATTATTACCTTTAAAAAGTGTTGAAAAATAATTCCTTTAATATACATCCCTCATAATCACTCTCAATGTAATAATATTATATATATTAAATTACTGTTAAACACATTTATATCATATGATAAGATCTTTCTAGTGTTTTTATAGCATAAATAACAAGATCTTTATGGATATGTTTCTAAAGAACTTTAAATTACTATAAATAAGTATTAACTTGAGCTTATATATCACTGTCATAAAATACATGTATTATTTAATACTATATATGCAATATTTTACAAAATATAACCCCATATATGTGCTCAAATGGGGTTTTCTGATTAATTTAAGTGGTTGAATGACTATAATTGGACATTGGATGTGAAAGTTATGTCACTTTTAAAAGTGTTGTCCGAGGTAGTTTTGCCAATGAAACTACCAATGACCTACTTCAAAGGGGTTTCGCTGGCGAAACTACCTTGATGGCTTGCTTCAATGAGGTTTCTTTGAAAAAAACCTTTCATGAAGATAGGTTGAGACAGGGTTTTCAATGTCACCCCCTATTAAGTAAAAGTTGTAAGAAGGATCATAAGGGAATTTTCATAGAGAAGTGTACTCTACATGTGGGTTTCCTCAAAAGCCATCCCATTATGTTACTCACCGTTCCCAAATATTCATGTAAAGAATTGTGTATAAAATAGGCATTGCTATAATGCTTTGCATATTTCTAAGTGAAACTATGTTTTCTTCTGATCCATTTTTGCCATATTTTTACATAGTTGGAAGCTTTTTTTTTCCTTCACTTGGACGCTCGAGAGATTTCACTCAGAAAATGGTCGTCCCTGTGTTATAGCAAGAAAGAGATTAGTAAACCTTGTGCAAAAATGTGGTTTATATCTAGGTCTCAAGCCTATATATGTTTAGTACATTAACAAACCTATTTATTCTATAATATGGGTTAAGTAGCTAAATGGAAAAAGATGCTAACTCACACCACCTAGAAACTATACTCCCTTACCTTTTTGGTCCACTTAAACACCTAGAGGAAAAAAACAATAGACATCTTTTTTTTTATGTCATGTTTTATAGGTTGTACATTGTACAAGATAGACCCTCTCATAACAAAGCCCTTAGCCTTTCTTGCCATAATCCTTAGCCTATTCTCCCACTTGAATCATTTTCTTTCCACTCTTAAATGGAGAGCCCTTTTAAGTGCATCTCTTTTTGGTTTGGAAATCCCTCGTAAATGTTCACCCTTAATTCATGCAACACTCAATGATATTTCTTCTACCACTGAGAGTTTAACCCAAAGTATATGCAATAATGTTGTCCCACTTTTTCATCATCTCTTTTTGGGCCTCCTCAATTTTAAAATCAAATATATATTTAAGACTATACAACCCTTGCATCAATAGTGGTATATAGCTTGGCCTACTTTACCTATCCCACCTTCTACTTCAATTCCTCATCTTGAAAGATTATGTCACTAATGACAACAACAGGCATCGCATCCGATTCTCCTTCAAGTTGTTGATATGCTCATCATTCCAAATTTCAACTTGTTGATATATGTGTTTCATCTCTTTCATAATAGGCTTTAGCTCACAATTAAGTTCTACTTGGGAATCTATTATGGTCCTCTATTATGGTCCTTTCTTTTATTTCATTACACACATGTTGTGCATTCATTAGTATTGTGCTTTGTTTTGCATCTTGCTACTTTAAGTTTTGCTTTGTGTTCTCTCATTTAGTGCCTTCATACAGTTCTCAAAATATGATGTAAGATGGTAATGGAATTTGATTTCACTACTCTTGACACTTGATAATTATTTATAGGACTTATATCGGCATGAATTAAATCTAGTATTGAGTTTCTTTTTTCCTATCAAACAAGACATCTGTTGTGCTTCGTGTGCCTCAATTATTGCTAATTCATTTTGATTGTAAACTAACTAAAATTTAGCTACATACCACAAAGGGAAAAACTCTAGGACCTTCGTAGTCCTCGGACACATGGACACCTCTTGGCTGCCCTCTGGGCTCCATAGCGCTTGGGCAATCAATCCCTCTTAAAACTTGCAACCATTAATTAAATGTACATCACCATGGCACCCATTAATCATTAGTGCTTTTGAAACGCAAATAAAATAAATTCTAGACCAGTCCTAGTCTCTATGGGCGTCCCCACCAAGCAAACATGTGCACAACATTAAACAATTTCTCTTTCTTTTATAAAAACCATATGTGCAGTGTGTGGTTGCCAAGAATAGAGGGGAGACCATCCCCATTGTATCTAATGTTTCTGTTGGAAAAGCATAAGAGCCATCACATAGCAATGAGCAATGCCAAACA
Source organism: Dipteris shenzhenensis (assembly GCF_047967505.1). Taxonomy (NCBI): domain Eukaryota; kingdom Viridiplantae; phylum Streptophyta; class Polypodiopsida; order Gleicheniales; family Dipteridaceae; genus Dipteris; species Dipteris shenzhenensis. Next base: position 51,714,468 of record NC_141608.1, read on the forward strand.
CTACCCTACAAAGCGGAACCATAGCACAATCGATAGTAGCATCAACACAAACCAAAGCATAGTCTACTCAACAGTTCCACCTAGGTACATAATCTCTTGCAGACACACTTACCCTTGTAGTACATTATGCCACATCAGCACCACTTGTGCTCCACTAGCACACCTATTTATGGGCGCACACTCTACGTATACCTAATTGACACATCATCCCTTTGGCCCCTCTTCTTAATCGAATTTTGGTGCAATAACTTTTGATCCAAGAGGGATTTTTAGGTGCTCTAAAAAGGAAAAGTGATCCATTCTTGAAGCTCTACATGCTTGACACGTCCACATTGTCGTATGCAATTATACACTATCATATTAAATTCACTCAATCAATAAGACCTTAGCGAATGGTGTCAAGCACATCATTTGTCGAGAAGTTCAATTGGGAAGGGTTCTATACCTAGACTACATAAATTTAGTGCATCTTATTGTAACAAAAGCTATGGAATACTACTAAGCTATACTTAACGCATGGAGTGAAAATTGGAAAGAATAAACAACCAGTATTAATCATTGGCCTACACTTGGGTACTAATTTGATCCATCACGTAGACTCCAAGAGATGCTCAAGCGATTCTAAAGAGTATGCCTACATAATATAATGCATTGACAACCACCCTGACAAATCTCCCTGATCCAACATTTGAGACATGTGTCTCATCTCTACTTGAAAAAGAAAGGGAGCTCAAGGCAAATATAATAACAAGTGGCAACTATGAACAAGCACTCTTCAACAAAACAACTAAAAAGTGTTACCATTGTGGAAGGATGAACCACTATCAAAGTGAATGTAGATTAAAGAACAAAACAAAGTGTAACCATCGCAAGAAGTTGGAACGAGAATGCAAACATTCAAACGAATAGGATTTGTAGATATAAAAATTTTAAGCTTCCTGCACCCAAGGCCTCCTCTCCCATCCATGTGTGCTGCTACAAGCCAAGCATGGTATCTTCGACCATGAACTTCATATTATTTCAACTCAAAGATGTCAATTCCATCACTCACAATCACTTCTTCAAAACATGAGGATAAAAGTACAAGACAATAGCAAAATGTGTCGTGATACATATGAAGCTTGAAATCCTCACACTACTACTCTAGATCTAAAAGCTTTAATCCTAACAAGACATTATAGGCATAACCCATCTTATTCCATTGCTTCAAGATGCTTCTCTTGAAGCTCTACTAATCATAGGGCGTCACCTACAAGTCACTATCCCTTCAATTTGCCACTCCAAACACTTTAGATGCTTTGGACAAGTGAGGCTTTATACTTGCACAAAGTCTCAACAATAAATTCTTCCTTGTAGAGCATTAAGAAAATGTAGCAAAAAAACTACGCTTTTGTTGCCTTCACAAGCTCGCACTTACACACATTCCTAAACATGCCAAATGCATGTCGCTAACAAGTAAAGGAAGTGACCATTCGCTTGCTACTTAATCATACAAGACACCATGGTAGGCTTTCAATGTCCATCATAAGATCAACAGAATGTGAAGCTTTTGAGGTGCACACAATCTTTGCTCAAGGAATGTTATGATCCTTCCAATGATGACTTACACCACGTTATCTTCCTCCACCACCTTCATGTTTGCCTCATTGTGGTTCCAAGTCCACTCTATTACGATATCAAGGCCAAGCACACAATGCATCACCTAATCTGAGGAACCTAGCTCCAACAGAACAATTCACCGAAATGTTCTTTATATGCCTCCACTTTGTGCCACTCCATCCACCCGAGACTACGCCGAATCCACACTTGTCTCAAGCATCTGGTGCGGAGAGCCTCTAACCTAATAATTATAAAGGGTGCCACTTTGCAACGAGAAGTGCATTATTAAATTTATTGTGTGCAAAGAGTCGCTGAAACATTAAAAGAGAGATTGCAAGAAAAAAAAATACTACATTTCATCTAACTCTTTCTTCAAGTGTAACAGCCTATAAAGAAGTGGGCCTAAAAGAGGATGTATTATCATGTGTCATGCTGACAAGAGGCTCTGGAGGAGTTGCCAAAGTGCAACTCGATCGACTAGCGTGACTAATGTCCCCAAGTAAAACCTTCTTGGCCTCCTATTTTCTTTATGAAAACAATGTCACCACACATCACAACTTTTGGTTGATCATGGTGAGATGTCGAGTTAAGAAGGATTTAACTTTGAAGGGAAGAAGAGAGTACACTTGGAAGGAGAGAGATACAATGGAGGCCTCGATGGAAGCTAAAGCTTCAAGCAAGTGCTATCCACACTTCAAACAATCTTGAGGTCAAAAGAAATAGACAAAGTGATGTGGGAGAAAAAGATTAAAGTGCATTCACAAGCAAAAATGAGACGACAAGGATGATGGAATAAACTGTGAACGAATGACGAATGGACCAAAAGAGAAGCTAATGAGAAGAAATAGCTAGCTATCCACAACAACCAACTCAGACTATAACTCTCCAACAGCACCCAAGGCTCAAGATTTGGAGTACATTCCCAAGGAAAAATGAGGCGACGAGGATGATGTGATAAACTGTGAACAAATGGACAAAAAGAAAGAGCGTTGCCTTACAAGGCAAGGCTGACAAATACATTGACCTTTACACCTTGAGTAAATTAACTATCAAAGAGCTCTTGAGCCATGGAAGAAGTGACAAAAAAGGCGCATTAAAATGCAATGATAGATGAATAGAGAAGATGCAATTCAACAAAGGATGCAACAATATTCCATCAAAGCACTAAAGGTAAGCGCAAGTACATAGCTTGATAGCTTAAATGTTGCAACCTAAGATACATACGAACTAAAATATGACTTGATAATAACCAACCATAATCATTTAGTTAGAAAGCCTATAAAGGACCCGAGTGTGTGACCTAAAAAAAGTTATGTTACATATATCTATATTTCTTTTCTATTCCCATAAAAAAGAACAAAAAGAAACCTCAAATTCAGTAGAACATTCTTAAAGGAAACATTTCCATAAATAAGGTCTCCAAAGGAGGAAGAAAATATTCATATAAAGGTAAAAAACATTGAGTACATATACCCGACTAGAAAGGGTTACAGCAAGTGAGAACAAGTACTCATCGACACCTTTGCTAAATGCAAATGATTGTGACGATGAATGGATGATTACAACACCTACGATGGAAGCCCATGTGTAGAACCATTGGACAGTGAGTGCTATAATGCAACCACTTGCAAATGCAAAGCGATGTGCAAACTCTGTGCACATGCATATGTGCATGTGTGGGGGTGTGAGTGAAAAAAAAGAGAGCACATGATATGCTCGAAAGCACTGTCTTCATTATTTCAAAATTTTTAGCTTTTATGAAGTGTTGCAATATATTGATAGAGGATAATGCTGATGAGTTGAGAGAGAGAGAGAGAGAGAGAGAGAGAGAGTACTCACGCAACAGCAAAACTAGAATAGAAAGTAGTTAAGGCATGGGGTGTCCAAAAATCAATTGGGAGTACACTATTTTGCAAAACTCTTAGTAGAGCACTGCTTTGCAAGGCAGTAAGGCCACCAAAAGTAACTCCAGATAATTTAGTAAAGATATTTTAAGCTAGTATTTCAACTCAACACATAGAACTCTGGGAGCACGCGTGCGCGCAGGAGAGAGAGAGAGAGAGAGAGAGAGAGCAACAATAGAGATCATAAGGAAAGTAAACAAGCGAAAGTAGGAAACCAGTAATCTCGCGAGCACCCAATAATAGATTTCGAAATAATTTGGAAACATAGGCAATGATTTACTGCAATCTCAGTGAAGCACCATTGCTCTCACTAAAACACAAGCTGGAAGCGAAGTCAAGCCAAGTTACTTATCAGCCCCATCTTGGATTCAGTGCTCTACAACATATACCACAATTTGCAAAACAAAATGATAGATACCCTTGATGTCTAGTGAATGACAATAGAATTTATTTCACTCGCTTCCAAGCAGCTGCTTGCAAATATTATATACCTTTGTAAGATTAGAATATATCCAATCGTACAAATTTAGATTTTTGTTCTCAAGTCTTGAGAATTTTTAGCTGTTGGGGCTCCTTCACCCACGTAAGATAATTCAATCTAGTTGAACAGCTTGCAAATATTATTGACGAAAGCTTCCAGATTTAAAGCCAAAGATTAAATTTTGATAACAACTTGCAACAACGAATAATAAATACCCTTGATATCCCCTACATGATAATAGAATTTATTTCACTCACAAGCAGCTGCTTGCAAATATTGAGCATAGACGTTTCCAGAACTTACACCACAAAATGAAATTTGAAGTCTCAAGCAATAAAGAATGAAAGTATAACCAATTTGATTAACATGTACAGACAGAACAAAAAATCATGAATCAATTGAGATAAATTACAGAAAGGCTGGTGCACAGACACCATTTACCTACCAATTTTGACAAAAAGCTATAATCCTACCAAAATTTCAGCAGAGCTATTCATGGTGGCAGCCATGGACTCCTGTAGTATATTGAACTGTTGATGGTCGTCAGGACACATACAGTCTGGTGCAGGATACGTGTAAATAGAAGCACTCGCCTTTCGCAGCTCGTGTCCCTTAGAATCACTATGGCGCCGCATGGCCTGCATTTGTTTTGTGAAGGTCTCCCATCTATATCAAAATTTAAATAAAACAGGTTCAAGACCATACATTTAAGAAAAGAGGCGGGAAAAAGAGCCCATATATTCATCACATAACAGATTCCAACTCAGCAAATAGTACACAGACCTGATATCAGGCATGTCCAATAGTACAGCCAGCTTTCGCTTGTCAGGCTTGATTGTCTTTGAGTGCCCAGCATTTAAGTACCGTCTGTGTCCAATCAAGAAATGAGGGAAATTACCCCCTTGAGTTGTTACAAATACTTCGCTATGAAGACATACAGTATAATCCAATGCTGCCATCCGAGAGGAAAATTTCTGCAGCACAAAAATATAAGGCTATAAGAGTGCAGGAATTCCCTTGGCCATTTATGCCCTTGTGACAATCGGAGAAATCATGAAAAAACCCTTCCTTAGTTAGTCTGCTATAAATGCAAACACTATACCTATCACATAAACACAATTAGCTAACACTGGCATTAGAATGCGTGAATCTACTGAGATGATTCTCATAATGAACACAAAGCACATGCTACAACATTGCCTATGCAAATACCGATGTAATTATGATGATTCCAAGCATGATTCATGAAGTTGTCATCGATAACTGCAAAACCAACCTTAAACGGTTCAAGTTCGTCTGATGAGAGTAGGGTTTCTTTTGTCTGAAGAAATGGGAACATCTGGAGAAGAGGAACCATATTTTTATCCGCTTTGTAAATCTTGCCTGCTGCTAAATAAATGGGAGTGTTACTTTGAAATCCCATGCCTCTTAAAACCATGCCCACCTGTCAGATAGATGGAGAAACTTCATCAACAAATGAGCCTGAAACCAAGCGAATTGCGCTCCAAATAGTCCGTGATGTAGCTTAAACTCTAAGATGATCCTCACATAACATAAATTTCAAATCTGAAAAGGTAGGGTCTTTGTCATCAAATTCTGCATTACTCCTGAATGCATTATGACACTAAAGAAGGCATCTACAACCGAATTCGCTTTGCCTTGCTTCTATGCATTGTCAAAGGAATAGGAATGCACTGATGGCAACCATACTTTCTGCTTGCCCAACAAGTTGGGCTGCTTGACAAAGTATATGAGACTCTTGTGGTCAGTCTTGCCCTTGATTTTCCATACAAGCGGTGAAGCCTATCCTTCAAGGCATGTAACAAGCCAACGTTTCCTAGCCATATACATGGTAATGAAGCTTTCTTACTCTCACTCTCACACCATGCTCCTGCCACAAAATTACTCCCTAATGCTTTGCTTACCTCCACAGTAAAGGTCTTGAAAAAACTGGAAACATTGGGGCATGTGTCAAAGCAAATTTCACATTTTTCAAGCTGGCATTGTCTTATTGGGCCACTAGAAAGCATCCTTCTTTAGAAGATCTATGAGGCAAGACCAGAAATTCCTTGTAGGCGGATTGGTGTTATGTAGCTGTGGTTATCCCCTCACACACATTACTTTTCAAGGTCGGCTCCAATCCCATTACGGCCCACACTGCCGTGGAAAGAAGTGAAAAAAATAATAATAATAAATTTCTATTTTCCCTTTTCAAAGAATGGACGCAAAGGGACAAGATTCCAAGGTAAATCCTTGTGAATCTAGAGCACGATCTACGCAACAAGTGTCCCATCACACAACACCTACTCTGGTGGGTAGGATTTCTGTATTAGAAGATGCCTTACAACAGATCATGAACCAGCAGCTTCAAGTGAACGCTGGTCAAAATGAAATTAGAGAGATGGTGCAAGCCTTGTCGGCTAGACCATCTAGAAATGAAAAGGGCAAAGCTCCAACAGAGCCAGAGCCCAGTATACACTCGTCGAAACGTGCGAAGGTCAACGTACCTAATATTGCTAATTATAGACCGAAAAAGTACGCTGGTCGGATGACCGAACGCAGTTCTGATGTGATCGAGGTTTGGTTACACAAGTGGTAAGAAGCCTTCGCCATTTGTGAAATCAGATCTGATCTAAAGAAAATCCGCGAGACCACTCACCTGTTTATTGAGGCGGCGGATAGATGGTGGATAAAGCAACAGAAAGATCAGGTTGCCCCTACCACCTGGGAAGGGTTTAAGGCTGAATTTAAGAAACACTTTCTTCCACCTAACGAAGAGTCCCGAGCTTGGGATGCTTACAGAAACCTTTGCCAGAGGAATTTGTCGGTGGCAGAGTACACTGACAAGTTCAGGGAATGTGTTATGAAAATAATAGACCCTCTCCCTATGTCGGTTCAGTTGAAAGACTATATCTATGGACTGAACGACAAGATTAAAATGGAAGTTTGGGCTAAATATGTGACTATATTAGATGAATCTATTGCAGTAGCCCTGAACTATGAGGATGCCAAAGGCAGACCTAGTGGGTTTATGCAGGCAGGGACTCAGCATGAGTACCCGAGAAAAGGGTGATTTCAGAGGAAATGGACTTCAAAGACAAGTGTCTCACAACCAAGTGGCCAAACCAAGCAGGTGAAGCCGGTTGAGGGACCACCAAAGACAAGTACCACCGTTGGGGTGAAAAGAAAAGTAACTCCAATGGCAACCCGGGCTTGGTCAAAGTCCTCGTTGACCCCTGAGCAAAAAGAAAAAGCTAGAAAAGAAGGATTGTGCTTCGGCTGCCTTCAGCGACATAAGTGAAAAGATTGTCCACTAAACAAAGACCGTCGCACGGCCAATATGATAATATCTGAATGCGACGTGGAAATGCAGGAGAGTCCCAATGCGGAACATATGCAGATGCAATTGGTGGGACCTTCTCAGAGGTTAGTATCTGTGTTATTAAGTGTGTCTGTTACTAAGTTAGTAAGCGGTGCACCCGATAACATCCTTTCAAAGCCCGCAGCAACGGGGTATACGGTTTTCGATGAGCCCGAGTTGATTAAAATAAAAGGACAAGTAGCCAATCATGATGTGATTGTGTTGTTTGACTCAGCGTCAACGCACAATGTAATTAACTTGAAGCTTATTAAGAGGCTCAAGTTGAAAACTAGTCCGTCTGACTATGCTTATACGGTCAGGATGGCGGACGGAAGTTCAACTGAAGTATGGGACCAGAGGGTTACCCAGTTGGAACTTCGAATATAGGACTATGGTGAGAAGCTGGACTTTGAATTGACCAGGCTTGCTCACGCAGATATAGCCCTAGGCATGGCTTGGCATTTTTGAAAAAATCCAGCCATTGATTGGAAAAAGCATATTTACCAGTTCAAGATGAACGGGGTAGAATATGTTTTGCGAGGTGAAAAGGATTTACCTTGAGGACCATTGATTTCAGCCATGGAAATTCGGAAGACTCCGAAAGAGTTTATGTGTCTGTGTATAGCATCGGTAGACTCGATTGATGATGCATCGGCTAGCACTGAGGCTACCCAAGCTGGGTAAAATGGCCGAGTTGGCTAAGGAGATATCGGAGAAGTTCTCTGGTTGTTTTAGGGATGAGTTACCATATGGGTTACCTCCAAAGCAGAATGTTCAACATAAAATTGAGCTTATCCCGGGGGCAGAACCTGTAAATAGACCTCCCTATAGATTAAGCTGAGGTGCGAAGAAGCTGAGGTGCGAAGACAACTGGAAGAATACCTAAAGCTGGGGCAAATTCTTCCCAGTTTTTCACCTTTTGCTTCGCCAGTGATATTAAAAAAGAAGAAAGATGATACTTTTCGTCTCTGTGTAGATTACAGAGCATTGAATAATATCACTATTAAGCACAGGTATCCGATGGCTCAGATCGATGATTTGCTAGATGCATTACATGGGGCCATAATTTTCAATAAGATAGATCTTAAGTGTGGCTACCATCAGACCTGTATTAGAGCCGAGGATGTGCATAAAACCGCTTTTAGAAGCAGGTTTAAACATTATGAGTTTTTGGTAATGCCCTTTGGACTTACCAATGCTCCAGCTACATTCGTCATGCTTATGAACGATTTACTACGTCCGTATATCGGAAAGTTTGTAGTTCATTTTATTGACGATATTCTGGTATTCAGTAAAAGTATTACTAAGCATCACAAATACTTAAGAATAGTGTTCAGTACTTTGAGGAAAGCCAGTCTTTATGTAAATAAAAAGAACTATACTGTGTATGATTAGACTTGAATATTTAGGATTCGTAATTACTCCAGAGGGGGTAGAAATGGATCCAAAGAAAGTGGCTGCGATACTGACTTGGCCAATCCCTCAGAGTTTGACCGCTTTTTGCGATCATTCTTGGGATTTGTCTAATTTTATCGAAGGCATATCAAAGGATATTCCGAAATAGTATCGCCATTGACTGATCTGACCTCAGATAAAATACCTTTTATATGGAGACAGAATCAACAGAAAAGTTTTAACACCATAAAACAAGCTGTGGTCACAGGACCGGTGTTAAAAATAGTTGATCCCCAGAAACCGTTGTTCCTTGAAACCGATGCAAGTGGCATTGCGGTAGGAGCAGTTCTCCTCCAAGAGGGAAGGCCAGTAGCCTTTGAAAGCAAGAAGCTTTCTCCCTCTCAACGAAATTGGCCAACTCATGAATTAGAGTTGTATGCTGTTGTCCATGCTTTGAAAACATGGAGACATTATTTGTATGGATCAGAGTTTTATGTGGATGTTGATCATGATACTTTGAAACATTTTTGTAAACAACCTGACTTGAGAGGCCGCAAAGCTAGGTGGGCAGAACTCATGCAGGAGTTTAACTTGACGATTCGGTACCGAAGAGGGAAAGATAATAAGGTTGTTGATGCGTTGTCATGCATTATGCATAACATGAGTTTCACGGTATTAGAGAGTGCTCTAATGGCCGAGATTAGAGAAACTCAAAAGGTGGACGAGTTTGTCCAGAGCCTATGGCCTAAGGCTCATGTGTTAAAACCCGGGTAAAAGGATGACTGGCATCCAGAAAAGGCCAAACTTATGCAAGATATGCCATAAGGGATGGTACGCTGAAAAGAAATGGCAAGGTAGTAGTACCTAATCAGAATGATCTCAGGCATTGAGTCATTCAACAATGCCATGATAGCCCATGTGCGGGACATCCAGGAGTCGAGAAGACATATGATCTCGTGAAGCGAGATTTCTTTTGGCCAAAGATGAAAAAGCATATTCATGCATATGTGACACGGTGTTTTTCGTGTCAAGTAAGTAAAGCAGAGCGGGTGAAGCCACCCAGACTTTTACAACCCTTGGAGATACCACTAGGTAAGTAGGAGAGCATTTCCATGGACTTTATTATAGGGCTGCCTACGACACAAGGCGGATATGATTCTATCCTTGTGGTGGTTGATCATCTTACCAAGATGGCTCACTTCATTCCAACCAGAGAGTCTGTTAGTGCCTCCCAAGTGGCGGATTTGTTTATTAGACATATATTTCGTCTGCATGGATTACCCAAATCCATAGTGTCAGACAGAGATGTCAAATTTACTGGTCATTTTTGGACTGCGGTATTTGTGACACTAAGGACTAAGTTGGGAATGAGTAGTGGGGATCATCCAGAAACGGATGGTCAAACAGAAAGAATCAACCAAATTTTAGAGGATATGCTTAGAGCATATGTGTCATTGAGGCAACATACATGGGACAAGTGGTTGCCATTGTTAGAGTTTGCCTACAATGATAGAAAACATTCTTCTACAGGGTTCAGTCCGTTTGAGCTGAACTATGGTTATAGGCCAACGAATCCAACTATAGTTGGAACACCTCAGAAAGTGCCTAGTGCCGCAAACTTTGTGGTTCAGATGCGGGAGATGCTAGCACTTGCGAGAGCAAACATCCGCCAAGCTATGGATAGAGCTAAGGTGTATGCGGATGAAAACCGATCCATTAGAGAATTTAAGGAAGGAGAAAAAGTTTTTTCTCAGAGTTCCTTCGCACTCTAAGTCTTTGACTGCAGGAGAGTGTGCTAAGTTCTCACCTCGATATTGTGGGCCATGGTTAATTCTAAAAAGAATAGGCAAGGTAGCCTATAAATTAGAATTGCCACAGGGTTGTAAGGTACACCCAGTGTTTCATGTTTCTTGTTTAAAGAAATTTTTGCATACACGTGACTCACTAATCAAAGGTGTTGTTTTGTTTCAGGAGATAGAGGATAATGCAAGACGCAAACCAACAAGAATCCTGGACCGAGGAACAATGCAAGTGTGCAATCGGAAGATACCCACGGTGTTGGTTGCATGGCATGGTCTACCTCTATCAGAAGCTACCTGGGAATCCGTATACCAATTATAGAAAGTGTTCCCAGATTTTAACATCAAGGATGCTGATGCTTGAAGAGGGAAGGACTGTTATGCTCTAGCCGAGATAGCATGACCTCGGAAAGATCGGTGGGCATTTTCTCTTAGATGACCGACTTCTGTAATATTTCATGTGCGTAAATTAAATGGTCAAGGGAAGTAATTGCCAAGGTCCTAGGTGAGGGTGTATTGACATCGACTAGGTGGTTCTGAGTGCTCAGGCCTAGGTGCACCTAAATGTGTGAGAATGCCAAGGGGCAAATGTTTTAATTGTGTCCCAAGAGAGGGGTAAATGGTGTACCAAGCTAAAGGTCTAAAATGATGACATGTGGCAGGAGGGAACCATCTAGGGAATTGTGGGCTTGTGGATAGGCATGAAGGAAAAAGGAATTACGTATCTTTGTGTGCATGCAATCCATGAGAGAGGCTGGGAGGAAAATCAGATGCCAGCGCCTGTGAATAGTACCCGTGAATCGACGAGAAAATTTGAGATTAGTTGAGGAGTGTATCATGAGTGGAACTGTACTTCTTCTCATGGACAAATTCAAAGAAGTATGAAAACTCAAATACGTCTCTGGCAACGATTTCATAGTCATAGATGTAAGTTGACTATCTCAAAGTATGTACTATGACTTCATCAATATTCAATAGTTGTTCTCTAAAATCTTGGATCTTAGTCAAAATGATCTGCATTGAGACGCCCTTCAACATCTTAACATTATCAAGTTCTCTTTTGAAGAAAGAGACCCTGGCCTCATTCCTTATCTGTTACATATTCTCCAAGGTATCCCAAGCTTTCTTGGAAATCCTAGAGGAATGGATACGAGGTATGAGAAACCTCTTAATAGACAAGGCAATGATGACAAAGCCTAGGCACCTTTGGTGTCACATCTCCTCTGACTCTGTGTAGCGGCAACAGGTACAACTGGCCTCCCTTGAGCATGCTACCCCCCAAGATTACCTTATGTTGAGGTGTACCAAGGAGCAATAATTGTATCTCTTGGTCGAGCATCTTCACTGTAACATAACCCAATAGAGTCTTTGCAACCAAATGATTCTTGAACATAAAGCTCCACAGAAAATAATTGGTCTAGCCAATCTTGAAACTGAATTGTTTGGATAGTTCAAAAGAGAATCAAATCTAGCCCAAACAAGCCAATGCTTGGCTCAAACAAAGCACAAGTGCCCCCACTGAATGCTGAGAGGAGATTCCCCAAGGCATGAGGCCTACAAATGCGAGCAAAGGAGATGAAAACAAAACTCCAAATGCAAGCCAAAATTCTGATCCCTTACCTGGTGAATATCCCTGATATAGGGCAGCAAATACACCCTAAACTCTTGAATTGGAAAATTGATCGCCCTATTAAAAAAAAACAGCGCTAGTATGAAATGTCACCCAAAAAAGACTTTGAATATTATGACTCCATACTCCAACTTTTACAAGACCTCTAACAGACAAATGTACGAGGCAATTGTCAAGATGCAAAACGAAAACAATATGCTAGTACAAGAGGGTCGAGCAGTTAAAGGATAAACATGAATGCAATGGCACAGAATATAGACAGCAAGGTAGAAAAGGGGTATCTTACAATAATCAGCATTGAACAGAAAATGGACAGCATAATAAAAAAAGGTACGCTAAAGTTATCGACATGGAACAGCAAATGGAGAAGGAAAAACAAGTGCAGAAAGGGTGAGGGGAAGAGGAACAAAAACAAGACGCACAAATGCAGCAAACACAAGACATCATTAGCACTATTAAATGATATTGTGAAAAGTAAATTGGATGAAACAATTCCACTCTGAGAGAGCAGAAGGAACAACAGGAGAAGGCACTTAATCTCCAGATAGGGAGGATATAGAAAAGGTTCTTACCGACGTATTCCAAAAAGCAATGCACATCTCAGCCACTAAATGACAGGAGGCTTTTAGAGTGGGAAAAGGATGCAAATCCTAGTCCAGTTCCATGACAACCAGTCCTGTCTCGAGGTGCTAACCTTAAGCATCATCTCAAAGGGCATCCGATATGAGTCAATGATGATTTGACATGGAGTCAATATTCCCAAAAACTCAAAGAACTATACATACTTAGAAATGCAAAGAAAGAAGGTAAAAACGCACACATGAAGGATGGGAAAGCTGTCATTACAGAAAAAAACAGGGAAGGGGGAGCATAAATAAGACCCTCAGGATCAAAGTAAGAAATGTGGGAGGCTGGACTTCCGACAAGGGTTTTGGAAGATGAAATATTGGAGACAAATACACTCATAGTTTTGGAATAAAGGGAACATGAGGGGAATGAATCTCCAAAAATTAAAGGGTTCTTGAAACTTCAATATAGGACACTAAAACACACATAGGAGGGAGAGGATTTGGTGGAACAGTACGCTACATCAACATAGCATTTGAAAAAACACACATAGGAGGGAGAGGATTTGGTGGAATAGTATTCTACATCAACATAGCTGAAAAAACTTACATGAGAGGGAGAGGATTTGGTGGAATAATATGCTACAACATAGCATTTGAAAAAACAGCCAAGGTTATAAAAGAAGACCCACATAAGTCATATATATGGTTGGAAATAGCAACAAAAGAGGAGAATGTCGGTTTGGCACCCCCGCAATCACCAATCTACATACACAACAGTTAGTCATCTATCTTGGGAAGTCCGAAGACCCTTTTATGCATTTGGGGGAGGACATAGCCAGATTTTCTAAAGAGCAAGCAATTATCTTGGTAGAGGACCATGAATGTGAACGAGCTCAATCCAAGGAGAGAGAAGAGACCCCATATGGATGGAACCACACGGGCTGGTGAGCATGCCATGCTTTCAAAGTTCAGGCCCAAAGGGAAAGGGCAGCAAAAGCAACATGGAAATCAGCCCACACAATAGCATAAAGCTAATTCTGGACAGCCCTCTCATAAGGCTAAAGGTGATGCAGAGAAGCCAAAGAGGAAGGGCATTTGTCACTACTGCAAGAAGCCGGGTCACTACATTGGTGAATGCAAGAAGAGAATAGCTAAGGAGAAGAAAAAGAATTCGGGTTTGGCTGTCTCAGATGCATCAACTCCTAATGCACATGAAGGAGGGGATGTTACAGCCAACTTTGTGGAAGAGGATTATGCCTTTTTGTCTTGCATTTCAGATTCTCCAGTGGCCGGTCTAGATACAATAGCCACTCTTGAGGATGACTCGTATGCTTTCTTGACTTGCAGCTATGACCCTTCAAAGGATGCATGCTCTTTCAGTGTCAATGAGACACTAAACACTTGGTATTTTGATAGTGGTGCTTCCAAGCACATCACTTCTAGAAAGAGTCTCTTTGCATCTCTGCATGCACCACCTGCTAAAAAGAAGGTGACATGTGCAAACAATTCTTCTTATTCAGTGTGTGGAGTGGGTGACATCAAATTTACCTCCACGGATGGCACAGATTTCATAATTTTTTATGTTCTTTATGTACCAGGTATATTTACTTTCAGTGTCCTCTCTCAATCGAGGAGGATTTCAGGTCATATTTGATGATGCTAAGTATGCAGTCCGAGACAAAGAGAATGATTATGCTTTGATGTTGTCTGGCACTTTGTATCGGGGTCTTTTTCAGCTTGATATATATGAGAAAAGATCTGATCTTGCACTTGCAGTGAGCACTCCCACTGCTGCCATGCAGAATGCAGAGTTATGGCATGCCAAATATGGGCTCATGAGCTATGGCAGCTTGATGACACTTTAGAAGCATGCTATGGTTGATGCATTGCCTCCTTTGGAGTCACGTCCTCCTCATGCATGTGAGGGATGCATCCTTGGTATAGATTTTCCTTTGAAAAGGATGGTGCCGTACGAGCTACTCGCAAATTACAGCTCATACACAGTGATGTACGTGGTCCCATGAGGACACCTGCTTTTGGTGGTTATCTGTATTATGTTATATTTATAGATGACTACACAAATTCTACTTTGGTCTATGGCTTGAAGAAAAAATCAGATGTGTTTATGCATTTCAAACACTTTGTGGCCGTGGTTGAAAATGAGACAGGACTCAAGGTGCAGATACTTCGCACTCACAGAGGGGGGAGTATATGTCTCATGAATTTGAGGCATTTTTGAAGGAGAAAAGCATCACACATCAGCTTACAGTGAGGCTTACCCCTGAGCAAAATGGGAAAGCTAAGCGAAAAAATCACTCTCATGGAAATGGATAGATGCATGCTTACTAGCAAGAAGTTGCCTCACAGATTTTGGCTAGAAGGCCTCATGTGTGCCGATTATGTTTTGAATTGGGCTCCTACCAAGGCTTTGAAGACAATCACTCCCTATGAGGCTTGGCATGGGAGAAAGCCTTCACTGGATCACTTTAGAGTTTTTGGTTGTGTTTCATATGCCCACGTGCAATGTGGAGTTTCGACATAAGTTGTCAGATAAGGCACTAAAGTGTATCTTTGTTGGATGTAGTGCACAAAGCAAAGGCTATCGTCTCTACAATCCTGCCACTCGCAAGATTTTTGTGAGTAAGGATGTTATTTTTTCAAAGAATTCAGCTCATACACATGCTAAATTTACTATTCCAGCTTCTTTAGATGATGTTTTTGAGGGGATGCTTCCTATAGCTTTTGGTTCCCCAGCTGAGGCTCATGCTGAAAATCAGAATTTTCAGCAATCTCCTCCTAGCCCACATGCCCCGATTCAGCCACATGCTGATTTTGTTCCTCCACAGGCTGTGGATGATGTTGTCAGGCAAGAGATTCAAGAGATACATGCAGCCAAAACATTTCTGGATTGGTTGCTACAGACTCTCAGGGAGAGTAGACTTGAGGCACCCTTGCCTGGCAGGACTCGTAGTGCAGTAAGGCATGCAAGAGGAGCTTTTTCTGTTGAGTCACCTTATGCACGTACTCTTCTTGATGAAGAAGAACCTCACACATTTGAAGAAGCCAAGGATAATGTGCATTGGATGAATGCCATGCACAGTGAATTGCAGTGCATTGAGAAAAATCAAACTTGGGATGTTGTGGATTTGCCACCAGGGAAACATGCCATTGGTAACAAATGGGTTTTCAAAGTGAAAGGAAGCCAGATGGGTCCATTGAAAGGTATAAGGCACGGCTGGTTGCCAAGGCTATGCTCAGAAAAAGGGCATACATTATGAGGAGACTTTTGCTCCTACATCCCGGATGACCACCATCAGGTCAATTATTGCCATGGCTGCAAAATTTTTTTGTCCATCAGTTGGACATAAAAACAGCTTTCCTTAATGGGGACTTGCACGAAGAGGTTTATGTCAAACAACCTCCTAGTTTTGAACTTTTGGGCAATGCACTTAAAGTTTGCAAGCTGAATAAAGCTTTATATGGGCTGAAACAAGCCCCACGTGCATGGTACGCCAAGATTGATGCCTTCCTGACAAGTAAGGGGTTGCACAATAGTCCCGAGAAAAGCACCCTCTACATCAAGAAGGATGGGGGGGATATTTTGGTCATCATTCTTTATGTAGATGACATGCTGCTCAGAGGGTCAAATGAGGAAATAATTGCAGATTTCAAGGCTGAATTGAAAGCTGAATTTGACATTACTGATTTGGGCATGTTAAATTTCTATTTGGGAATTCACTTCATACAAGACAAGTGTGGCATTGTTATGTCTCAATCCAAGTATGTGTAAAAGCTCTTGGATAGGTTCAACATGCAAGATTGTAAGCCTATAGCCACTCCCATGGAGCCAAGGCTGAATACACGGCCCGATATTGAGGGAGTCAATAGAGCGAGCGAGAAAAAGCGAGCGAGCTCAAAAAGCGAGCGACAATTAGTTGAAGTGGTTGGAAAATCAAGTGGTTGGAAAATCAAGCAAGCAAAGAAAGAATCTAAGTTTTTATAAAATAATTGCTTGAAGTACAAAGTATTCAAAAAGGTGGTTATGTGTCATAAAATTATATTCTGATGCACACAAGTTTTTTAGATGGTGTAAAAGGCATGATATTCATCTAAATCATGCCTTGTATTTTGATTTGATATGTAACATTATGCCATTTATATTTGATAATCAAAAGATGCAAGGATGTTAAAAACTCATCTTTTGGGCCAAAACAATCAAATGTTGACATCTTGCCAAAATATAGGGATGTGAAAATGTCCTCTTTTTGGCCAAAACAGGGAGCGCGTTAAATAGGGATGTGAAAATGTCCTCTTTTTGGCCAAAACAGGGAGTGCGTTAACGCGCTCCCTGTTTTGGCCCAAAAGATGACATTTTCACATCCCTATATCTTTTGATTTACAAGTCCAAATAGGGTCATGTTACATATCAAATCAAATGGCAAGGCGTACTTTAGATTATTATCATGTCTTTGTGCACCATCTAGTAAAATTTAATGCACCAAAAAATGAATTTGTGGTCAATTTGCTGCATTGGTAAGATTAGTGGGAGGTGAGAATAAATCATTAGGAAATGATATTTTTGCAGTAACAGAGAAACATGGGTTTTGTTCCAAGAGTGAATAGAGTTAAAAAAGCTAAGCATTTACATATGCATGGAATCTAGACTAATCCATGCAAGGAGTCCTTGGAAAGATGATCTCAATTACTCTAATGGAAAGAGAGAACTTGATTGCAGTAGGGTTTATCTTTAATACAAACAATGACTTGGAAATTAAACATACAAACTGTCTCATGGATGATGTGAAATTAGTGTTAATGGCTTCAAAGTTATATGCATGTTTAACCTTCTGGCATTGAGGGAACATATGCACTTTTGAATAAGTTATTATTTTTTGCTACTAAAATGGGAGATTTATAAATCTTTTATTGTTTTTTATCGCTCGCTTTTTTTGACTCACTCGCTTTTTGTCGCTTGCTTTTTGGTAATCCTCCCCGATATTCAATATGCAGTATCTCAAGTGAGTAGGTATATGCATAGCCCAAAGACAATACATTGGCAGGCTATACAACGCATCTTCCGTTATTTGCAAGGCACAAAGTCTTATGGCTTGATGTTTCCCAAGGGAGTGACTACAGATGCATGCTTACAGTGACTCAGATTGGACTGGAGACTGCAGTCCACTAGTGGTAATTGATTATTTTTTGGCAAAGCTTGCATTTCTTGGCTGAGCAAGAAACAATCTACTGTGGCTACTTCCTCATGTGAAGCTGAGTACAAGGCAGCTTTCACAACGACAGTTGAATGTCTTTGGCTGCATCGTTTGTTTGCTGATCTTCATCTCTTATTGGAGGGTCCTTCTCCAATTCTCACTGATAGTCAAAGTGCTATAGCAGTGGCAAAGAATCCTATGTTTCATGCTCGCACAAAGCACATTGAGGTTCATTATCATTATGTCAGAGAGAAGTTGCATGCAAGGGAGATCAGTATGATCTATGTGTCAACACATGACAATGTTGCAGACATCTTCACCAAAGCAATTCCACGTGAGAAGATTGAGGCATTTCGCAGTGCCCTGAACTTATCTCCTTTGGTGATTGATCACTTCCTTGTACATCACATTTGCACTGTAGGGGGGTGTTAGAATTATTGGCATATTCTAGGCAATGGCCAATGTAATCCATAAGTGAGTTAGGGGCACTTTTCCCTCACTAGGAGGTTTTTTCTCCTAACCACAGTTAGTGGGTTGGTATGGTTTTGTCCAAGTCTCACTTGTACTCACCTTATCTCTTCTATTGCATACGACATTTTGCTCTTGCTCACTCTTGTTGCCTGCTCCCACAATCTCACATGTAGCATACATTCCATCATCACCCGCCAAACGCCGTAATTGAGCCCATCTAACTGCTAGTCAACCAAGAAGGTGGGCAACGCTAGAATTCTAGTCTTGTTCTCTGCCATCTCGGACACAGTCACCATGTCGGAGTGAAGAGGACGATATACTGAAAGAGAAGGTGGGTGGGATGGAAGGGATCTGAGGGTTGAAAGAGAAGGCGGAAGAAGAGGATGAAGGGGTTGACAGCCCAATGTACCTTCACACCTTGCTTTCCGTCCCTTGGAATCACCTCCTCTCTGATCTGAAAACACCCTTCGAAGTCACCCCTTTGCTGGTCACCGGAACAGTCAACTCCTCAAACACGCTCCTCCTCAAAGACACCTCGGAACAGCGCACCCTAATCCTCCTCTCTGTGTGTTGGCTCAACACTCCCAAGCAACCGTGGCTCTGATACCATGTGAGAAGTGCAGCGGAAATGAACGGAAGAGAGAGAGAGAGAGAGAGAGAGAGAGATCATTCCTCACACACACACTGAGAAGGAGAGAAAGGAGAGAGAGACACAGGAGAACTGCAAGTGATCTCTGGAGAAAACCCCGCTACAACTAGGGGAAAACCTCGAAACCAACCGCTGCTTGTGAGCTCAGACAAAAAGGTCGACAACCACGAGAAATGGAGGCACAAAGAGTGGATGGACTGCTTCACACTCCTGCCCTAGGACTGCTCAACAAGGCAGGCTATGCTGCTCCACAAGGCACTGGACAGCAGTGGCTATACTGCTCCAAGAGATAGGAAATGAGGGGAGGCACATATATAGCCCAGTCCCCCCCCCCCAAGTCGGCCAGCATAGGGGGCACCGACCAGCCAGCTCATGAGGGCCGACCCTCAGCCCTAGAAGCCGACCCCTACAGCCCTATATATGAGGCTGCACAAGGCCCCAAAGCAAGGGCCTGACAGCTGACAGCCAGGGCTCTAGGGCCGACTGCCCCTAGCCCTCCACACGGTGCTGCCTCAGCCTCTAAGAGGGGCTGCACCCTTTGCCCTCCAGCCGGCCTGCACAAGAGGAAGGGCCGACCCACCTCTGCCCTCCATAAGGGCTGAACTACTGCGCCTCAAGGCCAACTGACATGCCACCCTCCAGCCTCTAGGCCTCCCCAATGTGTAGCAAGTATGCCTACACAAGGGCAGCCACGGAAGGGCATGTGAACCAGCATGGGGCCCAAGAGGACCACGCAGTACCTACCCTAGTCTATCCTCACGGGGGCGGGCACACCCACAACAGAGGCCCTCACTCTCTACCCTAGCCTCACTCACTGGGCGGGCACACCCACAAGCAAGGCCCTCTCTCTAATATAGAAAGCCAGAAGTGACTAGTCCCATGGATGTTAGAGCACCAATAAAAGCACATGCTCTCACATACATATCCATGCAGCAATATGCACTAGCATTCGTTCTACAAAGGTCTCCTCGTGAAGCTCAATAGCGTCAGACTTTGAGTTTCTGACAGCACTGAAAGGCAGACTCAGAGGTGACAAAGGCTAGCACAAAAGGAGAATGCTAATAGTAGTCCACAATCTCTTTATCCAAAAGTATAACTGCCTGTAAAGACAACGATATCATTTCTCTCACAAACAAGCGATTCTAGGTAAGATGAATAGCTGATAGGACAACACAAGCGCTACAACTAAGAATTGGTTACAAATAGCAGGCCGGAACTTAGAAAAACTTTAAGTACATAATCCTCATCCCCTTCACAGGGGTTGTGACCCTGCATATCTAGTTTGGCAATTGCCATTTTAAATTCCTCCTCCAACGCAAGTGAGAAGAGTGTAAATCTTCAATCCCGGTCCTCCCACTTGCAAATGTTATCCACGGGGCATTCCCGTGGGGCCAGTTTGGCCATACGTTTAATTGCAGGTTCTGCGTCTGAAGGCCTCCCACATCTCAGGGCTGTGGCAGCCGCCCAGGAAATCATATATATGGCCTATTTGCCAATCAGGCCCTTCTAACAAAAATCTTTAAACAAAATTCCAGAACTACTTGTCATAGCAGCAATCTAAAAGCAACCTAGACAATGGATTGTGATGGGTCCAACTTAACAGGCCCATCTTTAGCTAAGGCTTGGTAATCTTGCCATAAAACCACTTGAAGGGCTGCTTCCTTCTGAGATCAAGACCTAATGGGCAGCCCAATGCGCTAATCACCTCTCCGTTCACCACACATTGAAAGCCAGATTTTTTGGTCCATGATTCCAGGGGTTATTTGAGTGCATAGGTCTTGGACTCTGTGAACGTTGTTCACAGAACCTGACACAAAGTCGAAGTTATTTAAAAGCCACCAAGGGGTTTGTCAATCTCTTCTTATCAACTAGCCCTCCCATGAGCTCCATTCACACGAAGTCGTAGAACTCTAAAAAATTCATATCTGTTCAAAGATCACCATTAGTAAGTTGCATGCACAGGATTGACTGTGGAAACACAAGATGCCTATACATACAGCCTCTCGAAATCAATGGCGGCTTTGAAATATGTCGTGCAAAAACTTTGTCGTAGAAAACCAGATAAGCAATAGTACCATCCCTCTGACATTACTGGAATGAACTACATGTTCAGGTTCATACAATTTTATGGGGATGGCCTGCAGAATGCATGGACTATTTAGTAACATCTAATTATTTAAGTCAAAAGAATTACCCCCAATGGTTATCCTCAGAATGTTCTTCTTCATTGATGTACTTGATCACTTAATCAATAAACGATTCCTTCAAAAATAGTAGGATCTTCTCAAAGGCAAAGCTAAGGATACCTAACAGGAAGGCAACAGTAGGGATGATAAAGAGAACCCATGGGTACAAGAGGTTGCTGACATAATACACACACAGTTGAGAGAATTCCGCAACCAAGGAGGAGGATGCACCAGCACATACCTCTAAAGGCGTCAAGGGGCATTTGCCATCCATCCTAATAGCACCTGGATTGATGACACGGCCACTCCTATTAAATTTTCCCCTCCATCCCTTCTCCCTGGCTGCATCCATTTCTTGTTTTTCATCCTCCCCTCCATCATAGATGCAGCATGAGAACGCCACCATATCCTGTTGATTGTTACACACAATACACTTGATGAACATAAACATCGACACTAACAACAAATGAAATAAATACCATCACAACACCTAGCAACAAGAAATGACTGTCACAAGAAAACAATCCAGGTGAAGTAAATACAGATGTAGAGACCTCCTCAAATCGAAGATGTACACCAACATATTTCCCATCACTATAGGCACTATGTTCCTTCATTCGTTCAACTAACTTATTCCCAGCAGCTGCGATCGGTTGGGCAAATCTTAGTGATTGAAAATTTGCCAAGCATCTGAGCTGCTGAATCCTGGGAGGAATCTTGTCAAAAGATAGCCGATTTGCAAAAGGACTTATGCGAATTACCCTGGTCATACAAGAAGAAAATAACACTGCCAAATCACTGGAGATATAAGTCAACATCTCATAAACAACCATCAGAAAGAGGACAGCATAAAGACAAAGTAATACTGCCAAATCATCATCTATGCCGTGTCTCACCCCAAACCATTTGAAAAGACACCATTTGATGCCAAGTCGTCATCTTTACCTTTCACTAGCAATCATTTGATGCCCAATGACCTTATGGTAACAGAAAGCTTACCCAGTCTCAAGTAGCTTTGGGAGAACGGTCTCTAGATAATAGCTTGCAGGAGCCCATGCCTTTACTTTAAAATTAAAGATGAGGCTTAAATTGTTTCCAACACTCTCCATAATGTACTTCGGTAGTTGCCGCACCACTCTCACATCTTCCGCAAGAGAATTAATGAAGTGGTCCTCGTCATAAATTTGTCCAAATGAGCTAGTAGGGTTCAGAAAAACCAGAAAAGGTGTGTCTCGTACCATTAAAAAATATTGTTGGCAAGTAATTATAATGCCAAGCCTTCCTTGCATTTAGAATCGACAATCTCACCTTGGATCTTGCCACACACTATTCAAATGAAATTGTGGAATGACAAGTGTCGCATTAAGAAGGCCTGCAACAGCAACAGCATTGCAAATCTGCAAGTGCTCCAATGCATGATACGGTCGCATGATAAAAAAGTTAGAGTCAAAATTCCATAAATATGTAATGTAGCAAAAGACACTCCATGAACCAAAAAAGCCTGACCTCTTAAGCCAGGATTAACATCCTGTTCATAAATCTCAGAAGTATCATGCAACACCTAGAAACATACCGATGATCGCTGCTGGTTCAACCCACCATTTGCTTCAATAACAATAAATCCGTTTGATTCCTGTAAGCCTGGAAAAAACACAATTTTTTGAACCAATTTTCAGTTAGACTCTTGGAAAATCAAACATTTTGCAATAGTGCAAGCCATCCTAGACCACAAAGCACATTAAGGATGCCAGAATGCAGTTAGAAGCCAGTAAAACGTGTTCTCTTTTAAAGAGAGTCTTTTCACAAGAGGGGTGACTAAATAGAAGATGGCTTCAATATATAAACCTTCATAAGACTAGATTATATCTAATCTTACAAATTAAAAATTTCATAAAACAAGCGAAAGAACAAAGGAAAGAATGGGGTTTGTAAGTGATTTTAAACAAAATTATGAGTAAATGATAAAAAATAAAATGTTAAAAAAATGGCTAAGTAAGCAAAGCTACGCTTATCAGAATCCATGCATAAGCTACCAACTGGATTTGAAAGATTCTGGAATCTCTTGGGTAAACCCAATAAGAAAGCTTTGAAATGCCAACCCAAACAATAAAAACTGTAATAGCAAAAAGGAAGAAACAAAGGAAAAAAATAAGAAAAAGAAATGCGAAAGTGAGACCCTTCAAGATCTATGGGACTAGCAATCGCTATCAACAAATAGTGATCCCTCACATCTAGTGAGGGAAATTTTGTATTACAAACTTATCATGTATTGAGTACTTGTTGGGCTAGCTTGTGTGCTAGACCCAATACTTTGTTGCAGTGTTCAGTATTTCTTTCAAGTAGCTTCTTAGCTTTTTGGCCGGCAGCTCCAACTATATTTTAGATCTTTGGTGCCCCCATAGCCTTCTTTGATGTGTGAATAGGCTCTACATTTGAGGAGTACATGTTGTTCATTACGGCAAGCAACCTAAATCCATGTTTAGGTGTTCTCCAAACTCCCACCTCCTTCAGCCACATGTCATCAATATGAGCCCTTGATCGAGATTGATTAGCCCTTGATTGAGATTGATTTGAATTAATCTCACCCTTGATCGAGATTGATTTGAATTAATCTCAACCTTGAAAAAGCGTAAAAATTGTCTCCATTGATTTCAACTTTTATCCCAAAAAATTGCTTTTCAAAGTGTTATATAAACATACTTGGATGCTGCGAACTAAGTGGGGTCGACTAAAAGCACAGAGGCGAGCTCTTTTCTTAGTGTAAAACTTTAAAAAACAAAAGCTTCTTTTGATTGCCCCAGTTTCAAGCTTCCACTACCCTAGACACGCAGAGAACAGAGAGCTCTGCATATTAGCGTGTCCTATTTCGAGCTGAGAAATCACTGCTAGGGAATGGCAACCTAGAAACAAAGCTAGATACTTCATAGACATGTTCAAAAACAAGCATGAGTAAATCTCTCCGTAGATTAGAGCAGAGGAATGATATTTGGACATGTCGGTATCCCTTACAAGGTTCAATACAAGAAAATGGCAAACATTGTTTGGATGGAGCTCGAGAAGAGATGAAGAACGTGATGTTCGGTGCATTGGACAAGTTGTTCTGCAAGACGACTATGAAACCTAAGACGAGACCATGCAAGGTATATTTCATGCAAAAAGCTGCACTTCAAAGGCGGTCCTTGGAGAAACGTCTCTCTTGGTGCCATCGACCTCATAGAGGCAATGTTGTGCCGAGATGTAAGAGCGAGTCTCTCCCAGCCCAAGTAACTAACAGTTTCATCATGGGTTTCCCCGTCTCGTCGTCCTGCTCCCCACCCCCTCCGTAGTAACTGCCGTCGAAGCTCAACAACCCCAAGGTGATGTGGTTAAACGCTACAAGATGAGGGACGATGTGAAAACCTACAACGTTTCTGGGATAGGTTGCGTAGCAAGTATGATAGCAGCCAACCTTGCCGAAGATATTCTCCGAGTGCACAAAGATAAATATGTGAGTCGAGCTAGGAACAACAAAAGGAAGGCATTGATTGTGAGGAGAGGAGGGGGAAGCATGAGGGGAGGTAAGAGCACGTCCACATTGGACTAATTTCGGAGAACCATCCGAGGATGACAGAGGAAATGTTGGCACGACTAGAACCAGGTTTGATGTCTTTCATGAGCACATCGCAATTGAAACACTCGGGGGGCATTTTGGAGGCACCATTTTTTGTGTGGGCAATCACCCACACTCCAGCCATGTGGTCGGAAGCCAAAGAGTTTATACCAGGAGGTTCATGTCAAGTGAAGGAGGAGCGGACATCGATATCAGGGGGCAAATAGCAGCATTCGAGGCTAGTAAACTATTAATATCCATTCTATCAATATTGCGATCGTATCTATGCCTCGGAAGATCATCTCTTGCATCAGTTCATGAATATATCAATGGTAAGATCGATTTGTGCTAAAGCATCTTTTTTTAATGGCTCCTAATAAACTTGCACTCGACAAAAGAGTTTTCAAGCTACACACTGAATTGAGACACAAGAGCTTATGAAACTATGAAGGATATGATTCACACCACTTTCGTTTTCTAGTAGGTTAATGATGACACAGAAGAACGAAGAACACTTTGCACCTATTACACATTGACAAATATTCCAACACCTATGGTACTTATCCTTTGACTGAACAAAGGATGCAAGTCACTCTTTGCACTTGGCTTCTTGGTCGGTTTTTGGTTATTGATAGTAATTATATGATCTATTATCATAAAAATATTTTTAATTGCTCATATTCAAAATTGCTTGTTTTCAGTCTAAATTCTCACAGTTCCTCTCTTTTTATGCATGTTCTCGATGCGAGGGAGCAAGAAATCCAAGCTAGAGGGAGCATCGAAGCACAACGACACCTTTATTCATATGGTTGTACTCCATGCACTCACAATATTGTATACATTGCAACAAGGATCGGTTATGCGCTCTTATGAGCATTCCCTTATTCATGTATTTATTGGGCTTCAACTTCCAAAATATGGACATCCCCAAGTTAGTAATGAAATCATCTCCCTGACATTTGCGAGGAGGATTGGGTTCTAATGGACCCTGTGTCGCGTCTCATGTTGCTTTTTTCTCAAAAATTTTGATAAATGCAAGGGATCAAGCAGATTATGCAAGTTCCTTCCTCTCTGGGTGTCATGAGGATGTGAATTCTAACGTAATTCAATTTACGCGTGAATACTTGTACCTTGGTAGCACGGGAATTCTGGTAGTCTCGATACGTGTATCGGGCTCAGGGGATTAATTCCTAGTGATCTCTGGCAAATTGTGTACCTGTTGGTGTATTAATTGTGCCTTGGGGTAGTTTTTGGGTGATCCAGAAGAGTGGTAAAAATCCCTTTCGCTAAAAAATAGCTCCAAGAGCCACGTTTGGCTAGTTGGCTTGGAAAGCAAGCAGAAAAGGCAAATTTTGCTTTGACTCTAGACCACGGAAGAGCAAGGAGAGGCAAGTCACAAGCTGGGAGAGTGCTCCAGGGGTATTCTATCACATCGCCTTGCTGATTTCCGACTACTAGGGCAATGTGTGGGCTGTTTATGGGCTGCCAGAAGCTCAAAAGCAATTTCGTTTTTGCGCCAAGACCCTCCGGATCAGGTCATCTTTGCTGATTTCTTGGCCTAGTAGCAGGGCGATTTGGCTCCAGGGCTATTTGAAGTGTAGTTCAGTTGAGGATAGATTCCTTCTCCAAAATCACAAAGCGTCTTTGAGCATAAAGTCTTGAAAGTCAGGAACATCCAGTACAAATAAATCATCTATAAAAAGCCTAAACTTGGCTAAGCTTATGTAAAATGATAGGGCAAGTAGTAATAGAAATAAGATGTTGCATAAACTCAAATTCATAAGTGTTAAGATAAAAGTTTGCTTAAAAGACAGCACACTTAGTGCCCATAGGGATTCCTATAATTTGTTGAAACAAAGAATCACCTATTGTGATGTAAAGATTATCCAAAATAAAATCTATCCAAGAGCAAACATCTTCAACACTTACTACCTTTGTGTATCTTTTCTTTTTAGAATCGATGTTATTTAGCCACGAAAAGTCAAAACATAAAGCTTTTTCTAAAACACCAAAAAAACATACATATTAAAAAACAAATTAAACACCAATGCAAACACAAGCAAAATTCAAGCCTTTTGTAATTAGGACAAACACATTACTGTGTAAATCATAAATTACATTCAATGTAAGTATATAAGAGGAATGCAACCTAAGCAGCCATACTCTTATTCGATTTTATAAAATTGATCACCAAAAAAACAAAACAAAACCCAACACCCAAAAACAAAACAAAGAGACACACGCACGCTTTTTTTTTTTGGGTGAAATTTTTGATGCTTTAAATTACACAAAGGCTTCCCCTGAATGGGGAGCTCAACATTACATCAGCTGAAGATCTCAGTATATGGCAAGTATACATTGTAATCTATGTAATGAGTTTGTGGACAATCAAAGAAAGATTGCTGCAGAGAGCGGTGAAAAAAAGAGAGAGTGGAAAAAGTAGGAACACACACACGCGCATGCGCGCGCGGACAAGCCCACACTCAAATATCCGAAAAACAAGTGAGTCTTCAACCCTAAGCCAGTTGGCGATCTATAGGGTTTGCAAGTTGTGAATCTGAATGATTTTTGTGAGTCATCCACTGAGGGGATCCTACCTACATGGATTTGAATGCCCATCTCTCTAGGATCTCTCTTGTTCAAGCACATCGAAATGTGTTACAGCCTATTTGAAACTTTGAAAATGTTCGTTCCACCATACTACCTTGCTATCCTCTTCATCCTTGCCCACTCTTGCCCTCTAAAACATTCAGCCTGCCATACCAGCCTCTTTCCTGCGCTGCTCACATTCCTCTTCATCCCCCTCTTCCCTCTTGGCCTCTTGCACTACCTACTATGGGCTGGTGAGTCATCATTTTGTATCGATCATGGACAACCAAGGTTATTGGCCTTCATCTTGACTCTTGACTCTTGACTCACGCTTTTGAATGATTCATCATTCAAGTATCAAGATTCAGGATTGAATAATCATGTACGATCCTAGCAATACATGATGTAACATCTACTAGTTAGTATTCAGAATTCTGAGGATTAAGGTTTCATCAAGTTTCAAAGTTTCAAACAATGCTTATTTTAGTACTTTCCTACTCTCCATAACCATTTGCGTTATTACAGGGATGTTGGGATCATGTCAACATTGGCTGTCATCATCATTATTCTATTTATGAGTCAAATGCTAGGTTACTTTCGTCACAAGGACCGAGACTTGTGTGACCGATTTCATGGTCCTGAACTCTACATGGATGCGCCTGATTTAAAAGTCAGATGTCAACTAAGCTGCAGTAGAGTACTTTAGATTGTGGACCGACAAAATATATAGGGCTGCGTGACAAGTCATGTGTCCCTCTAGCATTTAATATTAGTTGAGACTTATCGCTTTCTTACAAAATCATCACTTTCTTAGTATTCTCGAGTGTACACTTTATTTCATCTTTGATTTTCAACCACGTGCTCCCTTATGTCCATTTCTCCTTCATTTGGGATCAAAGCCACCACTAAGAGCAATCCCACCTGTAGGCTATCTCATGGGCTATCCATAGATGCCATTTATACCTTGGTATGAGCCTTGTAGGCCTAGTTATAGTCAATTAGGACTATTGGTACAGTTAGTTTATGTACCATGTAGGCCAGTTAGGACAGTTAGCCCTAGGGTTTTGTTATGTTGGCTCTCCCTTGAGCCTCCACACTTCAGTTTTGCAGCAATCTATTACAACATCTCGTTTTTCTCCATTGTGCTTCCATTTTGAACTTCCATTGCTTCCAACACCCAACTGTGGTATCACAGCAGGCCGGGAATCCATTCCCTCAGCCATTGACAGCTTTCCCAAACTGTTTGGCAGCCTCTGGAGCTCTCCTTCCTAGTGGTCTTGCTGGTTTTCACACTCCCACGAGTGTTTGAGACCTTTCCAAGCACTTCTGTTGCAAAAAACCTCATTTTGTCTCGAGAAGACCGCACTTTGGAGCAACTCTCGTGAAGGGAACTGTTTTCGGTGCATTTTTCAGCCTGCTGCAGCAAAAAACGACCACGCGCAAGCATTTACAGCATCTGCACGAAATTCCGTACCTTTCAAAAAAATTCCGTACGAAAATCCGTAAATCTGTCAGAATCTATACGAAAATCCGTAAATCTTTCAGAATCTGTACGGAAATCCGTACATCTGTTAAAAATTGTATGAAAATCCGTACATCTATCAAAGAATTCCGTACGTCTGTTCGGTTTGTCAGAATTTCAGTACATTCACTGCAGTACGGGCTGCCTCGGGGTGTGCACCAGTCATTTCTCAAATTTTCTAGCATTTCAAAGCTGCCTCGAGCTGCGCGCCAGTATTATGAAGCTGCCTCGATCTGCATGCCAACATTTCGGAGCTGCCTCGAGCTGCGTGCCGACGCTTGGAGCCATTTGGAGTTGCTGAATTGATCCGAAGACTTCTCTTTGAGCCCTTCCCTCCTCATTTGGCATCCCTTTGCCTCGGGCTGCGAGCTTCTCTCCATTTCTACGTACTCTCTTCCTCATGGGAGCACTTCTTTTGCTGTAATTCTCATTTCCAACCCTCATTTGCTCGCTTTCAGAGCCTGTCACTTCTGTTCATCATTGGGTAAGCCGTTGTTGCATTGGCTTTTTCCAATTTCTGCTTCATTTGCATTTTGGAAAGGCCTCGTGTTACCTTGGAAGGGGATTTTACTTGCAAAAGGTACACCTTGGGACAGCAGAGTCTTTTACACACATAAGCTTTGAAGCTTGGGCAGTTTTTTGGCAATTGATTCTAAGAGGTTGCCTTTCTCTCATTTGCTTTGCCAGTTGGTGCATTTGCCTTGTATTTCAGCACCATGTCTGGTGGCAAAGATGATTTGTTTGGGCTGATTGGGGCCGATGACAAGCTTGATGGCACCAATTACCCCATGTGGTCATACATGATGGGACATGTTTTGGTTGCCAAGAATCATGGCATGTTTCAGGTTATGAGACCATGCCTACACGCACTGTTACTAGTGCTACACTTGTAGCCTCTGCTTCTCAGGTGATGGTTCTACTGCTACAGCCAGGACTCTTGCACCTCCTGCTCCAGGTGCTTTGCATCCTTCATAGATTCAATGGGATGGTCGTGATGCCAAAGCGCATGCCTTGATTGCTCTTTCAGTGAAACGGGTTATTATCCCTCATATTCGGTCTTGCAAGACAGCTAAGCAAGCATGGGATCAGCTTGCATCTTTGTATCAGGTGCGAAATGAGGCGAGGGTTGCCTATCTCCGCAGGCACTTGAAAGATTTGAAGCTTCATGAGGGTGGTAACATGATGCCTATCTCACTAATGTGAAGGATTTGAAAGAGCAGTTGGCCAACATTGATGAGATTATGCATGATTCTCAACTGGTTTCTAATACCCTTGATGGGTTGCCTGATTCATATCAAGGCTTTGCTACTACATTGAGGTTGGTTGTAGGGAGTGATGCCAATCATTTCTCATTTGACCAGCTTGTTGCTCTTCTTCTTTAGGAGGAGCAAAGCCGTGTGAATCGCAATGCTACTATGGCTAGTGATCAAGCATTTGCTACCCATCATAAACAGAAAGGTAAAGGCAAGGTTTCAACTAGAAAGCCCTCTCATTCCCATGCTGATCATTCACATGGTGCCTCTTCTTCAGGGAATCACATTAAGAAGAAGAGATGTAACTATTGCAGGAAACTTGGGCATGATATTTCTGAATACAAGAAGCACATAGCATCTGAAAAGAAAAAGAAAGAGTTTAATCTTGCAGTATATCTGGTTCGGCTTTCTTGGTTACATGTTAGTATTATCCTGATGTTCATGATGCTTGCATGGCAGTTTCACATGTTCGTGATGCCTAGTATGCTAGCAAGCACATCACTTCCTGCAGGAAGTTATTCAGCTCATTGGAGCTTACATCTAAGGGGGGCAGTGTCACTTTAACTTCTGTCTCTGGTGGTATTGTCACTCTAGAGCATGTGCTTTATGTTCCAGGCATTCGTAAGAACCTCATTTCTATTTCAGCCATTGCTACATGTGGCTTTCAGGTTATTTTTTATGGTGTGAGGTGTGCAGTGTATGATGTTACACATGCCTCTACCCTGGTTTTGACTGGCACATTGTCTAGCGGTCTTTACAGACTTGATGCTTATGACAGATGTTCAGATGATGATGCTGCACTTGCTGATGCATATGCCTTTGCTATTGATTCTACCATGGCAGATACTCATTTGTGGCATGAGAGGTTTGGACACCTCAATTTTGGAGCCCTAGTGAAGTTATATAAGGAAGATATGGTTGTGGATCTTCCCAAAATGCATATGCCTACCAAACATGTTTGTGAACCATGCTTACTTGGTAAGATGCACTATGCTGCGTTTCCCAAGGATGGGAGAGTTGGTGCTTCACGTAAGCTTTATCTAGTTCATAGTGATGTTTGTGGACCCATGAGGGTTGCAGCTCTTGGGGGGTTCTACTATTTTCTTACTTTTATTGATGATTTCACCAAGTACACTTATATTTTCGCATTGAAATCCAAGTCTGATGTTTCTTCATGCTTCAAGCACTTTATTGCCTTGGCTGAGAATGAAAGTGGGCTGCACATTGCTCACATTAATACAGACAGGGGGGGTGAATACATGTCGAAGGAGTTTGCTGGTTTTTTTGCTTCCCGTGGCATTAATCATCAATGCACGGTGCCTTATACTCCTCAACAGAATCCCGTGGCTGAGCGGAAGAATAGATCAACGATGGAAATGGCCAGATGCATGTTGAAAGGCAAACATTTGCCTAATAAATTGTGGTTGGATGCGGTCATGTGTGCAAATTACATCTTGAATAGATGTTTTACAAAGGCATTACAGACTCTCACACCTTATGAGGCTTGGACGGGTCGTAAGCCTCGCATTTCCCACATGAGGACTTTTGGATGCTTAGCTTATTCTCATGTGCCTTCACAGAGACGCACTAAGTTGGATGATAAAGCTGTTAAATGCATTTTTCTTGGGTATAGTTCAGAGAACAGGAGCTATAAGCTATATCACCCCGCACGGGCAAGTGTTTTGTCAGTCCAGATGTTGTGTTTGATGAATCTTCCACTATGCCTTTGCTGGACTGTCAAAAACAGCCCGTTGTTGATGCCCCAAACATATTTGATAGCTTGATGCCTTTGTTTCCATCAGATGCTCGGGATGATGTTCCATCTGATGTTGTCCCTCCTCAATTCGTTGGTCATTTACAGCCCCATGTGCATGCAGAAATTCAGCCTAATATGCCTATCATTGATCAGGATCATTTGCACCAGGCTCTTGACCAGGATATCTTACCACTCTCTTCCTACCCCTTGCTGCTACCATTCTCTTAACCTTTCCGAGCTCTAGTCAAAGCTCCATTCCCTTCACTGCCTCTTTGCTCACGCCTCCCACCACTTAACAGTCTCAAACTTTCCAATCCCTCCCAATTTCTTTCCTCCTATTGCTAATCCCACCATCGAGGATTACCAAGTTGCTCAATCCATTTGCCCAATTCTTGCACCCCTCCCCTCATATACCCCTCCCACAAATAACACCCTTCCATACTATTTCTCTATATCCCTAGATTCTCTCCATGCACTGTCATCACCTCCGATACCAATTGAGATGCCATCAGCAGTAGTGGACTTTATCTTTAATTTTGAACATCAAGATCCAAATGATCCGAATCGCACTCACATGCTCAATTCCAATGATGAGGATGATATGCTCAATTCCAATGATGAGGATGATTATTATGTGATTCCACGTCCAAGTAACCTCATCAAGGACTGCTGAAACAACTACCTGGATATGAAAACTCGAGGTGGATGGATCCAAAACAACTTCCCAGTCAACATTCGTCAGGATCAGATTACTGAAGCTTGGATCTGCAAGTTGGATCCCTAATCTAATTGAAGGTGACCCAAGCTCTTTGATGTGACATTCTTGCATGAATAACCCGTGCACCTCCATGCCTCAGAACCCATCCTAAGTTTTATAGAACGTCACCATTGGAATGCCACCATACACACTTTGGATGAGGACCAAACTATTAATTGACCATTGATCGAGCCATACTCTGAAGTGAAATGGAACATCGAAGGCACATTGATCCGACCACTCCAACAATATGATGCACGCATGTGAGGCAACATTGACGGCATCCTACTGCAAAGTGCTATCTTTTGCAAAACTTGGAATACATTCTTGAGGTTCCCAACCACATCGATCGCCATTTGCATACACTCAATTTCAATCCCAATAGCTGAATCGATGCTTAGACTACAAGCAAACTCTATCAAAGAGTCATCTTCTTAGAAGCTCGCCACATATCACTTTTTGAACAGATGGTGGATATAGGCTTCTTGAAAACAAAGAAGAAATTGTGATCTATTGTAATCACAGAGTTGGGATGCCATGCGTGTAACCCAGTGGCTATGGAACTTGTGGCGTGCGAGTCGATCATGTTGTAATGCCTTCGCACCACAACCCAAGGACGGGTAATAAATGGATCTAGGAATATGTTAACTTTGTGTCAACTAGCATAGAATGTGTGTGTAGAGTAGCGGCAAGCTCCGCTTGTACTTACATATAAGGCTAGGAATAATCTCTCTTAGGAATCCTACATGCATGTTCTAGATGCAACTTCTACACGTGCATCCTACATGCGAGTCCTACATGCGATTTCTACATGCATGTTCCAGATGCAACTCCTACATACGCATCCTACATGCAAGTTCTAAATGTGATTCGTACATGCAGATTCTAGACGCAACTTCTATATTTGCATCCTACGTGCAGTTCTAGATGCAAGTTGTATATGCCATTCCTATATGCATATCCTAGATGTAAGTTCTATATGCACAAAGAGAAAGTCCTAGAATTCGTATATGCAAAGAGAGAAGCTCTTCAAATTTGTATAAATATCTCATGATGGAATGAGGCGCACACTCTTGGGACATTGTGTTGAGTTCTACTTTTGTGGTCTATGCAATTGTCTCCAAGTGTCCATGCTCCCTTGCACTCTCATGTCCAAAAGCATGTCATACCCTTGTCTCCTACTCCCCCCTCCTCCAACCTCGCAACTACTCCTCCCCCTCTCCTCCTCCCTTCTCCTCTCTCTCTAAACCCCTTTGTTGTTTCTCACCCACTCCTACGCTTCCCCTAAACCTTACCCTCTTAGATTAATTCATCAATCCTTCACCTCCAAGATCTATTAGGGGGATGAGTTCTCCATCGTGTATTCTGTTCCAGACCCTGAATCCCCTTCTAGCCTTGAACCTCCTCTTGAATCCTAAAGCCTCTTTCTAAACCCTGAACTCCTTCTGAACCTTAAACCCCAATGGAAGCGAAAGCCTTCATTACCCCAATCATGTTCATGATTGTTCCTTCCACGCAAGCATGTGCAATGTTTGCTTTCCTACGTCTCTCTCCAAAATACAACCCAAGATCCTAAGCTACACGTATACTGCTACACGTATACTGCAACAACGACATAACTGTAGGTGACAAAAAGCCTCTGAACCATGCACACCTCGCAAATGCCGTGGAGAAGTGGCAATAACTGGGAGTTATGACACCATATATTCCACCAATGGAAACAGTGGCAACTTCATTTTGTGAAGCTGACTATACAGGGCAGCTTTCACAAATACAGTTGAATGTATATGGCTCAGAAGATCAATTACAGATCTTCTGAGCCATATACTCCTATACTCATTGACAATGAGAGTGCTATTGTGGTCACGCGGAATACCATGTTTCATGCACGTACCAAACAAATTCAGATCCATTGCCATTACGTCAAAAGAGACCTTACATGCAGGATAGATGAGTTTAATCTACTGTCCTACGCATCAAAACCTTGCAGATCTTTTCACCAAGTCCCTCTCCAGAGAAAAGCCTGAAGCTTTCCGGAAAGTTTCAGCCGTACTTCCATTTGGTGATTGAGATCAATCCTTGTACACCAGGACATTGTCATTGCAAGGGTTGTTTGGAAACATTGAAGGCAATGGCCAATGCAGTAGCCAAGTAGGAAGGTTAGGGGCACGGGCACTTTTCCCTTCTAAGGTAGTTCCCCCCTCCCTAACCATAGATAGTAGTTGAGTTAGTAGTACAGTCAATTTTGACTCACCCTATGGTTTCAGGTTTCATCATGTTGACAGCCCTCTTGTATCTCATTCTTGTAATCTCAATTCAGGCTCAGCTCCATGTTTTGGAGCTTCCTCCATCTCCAAACTCTCACACAAGAAAGCCTTAAGAAAATACATCTTCTTGTAAAACATTGATTAAAATCTCAGCCTTGCAAAAAGGTTGAAAATTTTCAAGCACACCGTCTCAAATACCTAGACAACAGTATCATGATATTCATATTCAAGGAAAGCAACAAGAGTTTCATTTTACTGCGTTTGATTACTCAGCACCTCTATCAAATATCCATTACATAACACGCAGCACATTTCTCGTCCTAGCGTGAAAACATTTTGCTAGAAGTTTAGCAAGATCCCAATTGTGTTTTCCCAAAAGGAACATAGCCTAACTACAACAAACAAAACTCTAAAGTTGAAACATTCATGGCAATAAGTTCTCAAATAAACTTCCCCAATATAACATTGCAGACTCAAGCCAAATGATACAGGGCATACCTCTTAAAGACATTGAGTCGTTGATACAAGGTTTCCAATATTCTCCTTCCTTCGGATGCTGCCAGGCTGCCCAAACCTGCAAATAGAAATAGCCCTTGAAGCAAAAAGACAGGATGTTTTTTGCATGTATAGGTAATCAACATCCAAAAGGACAAGCATCTCAAGATTCCCAGAATTCTGAACAACAGTGGATGTGATACAACATATGTTCAAACATTGGGCTGATTTGAATTCCTAGACCGAAGACTAAAATTCTCACAAGAGTAAATCATTTTTTGCTAGTGGAGAGGAGTGAAAGAGAAAGAACAATCAGTTGA
Organism: Dipteris shenzhenensis; assembly: GCF_047967505.1. Lineage (NCBI taxonomy): Eukaryota > Viridiplantae > Streptophyta > Polypodiopsida > Gleicheniales > Dipteridaceae > Dipteris > Dipteris shenzhenensis. The sequence goes on from NC_141608.1 coordinate 51,750,270, forward strand.
AGACAAGCTCAGCGGAAGGCTCATTCCAAACCTCAAAGCCCATGGGTTCTCCAAAGTGCAAAGCGACCACATGCTTGGATTGGAGAGCAGCCCACACGTGCTAGACACAGAAACAACAAGCTTGTGGGCAACAAGAAGCCCACTATACGACAAAATTTACTAACAATCCAAAGCTGCATGACTGCAGCATTTGTCTTGAGCTTTTACAATCAGAGAGCAAACAACCTGGATCGGATGATGAGCAGAAAAAGCAACATACACCATGTGCAACAAGAGCATATGGTTGAAAATCAATCACTGTATCAGTAAAAACATATCTTCACCTTACTATCCTCAGCTAAAGACAGCAACCCAATTTGTGGACCTGATGCTCTGTTCCTCAGATTCAGCAAGAGTTCCCTACAGTAAGAGGCCTTGCTTGCAGAGTAAAGATCAGGAAGGTACGCACAGCAAACGATTTGTCTTCCAGCAGACTTGTAATTTCCGTCTTCATGTTGCTGTCCACCAACACTCAGCCACAGAAAATGTGAACATGTGTGTGCGTGCGCGCATGCGTGTGTGTGTAGATGAATCTAGGATCATGCCCAAACTCATCCTCTAAAACCACAACACAAAGTGCAGGATAGCCACTCATAAGGTTGAAAACCGTGAACTCCATCACGCATCGCAGGGACTAGTTACTATGACATCCTGGCCAATGTCATCAATGTCGACGTGTAGACTAGGGCAAGAGATGGAAGCAATGGAGGTAGAGGCAATGAGAAGAAACCGTACTGCTGTAATGAATTCTGCAATAATGAAATGAGTACAAGGTACACCCAATATAACAAAACCCTAGGACAGGGTATCCTAGTAGAAACTGGTATATGTACTAACTGTACCAAGTGTCCTAAGTGCCCATAACTAGGCCTACAAGGCACATACCAAGGAATGGATGGCACCTATGGGGGCCCAGTAACAAGCATGTCATCCACATAGAGTACTAAAATCAACAAATCTGTCCCACTCTTACGGATGTAAGGTAGCCTCTATAGGACTGTTTTGAAAGCGAAGACTTAGTAAATGAGCATGAATCCTTGAATACCAAGCCCGAGGTGCCTGTTTCAATCCAAACTGGGCTTTCTTCAACCGGCCTACCTTCCGTTCAGAACCTACAACCTCAAAACCAAGAGGTTGGGTAACATAGACTTCCTCTTGCAAGAGCCCACGAAGAAAAGTTGTCTTAATATCAAGATGATGTACCTCCCATGAACTGGAAGTAAAGGCAATAACAATCCTGATAGTGGTGATCATGGAAGTGGGGGCAAAAGTCTCCTCAAAGTCAATGCCTTGTTGCTGTGCATAGCTCTTAGCAACAAGACGGGCTTTGTAACGGTCCACTGAACCATCAGCTTTCCGTTTAATCTTGTATACCCACTTAGTCCCAATGGCATTCTTGCCAGGAGGCCAATTCCCAAGTGTTATTATGATGGATGGAATCCAATTCAACTTGCATGGCCTGCAACCAACAATCATTTTCAAAGGCATCCTTCTTGCATAATGGCTCTTCACTGCATGTTGTAGCAACCAATGCAGAAGCAACCAAATTAGCATGTTATTTCCTGACAACTACTCTACTACGGCTGGTAGAGGAGCATCTTGTTTCTTGTCTTGTCGAGTGTCAAGGAGCCAACAGGGAAGCCTTTTAAGCTCCTGAATTTCAGCTCTCTCTTGGTCAATGGCCCTGTGCTTAATATCCTGATCAATCGGAGGCACATCAGCTATAAATCATGCTGATTTTCAGACTGGACAAGTGGCTGTAAATGACCATTAGAAGGAGGAGGAGGAACCTCAGATGTGGCATCATCATGGGGGTCTAACTAAAACGAAGGCATCTAGTTGTCAGATATTTGAAGCATCAACTGTGGGCTGTTTTTGACAGTCCAGCAAAGGCCTAGATGATGACTCATCAAAAACATCATCCCTACTAACAAAAACTTTGCCTGTGCAGGGCTGATAGAGCTTGTAGCCCTTGCTATCTGAGGTGTACCCAATAAAAATGTATTTGACAGCTTTGTCATCCAACTTTGTTTGTGTCTATGAAGGCACATGTTCATATGCCAAGCAACCAAAAGTCCTCATGTGAGAAATCCTGGGCTTATGGCATGTCCAAACCTCATAAGGTGTAATGGTTTTCAATGCCTTTGTTGGGCATCTATTCAAAATAAAGTTTGCACACATGACGGCATCCAACCAAAATTTGTTAGGCATGTGCTTGCCTTTTAACATACACCTAGGAATCTCCATCACTGATCTATTCTTCCGTTCAGCCACAGGATGCTGCTGAGGAGTATAATGCCCAGTGCATTGATGATGTATGCCACGTGAGGCCAAAAATCAGCAAATTCCTTTTGACATGTATTCACCCCCCATCTGTATTTATATGGACAATTTTCAGCCCGCTTTCATTCTCTACCATGGCAATGAAATGTCTGAAACATGCAAAGACAACTTCAGATTTGGATTTCAAGGCAAAAATCCAAGTATATCTGATAAAGTCATCAATGAAAGTGACAAAATAACAAAATCCTCCAATAGCTACAACCCGCATAGGACCACAAACATCACTGTGAATCAAATACAACTTGCGAGGTGCACCAACTCTCCCATCCTAGGAAAATGCAAAGTGGTGCATTTTCCCAAGTAAACATGCTTCACACACATGCTTTGAGGGCATATGCATCTTAGGAAGATCAACCACCATATCTTCTTCGTGCAACTTTACCAAAGCTCCAAAGTTGAGGTGGCCAAACCTCTCATTCCATAAATGAGTATATGCCATGGTAGGCATCAACAACGTAAGCATCTGCATTTGCAAGTCCAGCATCATCCAAGCATCTCTCATATGCATCAAGTCCGTAAAATCCCAGTCAACACCATGGTAAGGGCATCAGTAGCATCATAGACTGCACATCTAACACCATCAAAGAGAACTTGATATCCACAAGTAGGTATGCTGAAATGAATATGAGGTTTTTGTGGACGCCTAGTACATAAAGTACATTGTCTAGACTAACTAGACCACCAGATACTGAAGTAATGGCAACTTGCCCAATACCTTTTACTGCATAAGATGCACTATTAGTTCATGTAACTGTTCCCCCCTTTGGTGCATTCGCAAGGGAGCTAAATAACTTCCTACAGGAAGTGATGTGCTTACTAGCACCACTGTCAAAGAACCAAAGCCCAATGCTGATCATGTGCAAAATTGGCATGTCATCTGTACTAGCAGTACCGGAAACTACAAGACCAGACTCCTTTTCAGATGCAATTCTATGTTTGCACTCAGTGATGTCATGCCTAGGTTTCCTGCAATAGTTACATCTCAGAAGGTGACCCCTCTAAGTGCATGGTTAACGAATAATGGGGGGATACCCCATGTTGTTGATATGTGTACAAAAAGAGGGGATTGCCATCAGTGTCACCAAAAAACGTGTTTCGGGGCACCGAAACGCGAAGAAACCTTTCTAGCAAAAACGTTTCTTAGAAACGCCCGAAACGGCCATTTAGGACGAAACGCCTGGCTATCAAAAATTTTGCCGCGACGGGTTTAGGACCAAATTTGGCCGCCATTTCTATTTTTTGGCTCCTCTCCCGTGCCGCTCCATTGCTTGCCTTGCTCCTAGTGCCTACCATCTACTCTACCCTCTACTCTCCCTTCTACTCTACCCTCTACTCTCTACTCTACTCTACTCTACTCTACTCTACTCTACTCTACTCTACTCTACTCTACTCTACTCTACCCTCAACTCTAGTCTCTACCCTCTACTCTCCTCTACCCTCTACCCTCTACTCTACCCTACCCTCTACTCTACTCTACTCTACTCTACTCTACCCTCTACTCTCCTCTAGCCTCTACTCTCTACTCGACCCTCTAGAGTCTAGAGTCTACCCTCTACAATCTACTCTACTCTACTCTCTACTCCCATACCATGGCCTCAAGACGTGCCGGTGGACCGAGTGGAAGCACAAGGCGGGATATATGGCAGGATACCGTTTTTATGAAGAGATATGGCACATCTGGCACGGGGAGGTCAGTATGCAAGTTTTGTGGTGACACTTTGACGGGATCTGCCTCTCAAGTTCGAGCACATTTTTTATGGATCGAAGGCCAGTGTAAGAGTGCTTGCCATGCCATTCCAGAGGGGATCTTCTTGGCATATGGAGGTACCCTATCCAAATTTGCTGAGATTCGATCCCTCCCCATCCCGTGATCACAGATCAAGTTCTTCAAGCTAATGTGTTGGTTGAGCAGCAGAAGTTGGGCATAGAGGCAACCGTCACTCTCACATCATCCCAGTCAAATACCGGGAATGTGGAGTGTTCTCACTCACAGCAGGAGGGGCATGGGTATACTCCATCTACATTGACATCACAAGTGCATGGGAGTGCCTCTACTTAGCCTCTACATGGCACCACTCCATCAGCATCCGTATCAGTTCGGCTATCCGCGATGCCATCAGCTCCTCCACGGCCTCCTACCAAGAGGCGGCGTGGTCCAGCAATTATCACTCCAAGAGTTACTCCTATACATGCTGCTTAGACACCACGCCTCAAGCAAGAGGTTGCAATTGCAGAGGAGCAGTTTTTCTACGCTTGCAATATTCCCTTCAATGTTGCAAGGACTCTTGCCTACAAGAAGTTTTATCATGCACTTGTAGCCGCTGGTAGAGCAAGAGCATCATCCCTTACACCTGCTAGTTCTGAGACTCTCCGCACCACACGTTTGAAGAAGCAGGTGGGATTAATTAAGAAAGACATGGAGGGACTCAAGGAAGCTTGGAGTCAGTATGGATGCACCATAGTCTCCGATGGATTGAGTGACACTAAGAGGAGACATATGATTAATATCTTGGTCACTAGTTGTGTGGGAAGCATATTCTTGAGGGTGGTTGATGCCTCACATGCCGGCCTTCACATCACCGGAGAGTGGATATGGGGTCGTATTGAGGCAACCATCAAGGAAGTTGGTGAGGACAATGTGGTCACCGATAATGGCTCCAACTGCAAGAGAATGGGAAGTCTTCTTGAGGAGAAGTATCCCAAGATAGTATGGACACCTTGTGCCTCACACTCTCTTGATTTGATGATGGAGGATATTGGAAAGCTGCCTTGGGTGTCTAGTATGGTCGAAAAAGCAATGCAGCTAGTGACTTATATCACTCGTAAGCCACATGCACTAGCCCTATTCAGAAGGGAGTGTAAGTGGGAGCTTGTGAGACCCTCAAAGACACGCTTTGGCTACATCTTCCTAGTTCTTAGCAGGTATGATTCATGAATCATGATTCAATTTTCATTATTCAAGAATCAATTCCTCAAATTATTCATTGTTTAAATTTGTTTGAACTTTATCATTCGTAGGCTGGTTAAGACCAAAGAGAGCCTTCGTCGCATGATGACCAATTCAGATTGGCTGGATTGGAGTGACTTGAGATTGCCTGCTGGACAGAATGTCGAGGGGATTGTCTTCGACAATCAGTTTTGGCAGGAAGCCCTTTGCATTCAGATGTCCATAGAGCCCTTGTACTTCCTGCTTCGACTCTTTGACCATGAGGGTTATACTATGGGCTTGCTATACGAGTTCATACTGAAGCTTCGAAAAGCAACGGAGGATTGTCCTATTGAGATCCTCAACCAGAACAGGTACATATAAGTTGAAACTTGTAAGTTTAATACTCAGTTTTCCTAGCTCTAGCCTCTAACTTGATTCCTTTTGGTAAATTTTCAGAAAGAATAATTAGATAAATCATAAATCATGATTCATAAATGATAATACAAAGCACTTAGTAGTGAGCAGGCTGCAAACTTATACGCCATGCTACCTCACCTATTCTAGACCGATGAGTCGCATACTTTCTCCAAGTATTGGGTCCATCCGTTCACACAAGCACCCGATCATTCCATTTAGCAGGCTCGTTCCACAAGGGATGGACCATATGTGCAACAGTGTGGATTGGCCTATGAAACCAATCCCATCTCTTCCTCCAAATTCCTAATATGTCATCTATATTGTCTTCTTCTGTAGTGCAAATTGCAATGGCATTGAAGAGGACATAGTGGAGTTCCGCAATGATATGGGTCATTTCTCCCGTGCAATTGCCAAGGAAAGAGACAACACGCTGTTGGCTCTTACTTGGTGGGAGAAATTTGGGATTTTGAATCCCTCATTGCAAAACTTAGCTCTCCGCATCCTCTCGCAAGATTGCACATCAAGTCCAGCTGAGAGGATATGGAGCATATGTGCAAACATACACACCAGGAAGAGAAACAAGTTCGTTCTAACTTCTTATAGTTCTTATTTATAGGCTATAGCGTCAAGCTTGTAACATTTTGAAAAACAATTCTTAAGTCGTGAGAATTGACTTCTTTATGCTTTGTAAACTATGTCAATAGGTTGAGCGTGGAGCAGCTCAATAGGTTGGTATATGTCAATGCCAACCTACGTCTGAAGTACAGGTCTGCAGATGGTACCGGTAGCATCAAGTGGAAGCCCAAGCAAGTCAATCCTAACAAGATCAAGCTAAAACCTGTCGACATGTCCATCATCCAGCACAGTCGAGAGAATGACGATGCTTACTAGTTCCTGCAACAGGATATGCTTCAATTCCAACGTCAAACACGTTCGATCGCTCGAGCTCGTGCACCACGAGTACGTGCTGTTGCTGTTGCAGAGGATACAGGGACACCTTAGATTCGTGGTTATCAACGTCAAGCACAAGCCTCACGAGGGAAATCGCAGGTATCTGTTCTTGCATCGTCATCCCGAGGACGTCAAGGCAGAGATGAGCCAGAGGAGGAAGAGGAGGCATTGGTAGACAGTGCGGACTCAGAGGACTCAGATCAGTGCCAAATGCACAGAGAGTTCCACGGCAACAGCCCTTCCAAGGTCCTGGTATGGCTATGCATGGCCAAGGGACTGATTTTCAGAATTTAAATCAAGGGCAGCAAGCTTTTCCCCAACCCTTTTTGAATCCAAGGTATTTTGGTGGGGGTTCAGTATTTCAAGCGATCGCTGATCAACTTATTAAGTATGGTCAAGGAATGCTTAGAAATTACCTTGTTGGTTTTCAGCCTAGGATGCAAGGGATGCAAGGCAATGTATTTGGGAATTCGCAGCCCACAATGCCTGGCATGATGTACTTGCAATATTGGCATGCAGCCAGGAATGCAAAGTGGAAGGTCAAGGACCTTTGGTGCTCCTACAGGTATGCTTGGTATGTCTAGGGCTGGTTTGACAAACCGTCTAATGGGTAATGGCAGTGTAGGACAAGCTGGAGAAAATGCAATACAGCCTCCATTTTTGCAGCCGCTTGTGTATGATAATCTGGCACCCAAAGAAAGGCATTGATTATAAAGAAACATTCAGTTCGGTTGCAAGGATGGCAACTGTAAGAGCAGTCATTGCTATGGCTACATCAAAGGGATGGTCTTTACATCAGATGGATGTAAAGAATGCCTTCTTGCATGGTGATTTGCAAGAAGAGGTCTATATGGAGCAGCCACCAGGTTGTGTTCATGCTGTTCATCCTGAGTTTGTTTGCAGGTTGAAGAAAGCCTTGTATGGCTTGAAGCAAGCACCTAGAGCATGGTCTGACAAGATACGACAGTATCTTGTCACTATTGGCTTTCAGATTTCCACGGCAGATTTCTCACTTTATGTGAGAAAAACAGAGAGAGGTATAATGCTGCTTGTCATTCATGACAGCATGGCACAAGTCGGATACAGCCAACTGTCATAACTTGGAAGAATACAATAAAAACTTTTGGGAAGCTCTCTTACCGGTCAGCTCTTATAGGCATGTGCCCTTGTCAGAACTGATTGAAAAATATTGTTGTGGACTGCCAAAGGAAATTAGGGACTACTATACTAAAACAAGGGTTACCAACATGTCTCAGCTCATTGAGAATGCTACTACAGCAGATGCATTGCTGTTGGGAAAAACCAGCGCTTATAAAAGCAGTAAGTCTGAGAATTTTAAGAAAGCAGGAAGCCAGGGAATGCTTCCAAGCCTCCTTTTAACAAAGAGAAGAAGCGTGATAGGCCAGGTTCTAATTGGCCTCTCACGTGAGGAAAGAAAAGCCTCTATGGAGGCTAATAAATGCTTTCACTGTAAAGAAGAGGGCCATGTGGCACAGGATTGCCCAAAAAGCAAGCTTAAAGGAAAAGCAGATGATAGGGAAGAGCAAAAAGGCAAGAAGCCTAAACCATTTGCAAGGTTAATGCATGATGTTATCAGTGAGCAGCCTAATGGCGATGCTACAGAGCTTTGCAGGGCATGGGGCAAAGTGAGGGATCAAAAGACATTGACTTTCTTTGACCCAGGCGCTCGTATGCAAAGAGGAGCAAGGAGTGAAAGCCGTCACATCAACTATGAATGAAATGAAAGTACAAAGTACAATAAAAGGAAACCCTAGGACCTAGTGTCCTAGTGGTACCACTAGTACTAGGTGTCATAAGACACTAAAAGTACTAGGTGACCTAAGTGTCAATAACTAAAGCTACATGGCACATACCTGGGCCCAAAGGGCATCAATACAATCGGGAGAAGATGGCCTGCAAACCCCCCTTCATGATATGGGCTGAAGTATTCTGGAAACGTCTCAAAATACCTGGTATTTTCTGGTCATGATGGCACATGTTTATCCCAAGGGATATAGCCACCTAAGAATATACTAGGTATGCCAGATCATGTAACAAAGGAAACCAAGTGTAAAGCCTGTTGAAAGACTTCAAACTTGGGACGAGGAAGTGTCTTTGTAAACAGATCTGCTATGTTGTCCTCTGTGGAAAGGTAGGACAACACTCTCCTGCTAACAACCGCTCTCAAACATAATGATAGCGAATCTCAATGTGCTTGGTATGCGCATTCAACACTGGATTATGCACAATAGCCAAAGCACTCTGGCTGTCAATGTAGACCATAGTGGAGGATGTCTGGCGGATACCAAGATCTGCAAGTAACTGTCGAAGCCAGACACACTCTACTGTAGCGGTGAAGGATGCCCTGTACTCAGTCTCACAGCTGGATGTGGCAACTGTTGGTTGCTTCTTGCTGAGCCAAGAGATACATGAACTGCCAAGCAAAAAACCGTTGCTGGTATGTGACACTCTAGTGTCGGAACAACCTGCCCAGTCACTATCCGTGTAAGCATGCATGGTAAGTGAACCCTGATCACCATACAAGAGGGCTAAATCATGAGTGCCTCTGAGATATCTGAAGAATCTCTTCACTGCCTACCAATGCTGTGAACTGGGCATGTGCATGAACCTGCTGAGCTGGGATACTGCATGCTGTAAGTCAGGTCTGGTGTGGCACAAGTAAATGAGACATCCAACAGCCTGCTAGTAAAGAGTGATATCACATAGTGGGCTCCCATCATGAGCTGAAGATTTGAAGCCAAGGTCCACCGGAGTAGAGATTCGCTTGCAATCCTCAAACTGAAAACGATCAAGGAGCTATCCAATATACTTGGATTGTGACATCATTGTACCCCCCTCAACATGAGCAAACTGAATGCCTAAATAATAGTGCAGCTGTCCCATGTCTAACATTTCAAAAGCTTGCTGCAAATCAGCCTTGAAAGCTGCAATATGCTGAGTATCGGGGCCAGTGATCAATATTTGTACCCACCAATGGCATTTGTCCTCATTGGGCCAGAGACATCACTATGCACTAGCTGCAATTTCCTTTGTGAGAATTTTGGACAATCTTTTTGAAAAGGAAACCGACGCATCTTACCCAAAAGACAACCCTCACACACATGTTTGGAAACTGTGTGAGTTTGAGGTTTGCCATGCCCTGTGAATGTAACTTCGCAAGAGCTCTTAATTTAGATGACCCATTCTCTCATGCCAAAGATGAGTTTCAACAAGCTGTGAATCTGAAATAGCAAATGCTTCAATAGAAAGTGCAGCTGAGTGATAATCAAGGTGATAAAGCCCCTTTTGCAAAGTGCCAGTGAGAACTATGGCATTGTCATCACGAAGATCATATACTAGGCATCTATATCCATCAAATATCACTCTGAAACTTGAAGTGGCAATTGCTGAAATTGAAATCGAGTCGACTTCAATTCCAGGCACAAAAAGAACATTTGTCAAAGTGACAGGATGGCTTGAAATGATTGTGAGCTGCACATCTCCAATTCCTTTTACAGCATAGGAAGCATTATTAGCACATGTGGCAATCCCCCCTCGAGGTGCATTAGCCAAGGAATGAAACAATTGTCTGCAAGAAATTACCTGCTTGGATGCACCACTATCAAAATACCAGACTGAGCATCATTAGCAGAAAAGAATGCATCAATTTTGGAGGGATCAAAAGAGCAATGGACAGCCCATGCCCAATTATCTTGGAGAGCATGTGCATGTGAAGCATCTGCTGGCTCATGGGATTCAATTGCATGCTCATGGGATTCAATTGCATGTGAGGCATGGGATTCAATTGCATGTGATTCAATTGCTCATGGGATTCAATTGCATGTGAGGCATTTACTGTCAATCCTGCTTTCTTCTCCAAAGCAATGCGGTTCCTGCATTCTGAAATTTCATGCCCTGGCTTGCGACAATAGTTGCATCTTTTCTTCTTGGACTTGTCTGCTGTATATTGACACCACCATCCGATCTTATTTTCTTCACTTTTCTCCATGTTAAATTTTGAATAAGTCCTACCCTCCCAGCCTCCTCCTTTGCCATCGCTTTATTCTTCCCGCTCCCCAGCCGCTCTCCTAAGCCTCCCCCCACTCCCCTCCCGTCCACTCCGACTTGCCCCCTCCCCTTACAGCCAGCAGACCATCCCTCTCCGTCACCCTCAGCTCCTCCTCCACCATCTGTGATCACTCTTGCCCCATGAACCAAAAAGAACAAAAAAAAAGGGAAATTCGAGGCAGCTAATCCCTTGAGTCGAAAGGGAGCCATCAAAGCAACAGTACCCAGCGTAAGCAATGGTGTTCGAAGCAGCTCCGTGGTGCTAATTAGTTTGATAGACAGCCCCTTCAATTAAATTTCAAGTTGCTCATGATCCGTGCGGTGCTTTAGATCGCCCCTTAAAAAAACATTCAGGCAAGCACAGAGAGGTGAGGACGTTGAACAGAAGCGCGGATGGATCGAGCACAAAAGACAATGGTTAGCGAAATCAAAGCTTGAATTCTGCGAACAACGGACGATAATTTTAAAAACCGCGCCATCGCAGCAGGATACTCTTTGCGGCGCATTTCTGAGAATCTTAGATCGTGGTATAGGAAGCAAAACGTACGGCTCCAAGAACGTCCAGGTAATCGTTGTTTTATTCAAGTGTTCTGAGCGTGGTCCGGCCCCCGGGGTTGGTAAAGTTACACTTACAATTGAACACAGCTCCAACAAAGTTTGTAGCAATTCAAAGATTGAGGTCGGGAAATTCCGGTGAAGAGATCACTCACCCCGTACGAGCTGTTGGCTTTCTCCATCGTTGGCCACAAGTGTTTGAATACTTCGGGGCTACGATAAACCGATCCTGGCGCTGCATTCTTGGCGACCCCGGGGACGTCAAGCGAGATCGTACCCATGTAAAGAAGCATGCCGGAGATGTAGATAAGGGGAGCAAGAAGGAATACCCCATGGCGCTTCAGCAAGACGGAGAGGAGCAAGCAAGCGAAGCGCTGAAGGAAGGTGCGGGGGGGGAGGAGGGGCGGGCCGACGCCCTGCATGCGGCCACTCTTGGAACGCCCATAGCGCAACCTGGGGGAGGAATGGCGAGGGGAGGAAGGGGGGGAAGGGACGGCGAGGGTTCCAGAAGGCAGGCGGGTGTAAGCACGCATAGGGGAGGGGGAGGGGGAGGGGGAGGGAGGAAGGGCTGCTGCTGCATCAGGAGGAGGATGGGAGGGGCCGCAGCAGCATTGTTGAGGGGGAGCGAAAGAGGAGCACGAGAGAGAGATTATGATTATGATTATGATTATTATTATTATTATTATTATTATTATAATTTATGAATGAATGGAGGAACCGAGGGCGCCCTCGAGATCCAAAATCTTTATTCGCTTCTCTCTATCTCTACTCTTTTTGCTCCCCTCCCACGTGTCTTTCCTCCTCGCCACGTGTCTCCCCGTGCGTGCAGAGCGTCCGTGACCCCGCCGCCTCGCCCTCCGTGACTTGGCAGGCCTTCACTTGCCTTCCACGTCAGCACGCTGGGCAGCACATTATTCTAGCTGATCTAAGTATAGGTGCTTTCTCCTTGATTGCCATCTCAAGTATCACCCCCGGTCTCTACCCATGGCAGGATATAGTTCAAATAATAAATATTCCCCTCAAGGTGGTCTTAGAGTTTCTACTCAACCCATAGTTATGAAGTACCCGCTATGAAAACACATATGGGTTGGATTCGAGAGTTATTCTATAGCTTAAATGATATGACGAAAGCGTTCTCTCCTCGTACGATTCTGGAGGAGGGGGACACGAAGACCTACCCCCAACCAAAAGACCATCCATCTCCCAAAGATGCACCACTATATGCATACTTGTCATGGTAGATATGGGGCATAAGAGATGTAACTCAATTATTGTCCTACCCCTCGAGAGGTAGGACTTAATTACGATACATGTTTTACAAAAGATAAATTTGGCGTCTTTTGTGGGCTTCAGAGGATCTTCCAACGAAAACAATGCCCACACATCTCTACTTTATGAAGGAATTGGCTGCATTTGGGTTTGCTTCACGCTTTCTGAAAGAGAGGATGACCATTCATCACTGATCTAACAACGAGAAGGCCCTATGAATGCAACTAATCTTGTTTTTTGTTATTAAAGCCTCCAAGTGGTTCTCTCTCAATGACCAACAACGAAAAGGCCCTATGAATGCAACTGATCTTGTTTTTTGTTATTAAAGCCTCCAAGTGGTTCTCTCTCAATGACCATGCAACGTAGACTCAAGGTGGCTCTCTCTCAGTATTTGTACTCATTTTCTATCAACAACACATTTAGCATGATACTATGTGCAAAGGGCACTAAAGTAGCTCTTCAAATTCTTTTTAACTCTCACAAGGGAACGAGTGCATGAGTGATTTGTAGAATGTCCTACACTTTTCCTCTTCTTGGTGCGCAAATTGAACCACACGCCAAAGTCTTCCTAACAAAGCTAGCTCAATCCCTTGGAGACCTTTTATTCATGTGCAAGCTACCTCTTTGAGATGCCTCGCTTTTTGTAATGGGAACTCCAAACAAACTTTTATGTGGACCATTACACGGTTGAAAACTCTAGGCACACTTGTATGTGGACTACCATTACACCGATGGACACAATGCAACTACAAACAAATTTGTAGTTAGAGAATGAGGTGGATGGATGAAAGAGAGAGAGAGAGAGAGAGAGAGGGATGGCATGTGGGCAGAGTTGGGGTATGGGTGTGGAGGGGGTGTAGATTTTTATGTCAATGAATGACCTCTCAAACTTCCAAATTGCCCTCCTTTTCAACGTTAAAAAAGATAAACAAAGAATCTCATGTGTATAGTATAAGTTATGCCATAGGCATATAAGGTGCAAACAATTGTTCATACAATGCACTTAGTAATCTAGAAAGGTTACATAAATCATCCTTATCTGTGAAAGAGTGGAAAAGCATTTGTTAAATTTTAGAAGACAATTTTGGGTTACCTAAATGTATGCCTGTGATTCCAAGGTAAATTGCAGGGCCTTAAATAAAAACTATGAATATCAATGTTTGTTCAAAATAAATTTGACCAAAAAAGAGGGACTTTTATTGTTGTTGCAACTTAATACTGGCAAAAATATATTTCAATTTAGTACTGGAAAAAAAGAGCTTTGGTGAGTATCACTATTTGTTCAAAACTAAATTTAACCAAAAAGGAGAGGATACTATTAGAAGGTAATACTACGCAAAAGAATACAAGGGGCAAAGTTGAGATTAGTTTTCATGCAAGAATATTTAATTAATACTAAAAAAGGTGCTAACTTGGTCTTCACAATGAATATCATTATTTCTTCAAGCTAAATTTAACTAAAAAAAGAGAGGATATTGTTGCAAGTTATCTACTACTAGCCAAAAAATACAAGAAGCAAATTCGGGATTAGTTTTCATGTAAGGATATTTAATTGATACATGGGATAATTATTATGAATGAATATTGCACATTTCATAAAATGAATATTGTCAATAAGTTATACTTCTATGATGGAATAGATGGTCAATAATTCTTTTTATATATTGCATAACTTTACTCTAAACTTTATTTCTAAGAACAACTATTAATATTGCACATAAGGATTGCCTAGGTTGTCATGTTCAAGTCTTCAAGTTGCATAATAAAGCCATGTTTAAAATTATGGACCCAAAGAGCATATACTAGCGTGTTTGATAGATTGTGCCTTAGGAATAAGCTTGATTTGATGGTGACAAATGGCAAGTTATAACAAGATGCTAAATTAAAGCCTCATTGATGACATGTTACAACTTCTTATTAAAAAAAGACCTTTTTTTATAAGCCATGCATAAGCAAGAGTGCATGAATAAGGGAACTTATGAAAAAAAATAAAACGGCCTCAATACTACTATCACCTAATTAAAGTGCAATAGAATGGGCACAACATGTCAATGCAAAGCTTCCAAGCTCCCTATTAGTTGCTACAAATATATCAAGATTGAAATGCTCAAAAACATACTTGCTCATATAAGATTTTGAAGAAATGTAATCTCTACAATCTATTTTGATTTCATCAATGCCTAATTGTATTATACCTACACTACCCTTTTTGTGGCTCACATAATATTCATATCCACATGGCATAACTTACACTATACATACAAGTTTTCTTGTGTTTTACTATTTAACATTGAAAAGGAGGATGTGTTGCAACTTTTTTTTATCATTCACACACAAGCAAGTGGAAAACAACGTTTAGGAAAATGAACGATAAAGACTTTCTTTTTGTTTTTGTTTTTTTCATGATAAGAGGCTAATATCTTTAGCATTAGAAAAGTGCATGCTATTCTATGCTACAAGAATTGTGAAGGGCTTGGTACTTTTATATTAGCTTATAAATGACCAATCGTCATTTTTAATTAACTACAAAGTACCATGACAACCTCTCAGTTAGATCATTATTGAATTCTTAGACATGGATGTATTAAAATAATATGGGTCCTCACCCAAGATTTGAAGTGAGCATCTTAGCATGTGAGAGAGAGAGATAGAGAGAGAAAGAGAGAGAGAGAGAGAGAGAGAGAGAGAGAGAGAGTTGTCATAGAATATAGCTGCCTCAATCTCCTCAAGTGACATATATGGGAATAAAGACAAGGATGTGTGCCCATCACATGCACACAAAAGCTTTGAAAACATGCTAAGAGGTATATTTGAAACAATCTCCATGTGGCTTTAATGTAATATATTTGATCCATAGGCTTCTCTTGTTGAGATTTGCTACTATGGTGCAACACATGGAGAGTTTCTTTAGCACCGTGCTTTTGCATCCCAAATTGAAAAGGCTAAAGTCAAAGCATGGATACGGACTTGGAGATGTGGAAATGCAAAAGGAGAACATATTGTTTGGGCATTAAATATTCAAAAGAAAGAGAAATCGAATCATGACCATGAAAATAGGTATCTATTGTGATTCAAATTGGAACATGAAATCTTTTGTTGATCCTTGTCGTATAGATATTTGAGGTGTTAAATCATAGCTTCCTCTGTCTCATATAATGTGCATGAAGGACACGTGATTGATCACATGCATATACAAACCCTTGGAAACATGCCAAGGGGTATATTCAAAACATGCTCCATCTCAGGTTCATCCCTCGCACACATTGGCTAGTATCTAGACAGACACCATACATACTTTGATGGCCATATGGACAAGTATGAAGGGAAACTCCCGTGCAGCCTCAGCTAGGAGGGCTTCTTTCTTCAGGGAATGGAAGGATTCTCCTTTCTTCTCTGAGACTACTACAGGGTTGAGGTGGCTCAGCCTTGGTTGTTTTCCACCTCACTCTCAGGGGGTTTTTATTTTATCCTCATGATTTCATGATGTATTCTGCTTTGAGCTTGCTCTCGCGGGTTTTTTCTCTTACTTAATAGAAGTACTTAATAGAAGTCTCTTTCTTGGGAAAAAAAAAAACATGCTCCATGTGGCTTTAATATAAGCAATTTAATGTATTTGATACATGGGCTTCTCTTGGTGGGATTTGCTACTATGGCACACATCAAGAGGTTATTTTACACCTAGCTTTTTCATAGCAAAGTCAATAGGCTAAAGTTCTTGGAGAGATACGCACATCGAGGTGTAGTGATACAAAAAGAGAACATGTTGATAAGTACTTAACTATTGTGCATGGTCGACACACACCTTAATCATGGAGCTGAAGGGGGCAATGGTGCAAGGAGACGTAGGATGGATCTGACCACTAGATGTGAAGAGAGTGTTGAGGATATGAGCGCAAAGCAGGGAGAGGCGGAGAGTTTCTCAGGTAGTGAGGATCATCATGAGAACGATACCCCAGCGAGGGAGGAATCCAAGGAGCCCATCATACGCAGACATCCTAGCCAAGAAAGCCCTTGGAGGCTTCTCCCCCATTCCTGATGAGGGGGCTCAATGAATTTTACAAGCCGAGGTGTCACGACGCACCAAAGAGGTGGAACACAAGGAGGGGCAAGCTGGTACTACAGAAGCCGGTGGAATCCCGCGAGAGGAATTTCCCCTTAATCAACTCTGGAGACATCACCTCCCTAAAAACACATGATGTGGTACCAATGCAGGAAGGGCCTAATGCCATGGTTGTCGATTAGGCTCATTTGCAGGTTGAGGTGTGTAAGCCACATAATGAGGATCTTCCCTACACTAACCACAAGAAGAGGCTCCTTGATTAAAAACGCTCCTCAACTGGTTCCGCGGAAGAAATGGAGTAGAGACCACCAAATCTTCCAACTCGTAGCCTCTCCAAGAGGATCAAAGACATGGCTTGCCAGGGCGGTGGGAGCAAGGAGAACCGGTTCAATGTCCTTAAGGATGCATACAAAGCCTTATTCCATTAGGTCGCTGAGGGGGAAGGGGGGGAATGGTTCGTTAGTCGAATTTTTCGTTTTGTCATGGAATGTGAGGGGGGTCTGTGATCCGATAAAACAAAAGAATTGTTTGTCAATTATTCGTAAGATTAAGCCTCAAGCTGTATAACTACAAGAATTCAAATGTGATGATGATGATGATTGGTTTTGGGAGTCCTACAGAAGCTTAAAGTTCACTACCTTTGTCAATTGCTCGAAGCGAGGTAGAGACAGCCCTGTCGTTTTAATTTCGGACAAGTTAGGAGTGAGGGAATTGTTTAGGGATCGGGAGGGATGGGTTTTGGTAGTGGGGGCAATGATAGAATGGGTAGAGGTAAGCTTAGCTAGTTTTTACACTCCCCATAGGATAGGAAGGGTTGTTGGGACTTTTTGTGTGATAGCATGAGTGAAGGTAATTGGATACTTGGTGGGGATTGGAACTATGCATAATTCATGGCCTTACAGATTATGCAATGATCGATGAGGAAGGGCTTGGGGGGTTCAATTGGAACAAACGTAGGAAAGGGGCTGAATTCAAGGCAGGCCGATTGGATCATTTCTACGGTAGTGGTTGAGGAGCCCCATGCAGGGGGAGTGCATGGCGATCTCTAGTCTCTCTGATCATGCTCTAATCAGATGGAGCTTCAGTCTTTTGCAGCTCATGGACCGCTTAAGAATGTACTGTTCAAATTTAGTAAACACCTACTGTCCTCAGCATAGTTATGCTCAGAGATAAGGAAAGCGTGGATGGAGGCGCGAGATGGCATCGTAGACCCGGCTCACAGATGGGACAAATCTATTCTACAGATAGTTCAACTGGCAAAACATTGGGATAGTCAGTACAAACAACGACGGTGCCAAGTGCACTTGTAGCTGCAGAAAGCCGTGACGATGACCCCTTATGATGCATTTATTACAACGCTTTTGGTTGAAACCGAGGTGGCCATGCAAGAGGTGCAACTAGAAGAGTCGGAGGATGCTAGAATTTGAAGCAGACAAATGTGGCTCTCGGTTGGGGACTGCCCCTCCAAGGTGTTCTTCCGGCATATTAAAAAGAAATTGGTCAAAGAAACAATTGATTGAGTCCAGAATGCACAAGGTGAAATAATCACTGACTTTTGGCATGTAGCACACACGTTCCTCAAGGAATTGGGGGCTATCATGGGCGAGGTGATTGTGTAGGACACGACTTGGGTCCAGAGTGTGGAAGAGGTGCTGATTGGCATTAATACCAGAATCTCAGAATACCAAAGAAAACAGTTGCAGAGGCCCTTCTCAAAGATGGAACTAGAGGAAGCTTTCCTGGCTAAAGACAAATCCCTAGGCCCGGACGGTCTGACATCCGAATTCTATTGGGAATTCTAGAACATCTTGGGCAAAGATCTAACTAGTATGGTAAATCATGTGGTCCGCATGGGGTGGCTATCAGAAGATGTCAACGCGAGCCTAATGAAGCTCTTCCCAAAGAGACAAAGCCATATCAAGGTCGGGGATTGGAGGCCGATCACAATGCTCAACACCTCCTACAAGATAATGGCAAAGGCCCTGGCACTCAGAATAAGATGTCGGCATATGCTCATCCATAGTTGATCGGGAGTAGAACGGCTTCTTGAAAGGCAGGGAAATCTTTGAAAACATTTTGAACTTGTCCACAGCAATCGACTATGCAGTTGAGTTGGCGCAAAAGGTAACCTTCTCTGGGTTCGACCTTGATAAAGCCTATGATAGGGCTTGCTTCGCTGGGACTTCTTGATCAAGGTCTTGGAGAAGCTCGGGTTTTGGCTTAGGGTTCCTGCGTATGGTAGTATGTCTTTTTGGGAACGCTTATGCCATGTTATGCATCAACGGTGGTGCGGTAGGTAACTTCACCCTCAAAAGATCAGTGAGGCAAGGCTGCCCGCTAGCCCCCCTGCTCTTCGCTATTGGCTCAATCCCCTTTGTCCATATAATCAAAAGGGCGATCTCAGAGGGCAACATTCAAGGTCTAACTCTGCCCGATGGAGCCCAGTTCACCTCACAACTCTTCACGGATGATATTTTGGCTTGCTTAGTTGAGGAAGAATCTAGTGTTTCCTCCTCCTTAGAGATCTTGAAGATCTTATGTGCAGCCTCAGGCTCAATCACCAGCTAGTGCAAGACCTTCATGATCCACGCCAACCATGATCCACCTCTGTATTGGCTGATGGACCTGCACATGCAGATCGTTCCTCATGGCACAATGACCAGATATCTAGGAGCCCCGATTGGCATAGGCCTGACTCTACGACAAAGGTTTGAGTGGTTCAAGAATATAGTAAAGCAAAATCTAAGGAAGTGGCAAGGCCTCTGTCTTTGCAAGAATGCCATAGTAATTGTCATGCAACATATCCTAGCGGCCACCATGACTTATGTTGCCTCCATCTAAAACTTCAAAAAATCCCAATGGATAGAGATAGAACGACTGTTCAGGGGGGGTTCTCTGGGCTGAAGAAGGGGGTAAAAAAAACCCTCTGGTGAGTAGGTACTTACTGGTAGTCCGATCAGGGTTGATGAGCAGTTAGTGTTCTTGTACCGATAAAATTGAGCTGCCTATAGTGTGGGCCTTGGGCAGGCAGCTCTTATGTAGGCAAAATTTTGTATAAGGGTCTTCTTTTTCGTCATGGTTGACTGCCCTCTTAATATAATCGGCATTTTAATTATTAAAAAAAAGAAAAAGAGAACATGTTGTTTGAGATCTTATGTGGAAGACACCTGCCAATATGGACATATTCTTGCTTATCCATTGCTTGTTTTTAAGCCTAACCAAAGTGTATAGTTGTAATAGTAGTCCAAGTTCTCCCATGTGTAAGTTACATGCCAATATGGACATATTCTTGCTATTATGCATTGCTTGTTTTAAACTTGACCAAAGTTTACAATTGCAAGAGTAGTCTATGTTCTCACTTGCATACGTTTTTTCAACCACATGAAAATATGTTATTGCATCCATCAAGCATCGTAAAGTTTATCATTCTTTTTTAATCATGATATTAGGGTTTCTGTTCATCTTAAAATTAATCATTGATTTGATTAAATCTCATTGAATAATGAAGGGGTAAGATTATGCTAGGAGTCAGTGATTAATGTGCCTTAGGCTATATGGATCATGGAACATGTGGGTTTAGAGTGATACTATAGTTTGAGGATGTGTTATGATCACCCTAGTCTACTAAATAAGAAATATGTGGTTATATGGCATAAATCTCAGATGTGCAATGCCACGATTATTTTTCAATGGAAATCTATCATCTAGCACATAACAAAAAATGCCCTTCCTTAGCAAGAATAGTTGGGCAATGCAAAGGGGAATTTCCTAGACTAAAAAAAAGAAAGTTTGAATGTTTGAATGATATTTTTAATGTGGGAGAACCCACATCAATTGCAAGTGCCAAGACCTTCTATCATGGTATGCTTTGCAAGATAGATTTAATGCATTTTTGTTTTATTCTAAGACATCTCTGGGACCCCCCACCAAAGCTTCTATCATATTCCACCACATGAGAGAGCTAGTCTTACTTGCTGTCTCTAATTTCTCAAAGGATCATGCCCAATCCATTGTTCCCCATAATATGCTAGAAGGGGCTTCTTATATTGAGAGGATAATCAAGACATTAGTTTTCTATTCCAATTGGGAAACTACATGCATGTGCCAACTTCAAAACAAATAAGCTTTTTTAAAACAAAGGCATGGTGATCATGTAGCCACACTTGATCTTTCCATTGTGTAGCCACTCTGATCTTTCCATTATGTATATTAATATACTTAGATATGATACAAAATATTAGCTATGTCCTTTTGAGAAAATGTAATTTTGTGAGACCCTTGATATGATTTTGGATGGTTGGAAAAGATTCATGCTAAATTTGCATCCCACTTATCAATATGATGGGGCTATTGATATACATCTTGAAGAGTATGCATTCTTATCAAAATCCTGGAAGGCGAACAATCAAGAAAGGAAAACAAAATGGAATAATTTGAATGATAATGCATGGGTTGTTGATCTTAAATATGAGATTATTAAAAGGAATATAGGTCTATTATTATAAGATTTCCTAATTATTTCCATGGATAAAGTTTCATCCACTCCTACTTTTCTTTATAGAAATATTAGAATGTAAGAAAAGGACTAGAAAGCCATAATGTGATTCAAAATCATGAAATGGATACAAAAAGGACCCTTGGTGAAGAGATTTTACTTTTTTTAATTTTGAGAAAAAGTTATTGTTTATGTTAACATTTCCCAAAAAAAGAAGACTTGATCCTCAAGAGTTCCATCCTTTCATTCATAGAGTGGGAGAATACTAGTAAAATAAACAAAAAATGTATTGATTTTGATCTAATCATGAAGATGCTACAAGACAATCACCACCAAGAAGGGAGAGGACCCGGAGAGGATTTTGAGGAAGAAGTGTCTAACTAGATCAATTTTTTCATCTTCTTACAAGGACTATGCATAATTTTCCTTTTCATCTATTTCTCTAGGAGAACCACGAGAGAAAAGAAGCTTCATTGTCAGTACCAACATCATTCAAGGAAAAATAATTTCTAGAAGTTTAGATGTGCCATAGAGCACGAGCTCTAATTTCTAACCTCTTGACCTTGCAGGCATTCCTAAGCAAAACTGTGATTAGTTTAGAGCTCCACCCAGTAACATTTGGGATGTTTTCCAAACCTTCTTGGTAGGATCACATTAAGATTTTACATTTTTACAAATTGAAACAAGGGGTTATTTCTATACCTCTTTAATGGCAATATAATTAATGGCCACAAAAACACTTTCAAATAGATTATGAACACCCAATCATACATTTTCTCAAATTTGATCGACTCTATCATTATTGCACTCAATGCATGTTGGTATGTCTCCTAGATAGGAAACTCAGAACAATTATGGCATCGACACTGCCCATTTTGTGTAGTAAACTGTTTATGATTTGCACTGAATTTTACATAGAAGATGCACTTGGTGTTTATGGAAGACATTAGTAACTGCCATGATAATATTTCATCGAAATGAGAGTTTGGGTATGAAGAAGGAGATTAGACTGGCCTTAACAAATTCAAAATGGAAATTTATTAATCTAATGGTAAAGCAATTTGGAAGGAAGCCAAAACAAAGAAGACTATGCATTTGAATAGGATTCCCTTGGTGCAGTTGATCAATTGCTCATAATGACATGCATGTGAGATTGGCAACTATGGTCATCAAGCAACTATCTGGGATCCCCATGGGTTTAACATGTTGATTTGTGTCGCATAACCTCTATTTATTTTTTTTGAATTCCAAATTATCCAAAGACTTATAACTTTGCAATTAGTTAGACCCTTATAAAATTTTAGAGTCATTTCACATATATGAATTACATCATGTTTATTGATGTCCTAATTCTTGACATTTTCATGAACATGAGTTAAGAGCCATCAAAGAGTATGAGGTTGCAAAGAAAAGGAAGCATCAATAGATAGCAAGGATGAAGTAGGCTATGATAGATCATGCTAATGTTGTAGTCAACATGGACAAGAGATGAAAAATAGCAAAAGAGGTCGACATGGACAAGAGATGAAAGATAGCAAAAGAGGTTGTCTCATTCTCTCAAAAACAAACAAGTGGAATGTCATGCATTTGCACAATGGCAATGAAGAAATCTAGTTAAAAAGAGCAAATGTATCCAACCTCCACAATACCTTAACCCATGTTAAGTAGCCACAAGCCTATGATCTAGTTTTATTCAAAAGGTCTACCATGATGATGATGAATAATTCTAATGGACCAGAACACCAAGAATTCAACATTTAGTCCCTTTAGCGACCAACCAGAGAAGCACCTCGGAAAGCTCAAAAGCACATGCACCCGTGCCCCTACCTGCATATCCCAGGCACAGTTGTTATCAAAGTTGTGTCCCACATGGTTATGAGGGATGAAACTAATTGTACTACTTGCCAGTCTACCTAGATCAGCTGATAGAAGTCATAGCTTTCAGTACGCTCTCCCCCCTTGTAGGGGTAGTAACATTTTGATGTAAAAAGTTTGCATATCTTTTGGACTTATAATATAAACCAGCATTTTAACCCAAAAAAAAGGATTCATCATTACATAGAGGGAATTTTCACTCTAAAAAGTATTGTTTGTTCATCGAAGATCAAGGAATGCTATGGCTATCCTCATGCCAAAGATAACAATAAGGATGTAGCAGCATTACAAAACAAGTTTAGGATATTGTGTTGTATTTTGGACCTAGGAAACGTGGGTGTCCCCCAATAACAAAGATGCATGTCACAAGAGGATAGGTAAAAAATCTACGTGAAGATACTACTTTAGACATTCAATGTCCCCCTAGAACTATATGGTGACTTTTGTGACTACTAACCTACTTTTAGACTAGTTCTAGACTATTTTGTGGCTACTTGGTGGGGCCACACTGGGTCGACTAAGCAAAAAACCTATTTGGTTTTTTTTAATTGATTTTTTAGTGCTAGGGGGGATGATCAGTCCCCCAAGCAATGAAACCACTTAGGAAACCTAGTTTTTACTTGCTTTGTCAGAGTTTGTGGGCTATGTTGAGTCTCTCAAGCAAAAAAAAACATAAGAGACATGCATTTTAACTGCTTTCTTATAGCCATGATGGGTCCCCCAAGATATAACGCTACCACTTATATGTGCTTTTTCATTGGTTTGACTCTTCTTTGTGATTCCTTGGGGCCATGATGACTACCTCAAGCAATGAAATCACAAAGGTAACCTAATATCACAAAGGTAACCTAATATGGGATGAGTTGCTTTGAGACTACTTCTACACTACTTTGTTGCTGCTCAAGGGGTTGATAAGGTGAGGTGATTTTGGAATGGTTTGAGACTCCTTTTTTGTTGTTAGGGCCATGATATCGTGAGGTGCCTTTGGATTGGTTGAGATGGCTTTATTGCTGCTTGGGGCCATGATACATCCTCAACATTGTGAGAGCTACCAATTCTAGGTCCTTTGTGACTAGTTGGAGCCATGTACACTTACCCAAGCAATCAAACCACCAAGTAAACCTACAAATTCTCCCTCACCCTATGTACTCCTCAAGTCCTGACAGTTCTCCTTAGAGCTACTAGAGGTTGTCTGCTACTATGTCTTATGAGAGCTCATCATGCACAGATAGGTATTGGAGTGGCAGATCACAATGTATAAATAGATATGATAATTTTGGCTAGAAAAAAATATGGCATAGAAATGATGGACTAGTATGAAAGTTGTACTTGGTGGTAGTGAATGGTGGGCATAGTGCCAACCTTGGCTCTTGTAAAGCAGGTCTATCAAGGTGGCTTCTGTTATAAATGTCTTGATGATCAACCCAAGGTCTTATTATACTCCCATCTTGTAAGGTCGATCAAGTTTCCATTTGAAGCCATTGAGGGAAAGACAAACTTGTACTTGCTTTTGTTAGGACCAACATTGCAAGAAGAGAAATGCATACAATACACAATACAAAAAGCATGTAGAATGGAAGAGAAAAAAAGACATCAATATACATGGTTCATGTAGTGTGGGCTAAGTCCACTGAGAAACCAGCATTCGTTAAATCCAGCCAGTGAGAAGATACAAGATCCAAGTAGTATATCCACTACTTTCATGTTATGTGAGCCACATCCTTATTTTACAAATTTGACCAACTCATGCACCAATTTTCATGTATTTTTGGCTTTGAGGGCACTGTCCCCAACGAACCCCCTCCAAGGGGGGCCAAAACTAATGTCGTCGACCCTCGATGACAATAGTAGGGGTAGCATTGCAACCCTATACCCCCCTTCATAGAGTGGGTATTAACATGCCTAGGTCCAAAACATGGCTAAAAACAATCTCTTAACAAAGAATTAGGCTCTATGTATAACAATCTCCCACTTGGAGACTGATTATAGTAACTCCATAGTTACTACACTCAATGAAACTCTTTGTATGATTCTCATATTGTTCTTCATTCTTGAAGACCAATTGAAATTGAGCAATAGCTAAACTTCTCCCCTGTTACCACCTTAGTCAACATGTTTGTAGGATTTTGGCTAGTGTGTATCTTTTCCGATTTCAACTATGCATCCTACAAAATAGATAAGTTGAAATGATATCTAAGCTATGTATGTTTAGTTCTTGAATGGAAGGCTGAATTATTTGTGAGATGAATAGCACTCTGGCTATCACTATACAAGCTGTAATTTTCTTGCTTTTTTCAAAGTTCCTCTATAAATATCTACAACCAAATCATCTCTTTACTAGCCTCTATAACTGCAACATATTTTGCTTCTATTGTAGAAAGTGCAACACATTTTTGCAACTTTGAAACCCAACTTATTGCTATTCCACCTAAAGTGAAATGTATTCGGTGGTGCTCCTTATTCCATCTTTATTACCTGCCATATTTGAATCAACATATCTCCTTGTAAAAAAGTGTTTGAACCTTTAAAACATACTGCATGAGCAATTGTGCCTCTCAATATCTAAGAATCGTACTTGATAGTAGTGCATGTAGGACACTTAGGGGATTGGGAGGGAGAGGATAGGTTGTCCCCTCTGATTCAACCTCCATCCCTATCCCTCCACCACAATATCTATTGAGATGGGTTTTTCTCTCCACCAAGGGGGCACCCATCACTTTTGGCATAGCACTAGGCTTGCTCTATTTGATCAATGAGACTATTATGAAACCAAGGCTAGCTATGTGGATCATTTTATGGTTGCAAGAGTTTTAACTTCAAGATCATTCACAAACCTAGTTCATCTCGCTAGGGTGTGGGTTGCTTGCCGTGCATTGAAGGAAAAATGTCCAAAAGAAGATAGACAATGAGCTCCGAGATACAAGATTGTTTATTGTTTCAATGTATGAACATAAGGATGATGAAATCTTGCAATACCTCTCCACAACAATATTCCTCAAGGATATGTCAACACTAGAAGACAAAGGGTTGCAATTAAATCCTAGAAATATACATTGGTCATTGACCATCTATACAAAAAAGGAGGCAATACAATCCTTTTTTGATGCATCTTTCTACATGAGAGAGTGATTGTCACTGGCTAAAGCACACCAAGGAGTGGTAGGAGGTTATTTCTTGATCATTATTATTGTTATAAAAGTTTTGAGTGTAGGCTTGTGTTGGAGCATTGATGTATGTAGATGTTATAATGCACTAAAAAAGTATTGGCTTGCAAGCATCGCGCATAAGGACCACCTTACAAATTCACATCCTAGAATTTTGGCCCAGATATATTTTCATTGTTGTTCCATTTTTGGCCCATATATCTCTTCATTCTTGTTCCATTCTTGCACCATATATCTCTTCATTACCTTTTGTATAAGCTTCTTGGGAATGGGTTGAACGACACCACCTACCCACATTTTAGATGCATAAATGAAGAACATGAGTCAATGAAGACAATCTAGAAAAATGAAAAATGATAGCAAATCTAATAAGAGAAATAATAGTATTTATTGAGGAACAAAGCAATGGTTACAAATGTCAAATGGCTATGGCTACATGTTAGATATCAATGCTCCACTCTCATGTAACTATGCGGGAACCAACTAACTCTAGTTGTAAGCCCCCCATATGAGGAGAAGGCATTTGAGTAGCCCAGTTATCCGGTAGGTTCTGGTTTGGATACTAGATTGGGGCCATGTGTGGCTTGATGGCTAGGCGGAGTTGGCACACTGCCAACTAGGCTACATGCAAGTGCGAGAAGGCATCCCATGACTGACTGCATTGAGGGTAGATGGAGCATTTCTCGGGGTAGCCCACTCTTGGGTTGTGGGGCCCGTTTGGAGTCCCAGATGATCCCGGATGGTTGTGGGCTGAATAGAATCGTAGGTCAGTTGCTCTATTTTATGCACCCGTTCTATCGTGTCGTTGAGCCCAATCAACTACGACTAGTGGCTATATAAGAGCAAGTCTGTGAAGCCCATTTCATCACCGGCTATAGCAACCCTGATTCCTTAGCATCCAGCCTCCGTCTTCTACTGTTTCCAGCATGCCATCGAAGCTTCTTTCACAGGAGCGCACGGTTGGGAGGCAGCACCATCTATTGTATCAGTTCTACAGTAATCAAATTTTTGATTCTCCATACTATCTTGTTTTCTCTCTTGGGTAGAGATCCTATTATCTATTGAACACAGATGTTGTATTATTTTCTTACATGGTATTAGAGCCTGGACTATAGCAAGAAGATTTGGTAGTGTGTTTCTATTTGCGAGCAGATTGTGAGAGATGGCCCAGCCCGCAAGACTGCGAATCCCACCGTTCAGCGAAATAGAAAGTTGGATGGCTCTAACTATCCACTCTGGAAGTTCAAGATGAAGACCATCCTAAGTGCATATGAGCTTTGGGACACTGCTACTGGGGTGGACGTGAGGCCGGTTGCGAGACCGAATCCAGCCAATGTAGGACAATAGATAGTACCAACTACAGATGAGACTCTCGCGTGGACAAGAAGAAATGCAGATGCACTATGTTCTATTGTCTGCAGTGTAAGTGATTTCGTCATGGCGTTAATTCAACATGTCACCACAGTGGAGGCGGCATGGACGGTCTTGAAAAATCAATACAAGACCACTAATCAGATGCAGATTCAGAATCTAGAGACAACTCACAAACGAGAAATTGTCTGAGTCTGAAGCGGCAGAGAAGTTCATCACCAGGGTAAAGAATCTGCATGATCAGATGACTGCAATTGGCATCACCATCACTAGCGAGAATCTAGCACGAAGGTGTATACGGATTCTCCCACCAAAGTACGACAGTCTTGTTATGGCACTGAATACGCAGAATAGAAATCTGCCCCTCAACTTTGAGGATTTCAACGCGATGCTTCTAGAGGAGGAGATGCATCCAAAGACGAGGACTGGAGAAGATTCGGCTTTCTACGCTAGATCAAAGAAAGGTAAGGGTAAGGACTCTGGTAACCCATCTTCTTCTGATGATAAAAAGAGAAAGAAGAAGATCAAGTGCTTCCATTGCAACAAGGTAGGGTACAAGCAGAATGAGTGCCGAAAGAAGAAGATTGCAGGTGAGAAGAATGGAGTAAAGAAAGAGTCTAGCAACAGCATGCAGGCAACACCAGTAGAGCTGTTCGTAGCCATTGAGGAGATTTGCATAGAGGCAGTTCATGTAACTGTGGATGAACCTTGGATCATTGACAGTGGTGCATCATGCCACATGACCAATCGGAAGGATTGGTATACCTCTCTACAGCCAGTAGGGAATGACATCCTGGTAGCAGTCGGCAATGATGCAAAATGTCTAGCAAAAGGAAAAGGTACAATTGCTCTCAAGTCAGGTGGAGTTGTAAAACAAATGTCCGATGTTCTTTATGTGCCAGATATCAAGAGGAAGTTGTCCATTTCTGCAATCATGGATCGGGACCTCAAAGTTTAATTCGATAAGAATGGTGCACAGATCCTAGATCTTCAAGGGAAGGTCATCAGTAAAGGTACATGGCACAACAACATCTACGAACTCTTAGCTTTAATTGCTTGAGCCGACGTAAAGAACACTAAGCTATGGCATGAGAGGTTTGGTCATCTAAACCTTAGTTCTTTGAAGGAGATGCAGAAAAGTGGAATGATTGCAGACCTACTAGAAATTTCAGATCTGGTCGATGTATGTGAAGCTTGCATGATGGGCAAGTAGCATCGGTAGCCCTTTCCTAAAGAGGCCAGTAGGGCAAAGGCTCCTCTAGAGCTCGTTCACATGGACCTCTGCGGAAAGATGGAAACAGAAGCTTTGGGTGGTTCCTACTACTTCATGATGCTGATCGATGACTACAGTAGAAGGATATGGATATACTTCTTGAAGACGAAAGATGAGGCTTTCAGTAGGTTCAAGGAATGGCATGTAATGGTCGAGAAAGAATCAGGGAGGAAGGTGAAGAAGTTGAGATCAGACAGAGATGGAGAGTTCACATCGTCTGAATTCGAAAGTTACTGCAAAAGTCACGGAATCAAGAGGCAGAAACCCTCGCCACATACATCACAGCAAAATGGAGTAGCAAAACGCAAGATGCACATCATCTGCGAAATGGGCCAGAGTATGATGAAAGGGAAAGATTTGCCAAAGGCTTTCTGGGCTAAAGCATGTAACACTATAGTTTACATTCTCAATCGTAGCTACACGAAGGCTGTGAACGGGATGACTCCACTACAAGCCTTTTCTAGTAAGAAACCTTCAGCTGCACATTTCAGAGTTTTTGGATGTGACTGTTTTGTGCATGTCCTTGATGCTACCAGGACCAAATGGGAACCAAAGAGCCGGAAGTGTATTTTCTTGGGCTACAGTGAAGAGGCGAAGGGTTACCATCTCTATAACCCTGTTACCAAGAAGGTAATTGTAAGTCGCGATGTGGTTTCTCAAAACAACCGCATCAATTGGAGGAGGATGCTTCCTTCCTAGACAACAAGGACCAGGATATCCATCCAGTACTGCCACCAACAGTAGACCGAACTCCCCCAATGGTGCTTGGGAGGATTCAAGACAAAGAAGATGAAGAAGAGCCTGCAAAACCATAACGACAACGGCCATTCTCGAAGTGAGTAAAGCAGCTTTTGTATGGCAGAGAACCTCTAGCCATTGAGGAGGAACCATGTGAATACTACCGGTCCAAGAGATTAGAGGAGCAAAGAAGGGCGCAGGAACACTTGGTCAACTATGCTTTGATGACAGAAGTGATCTGTGCTGATGAACCCAAGTGTCTTGAAGAGGCACAGGGTGATGATAGGTGGATGGAGGCTATGCAATCAGAGTATGGCTCCATAATGAAGAACAACACTTGGGACCTTGTGGATCGTCCACCAAAATGCAAGGTAATCGGCACTAAGTGGGTGTACAAGACCAAGTACAAGTCCAACGGCACGTTGGATAAGTACAAGGCTCGGCTTGTGGCAAAAGAATTTGCACAAGTACATGGTTTTGATTATCAGGATACTTTTGCTCCCACAGCTTGACTAACCACAATTCGCAGTGTTTTGGCTTTAGCTGCCTAGGGAAGTTGGCCTGTGTTTTAGATGGATGTAAAATCCACCTTTTTGAATGGGGATCTCAAGGAGGAGGTATACGTGGAACAACCACTAGGTTTTGTGATCCCCGGTTCAGAAGGTAAAGTCTCTAAACTAAAGAAGGCACTTTATGGGTTGAAATAGGCTCCACGAGCATGGTACCAGCGAATTGATGCCTACTTTTTGCAAAATAGGTTTAGGAGGAGTCCATCAGGTGCAAATTTGTATATCTTCAGAGAAGGAGGTAGGTGTATGATCGTAGTCCTTTATGTGGATGACCTTGTCATAACAGGGAACCATGAAGAGAGGATCTCGCAGACAAAGCATTTGCTAGGAAGAGAGTTTGAAATGACAAACCTCAGATTGATGCATTTTTGTATGGGGATTGAAGTTTGGCAAGAGCCAAAACAGATCTTCATTTCACAACTGCAGTATGCTGGAGAGATACTGAAGGAATTTGGCATGGCTGAGTGCAAGATAGTTGGTACCTCTATGGAGGTTGACGTGAAGCTCTCAAACGAGGATTCATCACCACTGGTGGACGAAGTGAAGTACAGAAGGCTTGTGGGCAGTTTGATTTACTTGTGCAACACATGGCCAGACATAAGCTTTGCGACTGGTGTACTAAGCAGGTTTTCCAATAAGCCTCGGGAGAACCATTGGAGGGCAGGGATGTAGGTGCTGAAATACATCAAAGGCACACTTGATTATGGCATCACCTATACCAAGGGCAACATCTTGACCAGATTCTGTGACTCAAATTGGGCAGGAGACGTGGATAGTAGGAGATGAGTGACAGGTTACTATTTCTCACTTAGATCTGGAGCTATGTCATGGGTCAGCAAGAAGCAACCCACAATTGCTCTTTCTTCTACCGAGGCTGAGTACAAATCAGCATGCTTTGCTTCTTGCGAGGCAGTGTGGTTGAGGAGGATTCTGGGGGACATGGGTGTAGTGTAGAACAAGCCTACGTAGTTATCATGTGACAATCAGAGTTGCATGGTGATTACAAAGAACCATGTGTTCTGCGCTCGCACAAAACACATTAAGATTCAATATCACATTGTATGCAAGCTCATCATGGATGGAGAGGTCGACTTGGTGTATTGTCCAACTATAGAGAATGCTACAGACATCTTCACAAAGGCTCTTGGAAGAGACTTGCTGGAGAGGCATCTTCATCGGCTTGGCATTGGACCAAAAAAGTAAGTTCACTTGCGGGTGGACATTGAGGGGGGGTGTTAGATATCAATGCTCCACTCTCATGTAACTATGCGGAAACTAGTTAACTCTACTTGTAAGCCCCCCATATGAGGAGAAGGCATTTGAGTAGCTCGGTTATCCGGTAGGTCCTGGTTTGGACACCAGATGGGGGCCATGTGTGGCCTGATGGCTGGACAGAGTTGGCACACTGCCAACTAGGCTACATGCAAGTGTGGGAAGGCATCCCATGACTAACCGCATTGAGGGTAGATGGAGCATTTCCCAGGGCAGCCCACTCTCGAGTTGCAGGGCCCGTTTGGAGTCCCAAATGATCCTGGATGGTTGTGGGCCGAATGGAACCGTAGGTCAGTTGCTCTATTTTGCGCATCGGCTCTATCGTGTGGTCGGTGGCCTATTTCGAGACCGACCCCCAGTCGACCGTTTTGGGCGGACTGGGTCGGTCACCCAATTGAGCCCAACTGACTACGACTAGTGGCTATATAAGAGCAAGCCCGTGAAGCCCATTTCATCATTGGCTACAGAAACCCTGATTCCTTAGCATGCAGCCTCCGTCTTCTACTGTTTCCAGCATGCCATCGAAGCTTATTTCACAGGAGGGCACGGTTGGGAGGTAGCGCCATCTATTGTATCAGCTCTACAGTAATCAAATTTTTGATTCTCCATACTATCTTGTTTTCTCTCTTGCATATGATATCCTGTTATCTGTTGAGCACAGACGTATTATTTTCTTACACTACAAACAGAGGTTAATGGGTCTTTTTCATTATTTGCATCGCTACGCTAGTCTTCTTATTCTTGCTGTAGTGGCAAACAAAGTACCAAGTGGGAGGTCATCGATGGACACTTCTGGTCTTCTAGATGTCCCAAATAGCCTTTGGTCTAGGTTAGTGCCATATTATTAATTCACATCCATTGGATGATTATTTAGCATGGATAATTCCTAGTCATTTTGTGATTTGCCTTATTTTTTTACTAGCTTTTATAACTATTTTGTAGAAGTGGTTTATGCATTTACTATTGGAATCATTTTTTGATTTTGACACTTATCATACAGATCCACTTTTATTCAATTATTATCAATAGGTGGGGAGTAAGTTCCACATGGTGGGCATACTCCTGACCATGTGGTCTTACCCTCTAGTTTGGGGGTGGGCCACACACACATATTCCTTTACACACACACATATTCCTTTACACACACACACACACATATTTCTTTACACACACATACACACACACCTCCCCCTTGGGAACCCTTGTTTTCTAGGGGTGTGGCTCATTCTGATAACATTTTTGCTATAACATGTTGGTATCTACCTTAGAGATTGGCAGTAAGGCTCTACATGGATGCGAGAAGGACATGGAGGAGAGTAGTTGTAAGCATTGGGAATTGTGCATTTGATTTGTTTCATTTAAAGACTTTAAGAATTTAAACTTTAGTACACTATATTATGGGACTTTTTCTACTTATGGTAGGTCAACCAAAAGATTTGGGATATACCCTCGATAGCTTTACCATAGTTTGAGATTTACCAAGACTAGTCTCTTGGAGTTTTGGAAAATCATGTCTCTAACTTTTCGAGGTTACTCTATATTTGTAGGAGTCAAAGCTACAGTTAATGAGATGGATGACCACACCTATATTGCTTGGATAATATATGGATGACCACAGCTATACAACAATTGTCCTCATGGCTCAAAAAATATTTATTTTTCCAGATTGGAATGAATTAATTGGGAGGGAAACCTATATGCAAAGATCATGTGTGGATATCTGCCATGAACTAGATTATTAGCATGCGCTTTTTAAAAAAAGGTACTCCACATGAGACCAGAAGTGAGATAGATTTTTGTATATATATTTTTTGCACATTACTTGAGAAGGTTTGGCTACTTGGAGCTTAGGATTCTTTCTATATGCATAGATCATGTGTGGATACTTATTTAATTTTTATGGAAGGACATATTGTAATCAAGGCCATTTACAATCCACTTGAAACACCCCATGTGACAATAGACACTAGGAAGTTATTAAGTAGAACATGACATTGATCAGTACTTTAGTAGCCAATTACTAGTGAAAAAGAAAATGGACAGTGGTACAATGGGTACATTTTCCCTCCCCTTAGAACCTTGGTAAACTAAGGTTTTGGCATGTTGTCCTAGCAAGGGAATCAAAAGACGTGAACTCTTTGTATTTCTCTCCTTGCGAGACCAATTAGAACCTACCTTGAAGCACTACATGATTTTCATTCCAATTTCCTCACAAGACTAGCTATTCAACTTGAACATGCATTAGCAAAGCTCTTGGGATGGTAGCAGACTTTGGGGAGCTGGATGGACCTCAGCCAGGTAAGGGCTCTCATGAGATCTAGTTATTGTTCAATCGAGCTTGATACTCCTCTACATGACACTTGAACATGTAGAGAGCCCAGGTAGCCCAAGTTATTATGTTAGCTTACTCCTCAAGTCAAATCTTATTCTGAGCCTTCGGCATTGGGCTGCTGCATTCTGTCTCTGTTTAATCTACTGGGCCTTGGGCTCTGGCATTCCATCTAAGTGAACTCCTGGCAGCTTCATTGATCATGTTTTTGCTCTCTTTGTTTGGAAGCTCTACTTTGTGTAGACTTACACCACGATCCCTCAAGAAACTATCATGCAAAGTGAAGCAGTGCTGCACAAAATGGGCATCATGCAATCGATCATCGCTGATGTAGAAGTGATACTCTCGCACAATGATGCGTGAGCCCATGTGCTATCAATGCCATCCACATGAGCCTGTGCATGACGATAGCTAATGTGCACAAATATAGCAACCTGCAATATGGCACGAAAAAAAAAAGACTATTGAAATAATTCAATATAATGAGGCCATAAAAAAGACCAATAACTCAATCACACATCACCTGTTCGGAGAAATAATACTCTGATTGGATCTCATGCTGTGGTGCAAAGGTATAATTCTCTTAAGGGCTGTCCATAATGTCCTTTGACCATGGTCATTGGTTATTCCATTTAACACTTTCCATATGATTATAGCCTATTTCACCATAGAATTTAGGAAGTTTTTGTAATTATTAATAGAAGTCAAGAGTTTAGCATGATTTTAAGTGTGAAATTGTGAAAAGGCCATGTAGCATGGAAGCCTGTCCTTCAATTTTGACATTCTCAAGGGCCTTATCACACTTTGATGTGTGCATAAATTTAATTGTGATACTGATTATTGGAAAGTGCCAACAGGTGATCGAGGAAAGGTATAAGTATATTGAGGTTATATTTGGATTTTTTGACCTTGGACTTGGCTAGAATACCCACATTTATGGTTTACTTGAGATTCCCATTGATTACTTGGATTTCACTAACATTTTATATGCATTATTCATATCTTTAATTGCCCACCTCTGATTACTATTGAATGGTAAAATGTCAAGATTTGATTATGCTAATCTAGATCGAGTGACACGGATAACAATTGTGTGCCGGCATTGAAGCTTGCAGCCCCATAATTCATAGTGTGCATGTTCTAATGTGCTATGTTTGTGGATGGATGCAGGTGAGTCAGGATACCTCTCCATCAGATTTGCATTAGTAAATCTAAGGCATGAAGACACGGTGTTGGCAACTTCGAGGAGCACTCTACAATGGATTTTCTCCAAGTACTACTATATAAGATTAAACTCTCTATTGGAGACTAATCATCAGTATCGTTGTACTTTCTAAAATGTACTGATATAAATGTGAGTAAAATTTGACTCTCACTTTGACACCTTGTTAAGAGGAATGGTATGATATGGATTATTCTCACTTATGTGGTATTGAGAAATTGGTTATTAATGGACTACTCTTACTAGGTGTTTGAAAAGGGCAATGGTAGATGTTTGCAATTAGTTTACTGTGACATTGAAAACTGGTCCAGTAGTATAGTAGGATAGATGTTTGATAGGTAAAACACACACACACACACTTGTATACGTCTCCAACTATGAATTATTATTTTATGTACCCCCTGTGAAATCTCCCTTTTACACACGCCACACAGCAAGTGCACTAATCCTCCCATACCTCCTCTAATCCCTTCTCAACCCATGCACTCATTTGCTCATTACTCCACTTGTGACTTAAAATTTTTTTTAAATATCTAAGAATCCATATAGTTGTCTATATTCCTAGGTAAAGCGATAACAAGCTAGGGAGGAAAACATGCATTAGCTGTCTACCCAAACATAAGTATGATGTTCTAACACCTGCTTTGTTTGGATGGTGGTAGGTAAGTGGTCCCTGAACTCAAAACCTAGACTGCATGAGGATTCGACATCTTTTTTCAATATTGTGTTTGTCAAACTCCATATTATTAAAAATTCTTAATTTTGGTGGAAACTTTTGCAAACTCTAGTTGTCACATTTTTCAACATAGATGTCTCAAACATTTTTTCCTTATACGTTCCCCTTTATTTATGTTTTACCCAATTGATGGAACTAATTGTATGGCTCAATTATTGATGGAACTTTTTAATCTAAACACACACTTTGATTTCCCAACTAGCCTTTGGTCTAGGCTAGTGCTATATAATTAATTCACATCCATTGGATAATCCTTTATCATGGATAATTCCTAGTGATTTTGTGATCCGCATTATTTTTTACTAACTTTTATATTTATTTTGCAGAAGTGGTTTATGCATTTACTATTGCAACCATCTTTTGATTTTGACACTTATCATAGAGATCCTCTTTTACTCACTTATTATTTGTAGGTGGGGAGTAAGTTCCACATGGTGGGCTTACTCCTAACCATGTGGTCTTCCCCTCTAAGTTGGGGGTGGGCTGCACACACACACACACACAAACACACACATGTATACTTTCCTAACTATGAATTATTCTTTTATGTACCCCCCATGAAATCTCCCCTTCACACTCACTTTTGGACCACCCCACTCACCAAGCACACTAATCCTCCCATTTCACCTCTAATCCCTTCTCAACCCATGCACTCATTTGCTCCTTATTGCACTGGTGACTTAATTTTTTTAAAAATTGTCTAAGAATCCATATGCTTGTCTATATTCCTAGGTAAAGCGATAACAAGCTAGGGAGGAAAACATGCATTAGCTGTCAACCCAGACATAAGTATGATGTTCTAACACCTGCTTTGTTTGGATGGTGGCAGGTAAGTGGACCCTGAACTCAAAACTTGGACTGCCTGAGGATCCGACACCTTTTTTCAATGTTGTGTTTGTCAAATTCAATATTATTAAAAATTCTTAATTTTGGTGGAAATTTTTGCAAACTCTAGTTGTCACATTTTTGTCCCCTTTTTTTACATTTTATTCAATTCATGGAACTAATTGTATGGCTCAATTATTAATTGGAATCTTAAATCTAAACACACACTTTGATTTCCCAACTAGCCTTTGGTCTGGGCTAGTGCTATACGATTAATTCATATCCATTGGATAATTCTTTAGCATGGATAATTCCTAGTCATTTTGTGATTCGCCTTATGTTTTACTATATCTATTTTGCAGAAGTACTATATATATATATATATATATATATATATATATGTATGTATGTATGTATGTATGTATGTATGTATGTATGTATGTATGTATGCATGCATGCATGCATGCATGCATGCATGTGTGTATGTATGTATGTATGTATGTATGTATGTATACATATATGTACACACACACACACACACACACACACATACACACACATAAAAGTAGGCATTTTTCTCCAATCTTTTAGAGTGTGAAGTTCTTTCACTGATTGGCCAAAAAAATGAGAGGTTATATACTTAAGCCATGGTTAAACATGAGCTATTGATGCACTGGGCATTCAAACTCCTATTAACCAAAGTATGTATGGTCAAACTAAAAAATACATGATATTTACTGATGTGATTACATGCAGTAACAAACTACTTCAACAAAAACAACAAAATGGCATTGGATAAGGTACATTGGAAGACTCATAGAACCTATTTTACCTAGGAATTTTACATTGCAATGTCAAGACACATGACAAGGATAGAAAACCTAATAGATGTACACTATGTAGAACATAATTATTTATGAATATTATCATACTTTAATTGTTGACATTTGGAAGAACGAGAACTTGGTGGCGACTTCTGTCCAACTAGAAGGGCTCAAATGGCATTACCTTCAAACCCCCCAACCGTCAAGGTTAATCTCTCTCCCTAGGACAAACAATAAGTCAAGCAAGCAGTTCAATTAGTCACGGATAGAGCAGTAGTGGGCCGGATAGTAGGGATTACTCCTTCCAAGACCCAGATCCAGGACTGGTTACATGCAACTTTAGCATTAGAGGGGGACCACATCCACGAGGTCACCATCTATGGATGAGGAGTCTTCCTTCTCTAGCTGCGCTCACCTGACGCCATCCAGGCACTAGTTGAGCAGAGCCCCCCATCTATCTTGGCCCGCACTTGGTTTTCCTTTTCCCCTGGTACCACGACTTTATAGTAGAGGACACGGACTCGTCCCACCGTGTGCCTCACTTTCCGATGACGCTTAGTTTTCCAGGACTTCCCAAGGAGTACATGCCCATTCTCTCTTCCATTAGAAGAGCTTTTGGCATGGTACTAGAGTCCCCCCCCAGAGTCATCCGCATCAGTGGTGGTGACAAATGAGGGGATCCCTAGACTCCAACTAGTGATAGAGGACCCAGAGTCCATCCTGGATCCTTTTTGAGACTTTCAAGGGGGTGAGCTATATCAGAGAGTCTTAGGATTACTGAGTCAGTGCCTCCATTTTAGAGAGTCTTAGGATTACTGAGTCGGGGATTGTTCTCGAGGCTTGAGACGATCCCCTCAATTGGATCGTTAATGAGAGATGCAGGTGTTTAGGCAAAGTCACCTGCACAGGCAACAGCAATAGTCTCAGACTGCTTGGGTGGAGCCCTTGAGTGGGAAGTGGACAAAAGTGGAGCATAAGAAGAAACCCTCCAAAAAGACTCCAAAGAACCGACGAAGGAGAGCTCGCCTTAAAGTAGAGGCGGAAGCTGAGCACAAAGGAGAGTCTGTCCCCCTATTAGATCTCGCTAGGGAAGGGACCCAGAGCATGCAGACAGTCACATAGCAGCAGCATGGCCCAGGATTGTGACATGGATAACAACTATGGAGATGCATTCTAAACTTGCCTTCCTAGCATAACATATATTATTTATAATGGGGTATTTATATTAGCAGCATCATTTTGACCGATAACTGGAATTGTGAAAATTTCTATAAAGAAGTATTAGAAAAATAAATTTATCATTTGATTGAAATTTTGCATGACAATTTGAATCATTGTACTATTTAACAAAGTAGTGCTTAGATTTTGACTTGTATTAAATCAATAAGTTGAATTAAAGTTCAACAATGTAGAGAATTGTTTCCGTATGTCATGTAAACACGCACACACATTTTGGTAAAAGAAATTTTGGAAACTCAGGAAGGAAGGAAAGCACCATCAAGAGTAGAAAGAGGTGAGAACATCCTCAGTCATTCATGCACATGTTTGATATTTGAGCCGTTTTCTAAAAAGGAAGGAAGCAACTGAGAGGAGCAAGAGGCTAGAACTAAGACTTTGGAAGCATTCAAATCTAAATTTGAGTTGGCATGGACGAGTTCAGACAAGATGACTTGGAAACTTACTAAATACATTATCAGGTTAGTGTTATAAATGCTCTCTTATTCTCATGATCTTGCCATACGCTCTCTCGTTCTCATGTACTTGCCTTATATTTATCCTTATAAACTCTCTATAATGTTATCTACAATCCACTAAGTCATTATAACATATATTTATTACTTACCTTACTACCCCCTAAACTTTTCACTAATCACTAACAAGATGATTAATTAGCCAAATTTTTTATGTTAACCTTATATAATCTCTCTAGAGATAAAATCTATAAAAACTATGTATTACATGCATGCAAACATTAATACTTTAAGCTTTTACTAAAAATACTATAAACAACAAAAAAGTTGAATGATTAAAAGCTCTCTAGACATGAGATATACAATCGACCAAGTCATTGTACATAACATAGTTTAATTTCTTACCTTAATGCCTAAGGGATTTAATATCATAAAGCATATATACTACATATATTTAAGGATTAATCAAATACAATTTTAACAGATAGTTATACCATAAATTTTGTAGACTTTAAGTTTTTACCAAGCCTCATCTAAAATACCTTTTAAGATTATATTTATATTGATATACGTAGAGTCTCTAAGTTGAGCATTTTCATTAGTACAAATAAGCCCAAGTGATATGCTTTTAATACTTGATAATGTTACTCAATAGAGTATTGAAGTTAAGCATATTAATTAAATGATATGTTTTTTAGTAATTGATAATGTTACTCAACAATAATTTTAGAAAAGGTTACTTGTGTCCAGTTACATGTGTGTAATTGCAAATCATATGTTTTAGTACTTTGATAATGCTATCCAATAATTTTAAAAACTATTACATGTGTCCAATTACACGTGTGCTTAAAAATCCTTATCTTATTCTTTTAATCTCTCTAAAAATGAGGACTACAATCCACCAAGTCATTGTAGCATAGTTAATTATTTAACTTACTACCTAAGGGTTTTAATACATTTTAAGATTATATTTATATTGAGATTTATAGATTATCTAAGCTAAGCATATTCATAAGTTCATATCTTTAGTACTCGATAATGTTACTTGGAACTTTTGTTGTGAGAGGAAAGTTCATAAATATTTAAATACTACTCAAAACAATTAAAAAGATTCACAATTAGATCATATTGTACCTTATGTATGTTCCTTTCCAACTACACTGTTGTTATACATTACTATGCATAATTTAATCTTTCTTAATGAGTGCTTACACTATATAATCTACATAAGGCTAAATTGTTGTAATACATTACCATGCATAATTTAATCTTTCTTAATGAGTGCTTGCACTATATGATCTACATAAGGCTAATTGTTGGAGGAGGGGAGGACAAAGGATAATAAAATTGCAATGGAAATAGTTTAAGTGCGCCCTCTTCATCCTTTTCACTCCACCATGATTAGAGAATACCTAATATATTTTTAAATAAAGAAAATAAAAGGTCACAAACCTCCAACACTGGAAAATTAATATATTGGAAACATTGTCCCCACAGGTGATTGTTGGAAAAAATATTGGTGCAAGATTATATTACTCAATGTGTTAATCTATAGATCTATTTGTTCTACCTATTTACCACAAAGAAAATGAGAACACATGGTAGCCTGGATGAGAGAAGAACAGCCACGTGCTAGCTAGAGGCAAACAAAGAAAAAGATATTATCATATGTACACCTAAAGCTCAAAAATATGGGTCCATGAATTAGGAAATCTCATACCTTAAGAACCATCACAAATGGAGATTGAACCTTAAAACCACAAACCCCCTTGTCAAAAAAATTATGCAAGCTTTTCTTAAATGTAGAAGGAAAGCAAGGATGCCATTTTATAAAAAATTGGGTTCTTCAAGAACAAAAATAAAGTCCCATTATTTTCAAAAGATTCTTAAGAAACTTAAGGGGACAAACTCTGACATGATGCGAGTCAAAAACATTGTAAGAGAATTGACATCTCATGTAACTAACGACTCTGATTATGCCCTTAAATGTAGCAAAATTGACATTAAAAACATAGTAGAAAAAATCTATGTTTCGGTCATGCACACTTGTGATGGAGGCCAAGAAAAAATTCATGCAATAGAATGGAGTTGTCAAAATACAATAGCTACTTTTACCAAGCAACAACAACAAAACCAAGCTCACATTGATAAGCTTGGATTGGAGATAACTTATTTGTAAGTAGCTTTGAATAAAGCTTCTTATGAGGATGCAATGAGCTCTATGACACAATAATATATGGAAGTTCATTCTTCAAAATGTTTGGACATTTTAATATTTGGGACACTGTGGTTTTCAACTTGCTGCAAAGGTGGAGGTGGAGGTGTACCATCAAGTCATCAAAGTTGACTTGATAAATGTGTATATGCTCTTGGACAAGGGAAAGTGGCACAGGTATCCATTTGGTTGAGCTTGAATATAGAACTAGAAAGGGATTTTGCATATCAGAAGCATCCTCCAAGCAAGAAATCCATTCTGAATTATCTTCCAATATAGCTCTAGCAATGCATGCAGCCTTAAATGTAGGATAGATAGTGTCATTATATGTGTGTAGATCTTGAAATGATTTGCATCCTTTGCAAATTGTGAGTAGAAGCCAAAGATAAAACTACTGACCAAGCACAAGTAGCTAGAATATACATTCAGCCTATTGTGTTTCCTTCTTTCCTTTTGGTCCTTCATTTTTCTTGGTTCCATACCCATTTCAATGGAAAGTCAATGTACATTGTATAGTTAGCTTCTAGATTTGCATGTAAACCATTCTATTAAAGTGGTTTTCCTTGAGTTCTCTATTTGCACTATATCCACAATATTGTCATCATCTCTAAATATAACTACTTGGCCACCATCCATGTGCATCTATAATCTTTGAACATATAAATTCTCATTATGATCCTTGTCTTTAAGATCTTTTGCCGAAATGGCAAATTGAGCTACAACATCTACTTTCTTGTCATAGATAGTTATAGCAGGTAGACACATTTGATTTGTCCATGACCTAGGAAATGGCAAATGGCATTCTTTACAGCTAGTTTTTATATGCACAAACACTCCAAAGCAAAAAACATGCACAAGGTGGTAGCATGCAGACCATTGGATACCATAGTCATCTATGATGGGGGTATGGCAGACCATGCATTTTGGACCCTATTGCATAGCAAGATAGTCATCTGATTTAACTGTTGCGGCCGTCAATACCACAGTCTTACTCTATACATGGCAAAGTTGCTTCTTGATTCCTCCCTCCCTCATCCTAAGGCTATGGATGTTCTCCTTCATCTCCTCCACTTTTTGCTCACTCTGTGCAACAGCTTCATCTGAATCCCTCAGCATCTATTGAAGCTGCATAAATTTTTGAGAAACATCTTCATGGGCCGTTTCCAAGACTTCCACTCATATATTCTCCAACATGCCCCAGAGGCAGACACATAAACTGTATCCAAGAAAATCTCAATTTCATCAATAGCCTGCTCAGTTGCTTCAACACCATGATTATTCACATTTGAAAATCTCAATGTAGCCCAATCATCCCTTTGTATGTGTACTTGTACAGATATTTGACAAGCTGATATGATAGAACATATTTCCACATTAAAGTGAGCATTGTATTTATGTGATAAATATGGATTGTATGGTATAACTCATCTATTATCAAATTTTTTGTTCTTCACAATTACATTTTTACCATCATCTCATT
The DNA here is from genome assembly GCF_047967505.1 of Dipteris shenzhenensis. Lineage (NCBI taxonomy): Eukaryota > Viridiplantae > Streptophyta > Polypodiopsida > Gleicheniales > Dipteridaceae > Dipteris > Dipteris shenzhenensis. Next base: position 51,792,980 of record NC_141608.1, read on the forward strand.
GCATGTAGACATGGTATCTAGTAGTTTACACAAGAAACTACTATGGATACTTTCTTATACACTGCCTTCTTGCATACAAATAGTGTTTCGGTTGAATGGTCCACATGGCCCATGCATATTACATTGAGAGATGACACTATACAAAGATGGAAACACTTTCTTATCGGGTAATTCATTATTCAGCACAAACCAACCTATCATATTGATTGACTATTTGTGTGAGGGTCATCTAATATCAGCAATGTATGAGAATGATGCAAAACTCTCTTCTAAAACTCAATACTGAGATATAGCCAATCACTTTAACAAAATGATTGCCTTGTATGATTTCTTTCATCATATCTCTGTGCTTATGATTAAGAAATCTACATGTCAAATTTGGTCTATCATTTCCAATTTGTCCAAGGAGTAAATTGTCAGATACCTCTTTCCATTTTGCATTGCATATGGAGGTAATGAATAGATCTGGCTTGCCTTTTGAGTGAACAACAGCCATAGCATCTTGATGAAGCTGGTACATTTGTCTTGGACCTCCAATGAAACTTGAAGGAAATACTATTCTACTCCCCACAGTTTTGCTAGCAATGTTATCATTTGTTACATCATCATGTACCATGTCAACTAAGCCATAATATAGCTCACTACAAAGGTTCTTTTGGTTTCTCCAAATCCAACATAATCAAGATTCTTCCACACTGCAATATGCATCAACCATGTATTGTTGAAATACTCATCCACTATGTAGTAAGCCAACATTTGTGTCATGGTGAACCTATTAACTGATATGCATAATATTCTTCTTCAGTAAAGCATTGGCTATTTATCAAAGACAATTAAGGAATATCATTTGAAACACATTAGCATAAACAAATCCTTAAATGTCATCCTTCATATCCTCTTGGAAATAGGGGAACGTATAAAAGAGGCATGTAAGGTCTATGCAAATTAGATCTTCTTTTGAAACTCCCTTGTGTAGTATAATATATCATGACAATTTGTTTTATTCTCATCACCTTGACCAATCATGATTCCCTACTATCTAAATTATTATTGATGGAGCAAGTACCACCTTAATGTTATCTTAGTCTCACACATTGTCATTTTTAATTTTGCACCTTGATTCTCATTGAGAATTAAAGTTATGAATTTTAAGGCTTGTGCAAAGGGATTGCAATTAGGACTCATGCATTGAAGAGATCTTAGTACTTTTGAATCTAAGCCATTCATTATGGATAAGTGATTCTGTAACTCATGTTCAGTATCATTTACATACAATTGAGCAAATTGAGGTCTATGATTGTGTGTTTTATCTAGAAGTAAGAATCCAATCTTATGATACATAGTGCCATGAATCTTGAAAGTGTATACTCTGCTATTTTTAACAAAGGATTGATCAATTTTTGCACCCAATGATGCAAAGGCCAAGGCATAATTATACCCACAAATGTGCTTATTGGAATTTTTTTTGATGTTATCTTGATTGATCAAAAGAGAATTCAATGGTTCATTAGGTGGAGGAAAAGGAGGAAGAGAAATTTATCCACTTTTACAACAAAACTTTCCAATGTCGTGTCCATTGCTTATATCTCTTCTTTCACATTTCCACATATAAGCACCACAAAAGTGACACTGATATGTCATAGTACCCAAAACTTTCTAATGTCGTGTCCATTGCTTCTATCTCTTCTTTCACATTTTCACATGTAAGCACCACAAAAGTGACACCAATATGTCATAGTACCCAAAAGATGCAAGGTAATATTGTAATAGATGAGAGACCACATTGAAGGATGTATCTCTAGCAAAGGAGGCAGCTCATGGAGAATTGACAATGCACCTCCCTTACTCTGATCAAAAACATAGTTTCTAACATCAAACCTCATGATGGCATCATCATATCTTTGGTCCTTCCATTGCTATATGCTCATGATCTATTCCATGTTATTGTGATCCACCTCGCCAATTGGATTAGATTGCACCATTGTATTACATGTACGCTGATCCAATATGTTTGATAAGAAAACATCCACATTAGCATAGGCACTTGCTCTAGTAATGACTCTTTTCCTAGCAAGGAAATGTTGATATCTTCTAGTAACCTTCAAAGTATCATGCAATGATATAAATTAATGCATTCCATTGATTTCCAAGGAAAACATTGCTTTGTATTTTTAATATTTTTTTCCTCCTAGCATTCTCTTGACGTATGGATCGACTTTGTCTTAGAGTGATAGCAAACTTTGAACTCTTCTCTTTTGAATGTAAAGATTAGATGCATTAGATGAGATTCTATTAGGAGGAATACATCATTATATTTTTTTAAGCCACATTCATGCATAAAACTAAAAATTAATTAATGAAAGTATTTTTCCCACTTTTATTTTCAATGTAAACACCCTATATTGACCGACCAACCTCGCTCACAAGAGAGGATAATGTTGTGTCATGCTCACTTCCCGTTCTTGGATCCATATTGTCATCATCATCTCCCCCGTCCTACATGTATGTGTCATCTCCCCCACCTATCCTTCCTTCACAACTAGGGCCACCTTTAAACTCTAGAGTCCTTGCTTGCCTTAGTGAGTTTCTCCCTCTTTGTGGTGGAACCGATATCCTTTGTCTTCTTTTTTTAAAAATCCATCCAAGCCACAAACTCTAGGCACACACAAAGATGAGAGTGAGTTCCATTGCATGGCTTCATATACAAATGGCACATAAATTCATTAATTGAGTTGAAACAAGACAAACATACCTTCGTGCAGCTTCTTTTTGCTACGAGGGACCTTCTTCCCTGGGTACTCTAGCCACCACAGGCATCTCTGCATCTCCCAATCTGTCAAGCCACTAGGGTGGAGTCTAGAACGAGTTAGGAAACATGGACAATGGCCCTTCCTTCACCAACAATAGTTGCACTCCTATGGTACGTCCTTGAGCTTACCCTCATTAATAAGCAAGTGGAACCACCTACAAGAAATTCACACAAGTTAGAAACTAGCACTTACCTCCATGTGACACGTGGAGAGGAAACTTGCATGTAACATTACCTGAACACTAGGTGACGCACTAACATAGGCATTTGTGGTTGCTTGTCATCACGTGTCTAGCTCTTCATGTCTGCACCTATTTCTAAAAACATGTCCTAGAAATATAGTTGACGGGGTGCTCTAAAAAACATCATTACATCTCCTAGAATCCGTATGAAGAGTGCATCAACAATTGGATCGACATGCTCTATCAACTCACATGCTAGTCTACTATTTGGGCCCAATAAGTCTCTTTGGCAATGTATTATTTCCATTCCTTATTGTCCCTTGGCATGCCAAGCTCTACCTGCAATGGTACATTGGTGGACAACACATGCAACACCTCCTTTTTCCTACCATTAAACAAACCATTATTCATATTGCACTGTACAAACATTTATAAATATAAGTGCGAGTTCCATTGCATGGCCGCATAGAACACATTTGAGAATAGGAGACTCATATATAGTATACTTCTCTTGAGTTATCTTCGCTAAACCCAACATGCTGAGCTTTTCTTCAATCATGATCTTTCCTTTCGAGTCCCAATTTATGGCAAACAACACACTACCCTCCCCATTAGCTAGATTGGTGATGGACTGCATCTTGTATGTTTTTGCCTTGACCTTATCCTCTGAACTCTGCAATGCTTTATCTTTCATCTTTACATAGTCCTCTAGCGGAAGGGATTGGGTGTCCACTTTGTCCATCTCCTCTTTGAACTTACGTTGATACTCCTCTTGCACATGAGCCACTCGTAAGAGTGTGAGATAACATGTGGCAAAGGATTGCAATGCAAGGAATGAATAACTATAAAGCAATTACCCTAGAAAAAAATTCTACAAGAATAGCCATTGGAAAAAAATTCTACAAGAATAGCCATTGGCAAGTTGTACCAAGCCTTGATATGCCCACTTGTCTCCCTCGCAAGCATGGCCTCCACCAATCTTTTGTCCTCGTGGGCAAAATAGTACATGGCTACGTCTCTATTTGCAGTGCCGAACTTCTGCATCATGAAGATATCATGCACTATTGTGTGAGGGACATGTAGATGAGCAAGCTTACACACAGAGATGCAATGGGTGAGATGATTGTCTACAGTATACAAAAAACACTCCAAAGCACAACACTAGCACAATCATGTGGTGTGATGCCTATTTATCTCAGCAAGGGCAAGCAATACCTCTCCCTCCTATGCATGCTCGAACTGCAAGAACTTGCAGCACACTCTAATGTGTCGATGTGGGCAGTTTCAATAGACTGTAAGGCAAACGTAAGTTGTAAGCACCCAATGGTAGGAAGGATGAACACATGGCAACAAAGAAAAGTCAAATACACAAAAGGCAAGACAAGATACTTGTGTTGATCCGCCCTAGCCAATGGTTGCCATCCCAAACCAATAACTTTTGTCCCTTTAGGTGTACCCAATCTGGTTTTGAATCAAGGTCATTCTCAAATTCTTGGTATACCAACTCCCACAATGGCCTGTTAGGGTGGCGGTTCTCATCGGTCCATACAAGGTCTAGCTCACCCAGATGCCCAAGCAATACAAGAAAGTCAACCCTACTATCAATGTATCCTTGAGAATCGAACTTGTCCTCGAGAAGTCCTAGGTTGTGGCCCAATGTCCTGATGGCCTTGTTTATGACAAGCCTACACAAAAGTATCAATGGGAGCTCTGAATTTGCTCTCACCGTAATGTTGTCCATCACTTGCTGCAACAAGTTCACCATGATTTGTTTCCCATAATGGGTACCCAATTCTCTCAGATAACGAATCTCCCCATACTCCTTCTCCTGCACATCATCTGTGCCACCACTACTCTCTGCTATTATTGGTCCCTTTCCCACTCCAAACATCTCCAACAATACTCTCTGGTTCCTTTCCTTTACTTTGAGTCGAGGTTTTGAGAGTGCTCTCAACGGAAGCAAGAATGGAAGAGGGAGAGAGAGAAATAGAGAGCCACACAAGTTTTGGTGGGTGCAAAACCACCCTAATCTTCTTTTTCATTCATTTATATATGTGTTTGCGTATTGTACATAACTGGGGTAAAGGCACAGTGACCTTTAACCCCCACAACCTCCCACTTAAAGGACAATGTGCCTTTAAGGGAGAACAACCAGTGAGCATACTATCCAATGCCCATCAATACACGACAATACTCAAACTGCTGACTAGGTAGACTCTTCATCAGCATATCTGTAGGGTTATCATCTGTATGAACCTTGACAAGCTCTATGCGCTTGTCCTCAAGCACCTCCCTGATGAAATGGTACCTGACCTCAATGTGTTTGGTCTTTGCATGAAAGACCGGATTCCGTGCTAGCTGAATAGCACTTATGGAATCACTATGCAATGTCGGTACTCTTGTATGAATCCCCAAATCTCCCACTAGCCGATCAAGCCATATAGACTCCTTGCAACCCTCTGTGGCTGCAACAAACTCAGCCTCTGTGGTAGACAAAGCAATGCACTTCTGTGTGCGAGACATCCACGCCACTGCACCACTTGCAAAGGTGAACACATAACCAGAAGTGGATCTACTATCCACATGCCCTGCATAGTCTGAATCTGTGTACCCAAGTACATGCATGTCTCCTCTACCAAAGCAGATGCACATCTCCTTGGTACCCTTCATGTACCTCATGATGCACTCCCCAAGATTATCAGGCTATTATCCTTAGCCCTTTTAGTGTAGAAGCAGTGATCAATTTCACTCCTTTTAAAACCCTGGGACTGAATGAAAGCATCAAACTTCTGATACCATTCTCTAGGCACTTGCTTAAGACCATAGAGACTCTTCTTTAGCTTGCAAGCTAAATGTTCTTTGCCCTTTTCTTCAAAGCCTTCTGGTTGCACCATGTAAATTTCCTCATGCAAATCCCCATGCAAGAAAGCTGTCTTGACATCCATCTACATAAGCTCCATATCCTCTGCTGCCACTAGTCCAAGCATGCATCTAAGTGTGGTCATCTTCACAACCGGAGAGAATATCTCATCAAAGTCTACACCCTTCTTTTGCTTGAACCCTTTAGCAACCAAACGGGCCTTGTACCTAGGCACATCATCACCTGTGACCTTCATCTTGTAGACCCATTTACATGGCAATGCTTTCTTTCCATGTGGCAAAGAAACCAAGTCCCAAGTCTTATTCTTCATAAGTGAACTCATCTCTGATTGCATAGCATACTCCCACTTGCGTTGATCCTCACGCATCATAGCTTCTCTGTAGCAAGAATGCTCCCTGCAATCAGTAAGCATCACATAGTCTACCCCTAGAACAAACCTATCAGGCAGTCTAGACACTCTACATGATCTTCTTAAGAGCATTTCAGCTTGCTGTCCCACTTACATCTCAGCCACATTTGGCTCATCATTTCCACCAGTAGATGATCCATCATCTACCCTTGATTGTATACCTATGGGAGTACTTGGTGGTACCATTTCTTGCACATTTGGTGCATGGACAGCTTGCTGTCTATCAACATATGCAGGTGGATTCACATCCTGGAAAGTGATTCTCCTCATTTCCACATCCCTCATCGGTGCCTTATGCCTCTTCTTCTCATTAAAGATTACATCATGGCTGCATATGATCTTCTTTGCTTCTGGATCCCAGAGACAATAGCCCATCTCTCCACTTTCACCATAACCTAGAAAGATGCATTTCCTAGACTTAGGATCTAGCTTCTTTCGAAGCTCTTTTGGCACATGTGCATATGCCTCACACCCAAATATATGCAAATGAGAGTAAGAGGGCTTCTTGCCACTCATGCCTCTTTAGGAATACCACCATCCAAACTCTTACTAGGTGATCTATTGATCACATGCACTGTAGTCTTCATTGCCTCAGCCCAAAAACCACCAGAAAGACTTGCATTGGAAAGCATGCATTGTAACCTTTCTTGAATGTACGGTTCATCTTTTCTGCAACTGGATTTTTCTCTAGAGTACGAGGGGATGTGAGCTCCCTCTTAATCCCACGTGTATTATAGAAATGTTGAAAGTCATGAGAGAGATACTCTCCACCATTGTCAGTCCGTAGGCATTTAAGCATTCTACCTGATTGATTCTCAACCAAGGCTAGCCATTTTTGAAATACCTAGAAAACATCACTCTTCTGAGCTATAGCATAAGCCCACGCTTTCCTAGTTGCATCATCGATGAATGTCACATAGTATTCAGCCCCGCCTAATGACCGTATAGGCATGGGACCACATACGTCTGAATGCACCAAATCAAGCTTTTCAAACTCTTTCTTTCCCCTTCTTTTATGGGCTGATTTAGTCTGCTTCCCATAGAGACAGTGCTCACAAAATTCAAAATTAGAGAAACTCAAATGCGGTACATAACCCAAATGGTATAAGAGTTTCATTCCATTCTGGCTCATGTGCCCCAACCTGCAATGCCACAAAGAAGTGCTTGGCTGCTCGGTTATTGCAACAACATGATCAAATTCCGCTGATACATGTAAGGGATACAAGGTTCCACACTTGGCACCCCTGGCCAAAAGCATAGAGCCCTTCTGAATTTTCCAACTCTGAAAGCCAAAAGTGGTGTGAAAACCAGCATCATCTAGCTGACCCACTGAAATAAGACTCTTGGTCAACTTAGGCACATGTCTCACATGTTTCAAAATAAATGCAGACCCATTTGCAAAAGAAAACTTTATGTCACCTACTCCCACTATGTCACATGCATAGTCATTTCCAAGATGCACACAACGTATCTTTCCACTGTCATAAGTGGAGAACCATTCCCTATGGGGAGTAACATGGAATGAAGCACCAAAATTCAAAATCCAATCCTGGGAATATGCATAATCTGAAGTGGTAAGCAACTCTGCAGATAAACTAGACATGAAGAGAACGTCATTGTCACTATCATGTGTGACTGCATTGATCTCCTCGATCTTCACTTTTCCTTTGTCCTCCCTTGGACTCTCTTCCTTTTGATTTGTACCGCAATTTGCATTCTTTTTTTTATCCTTTTGCTCTCTTTTCAGCTTGTAGCAATCCTTTTTCATATGGCCCTTCTTGCCACAATGGTAACACTCAATGTTCCGTGCCCTGGATTTGCTACGAGACTTCCCTCTTTCTTGGGACTTCCCCCTGAACTGTGATCTGCCCCTTTGCACTTTTAAGGCTGCATTCTGCTTGTTGCCATCCATAGACTTCTGTCTAATCTCCTCAACCAACAAGCTACCCACAACATCATCAAATTTCAGTACTCCACCTGGTGCAGAGTTATCGACAGCTATACGGAAGGTATCCCATGAGGATGGCAATGAACATAAGAGAAATATTGCCTTAGTCTCCGCATCAAAATTCATCTTCCGAGCCTGAAGCTGGCTGAAAATAATATTGAATTCATTCAAGTGAGAAGCAATGGAGACCCCTTCCTTCATCTGCGGCTCAAACAACCTCTTCATGAGGTAAACTTTATTAGAGGCAGTTTCCTTTTCATAAGTGGCACACAATTTCTTCCACAAATCTTCCGTAGTCTGCTCATTTACTATTGTGAAATAAACTGACTCTGCAAGATGAAGTCTAATAGCAGATTTTACTAATGCATCCAACTCATTCCAATCATCCTCAGACATATTTGTAGGCTTAGCTTCAATCCCTGCCAAGGGTTTAATTTACTTCTTTTGAATAAGCACATCCCTTATTTGTTCTTTCCACAAAGAAAAGTTTGTCCCATCAAACTTTTTAATGCTAAAAAACTCCTTTTCAGACATGGAAGAGGATGCCATGATGCAAATGAAGCAAAAATTCCAAATGCTAGTGCCTACAAGAGAGAATCACACCAAATACCAGGAGCACCCAAATGTGTATGCCACAATAGAGTGAAATATCACCAAAACTCATGTCTCAAAGCATCTGACTCATGTGCATATACTATGCATCCATATGAGCAAATCTGGCCCAAAAGAAAATGCCAACTACAATGGCAACCCAAATTCCAATAAGTGCCAAATGACTCAAGCATAAACACCATCCACTGGTATATGCATTAATAATATCTCATCCAAGAGAGCATAGCACTATCAGTGCATCACCTGCAATGTGTCAAAGCTGTCTCTTAGCATAAAATAGCATCCATGTGCAAAGCATCCATAAAAATAGCATCCCACAAGGCAATTTGGGCCTATCAGCACATCCAATAAGGACCGCAATGCATCCAAATGGCTTATAAGTCATCCACTGCAACCCAATGCACACCATGAATGGGCACACACTGCTCAAACTACAACCAGAGTGATCTACATAAGGTATGCTCAAGAAATCATAGTCCCACGGTAATGATCGCTACTAAAAATAAAACCTGACATGCCTCAAAACATGGGTGCCATTGCATAATCGGACTCAGCAAAAAAATCTACAAATATCTCTCTTCTGTCGAAACTCCAAAATCCCAACCGATGGGTGAGAAATGGGAGTTAACACTTATCCACTGCCATGTGGCATAAATCTAAGGTTTCAAAACCTTAGAATGAAAAATGCATAATAGAGAGATGAAATTGAATACACAGAGATCTATAACTCTGAAAATCCTCCACCGAATCACGTAAGAACTAACAGGTAGGGGTTTTTGGGCGTTTGGAACACAATGGGACAGACGGTTTTGGAAAGCGTGGTCTCAATCACTAGGTCCAACACATGGACTAAAAAACGTTTTTGGAAACAGAGCTGTTTGTAAACTCCACCGAGTGCGAATGATGAGCAACATAGAAGTTTTGGGACCTCCTGAGTCCACCGAAACTGACAGATCTGCAAATGGTTGCTCCAAACTTGAGTTCCAACACCCGGGTAGAAAAATGCAAAAACTGACACAGTGAGTCAGAAATCCAATGAAATGATCCCAGATTCAAGAATGAAGGTGTTTCCAAGCTCCTGAAGTGAAGTGGACACTAAAAGCAAGCAATAGTTGCCTCTACAAGTCAATACGGAGTCTCTGTCATTGAACGGAACAGGGAAAAGCTCAAAAAACGACTTTTTCTTTGAAAACACTTAACAGGCTCTCAAAACCACTTCGCAAAACCAAAGTGACTTTTCCAAAGGTTCCTCTAAGGTCTCTACACCCTCGAATGCAAGTAAAGTCACCCACAAAGCTTCCCACAGAGCTTCTCCTTCCTCCCATAGAGATGCTGAGCTTCAAGCATTCATGGACACTCAGCTAGATCACCGGGGCTCTGATACCAGTTGAGAGTGCTCTCAACGGAAGCAAGAACGAAAGAGGGAGAGAGAGAAACAGAGAGCCACACAAGTTTTGGTGGGTGCAAAACCACCCTAATCATCTTTTTCATTCATTTATATATGTGTTTGAGTATTGTACATAACCGGGGTAAAGGCACAGTGACCTTTAATCCCCACAGGTTTGCATGTCAATGTTAGAGATCAAAGAGGTATTGTGGATTTCCTCCTGCACTGCAGCCGAGGAAAATTTTTTTGAAGCAAGAACTTCTTTTGAAGTGACCTCCGAATGATCGATTACTGTGTCCTATTGTGAGGTATCTTTTGATCTGCATTATGATCACAAAGGGTACTGAGAACTTTGGCCACTCCTCAGTGTCATCTGTAACACAAGAAATTGAAAGTGAAATCAAGAATTTCCAACAATAATAAAAACAAAAGAGTGGAGCATTAGTGATGTAAGGCCTCAAAATGTTTATATTTTAGGTATATATAGTTAGTTAGTTATGTATAGCTTGCTAGTTAGTTAGTTAGTTATATAACTATAGTTAGCTATATATATATATATATATATATAGCTATAGTTAGGTTGCTTAGTTATAGTTAGAACTATAGTTACTTATACTTATAGTTGTATAACTAATTATAGTTAGGTTGGTTAGGTATAGCTAGAACTATAGTTAGTTATAATCCCCACCCTCATTGTTTCCCTCCCCACCCTTCCAGCTCCCTCCTAGCTCCCCACCCTCCCAACTCCCTCCCTACCCTTCCATCTTTCCTCCCAGCTCCCTTCCAATTCCCTCCCCACCCTTCCATCTCCCTCTTAGCTCAGGCAAGAATGCCAACTTTAGGTAAGACCATGTAGCCTATCCTTGCAAGATATAGCTGTGTGAGGGGACATGGGGTAGTCATGGTAGCTTGTGGAGGGTTTAAAGCTCAAAAGAGCTTGTGAGGGGCATATGAAAGGCTCTAGTAGTAGCTTGATCAAGTATAGAGCTTAGTGCCTCCCAAACTAGACACAACATATAAGCAATCAAACTTGCACTGTAACCTCAGTAGAGGCTCTCAGAAGTGCAAAATCTTGATAGAACAATATTAAGCATCATGCGTTTCTCCATCCTTTGGTCTGGCTCAACCAATATCACCTTATTTGGCACAATGTTTATGCCTCCAGGTCATCTATCCCAAGTAGCTGGCTACCCACAAGACTTCAACACCAAGAATCCATCTCACTTCCACCTTCTACAAGTTTGAAATGACAAACACATGGACATACTTGTTAGATAACATGCCATGTTGAGCTTTAAATGCACCGGTCTTTGAGCGTGGGCATCAAACAATGGTGTAGAGTGTAAGAAAATAATACATCTGTGCTCAACAGATAACAGAATCTCGTATGCAAGAGAGAAAACAAGATAGTATGGAGAATCAAAAATTTGATTAATGTAGAACTGATACAATAGATGGCGCTGCCTCCCAACCGTGCACTCCTATGAAAGAAGCTTCAATGGCATGCTGGAAATAGTAGAAGACCGAGGCTAGATGCTAAGGAATCAGGGTTTCTGTAGCCAATCATGAAATGGGCTTCACGATTTGCTCTTATATAGCCACCAGTTGTAGTCAGTTAGGCTCAATTGGGTGACCGACCCAGTCCGCCCAAAACGGTCAACTAGGGGTCGGCGAAATAGGCCACCGACCATACGATAGAACCAGTGCGCAAAACAGAGCAACTAACCTACAGTCTCCATTCGGCCCAGAGCCATCCGGGATCATCTGAGGCTCCAAACGGGCCCCGCAACTTGAGAGTGGGTTGCCCCAGGAAATGCTCCATCTACCCTCAGTGCGGTCAGTCAAGGGATGCCTTCTCGCACTTGCATGTAGCCTAGTTGGCAGTGTGCCAACTCTATCTGAAGCTGTCCAGCCATCAGGCCACACATGCCCCCCATTTGGTGTCCAAACCAAGACCTATCGGATAACCGAGCCGAGCTACTCAAATGCCTTCTCCTCATATGGGGGGCTTACAAGTAGAGTTAGCTGGTTCTCGCGTAGTTACACGAGAGTAGAGCATTGATATCTAACCCCCCCCCTCAATGTCCACCCGCAAGTGAACTTACTTTTTTGGCCCAATGCCAAGTCGATGAAGATGCCTCTCCAACAACTCTCTTCCAAGAGCCTTCGTGAAGATGTCCGCAACATTCTATGTAGTCAGATAATACACCAAGTCGACCTCTCCATCCATGATGAGCTCGCATACAAAGTGATATTGAATCTCAATGTGTTTTGTGCGAGCGTGGAACACTGGGTTCTTTGCAATTGCCATGCAACTCTGATTGTCACATGATAACTGCGTCGGCTTGTTCTGCACTGCACTCATGTCCCCCAAAATCCTTCTCAACCACACTGCCTCGCAAGAAGCAAAGCATGCATATTTGTACTCGGCCTCGGTAGAAGAAAGAGCAACTATGGGTTGCTTCTTGCTGACCCATGACACAACTCCAGATCCAAGTGAGAAATAGTACCCTATCACTGATCTCCTGCTATCCACATCTCGTGCCCAATCCGAGTCATAGAATCCGGTCAAGATGTTGCCCTTGGTATAGGTGATGCCATAATCAAGTGTGCCTTTGATGTATTTCAGCACCCACATCCCTGCCCTCCAATGGTTCTCCCGAGGCTTATTGGAAAACCTGCTTAGTACACCAATTGCAAACTGATGTCCGGCCGTGTGTTGCACAGGTAAATCAAGCTGCCCACAAGCCTTTTGTACTTTGCTTCATCCACCAGTGGTGATGAATCCTCATTTGAGAGCTTCGCGTCAACCTCCATAGGGGTACCAACTGTCTTGCACTCAGCCATGCCAAATGCCTTCAGTATCTCTCCAACATACTTTAGCTGTGAAATGAAGATTTGTTTCGGCCCCTGCCAAACTTCAATCCCCAAACAGAAATGCATCAGCCCGAGGTCTGTCATTTCAAACTCTCTTCCTAGCAAATGCTTCATCTGCGAGATCTTCTCTTCTTGGTTCCCTGTTATGACAAGGTCATCCACATAAAGGACCACGATCATACACCTGCCTCCTTCTCTGAAGATATATAAATTCGCATCAGATGGGCTCCTCCTGAATCCGTTTTGTAGAAAGTAGGCATCAATTCACTGGTACCATGCTTGTGGGGCTTGTTTTAGCCCATAAAGTACCTTCTTCAGTTTGCAGACTTTACCTTCTAAACCGGGGATCTCAAAACCTAGTGGTTATTCCATGTATACCTCCTCTTTAAGATTTCCATTCAGATAGGCGGATTTCACATCCATCTGAAACACGGGCCAACTTCCCTAGGCAGCTAAAGCCAAAACACTATGAATTGTGGTTAGTTAAACTGTGGGAGCAAAAGTATCTTGATAATAAAAACCATGTACATGTGCAAATCCTTTTGCCACGAGCCGAGCCTTGTACTTATCCAATGTGTCGTCGGACTTGTACTTGGTCTTGTATACCCACTTGGTTCCGATTACCTTGCATTTTGGTGGTCGGTCCACAAGGTCCCAAGTGTTGTTCTTCATTATGGAGCCATACTCTGACTGCATAGCCTCCATCCACCTATCATCGCCCTGTGCCTCTTCAAGACACTTGGGTTCATCAGCACGGATCACTTTTGTCATCAAAGCATAGTTGACCAAGTGTTCCTGCACCCTTATTTGCTCCTCTAATCTCTTGGACCGGCGGTGTTTGGATGGTTCCTCCTCAATGGTTGGAGGTTCTCTACTGTCGAAAAGCTGCTTTACCCACTTTGGGAATGGCCATTGCCATTGTGATTCTGCAGGCTCTTCTTCATCTTCTTTGTCTTGAATCCTCCCAAGCACTGTTGGGGGAGTTCGGTCTACTATTGGTGGAGGTACTGGATGGATATCCTAGTCCTAGTTGTCTGGGAAGGAAGCATCCTCCTCCAATTGATGCGGCTGTTCTGAGAAGACCACATCACGACTTACAATTACCTTCTTGGTAAGAGGGTTATAGAGACGGTAACCCTTCATCTCTTCACTGTAGCCCAAGAAAATACACTTCCAGCTCTTCGGTTCCCATTTGGTCCTGGTAGCATTAGGGACATGCATAAAATAGTCACATCCAAAAACTCTGAAATGTGCAGCTGAAGGTTTCTTACCAGAAAAGGCTTGCAGTGGAGTCATCCCATTCACAGCCTTCGTGTAGCTACGATTTAGGATGTAAACTACAGTGTTACTTGCTTTAGCCCAGAAAGTCTTTGGCAAATCTTTCCCTTTCATCATACTCCAGCCCATTTCGTAGATGACGTGCATCTTGCGTTCTGCTACTCCATTTTGCTGTGATGTATGTGGCGGGGGTTTCTGCCTCTTGATTCCATGACTTTTACAGTAACTTTCAAATTCAGTTGATGTGAACTCTCCATCTCTGTCTGATCTCAACTTCTTCACCTTCCTCGTTGTTTCTTTCTCGACCATTACATGCCATTCCTTGAACCTACTAAAAGCCTCGTCTTTAGTCTTCAGGAAGTATATCCATATCCTTCTACTGTAGTCATCGATCAATGTCATGAAGTAGTAGGAACCATCCAAAGCTTCCGTCTCCATCTTTCCGCAGAGGTCCGTGTGAACGGAGCTTTAGAGGAGCCTTTGCCCTACTGGCCTCTTTAGGAAAGGGCTGCCGATGCTGCTTGCCCATCATGCAAGCTTCACATACATCGGGCAAATGTGAAATTTTTGGTAGGTTTGCAATCATTCCACATTTATGCATCTCCTTCAAAGAACTAAGGTTTAGATAACCAAACCTCTCATGCCACAGCTTAGTGTTCTTCACATCTCCTCGAGCACTGAAAGTTAAGAGTTCGTAAATGTTGTTGGGCCACGTACCTTTACCACTGACCTTCCCTTGAAGATCCAGAATCGGTGCACCATTCTTATCGAATTGAACTTTGAGGTCTCGATCCCGTGATCGCAGAAACGGACAACAAGTTCCTCTTGATATCTGGCACATAAAGAACATCGGACAACTGTTTTACAACTCCATCTGACTTGAGAGCAATCATACCTTTTCCTTTTGCTGGACATTTTGCATCATTGCTGACTGCTACCAGGATGTCATTCCCTACCGGCTGTAGAGAGGTATACCAATCCTTCCGACTGGTCATGTGGCACGATGCACCACTGTCAATGATCCAAGGTTCAGATCCAAGGTTCATCCGCAGGTACATGAACTCCCTCCGTGCAAATCTCCTCAAATGCTACGAACAGCTCTGATACCATGTAAGAAAATAATACAACGTCTATGCTCAACAGATAATAGGATCTCATACGCAAGAGAGAAAACAAGATAGTATGGAGAATCAAAAATTTGACTACTGTAGAACCGATAAAATAGATGGCGCTGCCTCCCAACCATGTGCTCCTGTGAAAGAAGCTTCGATGGCATGTTGGAAACAGTAGAAGACGGAGGCTGGATGCTAAGGAATCAGGGTTGCTGTAGCCAATGATGAAATGGGCTACACAGGCTTGCTCTTATATAGCCACCAGTCATAGTCAATTAGGCTTAATTGGATGACCGACCCAGTCCGCCCAAAATGGTCGACTGGGGGTCGGTCTCCAAATAGGCCACCGACCATACGATAGAACCGGTGTGCAAAATAGAGCAACTAATCTACGGTCTCCATTCGGCCCAGAGCCATCCAGGATCATCTGAGGCTCCAAATGGGCCCCACAACCTGAGAGTGGGTTGCCTTGAAAAATGCTATGTCTACCCTCAGTGCAATTAGTCAAGGAATCCCTTCCTGCACTTGCATGTAGCCTAGTTGGCAGTGTGCCAACTCTATCTAAAGTCGTCCAGCCATCAGGCCACACATGGCCCCCATCTAGTGTCCAAACTAGGACCTACCAGATAACCGAGCTACTCAAATGCCTTCTCCTCATATGGCGGGCTTACAAGTAGAGTTAGTTGGTTCCCACGTAGTTACACGAGAGTGGAGCATTGATATCTAACATAGAGCCTAACCTTTGAAGTTAGAGCTTTGAATGGTGGAGAGCCACGAAAGAGCACATTAGGCAACATAGAGTGCATTCTAAGTGCAAACTTTGCTAGGACAAGGTTGTCAACAAGTAGCTACATTGCTTGGTTGCAACAAGATAAATACAAAGTGCTTTGAAGGTCAAACATTCTTAGCTAGGATACAAGGGGTTTTAGGTTTAGATCTGATTAAGTACTTTGCAAGTAAGCATAAACAAACCATTGGCCATTTGGAGATGTCACAACTTTGTTCAAAAAAGACTCAAGTACCATATGCAAAACTCTATGCTAGTACCATATGAGCAAATACATACACAAACTCTCCAAATTTTAGTAAATGCAGTACACTCTAGATGCATATTGTATGTACCATATGAGCAAACCTTTATAGGAATACTCTAAAGGGACAAAGACTGTGCATGTATTCTAAACTCTTGTAGGAATACTCCAAACAGTTGCCCATGCACAAATCCCATGTGCAAATTAATATCCATATACAAATTTTACATGATTAAATTTGCATCAGAAAGTTCTTAAACATAGGTTAAATCAATTAATCTCACCTTCATTTGGTTAAGCTAGGTTGTAATAAAATTCACAATGTGTTTGTGGTGACACAGGTTTTGAATTGCTTGGCAGTTGAGCACACACACACACATTTAACCAAACAACTCCCCCACACTTTCTAGGTGTGATTTGAGTAAAACATTAAGGGAGTACTCCAAAGCACATAGAACATACATTTAACCAAGGCTTTGGCATATTTACTTGCTCCCTCCAATCCTTCATACACAAACTTCTTATGCCATTGACTAAACCCTTGTAGGGATACTCTAAAGCACAAGAAGCTTACATGTAGCACATGCACATGTTTAAACAAACACCTCCTCCACACATTTCATGTGCCATTTTAACAAACGCACAAGGGAGTACTCCAAAACACTTAGAGCATACAGTTAACCAATGCATTAGCATATGCAGATGCTTCCTCCAATCCTTTATACACAAGTTTCTTATGCCATCTGAGCAAACCCTTGTAGGGATACTCCAAATCAGAAGAAATTTGCATGTTATTTTCTAAACAAATCAAAATGCATATACTTTAAATCCCATTGCAAAATTTTCAGTCCTATGTTGCTTGATTAAATTATAGTTGTAATGTTTGGCAATGTGTTCTTGATGGTATTGTAAGCATTTATTTCCCTTTGGTTGGGTGCATGCACAAATTCAAGTCAACATTTCACACACACATTCAATGTATCATCTAAGAAAATCCTTTCAAGAATACTCGAAAGCACAAAGAATTTTCATCAAACTTAAACATGAACATCGACGTGTAGCCTAATCGACACCCTACATGCAAGGACCATGTGCCATTTGAACAAACACTTGCAGGGATACTCCAAAATGCAACATACATGCATGATGCAATCCAAGCAACCCCACGCAAAGATATTTTCAAGTATAAAAACTGTGTGCGCACTCTTTTCATTGCATGCACCTACCCAAAGCAACACCCCATGTGTAAAATGCATGTATATTTGAAATTTCCCTTGCTCCAACAAATAATGCAAAGCTCTCAAAATGAACACCAATTGCAGCACTTGCTTTTTTCCAATTTTGGTAATCAAATAGGAAGAGGAAAGATAGTGGGGGAGAGAAGGGGTGACAACACAAGAGAAGGAAATAGTACAAGTGCTAATCTACAATCCAAGCAATCCCACATAAAGGCTTAATGCACATGCACTCTTCTCAATGCATACACATGCCCAAAGCAACATCCCATATGTAAAATGCATGCATGGTTGCCCTTGCAAGAAAGAACTCCTCTTGAAGTGAACTCCAATTGCAACACACACTTTTCTTTAACTTGGCTAACCAAATGGGAAGAGGAAAATGAGAGAGGGAGGGGGAGGAGAGGGAAATAGCATAGGATTTTGGATCAAAATAACTATTTTCTCTGTCAAACCAAGCACCATTGGACCAAGCACACTATGTACATGAAGACATCCCCATATGGGGAGGCCTAGTTCTTTTGAAATGGAACAAAGGAAAACAAGAACCATATCAAAATACCCAACCTCATTTTTTCCGACACACTTCTAACCAAGCACATAAATTCTAGGTACACATATATCAAGTCTGGTGCATTGAACCCCCCTTTAAACTACAAGAATTTTCTCCTTTCTCAAAATTTACATCATTAATCAACCACTTCATCCATACAAAAGCACCTCTATATGAGCTTTTCTAGCTAAAAGAAAAATCTTTGATTGCAGGCATGCAGGTTCTTTATTCGTGTCCTTTCTTACGACTATAAATAATTTATCTATCTCCTATTAAGCCCAAAGGTCAAGCAACAAAACCTCAAAATTTACATGTGTGTATTGAATTCTCAAATTTCTATTCCATTTCCTAGTTTGTAAAGAAGCCATTATAACTTTTATCGGCTCGAATTGTCAAAAGACAAATTCTCAAAACTCACAAAAACACATAACTCACTAACACACACAATGTGCATGTGTGCATGTGTGTGTGTGTGTGTGTCTGTGTGTGTGTGTGTGTGTGTTTGTGTGTGTGATGTACATGCAATCTTCACATCTAAACAAACACTAGGACATGCTTCAATCCCGAGATAATTTTTGCCACTTCAAGTCATGTTAATGAAGACATAGCAGACACAACATTTCGTTCACCCATTTTAGGCCATGAGTGTAGTGAACACTGCTACTAGTTATAAAGGACATACAATCAACATGAATTAAAAGTTGCACTATTGCAAAAAAAAAAGGATATTTGTTATAGACATGAATAAGTATATATATGAGCTCAATAACCTAAGAAATACTCTAAGATGTGAAACAGGACATTATATTTATTCTTGGAAACGTTCTATATTTATATGCATATGATTTAGGTTTTCCAACCAATATGCTCTACTTGCAAACATTCGAACAATCTTAATAAATTTGACTTCAAATTTTTTGTTTATGTGCAGATAATTATGTTCTTCCTGGAATAAACACGCTCTACATATAAGTGGTTTGGATAACCTTCAATGCATTTTACATCAACTACCATGTGAGCCAATCCTCTATAAGGTACAAAGATTCAACTTCTTGTTAATGTAGTACAATCATAGTCTATCCTGATAGCACTTAGCCTTGGTATGTGCCTTGTAGGCCAAGTTAACTCATAGAGTTGACTTCACTAGCCAACCACATGGTTGACTTGGGGGCCATATAGGCCACGGCTTTTGTACTTTCTCATGACCCATTTTTTTGCAAGTACTCACATTTGCTTTATCTTGTTGTTTGCTCCTTTGCACTCCTCTCACATTCCATTGCTTCCAACATCTAACAGTGGTATCAGAGTAGGATCTCTTGCTCCTACCTGCCTCAGCTCATGGTTAACCATTGCTCCTACCTACCATTTTGCTTGAGTTTAGTTTGCTGCCTCATTTCATCAACAAAAACTTGTCTTTTGGGAAAAAAACAATCCAGCGTGACTATTTTTTGGCTTTTTTAGGTTCGATTTTGATGTTTTTTGAAATGTCTGAGCTGTTTTTATAGAAATGACCCCTTCTCGCATCATTTCAACTTAGTTTGTACAATTGTATGGACATCGTACATATGTCCATATGGCTTTATAGACCTATATGAAAAGATGGGTAACACTGGCAGGAGTCTGTACGAATTGATTGTTGCATGTGATTTTGAGCATTTTTCAATCATTTTTTTGGGTTTTTGGCTTAAAATTTGACTTTTCCTATCATTCGTGCCTTCCTCCAACCAGCTCTAGCACCATTTGGTTGGAATTTGCTCCCTCTCAACTCAAATCTTCCTAGTACAGTTGGATTTGAAGCTTTTCATGCTCTTTTGTGTCACATTTGCACACATTGCCATGACATTGATGTGATTTTGCTCTAAAAATTGGAGCTTTTGAATAGGTTGTTGGAAAACTATGGGATATTCTCAAATTTATAGGTTATTTTTATCACATTTGTACTCATTACAATGACATTTGTCTACTTTGATATGAAATTTAGTGACATTGGTAAGAAATTGCAAGACTTTGTCACATTTGCAGAATTACAACAAAATTTGGGGCTTTTGTCAGATTCGCTGATATTTGTAGTGATATTTGCTTGGAATAGCCAGATTTGGGTTCTATTTGCATTTGCCCTATGATGTGGCCTATTTGTCCTTTGCAATTTATGGCATTCAGCCAACATTTGAGACAGATTCAGCTTAGACTTGCATTGGTAGATTTGCAGACATTTCCCCCTTTGTTTTGGCCTAGTCATTTATAGGACAACTCTTTTGCAGGGGGCCCTTTGATTGGACATATATTTTTTGTAGGTCACTCTTTGGGGAGATCTTGTGCATTTTTCTCGGTGTTTGAGTAGCCTACTTGGCATTTATAGTTGCAGAGCATTTGCTATCATTTTTGGGTTGGCAATTATAGATTTACAGCCAGCTTTGGAGAGGCCAGCTCATTGCATTGTAGCCTTGAGGCTTTGACATTTGTAGGGCACTCTTTTTGTTTGGGGATTTTTATTTGCAATGGCAATCTCTTGGAATGCTTGCCCATGAAGACAAGCTCAATGGTACCAACTATCCCATGTGGTCATACTTGGTGCCCCACCTATTTGTATCCCATAATTTTGGGGGTATTGTTAATAAATCAGAGACTAAACCTGTCTCTTCATCATATGCACCTATTGCCACCGCAGCTAGTTCTTCCTTTTCTGGTTCACCTACCACTACTCCTTAAGTGCTTCATACTGTAGACCCTCCAACACAAGAATGTATTCGTGGGGATCCGAGAGATGCATAGGAACATGTAGTGATTGCTATGAATAGCAAGAGGGAGGTTATACCTCCTAGACACTCTTGCAAGATAACCAAGGATGCATGGGATACTTTGGCCTATCTTTATCAGATTTGCAATGAAGCCTGGGTTGCCTATTTATGTAGCTTACTACCACAAATTCCTTTGCTTCCCCTAAACATGTTCATGAGGCACCAAACATTTTTTCATCATAAGTGAATTTGTTGTGACATGGCATTACCATCCAGAGAAGCATGCTACATCCTAGTCTATCTCAGATTTTGAGTAAGATTGGTACTTTGATAGTGGTGCTTCTAAGCACATTACTTCTTATAGATCTCTCTTTCTATCAAGGGGAGCTGCTCCACATGTGGCACAGTGACATGTGCCAACAATGCATCTTATCCCATGAGAGGGATTGGCTAGGTTGAGGTCATCTTAGTATCAAGGGATATGGTTATACTTCTAGAGGTATTATATGTGCCAGATATAAAAAAGAACCTCATTTCTATCTCAATCATCTCCTTGAATGGATTTCAAGTTCTTTTTTATGGTTATCATTGTATGTGTATGACAATCTATACGATGACTTTATTGTACTTACTAGGTCACTTTCCAATGTGTTGTACCACTTGGATGTTTATGAGAAACTACCGGCGTTTGAGGCAAACTTGGTGTCAAAATCTTCTCACTTGTGGCATGAGAGATTGGGGCATCTCAATCACAAAGAGTCTAGTGAAAATCCACTCAAACATATGGTGGTTGCAATTCCACCTATGCATGCACCTGCTAAACAAATTTGTGAGGGATACTTATTGGGCAAAATGCACAAGTTCTCATTTCCAAAGGATGGGTCTGTTGGTGCATCCAAAAAGTTGCATCTTGGACATAGTGATGTATGTGGGCCGATGTGCATAGCATCACTATGGAGGCTCCTTATAGTTTTCTACCTTCGTGGATGACTTCACCAAGTTCACTTGGATTTATGGCATGAAAGCCAAGTCAAATGTCTTCTCATGTTTTAGAAATTTTCTTGCCATGGCTGAAAATGAAAGCAGGGATAAACTCTTGACTCTCCATACTAATAGGGGAGGTGAGCACATGTCCCTTGAGTTCTTTGAATTTTTAGCATCAGAGCCAGGGGTATATACTCCATAGTAGAATGGCATTGCTGAGAGAAAAAATTGTATAGAGATGGAGTTGGGAAGATGCATATTGAAAGGAAAGTCTTTGTCAAACAAATTTTGGTTGGATGCCATCATGTGTTCCAACTATGTACTCAATAGTGTACCCACCCAGGCATTGAAGACTATCACACCCTATGAGGCATGGATCAGCTGGAAGGCTATTATGTCACATATGTTGGTGTTTGTGTCATTGGCATATGCACATGTTCCATCTCAGTTGTGGAATAATCTTGAGGACAAGGCTATCAAATGCATATTTATTGGCTACATCTCAAAAAGCAAGGGATATCAATTAGCACAGGCAAGGTTATCATCAGTAGGGATGTCGTTTTTGTTGACAATGTGCCTTTACCTTGGCTATCAAATATATATTTATTGGCTACATCTTAGAAAGCAAGGGATATCAGTTAGCACAGGCAAGGTTATCATCAACAGGGATGTTTTTGTTGATAATGTGCCTTTGCCTTGGCTGGACTACAAAAAATAGCCATCCATTGAGGCCTCAAATGTCTTTGATTCCTTTCTTCCCTTCTTCTTTTTGTTTTCAAAGAAAGGAGCCTTCTATTAATGCTTGAAAGATTTTCATACAAGACAGCAGCCCCGAAGGTGCTGACTATGGAAAAAAATAAAAAAAGGCTAAAAGATTAACGGGCCTATTCCAGAGAAACCCAGCTCACTGCCTAGGGGATCTCTGAAACTAGGGCTAACAGCCGAGTGGGGGGACTATATAGCCAGCAAATCCCTTGCAGGGTGAAGATGTAGAAAACTCCTATAGGCCAAGCCTTGCAAAAATGAGCATGCCTCTCGATAGTTTCCCTGGAGCTAGCCTAGAGTCCTACGCTCCCAGGTGGATTGTAGAGTGTAAATGATATCTTGCCATATGGCAACTAGGGTAGCTACGAGTGGAACCGGGTGCTCACCCATCACAAGACTGCAGCGAGCCACCCAAATGTTCCAAGCCATGATGTTGGCTACCACCTCCCAGACACTTTCCCCCTTAGGAGGAGGAGCTAGATTGTCAGGGGGAACTGCCTCGTGGAGTGCAATCCTCTGGATGCTCTGACCCTATATCCGGTAGGCAAGTGAGATCTCATCAATAAAAAATGCATGTCCTACCTCCATCAACCAAGCCACCATCCCCTAGGTGTAGTCTCTACGAAGACTCTACATACGTGTCATGATCTTGAGGGCTCCCATCCAGACCCTCGCTACATTATGATATCTCCACAGGCAATGCGGGATAGTCTCTAGGGCACCATCAGAGCAACAATGGCACTGCAGGTCCACTTGCATCTACTCGAACCACGGTCCAATGGGCAAGCCTCCATGGGTGGCCAACCAAAAGAAGTAAGAGATCTTCCTTGGCCACAAGCTGGACCACAACCGTATTAAGAACCTAGAGTGCACATCCCGAGGCACTCTCTGGGTCACCCAATGTCTCTCCCTTGAAGGGGTCCACCTCGACGAGTCCATCTAAAGCCTCCTGCCAATGCGTGTGGTGTAGGAAAAGAAGGGCACCTCATACACCTCCTTAGCTAGGCTGCCCCTAGAGGGCCAGAACCACTCTCCCGAATCCCACTAGACCTCCCTCAGGGGTCTACCCTCCCACACCCAAAAGCACCATCTAGAGGCATCTTGCTCTGAAATACTAGGAGGGTCAATCTGCCACTCCTTTCCCAAATGGACCACCGCTTTGATCATTTGCCAGTGTATCCCATCAAGACTCCCATCCATCTCGGGATCACTCTCAGTGAGTGGCTGAAGTAGGCCTCCAGGTCCTACACGGAAGAAGCTGGGGTGTGTGCTGCCATGCTACATCAACATCCTCAAGGGAACACTAGTACGGGAAACTACCCCAACCATCTGCTCTCTCCAAATGTGAAGTCCTTCCCACCAGGACTCCGGAATGGCTAAGTCAATCTCACCCATCCACTGCCCTGCCCATTGAAGATGCACTAGGGCATCAAGCCTTGCCTCTGTCTCCATAGGTAGTCTGCTCCAACGACCAGAGGACCCTGCTGGACCACTATCATACTGTGCCCAACCAATGTGAGTCTATTGTCTGAGCATACGGCCCTCCTGATCTTTGATCTCTGGGTGCCACATAAGGGGCTGGCACTTAAACTCCTCTTTGCATCTGGGTGGAGCACGGATGAGACCCCCTGTCAATCTCTGCCATACCTTATGAAGACTCCTCATTAGAGGGGAGCCCTTCCCTGTAAGGTGGGCCTCTGATAAGATCTATCGATGTGAAGGCTGCCAATGTCCCCCAATGCATGGGGTGTTCCTCAGAAGCCCTCACTGTAAGAGGAGCTTCCAAGGCTTTGCACCTATGGTGAGGCCATGAACCACCAACTTGCCTAGAAGGGCCCTACTCTGCATCTATGATCAATGACACCCAAGCCTCCCAATGCCTGCGACATGATCAATGTCTGCCAAGTTACTCGGGCCCTAGTGTTCCTCATGCCATTTGAACCTGCCCAAAGGAACATCCGTACCAACCGTTGGAGCTGTCCAATGCAAGCTCTATGAAAGCACCACCAGGAGGCGATATACCAAGTCATGGCAAGAAGGACCTGGTTTGCCACTAGGGCATGACCTACTAAGGAGAGTTTGGCCGAGCTCCAATAGAGAAGCTTGCGCCAAACACTCTCAAGGACCGGGGCAATCTGCTGCTCTACTGTAATGTCAATACCCACCTGGCATCCAAGGTATCTTGTTGTTTGGCCTCGTGGTATTCATCTGAAACCAAAGTCATTCCCCAACTCCCGGATCTCCTTTGTCTCCTCAAAGCTTGTGAAGAAACCTATAGATTTTTTCCAATTGATCCGTGCCCTCGAGGCCTCACAATAAATAGCAAAGGTGCCCCTGACTCTCTCCAAACTAACTTTGGTGCCCTCAACATACAAGGCTGTGTCGTCTGCAAACTCAGAATCAAGTAGCTCCTTCTCCTGTCTGATTGGGAGCTTCAACCTTGTGAGACCCGCCACTTGTGATCTCAAATAGTAGCCCAAATCCTCCACCACAAAAAGAAGAGGAAGGGAGCAAGTGGGCAACCTTGGTGGACTGAGCAAGAGAGAGGAAAGGCCTCGCTTGTGTGTCCTCCGATAAGCACCTGGCTAGAGCTCCTTGCATATAATGCTAAAACTCCTCTGACCCATCTGTATGAGAAACCCAATCTCCTCATAGTGCCCTCCAAGAAAGACCACTCCACCCTATCATAGGCTTCTTAAAGTCCAAGAGAAGGATGGCCAATGGCTGTGACTCCTCTCTGGACCAATCCACTTCCTCCTAGAACATGAATATGTTGTCTAGGATGCTACACTCCTAGACAAACCTAGTCAGTGTGTCATGGATGATGTTGGTAAGATGGGGCCGTAATTGCAAACTCAAGACCTTGGCAAGGATCTTGTATGCAGTATCAAGTAGACTGATTGGCCTCCATTGTCAGATGTCTGACCTATCTCCCCCTTTTGGGATCAAACAAATCCACACCCTACTCAAAGACTGAGGGAGAAGGCTTGTGTCAAAAATCTCTTAGCAAGCTAGATGGAAAGGGGTGGAAATAATCTCCCAGAAGTTCTAAAAGAAGGTCAGAGTCACAAGCCATCCTCCCCCGGGCACTTCTAGAGCTCCTCATCTGTGAAAGGCTCCTCAAGTTTGTTGCATAAGTCCTGTGAGACTACTGGAGGAACATGATCCCAAACTAGCTCTCGAGCTACAAGACCAGCATCCTTTCCATCTGAAAGAGCTAGCTATAGAAACTCGTGGTCATATCCAAAATCTCATTCGTGTCAGTGTGCATGATGTCCTACGAGTTTTGGAGACACTGTAGCTATGTCCCTGCCAATCGAGGCCTAGTGGGCTGAAATAACTGCTTCATCATCCTGTCCCCTTGCTGCACCCATCGGACCTAGGAGGAATGATAGGATAACTCAACTTGCTGCACCTCCGTATCTTGGAGCTCAAAACGAACACTCTTGAATCTATCACTAAGCCACTGAGACACTGAGTCCTGCTCCCTAAGCCTCTCGATAGAGGCAAGGTCTCTCCTCAACTACTCTCACTCTTGAAGGGTACTCCTCTACCGAAGGGTGTGAGCTTGCAGCTCCTCACTTCTCCTCTGAATCGCATCGGCCACCCACGTAGCCCAGCCCTCACACGGTGCCATCTCTAGCTACTCCTAAATCCATGCCATGACCTGCTGAATCTCCTCGTCCTATAGGAGGTCCTTTGGAATGCGGACCCCCTTCTGAGGGAGACCTCGGCGGGGTTGATCCAAGTGAAGTACCACTAGAGAGTGGTCTGACATCATGGTACCTATCAGAATCCCAGTAGATCCACCTCTGTGTAGTGCCCAGTCCCCAACATAGAAATGGTCTAGTCTCTCTAGCAATCTATCATGTCTCCTTTGTCCAAAGTAGAAGAGAAGGCTGCCAAGTCTCTTGCTAAAATCTGGCTCTCTCCATAAGTCTCTGCACGTGATCATAAAAATGAACTGCTCCTAGGTGCTATGCTTTGTTGCTAGCATCTCAGAAAAAGAGGCTCTGCCCTGCTTGTCTTCCCCAAACTCTAGGTTGTTGAAGTCACCTCCAACAATCCAAGAGTCTACATATGGAAGACACTTTGACAGCCTCCTCCAAAAGGCTGGGTGGTGTTGTCTACATGCTGGGGCATACACATTCAAGATCTTGATCTCGGACTCTCCCGTCTGAACTCCCATCCAAACTGCCTGTCCTGGAATGAGCTCAACCTGATCGTAGACCTATGGGGCCAAAGTCGGTGAGACTGAGATGCAAACCCTCCACTCCATCCTACCGCAGGGGACCACTCCTCTGGACCTCTTCCTGAGAGAAGGTGATGGCATCGTCTAATGTCTGAAGCTGAAAACATGTGCTCCTAAATCATAAGGATGTCCACTACTCATCCTACCACTACCCTCTGCAACTCCTACCAGAGTATCAGGTACTACTACCGGCTATGAACATAGTCATGGAGCCCATGTACGTTCCAACTCACTATGGTCCAGCTCATGAGGATGAGGGAGTCAGGAACAACAAGGCTCTCCTGTGATGGGTGCCTATCCCAAAAAGGTGGAGTATTTCCCGGTAGGATTTCTATCCTATGATCTTTAGGTCAAGTCGAGGCGGTAAATCTTCTAAGAAACAATCAAAAAATTGAGAAAGAAACTTTTGGTGCGTAGGCTTAGTGTTTGGCTGAGTAGCCATTAATTGCTCTTTTGGCTTGTGTGTGGTTGAGTAAAGGACTAGATCTCAGGTTTCATTGAGCTTTTTAGACATATTTCTTGTCTGTCCTTCTTAATCCACATCTGATGTGAATCATAGTCTATCTTAGGATTGTATTGATGTCTCCATGGCATTCCTAAGATGATGTCCACTCCCTATAGGGGTGCCACTAGAAAGTCTCTTGTATCCTTGTAAGGTTTGATTGAGATTTCAAGATTCTTGACTTCTCTAGTACAATTGTACTTTGTTTTGGTAAAAGTAGCTTTGACCTTATAGTTAGATGGGAAAGACTCTAGGTTTAGCTTTGCTAAGGTTCTTTCCGAAATGAAATTATGAGTACTACCATCATCATGCAGAATAACAACCTCTTTGCCATTAATGAAACCTTTCATCTTTAGAAGAGCATGACAATTATACTTACCTCCCTCTTGCTTGGCTGCTTCGTCATCAATCATGTGCACTTTTGCCGTCGGGGTCTTCTTTCTTTCAAGACACTTAGTGGCTATGTGTCCTACCTTGTTGCACTTGAAACACCTTATTTCTTTCTTTGGAAAATTTCCACCATTTGGCTTTGAAGAAGAATCTGTCTTCTGTGGAGCAAAACCATTTTTAGATTTAAAGAAGGGCTTTTTATCAAATCTCTTTTTTTTATGGAAAGGTACATGCCGTTTTGAATCTTTCCCTTCTTTTGGGATCCCATTCTTCCTTTCATAATTCATTGTAAGAGAAATTGTTGAGCTCAGTGAGCGAGGACGAAACATGTTAATCTCGGCTCTCAACTTAGACTTTAGACCTGCCACATACTTCTTGCATTGATCTCGCTCATTAACTTTCTCTAAGGATTGTAATTGGATCAACATTTGCCAAAATCTATCAGTATATGTGGAGATCATTTCCTTATCGAACTGCCTGAAAGTATCCCATTGTTGTCTAGCTTTTGCTTTGAAATGTGAGGGAAGAAAATCTCTCTTGATGAGCTTTTGAAAAGACTTCCAAGATTTTCGTCACCTTTTACTATGCTTAGTGATGTTCCACCAAAGTGCAGCACTCTCTACTAAATGATTTGCAGCACATTTAATCTTATCTTTTTCTAAGAATTTCTCCCCCGAAAAATAATCATCTAACTGACTAATCCAAGACAAGACAGTCCATGCTTCTTTCTTTCCATCAAAATTTTGAAATGAGAAAGCTTTTCTACTTATCTTACTCTTCTTCCTCGAATTTTGTGCTCTCAGTGTGGCTTTGACTATTCTAATAATAGTATCATCATCGAATGACTCATCATCAGATGAATGTCTCTTTCTTTTCTTACCATTGATTTTCTTTTCCAATCTCTCCCTATGCTCACGCTCATCGGCCAACTGTGCTTGAAGTGCATCTAGCTGCTCTTGGAGCATGGGTGGTTGTGGCTGATGTGCCATGATAATGTGATAAGTATAAATAAAGTGGAACGGAGGAAAAATAAAGATATTAAGTGTATGAGAATTAAACGCATGAAATAAAGATGTGATTGAAGTGTATGGTAAGACAACGGATGGCAGAAGATACTAAGTGTATGAAATATAAAGCAAAAGAAATCACTTATCTCGCTCTTTGATCAGAGGTGAAAAGGACTAGAGTGGGAGATATGTGGCCAATGATGTCACTCGTAGTCGTCTTTGCATTCGACTAATCTCCAATTAATCGCTGATTCGTGGTTCCAATCGCCTTCTTGATTCAAGCTTCTCAGATTTTGCTTTCCCTTTTTCTACTTCTCTTTTTTTTAAAATACGCCTTTGATGGTCAGTGGAACGGCCTCGTACTTTGTGTTACAGATGCCAAAGAGAGGAAAACATCTTCTTTTTGAGAACCTTAGAACGCTCTCTTTTTTTTTGAAATAAAATAAATCCTTTAAAGGGACTTTGGAGGGGTTATTTCCCCAAGGGTGGTGGTGCAAAATCTACCGCTGTCTGCGTTGACAGAGGCCCAAGAGCCAAAGGCTACTATTGTTGGTAAGTATAGGTATGCAGAGGCAATAGGGGTGGCCTCTATGCAATGAGACTATAGGGATGTACCACATGCGAAGTCAGAGAGCTAGAGGCTTCGAAATCCGAGATGGCACGATGGCCGAAATATTGTAGGCGACTACAGGTCCGTAGACAAGGTGCACAGAAGAAGAGAGATTTCCAAGGTCTCGTAAGGGGTTGCCAAAGCAATTAGAGGCTCGAACAGCCTCTGAGGTAACACGATTGCACTGCGCGTGGACAAAGAATGCCAGTGTACTATAGGCCTGCATAGACGAACGTACAAATTTTGGAGGGGCACGCAGATTTTAAAGATGTGGATGGCACGCTGTCGCGCTCAATACTGGTAGGTGGCACGAAGCACACTATTCTGTTCGTGGCGGCTGCTATCCAGCACTACTGAGATTGAGGTGTTGCAGAGTCTAGAGGCAGCTGGTCTTTGCAAAGGCTACGTTCTTAAGGGCGGCGCTATTAATGACTGTAGGACTAGTATGCGTAGCTGCTCACGATAACAAAAGGCTTACTACAGAGTCCAGTCACGATGGAGATCCTCAGAAATTGAGGTGCATATAGTTTTTTCAGGAGTGCGGCATCTATAAGTGGGGCACTGTCACACTGTGCAGAGCTCTGGACTATGTAATTTCATGTCAGCTGTCAAGGTGCAATGGTCAAGGTTGATTGCACAAAAACCATGGTGCTGAATTTTTTTTTTCTTTTTAAAAATTCTCTATCATTGCGCCCGCTCCCTTGATAAGAGAAACTTCTTATTACTTCTCACATGAGCCACAAGGTAGCCTTCTTTCTTTACAAGAGTGTTACCTAAGCTTTGATACCACTGAAACCAAAAGGTAATCTTTTCAACACATAAATTCACCACATAATCAATTGGAGAGAAACACAATCACACCATGAAAGCAACATCAGAATGGGTACAATCTCCCCCCCCTAGATGAGTGGCTCACGCTTCCTCATCTAGAGTATTTATGATATTTCATAAAAGCACCAACAAGCCAAAATTATCCCTCTCATCCAAAAATGAGGGATTTGCTTTACATAGCCATCTTAGGTCCCAAAATGAATTATGTCCTCAATAAAATATATTGCTCAACTTACAATAATAAAACAAATACAAAATTGGCCCATGGCCATATATAATGCGCTGTGTGACACCTTGATCGGTACCCTCACACTAACTCCAATCCTCGCTATGAGTTCCATCACCTGTACTCAAGCTGCCAATTACATTAGTTATTAACAATCGATTGAATGAATCAACATAACCACACTCAAAGAACAATAATCAAGCACAACACCAATAACACTAGCGACATCAGTATTAACATGGAATCACCCACAATACCGACCATCTAGCATGGCAAAACACAAGCTAGTCAGGCATCCCCAACTAACCACACAAAGTATCCACTAGGACCCCCGCCACATCCAGGAGTACTTTGCCATAGTCACACTTGACTAAAGTAATAATATCCAAAGCAAGATATATAAAAAATAATAATTTTCGTAACATAGTTTCATGGTCAAGGCTAAGAAGTAGCCTTCATCATTTAATGATTCTACAGCTAATTTAGATTTGCCTTTTCTAGAGCATCTATCCTTGCCGTCATCACTATTAAGGATGGTGTAAATTGCACCATCTAGATAGGGCATATGGGCACACCCTATCCCTAAGAGGTACTCATGTATAGATTCATGTTCATGTTCAATGCAACATAGTGTACATCATGTGCACTCCTCTCTCTCTCTCTCTCTCTCTCTGACTCCTCACTTTATCATGGTATCAGAGTTGATGGTGCTCCCATAACTTCATGAGTGTGAAGCCCTCCTTTCATGAGGAATCCTCCATATTGAGAGTTTTCTAGAGAGAGAGTGCAAGCCCTTGTTCCCTCAAGGCACAAAATCCCTTGTTCCATCAAAGTGTAAGCTCTCCGATTGAGGCACCTTCTTCATTTCTCTAGCTCTTCTTTTTTGTGGGTTCTTAGAGAGATTTATGTCTAGTTCATTCTCTAAGCTACATGAGTGGTTCAATGTGAGAAAAGAAAACTATGAGTAGTTAGAGATTTTGTCTCTCTCCTTCTCACAAGAGAAGAATTCTCCAGCAGGTTTGAAGCGAAACCTTCTCCAAAGTCTTCTCAATCAATGAGCTAGCGGCCACATAGTTAGCATCAACACTCAGCCTCCCTTGGGCCAACTCACAACCAAGGCAAGGCAAGCCCTTATGCCATCCATAGGATTCTATGGACTCTCCTACATCTATGAACAGCCCTCAAGAGAGTTCATGAGTGGCCTCACCAACAAGTGTATTACAAACTACAACATTTGGCTCTCTCTCTCGATATCCACAATTCACCAACAGAGAGTGTCTCTATCCCAAGGCTGAGCATAGTGATGTCTCCTACTACAAGCTCTCTCACCTCCATTTATAGTGCCAGCCCACAAGGGAGTTAAGCAGCCAGGGCTCTACAACAAAAGGAGAAATGGCTCCAAGCAATCCTACAACATCTACAACTAGCCAATGAGCGCCAATCTACAAATACTTCTAATGGCTCATTAACATTGACAACTCTACGTCCTTCATCAACCACAGAGAGTCACAACAGGGAGCTTCAAGCCTCCTCCAATCAACGACTTGCAATGCCAAGCCCCCACACAATGAAGACGGTTAGCAACAACCTCCTCTAATGAGTTCTTCACCGCGGCTGCCACAACACATAGAGGCATATCCAACAACTCACAAGCTCCTACACTGATAACTACATCACCATCAATTTGCAAAAGCATATAAACGGCTCTCATTGCTCAAGTGGCTCTTGGCATCGAATGACTGCAACAACAAGGGAACTGCGGTCTACACACACAACTCCAACGAGATAACCCTGCATGCAAGAAGAATGACACGGCCTAAGAGCCATCCATAACCCAACCTCCATGACCCTCTCAATGGCCTTCAACAACACTCCTTGGAGTAGTGCAGCTGTAGCTTGGCCGACGACAAATAGCCCAATGAGTCTCCATCAACTACTTCAACAAATGATTGACAATGCTCCACTCAATGGCTCCTCTCCATCAACAACACTCCATGGCCATCCACAATAGCTGTCTCACCCCATCTCAAAGATCGGTGCACAATCATCAAGCTCTAGTAAACACAACAGATGAGCAACCCGACAACACCTCCACGACTAAGTCTTTACACACAATGGAATCCTTTTAGATTTTGACAAAATCTAAAAATATTCTTTGAAAACTTATCAATGCAAGCTTGGTCTCTCTTGAAACATGCAACACGCTAATCCTATCTGCCACATGCCATCTTAGCCACATCAGTAGATCAACCTTATTTGGCCATGTCAGGTTTCATAATAGCTGCCTCCCACATCACCGTCTGGATGTTAACACCTACCACATCATCAACATCGATAGTGTGACACATCATCATGCCCTAGTTGCCATGTTAGCCCCAGCTACCATATCACCTACCACATCATGTTGGCCACATATGCTGCCATGTCAGTAGTGGCCATTCTATGCCACATCATTGTTGATATCATCATGCCACATCATCACTCCACTTAATATCACATAGTGCCACATGGCACCTCTACCATGTCAACACAGTGCCCAATCAACTTGTCTAGTCATCTACCCAGCCAGCCTGCCCAATCAACATCTATGTCAACATGCCTCATTAACACATTGTGCCACACTGGCACCTTTTTTAAAAATCATGTGACCTCCCAATGCCACATCACTCTCCATACCACATCATCATTTTTAATCACCCTCTTGGGATCAAAGCTTAGCCATCCTTCCGAGAGCCATAACTTTTGATCTAGGTGGAATTTGGAGGTGATTCAATAAGCAAAAATGATTACTAGATCATTCTCTACGAGATGAACACCTTAGATTTGCAGTCTGACATTTCCACAGGTTAGAAACATTAAATCCTTATCATCAGATCCACCTCATGATCCATTGCAATGCACCCAGCACATAAAATGAATCAAGATAAAATGAAGTACAATGGCCAAGGAAAAGGAAGGAAATATGAAGAAAGTAAAGTCTACCCTGCCCATTGTACTTTAGCAATTCAAGATTTCCCATGGGTCTTCTTCCATGGTTGTTGAGGTTTGGGCAGTTGAAGAAGTTGTTGCCATCGTTGTGGAAGGCAAGGTCATCATCATCATGATGGTGATCTACCACGTCGTAGATTGGATGAGGACAAGGTTTTTGATTAATTGGAGGAGGTAGATTTGATGAGGAGTGTTGTCGTAGATGCCGATCGAATCGTAATTGCATGCACACTTGAAAAGGGTTTGTTTGAGTGCATCCTTCTTTGGTTTGGAAGTTGACTTGTGAGCGTTATGGGAATTAGAGATGTGAGATTAATTTGGGGAACATCATTCTAGAAATGTGCTTAGGATTGTTGTCCAAAAATTAACCCATGCATGAGCATGAATTACTGAGTGCAAGGGATGCTGAAATGGTGTGTAATGGGCTGGAAAAATAACCCGTATTGTGGCATTTCCATGTGTGAAATTTGGGTTCAAACCATGTGTAAAATCGTCACCATGTAGTTTGTGGAAAGAACAAATAAGGGATGTGCTTATTCAAAAGAAGCAGATTAAACCCTTGGCAGGGATTGAAGCTAAGCTTGCAGATATGTTTGAGGATGATTGGAATGCGTTGGATGCATTAGCAAAGTCTACTATTAGACTTCATCTTGCAGAGTCAGTTTATTTCACAGTAGTAAATGAGCAGACTACGGAGGATTTGTGGAAAAAACTGTGTGCCACTTATGAGAAGGAAACTGCCTCTAATAAAGTTTACCTCATGAAGAGGTTGTTTGAGCTGCAGATGAAGGAAGGGGTCTCCATTGCTTCTCACTTGAATGAATTCAATATTATTTTCAGCCAACTTCAGGCTCAAAAAATGAATTTTGATGCAGAGACTAAGGCAATATTTCTCTTATGTTCATTGCCATCCTCATGGGATACCTTCTGTACATCTGTTAGTAACTCTGCACCTAGTGGAGTACTGAAATTTGATGATGTTATGGGTAGCTTGTTGGCCAAGGAGATTAGACGGAAGTCTATGGATGGCAACAAGCAGGATGCAGCCTTAAATGTGCAAAGGGCAGATCACAGTTCAGGGAGAATTCCCAAGAAAGAGTGAAGTCACGTAGCAAATCCAGGGCACGGAACATTGAGTGTTACCATTGTGGCAAGAAGGGCCATATGAAAAAGGATTGCTACAAGCTAAAAAGAGAGCAAAGGGATAAGAAAAAGAATGCAAATTGGGGTGCAAATCAAAAGGAAGAGAGTCCAAGGGAGGACAAAGGAAAAGTAAAGATCGAGGAGATCAATGTAGTCACACATGATAGTGACAATGACGTTCTCTTCATGTCTAGTTTATCTACAGAGTTGCTTACCACTTCAGATGATGCATATTCCCAGGATTGGATTTTGGATTATGGTGCTTCATTCCATGTTACTCCCCATAGGGAATGGTTCTCCACTTATGATAGTGGAAAGACAGGTTGTGTGCATCTTGGAAATGACTATGCATGTGACATAGTGGGAGTAGGTGACAAAGTTTTCTTTTGCAAATGGGTCTGCATTTGTTTTGAAACATGTGAGACATGTGCCTAAGCTGACTAAGAGTCTTATTTCAGTGGGTCAGCTAGATGATGCTGGTTTTCACACCACTTTTGGCTTTCAAAGTTGGAAAATTCAGAAGGGCTCTATGCTTTTGGCCAGGGGTGCCAAGTGTGGGACTTTGTATCCCTTACATGTATCAGGGGTATTTGATCATGTTGTTGCAATAACCGAGCAGCCAAGCACTTCTTTGTGGCATTGCAGGTTGGGGCACATGAGCCAGAATGGAATGAAACTCTTATGCCGTTTGGGTTATGTACCGCATTTGAGTTTCTCTGATTTTGAATTTTGTGAGCATTGTCTCTATGGGAAGCAGACTAAATCAGCCCATAAAAGAAGGGGAAAGAAAGAGTTTGAAATGCTTGATTTGGTGCATTCAGACGTATGTGGTCCCATGCCTACACGGTCATTAGGCGGGGCTGAATACTATGTGACATTCATTGATGATGCAACTAGGAAAGTGTGGGCTTATGCTATAGCTCGTAAGAGTGATGTGTTCCAGGTATTTCAGAAATGGCTGGCCTTGGTTGAGAATCAGTCAGGTAGAACGCTTAAATGCCTACGGACTGACAATGGTGGAGAGTATCTCTCTCATGACTTTCAGCATTTCTATGATACATGTGGGATTAAGAGGGAGCTCACATCCCCTCATACTCCAGAGCAAAATCCAGTTGCAGAAAAGATGAACCGTACCATTCAAGAAAGGTTGCAATGCATGCTTTCCAATGCAAGTCTTTCTGGTGGTTTTTGGGCTGAGGCAATGAAGACTGCAGTGCATGTGATCAATAGATCACCTAGTAAGAGTCTGGATGGTGGTATTCCTGAAGAGGCATGGAGTGGCAAGAAGCCCTCTTACTCTCATTTGCGTATATTTGGGTGTGAGGCATATGCACATGTGCCAAAAGAGCTTCGAAAGAAGCTAGATCCTAAGTCTAGGAAATGCATCTTTCTGGGTTATGGTGAAAGTGGAGAGATGGGCTATCGTCTCTGGGATCCAGAAGCAAAGAAGATCATACGCAGCCATGATGTGGTCTTCAATGAGAAGAAGATGCATAAGGCACCCATGAGGGATGTGGAAATGAGGAGAATCACTTTCCAGGATGTGAATCATCGTGCATATGTTGATAGACAGCAAGCTGTCCATGCACCAAATGTGCAAGAAATGGTACCACCAAGTACTCCCACAGGTATACAATCAAGGGTAGATGATGGATCATCTATTGGTGGAAATGATGAGCCAAATGTGGCTGATATGCAAGTGGGACAGCAAGCTGAAATGCCCTTGAGAAGATCATCTAGAGTGTCTAGACTACCTGATAGGTTTGTTCCAGGGGTAGACTATGTGATGCTTACTGATTGCGGGGAGCCTTCTTGCTACAAAGAGGCTATGATGCGTGAGGATCAACACAAGTGGGAGTATGCTATGCAATCAGAGATGAGTTCACTTATGAAGAATAAGACTTGGGACTTGGTTTCTTTGCCACATGGAAAGAAAGCATTGCCATGTAAATGGGTCTACAAAATGAAGGTCACAGGTGATGATGTGCCTAGGTACAAGGCCCGTTTGGTTGCTAAAGGGTTCAAGCAAGAGAAGGGTGTGGACTTTGATGAGATATTCTCTCCGGTTGTGAAGATGACCACACTTAGATGCATGCTTGGACTAGTGGCATCAGAGGATATGGAGCTTATGCAAATGGATGTCAAGACAGCTTTCTTGCATGGGGATTTGCATGAGGAAATTTACATGGTGTAGCCGGAAGGCTTTGAAGAAAAGGGCAAAGAGCATTTAGTTTGCAAGCTGAAGAAGAGTCTCTATGGTCTTAAGTAAGCACCTAGAGAATGGTATCAGAAGTTTGATACTTTCATTCGGTCCCAGGGTTTTAGAAGGAGTGAAATTGATCACTGCCTCTACACTAAAAGGGCTAAGGATAATAGCCTCATAATCCTGGCACTATATGTGGATGATATGCTATTGGCTAGCAAGAATACTTATGAGCTAGATGCATTAAAGGCCAAGTTGCATGAGGCCTTTGATATGAAGGATTTGGGACTTGCAGGTCATATTCTTGGTATGCGCATCACGCGTGATCGGAGTAGGAAACTCCTTTGGCTTTCACAAAAAGAGTATGTTACAAAAGTATTGCAGCGTTTCAATATGGAGGGGGGGAAGGTAGTGAGTACTCCATTGCCTCCATATGTGAAACTGAGTCATACAGATAGTCCCAAATCAGATGAGGAAAGGGCCATGATGGCCAAGGTTCCTTATGCATCAGCAGTTGGGACTCTTATGTATGCTATGATAGCTACTAGACCAGACATTGCATTTGCAGTGGGAGTTGTTAGCCGGTATATGGCTAATCCAGGAAAGAGGCATTGGGAGGCAGTTAAGTGCATCATGAGGTACATGAAGGGTACCAAGGAGATGTGCATTTGCTTTGGTAAAGGAGACATGCGTGTACTTGGGTACATAGATTCAGACTATGCAGGGCATGTGGATAGTAGGAAATCCACTTCTGGTTATGTGTTCACCTTTACAGGTGGTGCAGTGTCATGGATGTCTCGTGCACAGAAGTGCGTGGCTTTGTCTACCACAGAGGCTGAGTATGTTGTTGCAGCCACAGAGGGTTGCAAGGAGGCTATATGGCTTGATCGGCTAGTGGGAGATTTGGGGATTCATACAGGTGTACCGACATTGTATAGTGATTCCATGAGTGCTATTCAGCTAGCACGGAATCCGGTCTTTCATGCAAAGACCAAACACATTGAGGTCAGGTACCATTTCATCAGGGAGGTACTTGAGGACAAGCGCATAGAGCTTGTCAAGGTTCATACAGATGATAACCCTGCAGATATGCTGACGAAGAGTCTACCTAGTCAGCGGTTTGAGTATTGTCGTGTATTGATGGGCATTAGATAGTATGCTCACTGGTTGTTCTCCCTTAAAGGCACATTGTCCTTTAAGTGGGAGGTTGTGGGGGTTAAAGGTCACTGTGCCTTAACCCCGGTTATGTACAATACTCAAACACATATATAAATGAATGAAAAAGAAGATTAGGGTGGTTCTGCACCCACCAAAACTTGTGTGGCTCTCTGTCTCTCTCTCTCCTTCTTTTGTTCTTGCTTCCGTTGAGAGCACTCTCACCGAGGTCACAATAAAAATTAACACTTAGCCACAAACTTATCAAGCGTGTTTTAATCATATGAGTGTTAAGTAGATTGGAGTACAATGAGTGGATTTTGTGCTTTAGAGATTATAGAGGGTGAGCTTGGCACTTTTGTAGAAGGAAAGTGTCAATAATAAAAGGGGGAAGAGGAAAATTAATAGAAGAATAATGAAAGGAAGTTTTAAGATCATAGAGGGAAAAACTTAGAGCATCTTCCCTATGCTCCAAACACATGCTCAAGATGAGTCCATGTAGCATGAGCAGTCTCAAAATAAGTAATCGTAAAGCTTAGTTAAAAAAAAAAAAAAAAACAATAGTAGAAAAGGAAGTAGAGGATTTTAAGGAAGTAGGATAATTAAGGAAAGGAAGTAGAAGAATATAGTTTTAGAACTAATGAAGGAGGTTTGTAAAAAACTAATTTAAAAGGTAAAATTAAAAAGGATGAGGTTAGGTGGTGAGGTTTTAGAAGAACTAATAAGAAAAAACTAAATAAGGAGTAATAAAGGGAGGGGGGAAATGAGGCGTAAAGGGAGGGGAGGAGAGAATAAAGAGTAATAACGGGGGGGGGGGGGAATGCATATTAAAGATATAAATGATTTTAACTTAGAGGGGGAAATAGAATAAATGAGCATTAGAGATTAGCTTAGGGGGGGAAAAGTTAGAGGAGGTGGGACATGAAAAGAACGGGGGTAAAGTAGTGAATAGTTGTAAGGGAGAGAGGAGGACATAGTTTAGATATAATGAGGGAGTTTAAAAAGAAATAAAAAATGATAAAGTTAGGGAGTGAAGTTTAAAAGAAATTAATAATAAAGAACATTAAAAATTGTGAAATTAAAAAACAATAATAAAGAAATTTGAATTAATAAATGGGAGGATCTCTGAGAGAGGGGCTAGTGTAAGTGATGGGGGTGTACACACTACGGGGAGAAAAAGGGGGGAAAGGGGGAGGGAAGGAAAAAATAAGAAATTTATAATATGGGGGGTTATAAGTATTAGTAAGGAAGGGGGGAAAAGATTGTGTAATATGAGAGGGAGGGGGGGGGGCGGGGGTGGTTTAATAAATGAAGAGCACCTGAGAGTCCATTGTAGAGCAGTGGTGGGAGGTGACGGGACAACCGTGATGTGTGCCAGTAGGAGGAAGAGTTGAAAGACTAGCGAAAGCTTTTAATACAAAGAATGAGTGTGGCGCTGGACGACATAGATGAAGAGTTGATGGTGGAAGGTAAACGAGTAGCGCACAGTCAATGTGAGGTGACGACAAATGGCAGAGCAAGGATTCCAATCAAACATGCAGAAGAAGGAACCCGCAAAATACGGAGAAGATGGCGGGAGCATATGAAGATAGAGAAAAGCTATAGGAGTGGCAAGGCCAGAAGTGCACAAACCGAGTCGATGGAGATAGGTGCAAGAAAAGATGGCAAGACTTGGGAGCTGATTAACAAAACTGAAATCATCAACTTGAATATAAAGTGTAAACGCAAGAGCTTGATGTGGAAATAGGAGGCGGCACAATGCTAATGCTTAGGACGTTTGACGTAGGAACGTAAGCCATGCTTTTGACCTCAAGGGCCTTAGAATAGAATTGCGAGATCATGGCAGCTAGTAGAGTTGCCAGCGAAGAGCATAGCAGCTGAATGAAGAGACTTGTAAGATGAAAGGAATCTATGCCACCATCATGGGCCAGCAAATGAAAAGATGGAAGGAGCAAATGAGCCGGCCACTAGGAGCAAAAGGTGGTGGAGGATGCGGTGGGCGTAGAGACAATATGAGCGACACATAAGAGGGTGAGACACCGAAGTGAAGGAAATGACGTTGGTCGCTATGCAATAGATCAACGAGTAAGAAAGGAAGTCGATGGCACAATTGCACACAGTAAGGGCAGGGGGATAATACTACTACTAGCAAAACGAATCGATTGGCTAACAAGGTTGTGCTTAGCATAGCTCATCAAGTGTATCAAAGCTGTCGCAAAGCTCTCATGAGCAATAAGAGGTAAAAATCAAAGGGTTCACTAAATGAACGGACGAAATCAAACGTGTCTGGGAAGCAAGAGTGCAAGAACAACACGTTGGAAGTTTACAGCAAATAAATCTACAAGAAATGAAGAGAATACTGAGCCATAACCGGAAGCTAATGTATACAAAGTGAGCCCGTGCCAAGAGAGTAGTGACCTGAGCTTGTAGTTCCAACGATGCCATGTACTTTGAAGAGAAGCCAACAAGTCTGCAGAGAAGTTGGAGGAGTTGCGCACAAAGCTAAGAAGGAGGAAGTAAACGAGGGAGGTGTGAAGGAGGCCATGACAAAAGCATGCAACTGTGACAGGAATAATCCAAACGCAAAGTTGCATTGCATGTACGACAAAAGTTCCAACACCATTTGCAACTTCATTGGATCCCTTTTTTCGAAGGCACAAATGTTTATTTTTTGGGTCAAATGATGTTCCTACGCTTTAGGAAATAGTACTTCCGCGCTCTAGCCGGATGGCCCTCGAGCGTGTTGTAACCTAATGGACCTACTGTGTTGTGGCTCCTTATGTAGTACTGCTCTAAAGTTCGTGCTTTGTCTACAGTGTCTGTTGTTTCCAAAACTTTGATTTCGAAATTTTCTTTGAAGGGCTTGTAACGCTGCAAGTCCTCTTTCATTTTCGCCGGTGGTTTTTTATTGTGCTGTTTGATCCTCCGCGGCAGGTCCATCGTGCTCCCTATGTATTTTCTATTGTTGGGCTTGCACGTGATGCAGTAGATGACGAGGCTCGCGTGATTCCCTTGCGCGGGCGCTTCAGTAGAGGCTCCTTCTTCATCTCGAGGCTCGCGTCTTTCAAGGTCGTACCTGCGTAAACATTGACAATTACGTTAGTCATCGAGGTTTTCGGTCTTTTTTTTTTTCGTTTGACGTCCATAATAGAATGCATTTATTTACTTGCCCTGGTTTTTCTCTATTGGCGTGAAAGGATCGTTTCCAATACCGAAGCGCTCCTCGTATAAGTCCCTGTCGAAAATATACATAAGCTTCTCCATTGTCGTCACTGGGTGCGTCGCGTCGTGCGTCCCTCCAAATCGTTCCATGAATTATTCGAGTATAGCCGTTCCTTGATCGCGCGTCGTGTCCCTCAGCAACTCCAAGGATACATTGTACCCGTAATGCAGCAGCTCGCACGCATACGCTGTGATCCCTTTCATCTTCGTGTCTAGTAGCTTCTGCCCCTCCAAACTTTCCATCATCCTATCGGTCTCATCGAACTCAATGTCAAGCTCCACAAGGATCTCTTTGAGGAGTCTTGTAGGAGAAGTGCAATCCATGATGAGTTTGTTATTCTTGCAACTCGTTAATTCTTTTTCTCAATTGTTGCGGTTTTTTTTAATTTTCGGAAGCATTACGTACCATTTGCGAATCTCAAGCCTCCCGGCTGTCTTTTAGCTGGGAAACGCCTATTGCAGTTGTCAATGAAGTCGCGTAGTTTCGCATACGTGTTGAAGCCATTGATGTAAGCTCCCGGACGTTCTCCTGCATTGTTTGCTAGTCGGAATTGCTTTGTGGTTAGGAAGAACTTCCTCTTTGCTGGTGGAGGTTTTGTTGCCTTCGCGTTGCTTTTGTATAGCTCAAATAGCTGCTTGCAGGCACGACTTATTACACCGTCTTTTCAAATGAGCCGTCTTTTTAAATCTTCAAGAAAAAAAGATTCTTTCATGTTGGTGGAATTTACCTTGTCTGCGTCCATGTCTTATGCTGCAATGTCCCGAGCTTTCTGATTCTCTGCACTTGTTCTCGACAACAGATAAGATATTAAAACCATTTTCCTTGCACGCATGTTTGACGTAACATATTCATGACTTATCTCTGCCTTGTTTAAT
Organism: Dipteris shenzhenensis; assembly: GCF_047967505.1. Taxonomy (NCBI): domain Eukaryota; kingdom Viridiplantae; phylum Streptophyta; class Polypodiopsida; order Gleicheniales; family Dipteridaceae; genus Dipteris; species Dipteris shenzhenensis. Next base: position 51,835,186 of record NC_141608.1, read on the forward strand.
CTCTGGTAGTGAATACCTTTATGCATGTGGTTGTGTTGTCGGCTGTGAGAACTCTGGTGGAATTGGTCTGAATATGTCTGGATGTGGGCAATGTAGTATGCGTAGCCTCGTTCTCTCAGTCACTCTGGACAACATCACATATGCTAGGCCAGGGGCAAACACTCCTCGGAATATGAGCAGCGCTTTGTTGGATATGGTTGCGCCTTGGGATTTGTGTCCCGTGATAGCGTATGCTAGGGTTAGTGGAAATGTGGACTTGTGGAACCATTTTCCATTTATTGCCTTTCGCTGATGCTTCGAGCGTCGTAATGTGAGCACGGCCGCCGTTGTGTCCACGACGACAGTGATACCGTTGATTTCTCCCCTGCTAGTTGCATTGATGCTCTTGATTTTGCACATTGCTCCATTTGCGGCACCTATTGCGAGGTCGATGTTTTCCGTTATCATTGCCTTCGCCCCCACGCAAATTTTTCCTATCTCGTTGAAGCTTTTGTTCTCCAACCATTCTTTGAGAGCTGGTTCGCTCGCGGCGTTACTGTGTATTTGAACATGCACAATCATCTCGGGAGTGTTGAATTTCTCCACAAGCTCATCGTTGAAGGTAGCGACATCGACTCTGTGCGTGCAAATGATGGTTGTTTCGGCATCGATGAAGTGGCATGCACCTTCCTTGTCGATAATGCACTGCCCCAAACAGTCGGAAATCTCGTCAGTTGTGGGCGTCCTGAGTCTTATGGTATGCAAGAATGCCAAGAACGGCATGTCTCGTGCATGTCGCACCGAGAATTGCATGTGGTACATTTTCGCTTGAGCCCAGTGCGCAGAGGACGTGATGTGGCACGGCTCGCAGAGATCCTCGCGGTGTTTGCAGACTAGCGGTAATTGCGCCAGGTCACCAAAAATTATGAGCATTTTGTGTCTGAATGGCTCATGCAATGTGGCATAAGTCACATTGACGATTTGTCTTACCACGAGATCGAAAGTCATCCTTGTTAGCATGGACATCTCGTCAATGATGATCGCGTTGGCTTCCTTGATTGCAAGGTGTCGCTCATCCATCTCATGGATGTTCAGTGGGTACTGACTACTGTGCACAGGGATCTTGAATTGGTAGTGTACAGTGGTTGCAATCCCGCTCAGCCGCGTCGCAACCACCCCTGTTGATGCATAGAGTATTGCCGTTTTGTTTTGCGCTACCAGATGCGAAACATAGTACCGTATCAAGAAGCTTTTGCCGCTACCTGGTGTTCCACAGACAACGTGTAGCCCCGAGCTTGTTGAAGCTAGGCTTTCGAAGACTCTTTGTTGTTCTATTGTCAATGCGACATTGGCGACGGTGCGAAACTCGGCCATTTTTTCCAACATCCTCGCGCGTGTTGGCCCTTCGACGGTTTGCTGGTCGATGTTAGGCGCTTCCATCGGGCAGTCTCAGATGATCGCAACCTTTTGCAATATCATATTGATCAACTGGTCCATGTGGTCAGTCGCTAGCAAGTTCCTTTGCGTGTATTCGGTCACATACATCTCGAGGTCCTCGTTGCTCAATATGAGGCCGCGCATTTGGCATTCGACAAAGTAGGATCCAGCTGTGTTGGTAGGTGATATGAGCTCCGTTTCATTCCTGAAGCTGAGTTTTCACACGAGCACATTGTAGAAGTACCCCTCTGGTTGATGTCCAGGGTGGTAGTCAGTGAATCTGACTACTCGCTCACATTTTGCGATCCTATTGCCTAAGAGGTCAAGACCAACCATTCCATGTTGCGTTTCCTTGGGCTTTCAGATCACATATTGCCTATGGTAATCGTAGAACGTGCTATCGTCGATGACGCTCGGTCTCCCGCAGTATATGTCGACTGGGTGCAGGGTGACGTTGTTGTTTCGCGAGATGATGCGTTGTCTTAGAGATGGTGGGGAGGAGTCGACATAGTGAACGGTCTCGCTCCTTGTGATTGTTGGTATCTGCATGCAGTTTAGCATGGCCTCTGTTGGAGAGGTTGGTTTTGATAGGAGGCTCGCGGCGATGAGTTTCAGCTTTACTTCGTCGAGATGTTGCAACCCCAAACGCGAGGCGTCTTCTGAACAGATGTTCAGTTTGCCCATTGGTTCAGATTTCATCGCGTACTTGAGGAGGTAGTGAGAGATTGAAGAGTTTGTCACCCGCTATATGTTCATGTGTGCACCCCACAACAGTAACACGGAAGGGTGGTAAGGGACGACGTTTTGGTGCTCATGTCCCAGCCGGTAATACAACCAACGTTGTGTCAGAGGGTCGAGGATGGGTTCATATTCTGGCTGTGTTGCGAAAGGGAAGCCGTGCTTGCAACTGTGGTGTGACGGTCCGATGTAGCACGCTTTCCTGCATACATGCAACTGCTTCCTGAGGACTAGTTCTCGCAGCCTTGTGTTTCGAGGATCCAGGGCCTCGTCCCTGGGGACGTAAGCCACAATCTCATTTGCAATTCGCTGACGGTCATCATGGTGGACCCACAATATGACATGGGCGTGTAGGGAGCCCCTGTTTTGTATCTCATAACGAACGACATGGTGTTGTATTCGGCCAAGCAGGCCGTCGGATGAAAGCAAATGCTTGCGCATGAACATGTGGAAGCGTGCGTGGAAAAGTGCCATGCATTCAACAGGACAGTCCTTCCAAGTGAATTGCGCATTATAATGTGTTGCGATGCTCCCGATCACATTAATTTCTTGCCACCGTGTATCGGTGACCTCGTCTGCAGTGAATGTCAGAAAGAAATCTGGGAGGCCCCAAGCATCGACCATCGTTATGAGGTCCTTCAGTTGCCGTCGATGCCACGATGGGGACCCTGGCATTGTTGATGGCATGCTATAGCGAAGCACGTGTCTCATTGCGTCTTCATCAGTCATGGCAGGGTTGGCTTTCCTATATTGGTCGATGTCTCGTTGCAAGCATGTAGAGTTGCTTGAATTGGCAATCATCACTGCCTATTTTAACTGGAACATGATCAACAAGTACGGCTTGTAGAGCGTGTAGATAGAGAATAAGGTGCATATTCTCATTTTCACATAGTTGCTGAGCTGTATGCAGCCATCATAGTAGCCCCGTCCGAAAGGGAATAGGAAGGGGAACACTGCTGACTCCATGGTTATGTCAACGCACGCACTGCCAGCTGCTGCTACTCCGTCGACATGGAATGAAGCAACCCTCTCTGAAAGCATTTCTGTACCCCGTAGCTGTATGGAGGCAAACTCATGCTTGTCCCTAGCATCAAAGGCGTGACGGTTCGCGGGGTCCACCATGTTTTGCAAAAGCAGGGAGCTCAGGCTGAGATTCCGCTATTGACATTAACTCGAAGGGAGCTGTCTCATCGTGTAGTTCCGATATACCTGCAATGGTTTGAGGACTCAAGATGCACATACCCATCTTGATGTCCGCACGCTCTGCTAAAGAATTGTACTTGTGCAATATTGGATTGTTCTCGATGTTGTATGCGAGCACACCTGACAGCTCGTTCGTCACGATTTCTTGAGCCGAGCTTAGTGGGACGTTTCGCCAAGATATCAGAGGATTGTTTAGAAGTGACCTTCGATCGAGTGTGCCACGAGCAATCGCATTTGCAGTCGTGGTAACTGAAATGGATATATCTATGATGCTTAGCAGTTGCGTGTGGAGGTGGTTTGTTTTAAGCAACTGCCGAGAGTACTGTGGCATCAACCGCACAATGTATCTGCTCCGCTGGGCATCTCGTGTGCAGCTTTGGCATTTCCAGTAAGTCACTTGCATGCCCATATTCTCGCAGGCATCCAAAAGTATCATGTTTCCGAGTGCGGCGTTGTGGCTTGAGATGCCTATGCCTTGCGAAGAAACGATCCTTTGGTTTGCAGACAGTAGCGTGGTTATGCCACAGACACTGCAGATTTGAAGGCTAGAGAAAATAGCCGCGCAATTACTAACCCATTGCTTGTATCTATCTGCGATGGTCAACCACGATGACGTAGCTGGCCTTAAGGACATCTTTCTTGATGTTATATCAAGTTGAATAGCTCGACCTCTGGCTGCTCTGAGCATTGACGAATGGTCATGTTCGAAGGAGTTTCCGGTGGTCATTTCTACATCGTGACATGAATCGATGTCTTACGTTCCGATTTAAACACCTACAGGGATTAATAATAAAAACCATCCGAAACTTTGCTACAATTTCACTCACGTGGTTTTGTCTAAACGCAAGAGGAAAAACAAAAAGGACTGAAACTCTATCTTTAGAAGGTGAAAGAATTGATAAAATAACTTGAATCAAGCAAATACATTTTGTTGTGCGTACCTTTAGGAGAGGACACTCGTTTGGAGGCTGCAAACATCTCGAAAACAGAAGTGTTGCAGACATGATTAGTATGTTGTTCGAACCAAGCAAATGTAATGTTCCCTTGCAGAAACAGAATGTGCGAAGAAGTGTGCGTGCTCAAGATGAGGTGTTAAAAAAAAAAACCATACGTAATGTATGGTGGAGAGCCGGCACATGTCTCTCCAAAAATTATATATCACAGGGGAAAGTGCCATCCCCTCGTTTCGAATAGTCACCTCCAGTGTTGGAGGTGTAGCGCATTAATGCGGACCAGAGCAACAGACGGTGCAGAAACATTTCAGAATTGAAATGACCGTACATTCTACTTACGTGGAGTATCCTTTGTGATGTCCACAGCTCGACGAGAAGTCGCCTATTTCTTTGCTGGAATGTTGGAATCTGAAAAACAATCATGATTAGTCAATATGTATTCCTCATGTTCTGCATGTTTGGATATGTTGGTTAGCATATGTGCAATTTCCTAAAGATGATAAATTCAAGCACAAAAGCTATACACAATCCAATGTCAGACATCGTCCATGTGTTGATATCTATCTCTCGGAGGCTTAGTTCCTTTAGTACTTATTTGTCAATGCTGCGAGCTTGTAGCAACGTTCATGGGTTGCAACAACGGCCAATGGCAACTAGAACTCGTCATATATCTGCAGCAAGCAAATGTTCAAGGTGGATATGCACAAGCGTTGATGATAACAGAGGTGGTGTGCAGGGTAAGCGAGGAAGCAACTATGGAGATGTCTGACTCTTGCAAGCTGTTCTTCTCTGACTCAAAGTCTCAAGAGGTCACACTCCTACCCACCCAAACGTTGCACATGATCATTAGTGCCCGAGAATTGCGCCCGAGAATTGCAGATCAAAATTAGAAGCAATTGTAGAAATTATAGCTAAAGAACTAGAGGATCTCTCATTGCAAGCCCACGTTCCGACTCTCACAAACGCTGCGTTGGAGTGTCTTTGAAGAGCTTAACGGATGAATAAGTTTCATAAGCTATCAACATATGGCATCTATGAACGTCTGGGAAAAATGGATGCAAAGGTGATCTCAGCTCCAAACTTTCTTTGTGTGATCATTCACAGCATCTACAAAGCTGCAAATTAGCAGCCATTTCGGCATGAAACTGTACCTCTGGATGGTGCTTCAATTCAAGGCTTCAAAATATCGCGCACGCCATAACTCGTTTGTCGTTTCGTCTCCCCTTTAGGAGACAAGTACTCCTTGCATTTTTGGTTTCGATATCATCCCGTCTCTCCGTTCAGACATGCTGCCTGCGTTGATTCTTTACAATGTCTTACTATGGCGTTCGCTAACGGATTGCCTCGTCAATCATTTCATTTATATGTCAGCCTGATTTTCTACGCTCCTGCCGGATTTTCTACACTGGAAGGGGTCGAGACAAGTCACAGAAATCCTGGAGCGAAGTATGTTGGAAGCCGAGAAGGTGAGTGGGAGCTGAAAGCTGCAGAGGAAGCAATGCAAAAGCAGGAGAAGGGTGCGAGAGGTGAAAAGGGAATCGCAACGGAAGAGTGGGGGAGAAAGAAGAAGCGAAGAAGAGGGAAGAACTGAGAAATGGTTTCACAGAACGTCTCCTAGTGTGTTTGTGAGGAAGAAGGTCCCACTGACAACAGTTTAAACAGACCAATCTATAGCCATAAGCTTCGTTGAACCTCTCAAAGACACAGAAAGCATAACGAAGGAGATTCATGGGCAGTGGCTCGATACAAGCTTCAGTATAAGCAGGAGCAAACCTGATGGTGACGGCACGTGAACATTCGAAAGCCAATATGTGAGGGTCTCTTCACAAACCAATAGCCTTCATAAAGCAATCTACGTTGTTTTTGGATTACGTTCATCCGTTTCGCCTATATTTAAAGGTTTTGCCTTGGCTTAAGCTTTTGGGCTTTTAGAATTTTAAAACTCTAAGGGTGTATATTGTGCCATGTGGAAGCACAGGATTTCAGAATTTGAAAAAACGTCCTAGTGCTGGCCAAGTAAAAAGGGGGGTTAATTACTTATATATATATATATATATAAAGGGGGCCCGATAATTACAAGTAAGAAGGACTAGGTTGAGGGGAATAGGTTGGGACTAGGTTGGGTTTTTGGCGAGGGATACTTTACGCGAGAATAGTAACTACGATTACAATTAAATTAAATTTATTATTCCAGAAGTCAAGGATAATGAATAGAGGGGGTTAAAAGTGAGAGAGAGAGAAAAAGGGGGGATGGCACTTCGTAGATAAGATGATTTTTTAATTTAAATTTTAAAAAAGTAAAAATGAAATGAAGCAAGACCTGAATGAAAGTAATACCGGGAAAAATATATAGTTAATAAAATTAGCAAGGGTAAGAAATAAAATAAAAGGGGGGTTATTTTGAAAAAATTGGGGGGTGCAATGTGCATGTGTGAGCAAAATTTATTGAGAAACATTTGTGTGTGTGTGTGTGTGTGTGTTACAAATTAAGGATTAATATGTGTTTGTGTTTGGGGGGATTTGGAGTATGTGTGTGTGCATACATAAATGTGCACAAGAGTGTATAGAAAACAAGTGTGTGTGCGTGTGTGTGTGTGTGTGTGTGAATAGATTTTTTCAAAATCTATCCAACTTACAATAAAGTGGTGGTTCTGGGGTTAGAGTCGGGGAGATGTGTGCGTGTGCATGTGATTTTTTTTTGGAGAAAAATGTGTGTGTGTGCACACGCGCATGTGCATGTATGGGTGCATGTACCCACCCTAACCAGAGTCCATATAGCCTAATGGTAAGGTAGTGGATGCTCACCTTAGGCACCAAGGGAATAATTTATAAACATAACTAGGAATCTCTTCGTTACATGTAAGAGCTATTAGCAGCCAAGTTGGATTCTTCCATGGCCGGAGGTGGTAAAGATAATAAGAGCATAAATTCATTTGTGGCAATGGTGTATATGAGCCGATGCAAGGGTATTTTTGACTGCTAAAGTGTGAATTGTCCCTATGTGGAGCATACATGAATGAAAAGTGAAACTCGTAAAAGGATAAATTTTCCAATTCGGGGCCCTGCAAGGTCTAATATACCTCATATTTCTCAACAACAACTGTGCCCAATCCTCCTCTGGATGAAGTGCAGCTTTGATAATCCAAGTAAAAGAAAGCTTTTTAGCAGCAGAGGAAATATCTAGCACCCCTAGTCCCCCTTCTTCCTTGGGTTTGATACAGTAGTCCCATCTTACTTTGGAAATTTTGTTAATACGTCCCCATAAAAATGATCTGCATAATCTGACGAATCTGTCTAGGAGACCAACAAGAGAGAGAAAAAATAACAATGGGGTAGAGGCAATGGCTAAGAAGTGTTTTTCTTCCAGCCAGGTTGGCTTGAAAGCTTCTCCATTTATCCAGTTTCTTCTAAAATCTATCATTACCCAGTCCCACCTCTGTTTCATTGTGACCTCAAAACCCATTGGAATTTCCAAAAGTCTGAAAATTGTCCCTTTTTTAATTTTAAGGATTCCTAACTATTGGAGAGCACCCTGTTCCTTGCCACTAAGAGTGTCATACCCTATTTTGGAGTGGTTGATAGAGGATCCTGAGGCTTGACAAAAAATATCAAGACAGTTCATTACACATCTAACATCCTGATCAGTGTTTCTGCTCTTTTTAACCCTTGTAAATCCAAGGGGAGTCCCCTATGGAAGTCTCTTTGGGGGGCTTTTGAAGAAATAAAAGCTTACCTCCTTTTCTTTGGCAACAGCACATTTATGGCCATTGATTCTATTTGGTTGTCATCAATATTTAGCCTCTGACATTCTGTTAGATGAGCAGTTTACAGTTGCAGCTAGCTTATTCAAGAAAAGTCTTCAAACTTGGGGTCAGCTTTGGAATAAGGAGCTTTTCAGGTGGAAATATTGGCTTGAATTTACTTCTCTTTTCTTATTCTTATGGAAAGGTGATTACTTGACAGTTGTACTACTAGCACTCTAGCCAATAATTAAAATGTGTAGCCTTATGTTATGCTTGTATGTATTACTGCTATTATGTTGATAGGCTAAACATAACTTATTGTGCCATTCTTGACAGTCATGCACACCAAATTGAAGTTAGAGAACAAAGATAAAAGAGCATGGAGATATAAGAGAAGGTAATCAAATGAGCAAGATTAAAAGAGATCTCAAAGCAGCTAATCAAATGAGCACAATTAGAACCTTATGATGCATCAAACAAAACCAATAGAGATTATTGGTATTGCACATGATGTGGTGATGCAAATCTAGTATGAGTGCTCCTAAAGGTCTCAGTGATGCTACAATGAAGACAATATAAAAAATTATCATGCCATCATATCAATAATGCAATACTCAAAGAATTGTACTGACAAAAACCTTTTTGTTATTTGTTTCTACTTAACACTAGTGTTTCCTTACTAGTAATAAAATTTCTAATTGCATCTTTTATGCAATGCAATGTTGGATAGGTTGCAAAGGTGGACTAAGTGTGCAAGGAAAGAGGAAAGAGGAAAGAGGAAAGAGGAAGAGCTCGTGATTTTGACTTAGATCCATTGTTGCATTGCAAATATTCATTCTTTCGTATGGAGCTTTGGAAATTTAACATAGGGAGCCTTATAATATGTGATTGAATGAGATTTCATATTGAATTCAGTATGTGGTTTAAGGATTCTCAACATAGGGAGTGTTGCAATGAGGACTAATTAGTCCAAGAAGTTCTATTTGACCCCCCTCTTTTTTTAATTCATATTGTCAATTGAAAATATACAAGTTTTTATTTTTTCATGTTATGTCTAAATTTTTGAATTTAGAAGAGCTCAAATAAAAACAAATAGGCCATTTTCAGCCTGTTGGCAAAGTGGAATGTCAACCCTTTTGCGAAGTTTGAACTTTTGTTGGTTCAAAATATGCAACTCACATGTCCACATAGGATCAAATTCTACTTATTCATTTGAGGAGCTTTGCCTCTATAATTTACATAGGCCATTGCCAAGTATCTACCTATTTTGGATGAGATAAAAGATGCACCTAATAGTATTTTGTTTTATCATATCTTGAGGTATCTAACAAAGGCAAAGTTAGATTTGATAAATATGATATGAACAAGTACTGATTCTAATGAAATGACTGAGTTTAACCAAATTCTTAATAGGTTTGTGGATATTAGCATAGAATTGAATATATTCCTATCTAGGACCTTATTACCTTCTGATATTGGACCTATAGAAGTAGTTAAGGTATGGAGAATCAAAACCTAAATAATCAATGGTTGGATCCGTACACAAAGGTAAGCATCTTTACATTTCAAATGAGTAAGCATCAATAAAAGCTAAATAATTGGAAGTGGGATCCGCACGTTTTGTGAGCTTAACAAATGTCTCACATTGAAGAAATCAGCTATCCTCATCATCAATCCAAAAATCTCCCTTGTCATTTTAATTCATCATAGAACCTTTTTCTCCTAACCTCATTTTAAGGGCTAAATAACCTTCAAGGTTTAGTTTAATTGTGTTACCCGACATATAAACAATTAATTGTGGAGTTACACTCCACGTTGATGTGCTAATGAGCAAATTTTAGTTTGAGGACGTAGAGTACTTCAAAACTTTTCAACACTGGTTAAGGTCTATCTCGCATTCAAAAGACGGGAGGAAAGAGTAATCAATGGCAAAGATGGTTTATTGATATTGGTTCTTCCATCATGCTTTCTAAGCACTTGGAGGAACTAATCACATTATTCCTATGATTTATGTTTCAATTTCTAGGTTACTATGAACTCCTACGCAATGTCTCAAAGCTTCGACCCAACTTTGGTGCAATAGCAACTCTTGGTTAACATAGGCGCACACCATGTTAACAAGACACAACAAAGCCTACATATCCTTGGTATCTTTTACCTATCCATCATGCACATGTAATTTCTTTATTGGCCACTAGAAGAAGATCATGCAAATCCAATCGCATATTGTGTCCTAATACATCATTTAAAATATTCTCATTTGAATGTTATCATGTTACAAGCAAATCCTTCATGGTGCAACCTGGCTTAAAACACTTTTTAGACGCAATAGATTGATTGTTCATCACCTGCCTCAATAGACATAGCTTGACGACAGACAACTCTTGTGGCACGCAAGTGTCTACAGTCATCATAAGCGACAAAGGATTGATATGGACACTTTCTCAAGTCCTAACAAGTATAATCTTATCGCCACCAGGGGTGATAATTGTCTTATCGGAAACTATTCCACCATGCCCGCGTATTGTAGAAACAAGGACTTTCCCGGCTTGCAATCCACGAATGAGCACATCCTAAGCAGCTTTATTTTTTCATTTATTTATTTTTACCAGCTATTCACCCCATTGGAGTTGTTTCTCTTAATAAGAAATCACTTAGAGGGAAATGGACCTATCGCAAGCACCTACCCACCACATGGGAGGAGCATTTCCCTCACCAATTTTATTGAATCTTCTCCTAGTTGGAGAAGGGAGTTTGAAGAGAGGCACCAAGTTGGGTGGTGACTATGCACCCCACAGACAGATTTGAGCTATCATCGAGTTGCAGCATATCAAAAACCATAAATTTAATTTATCCGGTTGCATCCACTAACTCCCCTATTGAATGCATTGAGCGCATAGATGGTATGGCAACAAACCTCAAAAGCCTGGAAGAGGCAGTTAGATAGTGCAATGAGTACCCAGGAAGGATATTTCTGAGACCCATTAGGTCAGAATCAAACACGCGAATCAATGATTAAAATACTGAGTGGTCACAATACAACCAGACAATCCACCTTCATCATCACATTGCATATGTGCTTGCAATTCGAAATCCTGACTAGATATTTGCAGTATCGAAGAGAAATTTGTGCAACTGCTTTTGGAAAACAGAAATTAATAAAATGCAAATTTACCACGGCTGATTTAACCAAACATAGGCTAGCCTTGAAATAGCAAACTATTTTATGGGCTAACTTTCTAGAATATACGACACCAAAAGGCAACGAGGTTTAGCCACGACTCCAGACAGAGACCCATAGACAATGGGCTCAGATCTTCCACTACACAAATCTGTCCTGATATACCAGTTCAAAAAATTGACAACTTTTTGGAGAACCTTTTGCCTTCTGTCTTTACAATAGGCCATAAAGGAGATTGTCCAACTCGACTTTTCTTTGATTGTTTATTGTGTTGTTTCCTTTTTTGACTACCCTTGGGCTTCAGAATGTGCGCCCTGATTATTTTCCACCTTAAAGAAAATCATCCTCAAGGTCATCACCGCTTCCAAACACAATCCGTTTTGAGCCAGCGCCTGGGTGAGAGGCAGGCACCACTTCCTTTGCTGCTTCAAACAAATAACCACCTGACAACAATCATTTCATCCACCTATGCTTGTATTTTTTCAGATTATGTTCACTTTTAAAACTTTAAGAGATGGTATGTCATCAGACTTAGTCTCCCTACCAGTGCACTCAGTAGACAATAAGCTTGCAGAAAACTTGACCTGAACTTACATATCTGCAGCTTCAGACGTCCAGGTGCATCACTGGTTCCAGTCATTTTTTCAGGACAATCTTTGGCAAGGTGAGTAACACCTCCACAAACTTTGCAAGATCCTCCCTGCTTCAGATGAAGTTTAAACATCGTTATAGATACTTGGCAGAAAGCCTACATCCATACTAAAAAGAGAACAGGAAATGTGCAGCACCAAGGCACCAAGTAAAAACAAACTTGCCTTCCCATACGCAGAAGGCAGCATATACAGCATCAGCAGCACATAAAGACATCAGCAATGGTGCTACTAAGCCTTAGATTCCTATAAATTTACTTAAAACACAGCTTTGAGGCTCACAATTAAGGTGCCAGCTCAGATGTAAAGTGAAATTTTCGAAGGACTCACTCCTCAATTATCTACCTTCGAATACAAATGATCTCAAATAACACCAACCCCAAGAGAACAGACACCATCCATCACAAAGAATCATCAGACGGGAACACACATACCAATCTCAAATTAAGCCCCCAGCAATCACAAGCTATGTTTTTTTTTTAAAAAAGCCCAAAATATTGACATTTTTTAGGAATGCAGGAGAGGAACACGTCTCCTTCCATAGCTCAGATCCACAATATATTTCCCATCAAAGACACCTTACAATGAAGAGGGTCATGCCCTTTTATGCATTTCCATTCCGCACCTCTCAACCCCCTCACTATTTACACCTCAAATCACTCCACCAACTCAAACGTCTACATGTGCATGCATTGCACATCTTCTGTCCTATGATCAAATGCTTTTCATAAATGAAATATACCTTTGTAAGACTAGAATATGTCCAATCATACAAATTTAGATTTTTTGTTGTTCTATAGTCCAAAAAACTACACAGAAAATAAAAGAGAAAACGAAAGAGAAGAAAAAAGAGGTAACAAAAACTTTTTTGAAAAACAAGGAAGACATACTTAGCAAGCAAAGCAACACTTATGTCATTATCACTGCCCAAGCACTATGAGAAAATGTATTTGAATTGTCTTTAATCACAACTGTGCTACAGACTTTCTGGCTGTTAGTGTACGTTTTAGAATTTTTGGGTAGCCTGGTAAAAATTGTCTTTAATCGCAACTGTGCTACAGACTTTCTGGCTGTTAGTGTACGTTTTAGAATTTTTGGGTAGCCTGGTAAAAACCTTTGATTACGTACATGCAGCCAAATTTGAGCAAAAAATTCCTATAGAGCCCATGCAGCCAAATCTGAGCAAAAAAGTCCTATACAACATCCTTAACGAAAAGAGACATTTTTCAGAAAACACAAAGTATCATAAATAGTGGACAATTGTGTGCTTGATAAAAGAGCCCTTTGCAGTCAAAAATAAACATTGTAAGAGCAATTGAAAAGACCTTGGGATAGATGCCATGAGTATTGGATGGACACTGTTTGCTGAGATGCCCTTTCTGTTTGCAAAGAAAGCATTCTGCAAATGATGTACCCCCTGAAAACAACTTCGCATATGTGAGCCATTATTACCAAGAAAGAACTGGGAGCCCGAGCCTTCTTCAGCTGTCATAAAACAAGCAAAGCTTTGACACCACAAGTTTCGCTTACAAAAACCAATGGAATTGACATCATTAGCAGCATCCAGACCCACAAACAATTTTACATTTGAGAGACTAGAGAGACCAATCAAGAGGGTCCCTAAACTTTGCAGATACATAAGCATTAGGTTGTCCTAAATATCCCTTCAAATGTGTTACTTGCTGACAGAAGATCTTTCCTTGCTCCCCCGAAAACAATATCATAAGACCTTAAGCTCCAGAAACACGTGACTAATCAGCCTGTACATACACTATCTTCAAGCTTCACATAGAAACACATTCCACTATACAGGGTACCTTAAGTGTCACGGGCATCCACAAGCCCATGGCCATGCTAGCTGGTGCCAACATACACAGCCAGGTCGACTGCCACACATGCATCCGTATAGCCATGCAGGCAGCCTTGCACAGTCAGCAATCTGCACACAGTCAACAGACAGTCAGTGCCACGCCATCGCAGGCCAAAAAACATAGAGTTGACCTTTGGACCGACCAAGGTCAACGGTCGGCGTTGCCTAGGTCGGCCAGCGGACCTAACAGCCTGTAAAAGGGCAGCCTTTGGCCCTCATTCTTCATCCCACAGTTGGGCACTTCAGCCCTCAGAATAGCAACAGCAAGGCCTCCCTGCAACAGACTAGCAGCCTCAATCTCTTTAGGATCTAGTGAGGATTCACCCCCTCTAGGTAGTCTAGTCTTTCTAGTTTTGCAGTGAGGGTCAGCCCCTTCATACAGTTGTATTCAGCCCTTGGGCATTCATTATTCAATTGTATCTATTTCATCTTCGGAGGTCCACTACATTCTCTCCCTTGATTCTCTCGCTCATATCCATAGCATCACTTTGTGTATTGAGTGCATCATCTTGCAGTTGCAGTTAGTATTGAGCAGGAGAGAGAGTGAGGATAGCTATCTCTTGCTACATTGGTATTAGAGCTTCAGTTTTCTTTCGTGAGATAGGGAGGGTCAGTTTAGGGGCAGCTCTATTGTTTTATGGTCCAAACAACATCCAGCAAGGACACCATGAGCACCAGTGAGCACTCCAACACAGGGGGGGATGAGCGTTCAGTGCCTCAACCGCCACCATAGAATCCTGCAGACACTTCCATGTCTGCCTTGAGAGCCATGTTGCAGGCTATAATGCAGATGCAGCAACAACAGCTTGAGGCTCTCTTCACCCACATGGCCCAGCTTCAAGAGATGCGGGAAGATCATGAGCAAGCCGCCAGAGAGTGCGAAAGACTTGCTTGGGAGGCAAAGGAAGAACGCAATCGAGAGGCTCGAGAAGCAAAAGAAGAACGCGATCGGGAAGCTCGAGAAGCCAAAAGGACAGCTCGGAAGCAAAAGACGAACATGATCGAGAGGCTTGGGAAGCCAAGGACCTTCGGGACCACGAGGCTCAGGAGGCCAAGGAGCTCCGAGAACGTACTGCTAGAGAAGAGCAGGACCGCGGCAGCTTCACATTTCTCTACTCCGACCAAGGGGGAGAAATGGAGAGACTTCCACCTTCAACCAAGCCCTCCTTCCCACGGAAGCTCAACTTCACATGGTACGATGGTAAGCAGGAACCCTTAGTGTCGACTTTGTGGCTCAATCAGTTCGAAAGTTATTTTTCAGTGATGGGCAACAAGCGGTGCATCCTAGCATCCATGCACCTCACAGGCGAGGCAGTCACCTGGTACCTCACAGGCGAGGCGGTCACCTGGTGGCTCAAGTGGTAGGACCACTATGATGCAAACAAGCAAACACCTTTCTATAGCTGGACGGAATTCCTGAAAGATCTTCAATCACGGTCCCTGCCACCACACTACCTAGATAGGCACCAGAGTCAATTCTATGAGCTACGCCAGGGAGACACCGAGACGGTGAATCATTCAAGTGTTCATACAGTTGCAGCTAGAGGACAGTCAGAAGCTGAGCAAATTTCTCCATGGGCTGTGTACAGACATCTGGTGGTATGTCAGAAGTTTCAGGCCACGAGAATATGAGTGTGCATACGAGCTTGCTCAGAATTTTGAGCTCATGCACAAGGGTCAAGGATCCAAGCAGGTCAACAGTAAGAAGTCCTAGGATTCCACGCCAGTTGTTGGTGGGAATGGGCAGCAGAAGAAGAGCTGGATGGCGAAGGACAGCAACGGCTATGGCGGGTACTTCGATAAAGCGAC
This sequence comes from Dipteris shenzhenensis, assembly GCF_047967505.1. Taxonomy (NCBI): domain Eukaryota; kingdom Viridiplantae; phylum Streptophyta; class Polypodiopsida; order Gleicheniales; family Dipteridaceae; genus Dipteris; species Dipteris shenzhenensis. The sequence goes on from NC_141608.1 coordinate 51,850,749, forward strand.
ACGAGCACTCTATGCCAAAGAGAACCGATGCTTCCATTGTCATATGCCGGGCCATATTAAAGAAGATTCCCCGCATTACCAGAAGCTTCTAACGGCAATAGCTGCGTCACATGGTTCAGCAACAGCTTCAAAAACCTCAATAGTCATTGAAGAGCTTGATAAACAGCAGCAGACTACATGGACAACCTCAGTAGTCATACAGGAGCTTGAAGCTCAACAAAAGGGGGAGCCTCATCAGTTTTCCAATAGGTTTCAGTTTTATGGACAGATCCGTGGCCAGAAGCTTCTAACAGCAGGAGCCGCGTCAAGTGGTTCAGCAACAGCTTCAAAAACCTCAGTAGTCATTGAAGAGCTTGATGAACAGCAGCAGACTACATGGACAACCTCAGTAGTCATATCGGAGCTTGAAGCTCAACAAAAGGGGAAGCCTCATCAGTTTCCCAATATGTTTCAGTTTTATGGACAGATCGGTAATCAGAAGGTCCCTATCCTAGTAGATTTAGGCAGTTCTGAGGACATCATCTCCACCAAAGCAGCTCAGAAGGCTCAGTTGTCTCTTACACCAACGGAACCAATGACCTTGAACGGTCCATTTGCAGGGCAGCAGATAGAGAGCAACATGCAGGTAGCTTCAGCCACTCTGAAGATCTCAGGGTGGGTATACAGTCGGCCACTCAAGGTCGCACCTACTCAAGCAGCGGACATCATCTTGGGAGCACGATGGTGGCACCAATTCGAAGTCCGCCGACCACATTATCAGCACCAAGGCTTGGATGTCAAAATCCTAGGACATGGCTCCAAGTTCATCTATTGGAGTAAGGGTGTTCCACCTCAACCTTTGATATCAGTCATTCAAGAGGTTCGAGACCGATGCCAGCAAGACACAGTTGTAGAGCAGGGTACAATATTACAGTAGGCAACAGGGTTACAACAAGACCAGGATGCCTCTCTCAAACCTAGTCTTCCTCCGTGCCTATCACCTATATGCACCAAGGAAACCCACATGGAGCATCAACCCACAGCACATATCCTTACTAGAAGTTAGCACTAGATCCAAGCATTCAGTATGTGCAGATCAGGATTCATGAGTTTAACAACCATTTGCGGATTCATGAACCAGGCATTCAGATCAGGATTTATCATCCAAGTATACTATAGATAGTCACCTCCGTCAACACGATGGGAGGTCCCTTTCATACCCTAGTTCAAGTTTCGGCACAAGGGGATGTCACGGGCTTTGACAAGCCCATGGCCATGCTAGCTAGTGCCAATGCAGACAACCAGGTCAACCGCCACATAGGCATCTATATAGCCATGCAGGCAGCTTTGCGCATTCAACAATCAACACACAATCAACCGACAGTCAACGCCATGTCATTGCATGTCAAAAAACACAGAGTTGACTTTTTGCCAAAAGTCGACGCGTTGACTTTTGCCCAACCTGGTCGGCGGTCGGCGTTACCCAAGTCGGCCAGTCTGACCTAACAGCCTATAAAAGGGCAGCCCTTGGCCCTCATTCTTCATCCCACAGTTGGGCACTTCAGCCCTCAGGAATGGTAGCAGCAAGGCCTCCCGGCAACAAACCAACAAAGTAGCCTCAACCTCTTCAGGGATCTACTGAGGATTCACCTCCTCTGACAGTCTAGTCTTTCTAGTTTTACAGTGAGGATTTCAGCCCCTTCATACAGTTGTATTCAGCCCTTTTCCCTTTGGGCATTCATTATTCAGTTATATCTATTTCATCTTCGGAGGTCCACTACATTCTCTCCCTCTGATTCTCTCACTCACATCCACAGCATCACTTTGTGTATTGAGTGCATCATCTTGCAGTTGCACTTAGTATTGAGCAGGAGAGTGAGTGAGGATAGTCTATCTCCTGCTCAATACTAACTGCAACTGCAAGATCATGCACACACTAAATATCATTCGTCGTTTCCAAGAAGCAAATTCTCGACAACATCATGTTGACATAATTCAACATTATCATGATGGATTACAGTCTCGCTTAATAGTACAAGAAAGAAGCATGACATCTGCCTTTATGGGGAAGCAAGGCAATACACCAAATGAAGACTCAAAACCAGCTTAAGTGATCAATCAATTGTCATATACGACCAACATATTCTTTCCCTCTGATTCTCTCACTCACATCCACAGCATCACTTTGTGTATTGAGTGCATCATCTTGCAGTTGCAGTTAGTATTGAGCAGGAGAGTGAGTGAGGATAGTCTATCTCCCGCTACATTAAGTGCCCACACTAAATATCATTTTGTCGTTTCCAAGAAGCAAATTCTCGACAACATCATGTTGACATAATTCAACATTATCGTGATGGATTACAGTCTCAGTTGATAGTACAAGAAAGAAGTATGACATCTGCCTTAGGTGATTTCTTTTCATGACACACATGAGGATGCCTTAGTCTTTGATGTTTCTTCGGGGGGCAGGTACACCAAACGAAGACTCAAAACCAGCTTAAGTGATCAATCAATTGTCATATACGACCAACATATTCACCTAAGAGAGTAATATGTGACCTTCCACTATCGCAACTTTATCAAGGCTCTACAACTTCTCAAATAGAATATTCCATAAACCTCTACGGAAAGAGAAAAGGTGCCGACTACTATGTTTATACTACCATAGGGGAAGTTCATGGCCTACTCTCTAGAATACACCAAAATAAATCTAACGTTACCAATTGATAAACAAAGTAGAAAGAAATCGATATACCTTTGTAAGAAAGAAATAGGCATGAATACAAACAAGCACACGCACGGGGAGAGGAATCATAAGATTGAGAAAGAAAGAAAGACAATGAGGTCTTTAAATAAGATACAACATTAAAAATTAAAAATAGGAAAGAAATATAATTCGTAGCCAAAACTAGCCTTATGGCTTTATCAATACCAAGGATAAGCTATCATCTTGAAAGATTTTGGCATTGCTTGGGTAAACCTAGGGCTTCATAAGATATAAAACCAAAACCAAAAAAGGGGAACATGGGTAGAGAGAAATCATACACTTTCTTTGGAGCATGCACTACAACATCCTGTTTCAAGTATGCCCTCAAGTGTTAGCATAAACAAAGACAAAGCTCAAACTCACCATCTTTTATGGGTTTCTTGCACTCTGCTAGGCGATGCCCAACCTCCCCACAATTGTAGCAAAACTTTGCTTCCGGTGCCTGCTTTTTGCTTGGGCAATTATTTAAGGTATGCCCTCCCTCTCTGCAAAAGAGACAAATCTGCAAAAAAGCAAGGCACTGGTCTGATCAATGAGAGATGTTTTCTTTAAAAGAAGTAGAATCCAGGTTATCACAATTGAAAAAACATCATCGACAAGCACTGCACAACACATAACTGTAGCATACCCATTAATTGTGGATTTTGAGGTGAGATCTGTAGCCTGATTTTTCATGGTTTATCACACAGGCATGCAGATAATAATAATCACACTAGACCCTATAGGTTCAAATGTTGTCCCCCAGCTCTAGGCCTTCCTGTTATGACCCCCAAGTCATACCATCAGCTCGCACTAATGATGGGTTTAGGAGGTCCGAGCCTTAGTCATGGAAGTGGCATAGTGCTTGGTTACCTCAAGCTCCAAGGGTGATCCTTTTTACTGGATCTATGGCTGGGTGGTGAGCTAGCGAATTCCCACTATCTAGTCTTGCTAATCTATGGTTGTTTTGCAGGACTTGGTGTCAGGATGGATTACACCCTTGTTGTGGGTGCCCATTTCATTTGGTATCAGAGCCACTGTGTCACCAAAATTCGGGTGCTCGTCCTCGTTTGCAGGTGGACTTGACTCTATGTTTTTTGGTGCACACCTTCTTGAGAAAACATTTTTTCCAAGTGAAGTAAAACCTTGAGGCACTGGTAGAGGATGTGGATTTGGAGCATGCATGTACACATCTTCCTCTAATGAAGTCATGGATTTGACTGCCTCTAGATAGAAATTCTGGTTTGGCTTCTTGAAGGGAGCCTGTCTGCGAAGCAACTCATAAGTTCACATGTAGTGAACTAGGCATGACCAGAACAGCAAGGAGGTTGTTTCTAGACAGGTTGAGCTTAACTTTTCTCAGTTCATGTACATAAATGCTGCTTGTGCCTGATTCATTAGCCTGATGCAGGCCATCAATTGCATGGGAAAGCTGTCTCGGCTGATTTGTTGGCTTGGGCAGGCTGCACGATCTAGTCTTGGGAAGGTTTGTCAGCCTAGGACGATTTGGAGCCATTTGGCAGTTTGACAGCCTGGACTGGCTGTGGTAGCTGGCAATGGAGCAGCTGCTGCTGCGTGCTGAATGAACCAGCCTTGGAAACCCGGGTTCTTTAAAAGATTGATAAGCAAATAATCAAATCAGTTCAAGGTCATAGCAAATAAGTAAATCAGTTTGAGGTCATAGCAAATAAGTAAATCTCGCAAATAACTGTGGCCCTTTTTCAAGCCAATGAAGTTTTTCCTGGTGAAAATCAGGTTAAACACCTGATTCTTACCACATTTTTGGAAAATGAACGATAGTTTTCATGTCAGCAATTTTCAGGCTTATAAAGGACAACCTCCATCACAACCTCTACTCAAAGAAGAACCAGAACTTGAAGACGCAATAGAGTTATTGACACCTGAACAGATTCTTTACCATTCAGAAAAGGGGTACCTGCAAACGAATGAGAATACAATACTTACTGAGTTGAAGAACCATCTGGCATCATCTTCATCTTTCAAAGGGGGTAATTGGTACCATCCAACTTGCCCGTAACCCCAAAGTTTGGAATTGGCAGCCATGGCAAGAGACAGATAACCAGGATGAAAGCTGGAAACTCTAGTAAATATACCTTGCTGAAACAGGGTCTGCTCTTTCTAGCGAGAAGCTCCTTGCTTCAACGTTGGATGAAAACAGTTCAGAGACTTCCAAAACCTTGCCTGCAATAAACTCAGAGCTTTAGAGGGATATTGGGCAGATCGCAACAGGGAATTCTTCTCCTGGAACAATTCGCAGCAGGCCTAAGGCACTTTGGGGGCTGGAAATTCAAACAGCAGCAAGTAGGGTGGCTGGAATACAATTTGCAGCAGAAACTTAAGTCGAGGAAGATCTGCCAAGTTGTCTTCAGTGGGAACATAAGACAATTGAATATCACCTGCTGAGAATCTCTCTCTGACATAGTATTAATTACCCTCAATATGCTTTGTGCGGGCATGGAAAACTGGATTTCATTCACCAGCCAAAGCACTTTTAGTATCAGTGAAGATGACGGTAGGAGCTGTCTGACATACATGAAGATCTGCAAGTAACTTCCGGAGCCAAACACACTCCATTGTAGCTCTAAAAGCTGCTCTGTACTTAGAAGTAGCAACTATGGCAAATGTCTTCTGCAAGTCAAGCTTAAAAGCTGCAATTTGCTCAGCATGTGTCCCAATAACAAGTATGTCATCCACATAGAGTACTAAAATAAGCAAATCTGTCCCACTCTTACGAATGTAAAGGGTAGCCTCTATAGGGTTGTTCTGAAAGCCAAGACTTAGTAAATGAGCATGTATCCTTGAATACCAAACCCGGGGTGCCTATTTCAAGTAACTTCCGGAGCCAAACACACTCCATTGTAAGCTGCTCTGTACTTAGAAGTAGCAACTATGGCAAATGTCTTCTGCAAGTCAAGCTTAAAAGCTGCAATTTGCTCAGCATGTGTCCCAATAACAAGTATGTCATCCACATAGAGTACTAAAATAAGCAAATCTGTCCCACTCTTACGAATGTAAAGGGTAGCCTCTATAGGGTTGTTCTGAAAGCCAAGACTTAGTAAATGAGCATGTATCCTTGAATACCAAACCCGGGGTGCCTATTTCACTCCATAAAGGGCTTTCTTAACCCGTCATAACTTCCCTTCAATACCTTCAACCTCAAAGCCAGGAGCTTGGTTAACATAAACTTCCTCTTGCAAGTGTCCATGTAGAAATGATGTTTTAATATCAAGCTGAAAGCCAAGACTTAGTAAATGGGCATGTATCCTTGAATACCAAGCCCGGGGTGCCTGTTTCACTCCATAAAGGGCTTTCTTAACCTGGCATACCTTTCCTTCATAACCTTCAACCTCAAAGCCAAGAGGTTGGGTAACATAAACTTCCTCTTGTGAGTGCCCATGTAGAAATGCTGTCTTAATATCAAGTTGATGTACCTCCCAATGAAAGTAGGCAGCAAAGGCAATAACAATCCTGATAGTGGTGATCGTGGAAGTGGGGGCACAAGTTTCTTCAAAGTCAATGCCTTGTTGGTACTTTGTGAGAGTCCACAAAACCATCAGCTTTCCGTTTAATCTTGTATACCTACTTAGTTCCAATGGCATTCTTGCCAGGAGGCAAGTCACACAATTCCCAAGTGTTATTCTGATGGATTGAATCCAATTCATCTTGCATGGCCTGCAACCAACAATCATTTTCAAAGGCATCCTTATGGCATAATGGCTCTTTATTGCATGCTACAGCAACCAATGCATAAGCAACCAAATTAGCATGTTCTTTCATGACAGTTGCTCTAGTACAAGCTGGCAAAGGAGCATCTTGTTTGCTATCTTTGAGAGTGTCAAACAACCAATGGGGAAGTCTTTTAGGCTCCTGAATTTCAGCTCTCTCTTGATCAACTGCCTTGTGCATGATATCAGGATCAATCGGAGGATATCAGGCTGAAAATGGTGCTGATTTTCAGACTGCACTAGTGGCTGTAAATGACCATTAGAAGGAGGACAAGGAGCCTCAGATCTAGCATCATCATGGGGGTCTGACTGAAACAAAGGAATCAAGCTGTCAAAGATATCCCATTCATCAACTGTGGGCAGTTTTTGACAATCCAGTAAAGGCATGGATGATGACTCATCAAAAACATCATCTCTACTAACAAAAACTTTGCTCGTGCAGGGCTAGCAGAGCTTGTAGCCCTTGCTTTCTACACTATACCCAATAAAAATACATTTGACAGCTTTGTCATCCAACTTTGTCCGTATCTATGAGGGCACATGTGCATATGCCAAGCATCCAAAAGTCCTCATGTGAGAAATCCTTGGCTTATGGCATGCCCAAGCCTCATAAGGTGTGATTGTTTTAAATGCCTTGGTTGGGCATCTATTCAAAATATAATTTGCACACATGACTGCATCCAACTAATTTGTTAGGCAAGTGCTTCTCTTTTGAGCATACACCTAGCCATCTCCATGACTGACCTGTTCTTCCTTTCAGCCACGCAATTCTGCTGAGGAGTGTAAGGCACAGTGCATTGATGATGTATCCCACGTGAGGCCAAATAATCAGCAAATTCTTTTGACATATAATCACCCCCCCCCTGTGTATTGATATTGGCAATTTTCAGCCCACTTTCATTCTCTACCAAGGCAATGAAGTGTCTGAAACATGCAAAAATTTCATATTTGGATTTCAAAGCAAAAATCCAAGTGTATTTGGTGAAGTCATCAATGAAAGTGACAAAATAGTAAATTCCTTCAATAGCTACAACCCGCATGGGACCACAAACATCATTGTGAATTTTGCAAATACAACTTGCAAGGTGCACCAACCTTGTCCCATGTATGTTGCCTTAATGACACATATGCTAAGCATATCCTCTAAAATTTGGTTGATTCTTTCCGTCTGACCATCCGTTTCTGCATGATCCCCACTACTCATTCCCAACTCAGTCCCTAGTGTCTCAAACACTGCAGTCCAAAAATGACTGGTAAATTTGACATCCCTGTTTGACACTATGGATTTGGGTAATCCATGCAAATGAAATATATGTTTAATAAACAAATCCGCCACTTGCGGGGCACTAACAGACTCTCTAGTTAGAATGAAGTGAGCCATCTTGGTAAGACGATCAACTATCACAAGGATAGAATCATATCCACCTTGTGTCGTAGGCAGATCTACAATAAAGTCCATGGAAATACTCTCCCACCTACCTAGTGGTATTTCCAAAGGTTATAAAAGTCCAGGTGGCTTCACTCGCTTTGCCTTACTTACCTGACACGAAAAACAACGTGTCACATATTCATGAATATGTTTTTTCATTTTCGGCCAAAAGAAATCTCGCTTCACAAGATCATACGTTTTCTGGACTCTTGGATGTCCCGCACATGGGCTATCATGGCATTATTGAATGACTCTCTGCTTGAGATCATTCTAATTAGGTACTACTACCTTGCCATTTCTTTTCAGCATACCATCTCTTATGATATATCTTGCATAAGTTTGGCCTTTTCTAGATGCCAGGTCACCCTTTTCCCCGGTTTTGAATACATGAGCCTTAGGCCAAAGGCTCTGGACGAACTCATCCACCTTTTGAGTTTCTCTTATCTCAGTCATTAGAGCATTTCTAATACCGTGAAACTCATATTATGCATAATGCGTGACAACGCATCAGCAACTTTATTATCCTTCCCTCTTCGGTACCGAATCGTCAAGTTAAACTCCTGCATGAGTTCTGCCCATCTAGCTTGGCGGCCTCTCAAGTCAGGTTGTTTACAAAATGTTTCAGAGTATCATGATCAACATCAACATAAAACTCTGATCCATACAAATAATGTCTCCATGTTTTCAGAGCATGGACAACAGCATACAACTCTAATTCATGAGTTGGCCAATTTCGTTGAGAGGGAGAAAGCTTCTTGCTTTCAAAGGCTACTGGCCTTCCCTCTTGGAGAAGAACTGCTCCTACCGCAATGCCACTTGCATCGGTTTCAAGGAAAAACGGTTTCTGGGGATCAACTATTTTTAACACCGGTCTTGAGACCACAGCTTGTTTTATGGTGTTAAAACTCTCCTGTTGATTCTGTCCCCATATAAAAGGTACTTTATCTGAGGTCAGATCAGTCAATGGTGATACTATTTCGGAATATCCTTTGATATGCCTTCGATAAAATTGGACAAATTCCAAGAATGATCGCAAAGCGGTCAAACTCTGAGAGATAGGCCAAGTCAGTATCGCAGTCACTTTCTTTGGATCCATTTCTACCCCCTCAGGATAAATAATGAATCCTAAATTTTCAAGTCTTACCATACACAGTCCAGTTTTCTTTTTATTCACATAAAGACTGGCTTTCCTCAAAGTATTGAACACTATTCTTAAGTGTCCGTGATGCTTAGCAATACTTTTGCTGAACACAAGAATATCGTCAATAAAATGTACTACAAACTTCCCAATATACGGACGTAGTAAATCGTTCATAAGCATGACGAATGTAGCTAGAGCATTGGTTAGTCCAAACGGCATTAACCAAAACTCATAATGTCCAAACCTGCTTCTAAAAGCGGTTTTATGCACATCCTTGGCTCTTATACCGATCTGATGGTAGCCACATTTAAGATCTATCTTACTGAAAATTACGGCCCTATGTAACGCATCTAGCAAATCATCGATCCGAGCCATCGGATACCTGTGCTTAATAGTGATATTATTCAATGCTCTGTAATCGATACAGAGGCGAAAAGTATCATCTTTCTTTTTTTTTAATATCACTGGCGAAGCAAAAGGTGAGAAACTGGGTTGAATCTGCCCCAGCTTGAGGTATTCTTCCAGTTGTCTTCATACCTCCGCTTCTTTGGTAAAACTTAACCTACAGGGAGTTCTATTTACAAGTTCTGCCCCCGGGATTAGTTCAATCTTATGCTGAACATTCCGCTCTAGAGGTAACCTGTCACGGGGGCGTGAAATTCTAAGTACTTTAATGTACTATAAGACCGTGACAACTTTGGTTTTAAAAGTCCAAGCGTGGGCTTAATAATGTGTAATTAAACGCGGCATGGTGCCTAGCACATAAGCGTAATTAATCTCTAGGCCCAAAGGCATTCCAAGGAATTAAAAGAGTGGTTGTTGGGAAATGATGACGTGGCATTTTTAATGGGCCCCCTAGAGGGCCATGTACCTTCAGTGGCCCCCCTAGAGTTCCAGGTGGCTCTAGTGCCTTCTACATGCTCCTTTGCCATTCCTGGACCTTCCTGGGCCTTCTAAACTTCACATGTGTGGTTTTCTCTCTCATCTTCTCCCTTTGTTGAGATTTTGGACTGGTTTTTCAGCCTCCTTCAGCTGAATTCCGTTTTTCTTCATAACTCCTCACCCGTTTGGATTCCTCGACTTCCGTTTGGCCCGATGGCTTCCCCTCTGCCTCCCCTTCGTAGTGATATGCTTTTCCCTCCGTGCATTTGGTAGAACGGGCAGAGCTGAGCACTTCTTTTGCTGGACGAATTTGCAAAAGTGGCTTTTTCTGGACCTTTTTGCTTCTACCGCCTCCTGGGCCTCTCCTCTTGCAAAGCTACAGCCTTCTGTTGAATTTCGAGTGGTTCGACGCGCTGGTTGACTGGTTTTTCTCAGTTTTGGAGGACTTTCCGGCGATGAAACTTCTCCAAAACCTTCTCAATGCATTCCTCTCTGAAGCACGCTTCTTTTGAGCCCAAGAACTCCCACTTCTTCGCGACAGAAGTGCTTCTTTTCGCATTTTTCAATGAAATTCTTGCTGGTCGGCTCTTGTAAATGCTCTTTCTTCGTGCCTTTGCACTCCTCTTTGGCTGAGCATGCAATTGGGCATTGGCTACTATGTCCTCTTGGCGATTGAGGACTTGGTTCGAGTTTTCAGGGCTTGGTGAGTTGTGATTTTGCTATTGCAATTTCTTTTTGCCATAAGCTATTGGTTGGCCTCGTGTGCCGCCTCTTTCTTGGCTCACACGTGCCCAGGCAGTGCTACATGAGTCATTCTTTGGTTGGGTACTTTGCTGATTTTATTTTGGAGCTTTGAAAAGCTTTGTGAATGCCATCTGGAAACCACTTCAAGAGAGTGCAGCTGGGGTGCAGTGTGATTGCATCTGGACAGCCAATGGAACTGCACTCGGAAAAGAGAATGCCTTTGGATTGAGCCTACGGGTTAAGTGCACTTATGTGATGGTGTTATATGCTTGAAAGCCTTGCGAAGGCTTAGTGAATTGGGGCTGCGTGCTCAGTTGCAGGGAAGGTCTCCCAGATGCAACTTGTAATCATTTCACTGTGAAATATAAAGAAATACCGAAAGGGGCGCCACGGTGTTTGGGGCCAATCGGGTGCACTTGTCTATGTCTGTTGAGCAGGGGCATTCTAGCCTCCATCCCTTTTTCAGTGGTTTTGTTTGTGAACAAATGGGTAAATGCCAAATGGTAATCATGCAATGGTTAATGGTTGTGATATATGCTTTGTGAGCTGTAAATAAGTGCTGAAGTGATTAAAGGTTTAGTTCCACTGCCCTCTGAGTGATTAGAGGCCGGTTTCATTGGTTCCATTGCCGGGATACCACACACTCTTTCTCAAGAGGTGGGCCTCGGTAGTTTGGTGGAAGGATATCTTTGCTGCACTTTTTGACAGCTGAATATTACAACCATAAACATGGTGAGTACCCATGAGCAAGAGAGCTCCACAACTCCTCAAAGGAGAAGGCAGGAAAGCCTTAACGATCCAGCTAGTGTACAGCTGCAAGAAGCACAACAAATGCCTTTTGAGCAGGCCACACATGAAGCTACAACTGAGCTCAACGGTGATACTAGTTCTAGCAGTGAGTCAGATGATGCTACTATGTTGAATGCACAGCTTGCAAGTGCAGTGACTGCTTTGACTCAGCTGGCTCAAAATTTGGCTCAGATTGTGCAAACAAATGCCAAGAAGAAGAAGAAATCAAGAAATCACAAGCAGGGAAAGAGTGAGTACACACATGCATCAGCTTCTCATGGCGGACCGCACACTCATGCATCAGTTTCCCATGAGGGACAGCCATCTAAAATGACTCAGAAAGTGACTTCCAAGAGAGAGGAATCGCCCAAAAGAGCACTTAAGAAAAAGGTACAAAAAGTACAGCCAGTGCAACAGTATGAGCAGCCAGCACAAGGCCTTGGTTTGGGTATTTCTACTCCTCAAAATAATAATGTGCAGTCCATAAATGTGGCTCAACCACCTCAGCCATATTTGAGGCAGCAACCTGAATATTTTGGTACAGATTCGATCTTTGATGCTATGTTGATTTCACCGCCAATTGGGCATAGAAAACAAGTCATGTATGACAATGTGGGAATGCAGCCAGGCATGCAAGCCACAGCATATGCTCCCATGCCTAATGTTCAGCCAAGCATGGCTCTCCCTAGTGAAGGGAATGCTGCAAATATACAGCCATCTTTGGGACAGCCAATATCAAATGTATATAAAGAATTTAAGGATGGTGGTTCTCATGTCAAGTTTGATACATATAATGGAGTACAGGACAGGTACAAAGCCCTCACATTCCTTCAACAGTTTGATGCTGCATTTCTTGGGGGTTTGTTTATAGAAGCATCCAAGATGAGGAAGGTTGCCACATTTTTGAAAGGCAATGCACTTAAGTGGTACACCAACCTTATGCTTCATGGAGATGCACCTACTACTTGGCTGGAATTTAAGCAAGTGTTCTCTTCTACTTGGCTTACTCCAACTTTTGAAGTTGAAGTACTTTCACACTGGCATGACTTGTCATACAAACTTTGCAAGAATCTTGATGATTACACCCAGAGGTTTTGGGATGTTTTGCTGCCATTGAGCTCTTACAGGCATGTTTCTTTGAAAGAGCAAATACAGAGGTATTGTTGTGGATTGCCTAGTGAGCTACGTGATTATTGCATCAATGGGTTCTATGACTTAATTAATTGAGAATGCAAGGACAGCATATGCATGGATGCAGGAGAAGAATTTGGGCTTTATGGACAGCAAGAAAGAAGACAACAAACGGGCTGCCAAACACCAGGATAAGGACATCAAATCTGAAAATAAAAATTATGGCAAACGACTGTTTCAAAAGGGAGGAAAAGCCCAATTCAAAGCTGGTCAAAGGCGTGGACAGCCTAATAAACAGCCCGTACCAAGTTATCTGATGAAGAGAAAAAGTCACTCATGGAGCAAAACAAATGTTTTATATGCAAAGGAGAGGGACACCGCTCTTATGATTGCCCATTCAAGAAAAGAGACAGGTCAGATGATGATAAGAATGGTGATAAACAGGCTGATCGGAAGGGCAAAAAGCCTAAACCTTCTGCAGGACTTCTTCCAGATGTGATAGGGAGTTTGCCACATGCACATGATGAAGAGGAAATGAAAAAGACTGAGATGTGCAGAGCATGGGGAAAAATCAGAAATCAAAATTGTTTGTTTTTCTTTGATTCTGGGGCAAAGGCAAATTTCATAACTCTTGATATGGCAGGAAGGCTTGGCATTGAGCCTGAGGAAATGGGGCCATCCGGCATGTGTGATATGGCCAACCCTGAACTCAACACACCTGTCACTCCTATCATTGGCAAGTTGAGGATGCATATCCAGGGATATCAGGATGCAGAGGACTTCTACATTATGCCTTTGCCAGAGTGTGATGCTTTGCTTGGGATGCCTTGGATGTACAGGGTGGGGGCTGATGTGCAGATGAGAAACAAGAAGATTTCTTTAACTCATAGAGGCAAAAATCATGTACTTGATGTAAAGTTGAAAGGGGAGTCCATCCCTATAGTTTCAGCTTCTTGTATTTCCAATGTAATAAAGCGTCATATTTCAGCGTACTTGATTTTTGTCAAAGAGGACAGCCAACCAGTTCAAGAAGGCTCTACTCTTTCTGCTTTAGATAGAGAAAGGGCTGCTTTTATTTCAGATTTTCAAGATTGTTTCTCAGATGCACTTCCTCAAGAATTACCTCCCAAGAGGCCCGAGGATCATCAAATTGATATAATTCCAGGAAGCTCACCGCCTAATATACCTCCCTATCGTGTCAGTAAGGCACAACAGGAAGAGATAATGTCACAAGTGAAGGAACTCTTGGAAAAGAAATTAATACAGCCAAGTAATTCTCCTTACTGTTCCCCTGTGTTGCTTGTGCAAAAGAAGGATGGCAGTTGGAGAATGTGTATTGATTATAGGGCTTTGAATAACGTCACAATTAAGAACCGTTTTCCAATTCCACGCATTGATGATATATTGGATCGGTTGGAAGGTTCCTCAATGTTCAGTCGTATTGACCTTAAAAGTGGATACCATCAGATAAGGATACGGCCTGAAGATGTCTACAAGACTGCCTTCCGCACTTCATTTGGCTTATATGAGTTCCTTGTGATGCCTTTTGGTTTGACTAATGCACCTGCCACTTTCAATAGAATGATGGACAGAATTTTCAGAGCACACAGAAAGTTTGTGGGCACTTTCTTCGATGACATCATTGTGTTCTCTAAAAATGAGCAGGAGCACAGGAAACACCTCACTATTGTGTTTCAAGAGTTGAAAAGACACAAGCTATTAATAAACACCAAGAAAAGTGAGTTCTTTATGCATGAGATTCATTTTCTCGGTCATATAGTGTCAAAGGATGGAGTCAAGATGGATCCTGCAAAAGTTGAGGCCATAAGGAGTTGGCCAATTTTGAAAAATCTGCATGAAGTCAGAAGCTTTATTGGGTTGTGTTCATACTATCGGAGGTTTATAAAGTACTTTGCAGAAATTGCTTCTCCCTTGCATGCTTTACAAAAGAAAGCTGTACCGTTTCGGTGGGGACCAAAGGAAAATGCAGCTTTTGAAGAGCTGAAGCAAAAATTGTGTTCTGAACCCGTTATTATCTTGCCAGATCTTGCAAAACCCTTCGCTGTAACTTGTGATGCATGTGGGAACAGCATAGGAGGCACTTTGATGCAGGATGGCAGAGTGGTTGCATATGAGAGTAGAGTTCTCAAAGATGCTGAATTGTACTTGCAGACATACGAGAAGGAAATGTTAGCAGTGATACATGCTTTGACCACATGGAAACATTACCTTCTTGGAGCTGATTTTTATGTGCAGACAGATCATCAGTCACTTAGATATTTTCTCACGCAGAGAAAATTATCTGAAAAGCACATGAGATGGGCTAACTTCCTCTCAATGTTTCATTTTCAAATTGTACATGTGCCGGGTAACAAAAATGTCGTGGCTGATGCACTTTCCAGGAAACCACAGCAAGCAGTCTCCAAGAAACCCAGTGTTTCAGCAGTGAGCATTGCTTACAACAATGTGTTAGATGTGATGAAAGATCAGTATGTTAATGATGCTGATTTTTCAACTATTTATGAACAGCTTTCTGATGGTCAAAGGCATGATCACTATATGTTGAAAGAGGGTTTCATTTTGATGCATGGACGACTCTGTGTCACTGATCAGATGCGACAAAAAGTCATAATGGAAAGTCATGCTCCTCCATATGCAGGACATAGGGGAATTACAGCAACAATTACAGCAGTGGAGCAATACTTTTATTGGCCATCTTTGAGGAAAGATGTGGAAGAATATGTGAGAACATGCATGGTTTGTCAGAAAGTAAAGTTTGACAGGCAGAAGGCACCTGGGTTGTTACACCCTTTGCCAATTCCGGATAGACCATGGCAAAGCATAGCTATGGATTTTGTGTTTGATCTTCCACGTACTCCTACTGGACATGATGGATTCTGGACAATAATTTGCAGGTTTAGCAAACAAGCCCACTTTGTGCCAGTAAGAAAGAAAATTACAGCAGATCAAATGGCCAAATTGTTTTTGCAGCATGTCTTCAAGTATCATGGGATGCCTGAATCCATAATCAGTGATAGAGATCCGAGGATGACCAGCCTCTTTTGGAGAGGACTGTTTGCTGCAGCTTTCTTGTATACTCTTTTATGCTATATTTCATGCTCGCTCCTGTGTTTTGGGGCAGCAAACTGTGGTTTGCTGTTTCAAGAGAGGGGTATGTCACGGGGGCGTGAAATTCTAAGTACTTTAATGTACTACAAGACCGTGACAACTTTGGTTTTAAAAGTCCAAGCGTGGGCTTAATAATGTGTAATTAAACGCGGCATGGTGCCTAGCACATAAGCGTAATTAATCCCTAGGCCCAAAGGCATTCCAAGGAATTAAAAGAGTGGTTGTTGGGAAATGATGACGTGGCATTTTTAATGGGCCCCCTAGAGGGCCATGTACCTTCAGTGGCCCCCCTAGAGTTCCAGGTGGCTCTAGTGCCTTCTACATGCTCCTTTGCCAGTCCTGGACCTTCCTGGGCCTTCTAAACTTCACATGTGTGGTTTTCTCTCTCATCTTCTCCCTTTGTTGAGATTTTGGACTGGTTTTTCAGCCTCCTTCAGCTGAATTCCGTTTTTCTTCATAACTCCTCACCCGTTTGGATTCCTCGACTTCCGTTTGGCCCGATGGCTTCCCCTCTGCCTTCCCTTCGTAGTGATATGCTTTTCCCTCCGTGCGTTTGGTAGAACGGGCAGAGCTGAGCACTTCTTTTGCTGGACGAATTTGCAAAAGTGGCTTTTTCTGGACCTTTTTGCTTCTACCGCCTCCTGGGCCTCTCCTCTTGCAAAGCTACAGCCTTCTGTTGAATTTCGAGTGGTTCGACGCGCTGGTTGACTGGTTTTTCTCAGTTTTGGAGGACTTTCCGGCGATGAAACTTCTCCAAAACCTTCTCAATGCATTCCTCTCTGAAGCACGCTTCTTTTGAGCCCAAGAACTCCCACTTCTTCGCGACAGAAGTGCTTCTTTTCGCATTTTTCAATGAAATTCTTGCTGGTCGGCTCTTGTAAATGCTCTTTCTTCGTGCCTTTGCACTCCTCTTTGGCTGAGCATGCAATTGGGCATTGGCTACTATGTCCTCTTGGCGATTGAGGACTTAGTTCGAGTTTTCAGGGCTTGGTGAGTTGTGATTTTGCTATTGCAATTTCTTTTTGCCATAAGCTATTGGTTGGCCTCGTGTGCCGCCTCTTTCTTGGCTCACAGGTGCCCAGGCAGTGCTACATGAGTCATTCTTTGGTTGGGTACTTTGCTGATTTTATTTTGGAGCTTTGAAAAGCTTTGTGAATGCCATCTGGAAACCACTTCAAGAGAGTGCAGCTGGGGTGCAATGTGATTGCATCTGGACAGCCAATGGAACTGCACTCGGAAAAGAGAATGCCTTTGGGTTGAGCCTACGGGTTAAGTGCACTTATGTGATGGTGTTATATGCTTGAAAGCCTTGCGAAGGCTTAGTGAATTGGGGCTGCGTGCTCAGTTGCAGGGAAGGTCTCCCAGATGCAACTTGTAATCATTTCACTGTGAAATATAAAGAAATACCGAAAGGGGCGCCACGGTGTTTGGGGCCAATCGGGTGCACTTGTCTATGTCTGTTGAGCAGGGGCATTCTAGCCTCCATCCCTTTTTCAGTGGTTTTGTTCGTGAACAAATGGGTAAATGCCAAATGGTAATCATGCAATGGTTAATGGTTGTGATATATGCTTTGTGAGCTGTAAATAAGTGCTGAAGTGATTAAAGGTTTAGTTCCACTGCCCTCTGAGTGATTAGAGGCCAGTGTCATAACCTATAAGGTAACTCATTCCTAAAATAATCAAAGAACTCCTCTGCTATTTGATCAGCCAACTTGACCATCTCTCCATTTTGGGTAACATCAATGCTAGCCGAAGGACCATCAATCGGCTCTACCGATGCTGTACAAAGAAACAAAAACTCTTCTTGAGCTTTTCGAACTTCCATTACGGAAACCAACGGTCCTTGAGGTATATCTTTTTCACCTCGTAAGACATACATCACATTATTCATCTTGAATTGATAAATGTGCTTTTTCCAATCTATGGTTGGATTCTTCCTAAAATGCCAACATGAGCAAGCTTTGTCATTTCAAAATCAAGCTTCTCAGCATAGTCCTGAATTCGAAGCTCCAACTGGGTAACCCTTTGGTCCCATACTTCAGTTGAAATTCCATCTGCCATTCTGACTGTATATGCATAATTAGATGGGCTAATCTTTAATTTCAGCCTCTTTACAAGCTTGGAGTTAATTACATTGTGCGTTTGAGTCAAACACAATGACGTCATGATTAGCTACTTGCCCCTTCATCTTAATTAACTCCGTATCGTTAAAGGCTGTATACCTCGTTGTTGCGGGCTTTGATAGGACATTATCAAGTGCACTAGTTACTAGCTTAGCAACAGACACACATAACAAAACAAGTACTGACC
This sequence comes from Dipteris shenzhenensis, assembly GCF_047967505.1. Classification (NCBI taxonomy): domain Eukaryota; kingdom Viridiplantae; phylum Streptophyta; class Polypodiopsida; order Gleicheniales; family Dipteridaceae; genus Dipteris; species Dipteris shenzhenensis. The sequence continues at coordinate 51,868,774 of NC_141608.1, forward strand.
TTTGAGAAGATCCCGCTAGCTGAATCTGCATCTGTTCTCCTTTGGGACTTTCCTCCATTTCCACGTCGCATTCTAAGATCATTATCTCAGCCATCCGACGATCCTTGTTTCGTGGACAATCTTTCCACTGATGAGACTGAAGACATCCAAAACACAAGCCTTCTCTCCTCGCTTTTTCTCTTTGCTCAGGGTTCAAAGAAGACTTCGACCAAGCCCGAGCTGCCATTGGTGTTACTTTTCATTTCATTCCAATGGTGGTACTTGGTTTAGGAGTCTCAACTGGCTTTGCCTGCTTGGCTTGACCACTAGGGTGTGAGGCACTCCCTTTGCTAATCCTCGCTTTTTCTCTTTGCTCTGGGTTCAAAGAAGACTTTGACCAAGCCCGGACAGCCATTGGTGTTACTTTTCTTTTCATTCCAATGGTGGTACTTGGTTTAGGAGTCTCAACCGGCTTCGCCTGCTTAGCTTGACCACTAGGCTGTGAGGCACTCCCTTTGCTAATCCACTTCTTCTTAAACCCACTTTTCTTTGGGTACTCAAACCGAGTCCCAACGTGCACAAACCCACTTGGTCTGTTCCCTTTGGCATCCTCATAGTTCAAGGCTATGGCAATTGCTTCATCTAGCATGTTCGCATACTTCGCCCGAACTTCCAGCTTGATCCGATCATTCACTCCAAAGATAAAATCTTTTATCTGGATTGACTGAGGTAGAGGTTCATAAACTTTCATTACACTTTCTCTGAACTTATCAATGTATTTCGCCACTGATAAATTTCCATGACGAAGTACTGATCCCAAGCTCGGGATGCTTCATCAGGAGGTAAGAAGTGTTTTCTAAATTCTTTTTTAAACTTTCCCAAGTAGTGGATGCCACTCCATCTTTCTACTGTTTTATCCACCACCTGTCCGCTGCCTCGTTAAACATATGGGTGGCCTCGCGGATTTTCTTCATATCATTCCTGATTTCACAAATGGCGAAGGCCTCGTTCCATTTGTGTAACCAGGTCTCTATGATATCGGAACTACGGTCAGACATTCGACCAGAATACTTTTCTGGCCTATAATTGGCAATATTAGGCACCTTAGCCCTCCTAGCCTCGACCGTATGAACACTGGTTTCAGGCTCCATTGGAGATTTTCCTTTCTCTTCACGAGATGGTCTAGTAGCAAAGCCAAGCAGAAGAAGCATGCAGATGAACGTAGGAGATATTTGTCTTTCAAAGAGGGGGATTATGTGCACTTGCATCTCCAAAAGAACCGTTACGCCTCGCTAAAGGGAAACACCAATACAGAGCTTGCTCATAGGTATTGCGGTCCTTACAAAATCATCGGCAAGGCTTGAGAGGTAGCGTATCAATTGGAGCTAACCCGTATCATTGTTGAAACCACTTGTGGGACAGCATGTGCATTTCCTACCTAAGTTGCCACCCATGGATGAGGAGGGTCACATTCTCTATATTCCTGAGCACATTGTGGGTTTCAGAGATCGAGTACTCCTCAATAGGGTATACATCGAGTACCTCATCAGATGGAAAGGGATTCCAGAGGATGAATAGTCATGGCAACCATAGAGTATTGTCCAGGAGTACCCCTGTCTTTTACCAGGCTGATCATCATGACCATGATGTCCCAACACCCTTGCGTAACAGCCAATACATGGACTGACTATATAAGTCTCCATCCACCACTTTAGCCAAATACATGCATTCCTAGTTCTTGGACTAATCCTCGTGCCTTGTGGGTGATTTTACCAATGCAAAGCAAAAGTAAAAACAAAACTTATTCTAGTTAAACAAAGTTAATATTCTTTGACCGGAGTCAATCTATTAAAGATTCTTATTTATTTCTTGGGAGAAGTACCAAATTGTGACATTGGAGAACATTACAAGAGGGCTACCCTTGGCCCTCATAGCATGTCAAGAGAATGTGGGAGATACTTGCAGCAGAATACTCCCGAAGGACTCACAAACTCTCTCCAATCTCTCAACCACAAGTACTGAAATGATAAACCAAAAACAGAAAATTGCAAAGGAGCTAGAGACACAAAAGAACCTGGAATATATCATCCATTGATGTCAGAAAAATGTCTTGAAATGCACAACAGACCTCCAGCACATGGCCTGGGAACGCTACAGCCAAAATACATGCAAATTCTGAGAGCTAATGAATACGTAAAACCACTCCTCACTTGCACCATGTGCATGCTCCAAGAGGCTTCAGTTTAGATGAATGGAGAGGGCATTGCCCCTCCAAGAGGGGCCCTAAGCAGAAGACCAGCAAGCAGGACTGGCCTACCAGATTTCTCCAGGCAGCCTATAAATAGTGCCTAGTTGCCTGCATTTCCAGCAACTGTGGATGCACCAAAACAGCCTCAGACTGAGTCACTTTTCCTACATGTAGCCAACCCTAGTCTACTGCCCCCTTGTCCTCCTCATAGTGAAGTATGCACATTCTCATCACAAAACAACAAATCAACAGCTCAAGAAGAAAGATAAGAATACGGTCCTCAAACTCACAAACACTTCTAGCATCTGCGTTTACTCTGGGCAGCGAGCCTGTCCCATCATGAACCGACCAGCTCAAACGAGTTACCTTCTTACGATCTTTTTCAAGCTTTCCGGGGCAATTTTTGGCTATGTGGTTGACCGATTTGCAGATGAAGCACCCTTCACCGGGCTTGTTCCCTGGAACTCTGAGTGGATGTTTAGTGAGCCTCTTACGCTTTGCTTTTCCCTCGCTCGAGCGGGGCTCCTGTTCCGACTTCTTCTGCGCTTGATTGTCAACAGAACCGTCATGACGACCATCTGCCGTACGCAGCAGTAGTTTACTTTTCTTATTAGGATTTGCCCAGTTTTTAGAATCATTGATATCAGTAGGCAAGGAGCCTGGGGTGTGCACAAAGCGTTTACGAGCAAGGCGCTGTCGTTTGTTAGCCATGAGAGCTCATATTCCCGCTAACGGCTAGTAAAGACGACGTTCTTGCTAGAATGGAATGGCCATCGGGGATGACATTCCAATGGATTTTGGTGCCCACATAACGATAGTAGTTGACTAGGTGCACTTGATTTATTAGTGCGCTGAGCAGCCAGCTGGTTTCTAATGAGCAACCAAAGGAAGGCGAACGTGAAAATCAGGAGAATCTCGGACCCTAGCCCGATCAAGGAGAGACATCGCAACTGGCACCTTAGCCTCAACAACCCCCTACCAAGTACATCGCATTGTCTCCACCACCATGTGCTCCCAAGCACGAGGGGGTGCTTGAGATATTATTTTTCTATGAAGCAAGGTTGCCTCCCACAAAGTTACGTGATATTCTGCATACACTGTCGAATGAAGGGGGAGCGTGAGGAAATGTAGCTTAGCACTTAACAAACTACAGGTGGAGTAAGATTCTTTGAAGATGGCATGTAACATCTTATCAAAGGACCAGTAGACATTATAGGCAAAGCATGCAGCTCTTGCTCTTGCTCTTTAGCTCCAAGAAAATCAAATGGCCATGCAGACAACTGAAGCAAAGCTCATTGAAGTGCACAAGCAGATTACGTCCTAGAGACAGATGCTTTGAGGATTCAACTCGGCCTCTGTTAGAACATCTGCCCTTGCACCAAAGAGCTCATTAGGTTGTGAGCCGAGAATGCGGCCCTCTAGAAATGACTGTGCACCCTCGAGCTGATTGAAAAGTTGATGAGGTCACACCACGTGCTTGATGAACATCCAAGCAATGACATGGCCCAAATGATGAAGATGATCCAGCATGCCAAGGTGGCACAAAGTCTACTTCGTAGCCCTCCTCTAAACTCCGCACATTGGCAATGTCTACCAAGATGCTCCAAAACAACTACCTCAAAAGGTACCCAGGTAGTAGGGACTAAACAAGTAGACCTGTGAATCAAAAAATGGTAGTACATTATGGCACATACCACTAATCCAAGACCGGGTCTTGGTACTTCCCACATGGGTTTGTGTGTGTGTGTGTGTGTGTGTGTATGCATGCATGTGTGTGCACATGTGTGTGTGTGCATGTGTGCATGCGCATGTGTTCTTCCTACTCAAAACTACCCTAATAGTGCCAAGGACTCCGTTGTCAATCAATACCAAAAAACTTATCTTTCACTTTCAAGCAATCAGTACCAATCATTATCAATTATCAATTCATACCCATCATTATAAATTAGGATCCACCCTCAAACACATGTGTTTATAGCCAGTCCAAGTGCAAGTTTACTCTGGTAGGTAAGCAGAATAGTGATAAAGGCCCAACAAATTCATCTTTTTGACTCTATATGGCCCTTGGCCTACATATTTGAGTTTGCCCTTGTGGACTTTGTCATTATATTGTAGAACTAGCTCACCTTCCTTGATCTCCTTATCCTTAAGGTTTGTGTGAAACCATGTCTTCCTTCTTCATTTTTCTATTGTCATGGCATGGTAGGCTACTAACCTTATCTCTATATGCTTTTCTAGTTGATAGAGTCTTTCCTTAAGGGACTCATAGTCTCTCATGCATTCTTGTACTGCTATGTGTAGGCTTGGTATTACAAATTCCAATGGGACAACTACTTCAAGGCCATACACCAAATGACATGGTGTAAATTATGTACTTGACCTTTAGTGTGGTTCGATATGCCCATAAGGCTGCATTAAGATTTTTTGCCCAATTCGATCTCTTGGGATCCACTATTTTGGTGAGAACAATACATAGTACTTTGTTGGTGGACTCGGCTTGTCCTTTGCCTTGGGGATCGTAGGGTGTGATTTTTTTTTGTGGATAACCATAAAGCCATACAAAAGTTCCTTGATTACCTCATCGACCAAATGTGTGCCTCTATCTGACACAATTTCAATGGGGCATCCAGATTGTGTAATCACATTTTCATATAAAACCTTTGTTGTGCTTGTGGCATCTGCTTTTTGCCACAATGATGTAGCATGCTTGTGTTCCCGTTGCAGCTGGATGTATGGGTCCCACAAAATCAATCCCCCGTTTTTCAAATGGTTGTTGAATAATAACTGTTGTTAGGGAGTTGAAATCCTTGTGCTGGGGTTTGATTGTTCTTTGGCATACATCACATCTTTTTACATAGACTTAAGCCTCTGCCCAAAGGATTGGCCACCAATATCCTACCAAGAGGACTTTTCTTGCAATTTCTTTGCCTACAAAGTGTTCTCTTACTATGACTTCATGTACTTCTCTTATGATCGGCATGATTTCATGAGGCATAAGACATCTTCTTAGAATTTGATCATTGCCCATTTTGTGAAGTTGACTTGCAACCAGTTAATAGGGGCACCTTTTAGAATAAATTTCCTTGCCTCCATTGGTCTCAATTTAGGGGCATCTTCCTGTCATTAAATATCCAATGACATCTGCACACCATTTGGGAATATCGTCAATTTGAAACAAAGCAACATCTGACAGGTCATCTTCTATTCCTTCTTGCTCGTCTCCTATCATCAATCTTGGCATATGATCTGCAATCTAGTGCTGAGCACCTTTCCTTACCACTATCTTGAAATTGAATTCTTGGAGTAGCAGAAGCCATTGGGTGATTTGACCAGAGACACATGGTCAATTCATAAGATTTATGATTTGTGTAAAATACAAATTCAATGTCCAATAAATAATGTCAAAATTTCTTCACACTGTAGATCATTGCTACTCTTTCCGTGGTAGTATAATTGACCTCTGTGTCATTCAATATCCTGCTTGCAAAGTAGATTGGGTAGTCTTTGTTGTATTTGCCAGGTTTGCATAACAAACTCCCTATTACATATTTGGAATCATCCATATGCAAATGGTATTCAATGTCCCAATTTAGTGCCATTAGTACGGGAGTTGTGATCATTCTCCACTTATGGGATTCGAATGCTTGTTCGCATTATTCCATTCAAACAACGTTTACCAATAGCTTATATAGGGGTCCTACAATCATGGCATATCTAAGGATGAACCTTGTATAGTATCTAGTTTGGCCCATGAATACTTGAACAACCTCAACATTTTTTTGGGGGGAAGCTCCATGTTGGATCTTGATTTTGTCCACGTCGTTTAGCAATCCCATGTTGAGAGGCTATGTGTCCCAAGACTATGCCATGTGTGACCAAAAATTGGCATTTGGGAGGGTTTACGGAGATTCCATACTCCTTACATTGTTTTGGTACATCTTCAAGGCATTTCAAGTGATCCTTCTTTCCTGAATGTATGTACAATCATCGAGGAAGTCTTGTAGGAATTTGTTCAGAAATGCTTTGAAGGCGTGGCAAATGTTGTCTTTGCCTAATCTTGAGGCACAATTTGTACTTGGTTATACCCCTTGAACCCATCCAAGAAGCTATATACTTCTGACCTTGCTACCTATTTAAAAATTGTCTCAATCAATGGTAGTTGTTCATGCATTGACATTATTGAGTAAATTTTCTAGCTCTTCATAGACATGGGTGCCATACTTTGGATTTGTCCTATAGGGTCCACATACCTTAAGCTTGGATTCTTCCCTCATTAGTATGGTATGTATTGCAACTTTAGGGGAGATCCCTTTTATGTCCTTATAGGACCAGGACATGCAATGTACGCATGCTTTTCTTCTTCTCCTTCCAAGGCAAGATCCAATTTTTTGGTCTTGGCCGGCTCCTCATAAACTAGGGTTTCCCCTAGTCCTTTTGTTTTCTTAATCTCTAATTCCTTGATTGATCTAGGCATGGCTATTGTTGCATTTCCCCTTGTATAATTTAAATAGTCAGGTACTTCCCTAAGGCTTTCCTAGCATGGCAAGGTGCTTGCTTGTGACTATTCATGCTACTAATTGTTGTGGGAAATTCTTATCCATTGAACCGATGCCCACTTTCTTTTCTTTCTTTTTTTAATTGTCGAGTTCAGTCTTCTCTGCACATTGGGTTTGAACTTGTGGATTTTTTTACTTTCAGAGATTGGCGCTAATTTCTCAATGGGCATTTTCAAGCTGAAGGTTGTCTTTGCCTCCGTGTTGGCTATACCAACATCCCCTACCAAGGTGGCATTAAATTTTTTGCAAATTTTGATCATCGAGCATGTGGGAAGAAACAAAGAAATGGAACACAAAGTGGGACAAGAAAGACCAAAATGTGAAGGCAATTGCAAAGGTGATGCCCAAAATGACCGAGTGCTGATCAAGCCACTAATGTCTTGATATATAAGGAAGTACAGTACATGCCAAGAATGGGTAAGTAACGAACTCATCCATTTGCCTCCCTCATGTCTAACCACTAATCCTAACGGATACTACTAACAGATGTAGACATGAAAGGAATCTCGAGACATAATCCACAATTCCTTCCTCAATTTAGAGTCGTTGGAATAGGAAGAAGTCCAATGCCAGTATGAAGAAAGTCAAAGTAGTCTTTGGGGAAAGATTTGGTGAATAGGTTGACAAGTGTGTCAACCATAGGGAAATATTGATTGGAGTATCAGTTGCTTGCTCTGGACTAGATCACATACATAATGGTATTGAATTTCCATGTTTTTGCTTCACTTGTGATGGCAGTCGTTCTTACTCAAACAGATGTAGCCATTGTTGTTGTTGAAGAGGACTGCATTTGGGAATGTGATCCCAAGTTCTTTTATGAGTGTGTGCAACTAGATATGCTCTTTGGCAACATGCCATACAGTTATATACACTGCTTTGGTCAAGGAGAGTGCAATGGAGTGCTGTTTGGTTGAAGCCCATGAGATCGGGTCCCTCGGCTAAAAGGAAGATGTACCCAGTGATGGTCATCCATATCCCTGCCCAATCAGAGTCAACACAGCCCAAAAGGTCACGAGTGTGATCATGATAACTGATGCCAAAATTAGAGGTGCCTTTAAGATACTAGAGAATGCGTCACCTAGATTCTACATGAATTGAGCTAACTTGGTGATGGTAGTCAAGAGATCGGCCTTGTTCACACCATGGCCTACCCGATCAAACCAACAAGGTTGTGATAAGGGATGGTGGACATTTGTGGTTTTTCTTTAATGGTAGATGGGCATTTGAGCAGACAATTCGACATTAGGGTCGACTAGTGTGAAAACAGGTTGGCAGTTGAGCATATTGTACCATTTAAGAATAGCATGGATGTAACATTGCTGATGCAACCAAGATTTGCCACAGGTGTGATCTCGAAGTACTTGGATTCCCTAAGCAATAGTGAAGGGGCCCTGAATCAATCATCAAAAAATGGGATTGGAGGTCGAGTTTGAAAAGTTATACTCAGTGTAGATCATTGCAAACGATGACCATGCCATTTATGTATAAGGCGACAACCGAAAACAGATCTGCAGATGTGCATGTGTATAGGCTTGGGTCATTGTAGCACTTTTGAAACGCATTGTGAAGGAAATACTGATCAATTTTAAGGTACTAGGATCGAGAGGCTTACTTTAAGCCATCAAGGGCTTTATGAAGATAGCAAGTTGTTCTCAAGGAGTGAGGGAACCCAACAGGGGGCTAAAGATAGATATCCTCCTAAAGACCATCATGTAGGAAGGTTGTTTGCACATCCATTTGATGGATGTAGAGATGGTGAATGGTACTCTAGGCTAGAAGAAGTCGGATGGATGCTATACAAATGACAGAGGCGAAAGTATCAGTGTAGTCAAGACCCTCCTATTGTGTGAACCCATGGGCAACTAGGCAAGCTTTGAAACATGAGATGGTGCCATTAGGATTGTATTTCAACTTGAAGACTCGCTTACTACTAATGGGTTGTCAATCAAGTGGAAGCTTGACCAAATCCCAAGTGTGGTTTCGTTGAATTGATTAGAGCTTGTAGTGCATTGCGGCCTCCCATTGTGGCCAAAATGTAGAGGCTTGGGCTTTGTGAATACTATGAGGCTCTACGGGGGTGGAATGTGTGACAAGGAAGGAAGCTTCATTGAAATGGGAAGGGGGGGTGTCGATCTTCGACGAGGCATTAGGGGGATGGAGAGGGGATCTCTATCATGGGTGATCAAGAGGTGCTAGATGGATATCAAGGAGGATGGTTGAGGGGTTGGAGTTTGTAGCCATCTGGTCACTTACGGGGTCTACTTGCATGTGTAGAGGACATGTGTGTGGGTGATAGAGGAGGTGTGTTGTGGCACGATGGGGTGGGGTCAGTACCCACCACATGGATGGTAGATGAGGAGCTAGATGGCATGGTGTCTGGGAAGGTAGTAGAGGTGAGAGAGGACATGGGGTGCTAGGTGGAGCATTCGTTGTGTGTGTAGGAGGGTTGGTGGGCATGATAGACAAAGGGGAGTAAAGAGGAAGCTCGGGCATGTGGCTTGCAGAGGCATAATCACCAACGAAGAGGACATTTCTTGAGAACAAGAGCTTCTAGGACTGCGAGTGAAAGATCTTGTATCCACGATGATTGGAGGCATACCCTAATGAATATGCCACGCTCACTACAGGGTCAAGCTTGTCACGTCGGTTGGCACATGGACAAAGACAATGCATCCAAAGACATGGAGATGTGTGACATTGGGTTTGTGTGCATGCTACAATTGGTAAGGGGTAGTCATTCTGATGGGAGTTGTGACAATTTTTTGCTAGTTGAGGGACATGTAGTACATCATGAATGACACCATGCTCACCATTCGGAAGGGAGAGGTTAACAGAGCCTTGTCAGAGTGCACAAATAGCAACGTTCTCACTAATGATCACATCTCAACCTCAGGCAAGAGTGTGATATGACAAAAACTCTCAAATATCAAGACACATATGGCAACTAGCACTTGAATCTAGATACAAATTGACATCAGGCTTACCAATCACTGCTTACACTCCATCGAATGCTAGCACAAATTCAACATCGAGTATCTTGAAGCATGAAAACAATCATTTTGGGTGGTCCCTCTCCATTAGCTTCGGTGAGGTGGGCTCGCATTCGATCCCACATTTTGAGATCTCAAGATGCCACAAGCATATTGCCCTCCCTTGTTGCAATAATATCAAGCGTAGTCATGGTGGTTATCTCATCCAATTCTCTTGCCATTGATAGTTTTCTTGGTGGGAGAATGTTGCTAGGTTTGCCCTCCCCTATTGCAATAATAACAAGCGTAGTCGTGGTGGTTATCTCATCCAATTCTCTTTCAAGAATGGGACTACTGAGAAGTGCATGCTCTTCAAAAGGAGATATGCTTTTTTGTTGGGCCCCTTCTTGAAGAAGTTGAGTTCTAACACTTTTGACAGAGATTTCATCACTACGAACTTCAATTGTCATTATTAGTGGGTTGTAAGAGGGGGGCATGCTCCCCAATATCATGAAAGCTAGCTGGGACTAGTGTCCTTGCCTCATCAAGTTGGTGAGCCATGGCTTTGAGCTTCTTGATGTGGGAAGCAATAGATTCACCTTCCTTCATCTTGGTGTTGCCCAAGGTGCACTGCATAGTGAGAATATTTCCCACAGTGCACTTCTCATAAATGGATCGAAGCATCTCCTAGGCCTCATAAGCTATCTCACATTCTTGGACCTGGCTAGTAGGGACATCTCCCAAGTATAAACATATGATAAGTTTGGCCTGTCTCTCTCGTGCTTGGAAGGATGTGGGGGCAAATGAATAGGTAGTGGTGAGAGGAACCTCAATGGACTGAGTCATCAGTGGGTTGATTGTTGGTGTGAAAGATACCCCTTCAATTGTGACACCAATGAAGGGAATGATAGGGATGGAGGATCTAGACCCAACTTCTATGGTGGATGGGTCCTTCTTGGCACCAATGATGATTTGCTAGAGTGCCTTCTCCTCCAGCACCATACGGAGCATCATGACTTCTAGATACTATAGTTGGGACCCTTGAGGCATTCCAACACATGGGAGTTGAGCAAAGCTATCGGGCCAAAGGCCCAATAGCATCTAGGAGATAGGTGAAGGGAGAGAAAAAACGAGGAAGTAGGGCCTTGGATAGCTGGGTGTGCTAACAATGAGCATAAGCAAAGCATGGAGGATCAGAGTATTGCGAGGTATCAATAGGAGGATGGAAGTGGGCTAATAACTACTGTGGAAAGAAACAAAGAAATGGAACGGGAAGTGGGATGAGAAAGACCAAAATGTGAATGCAATGCATGGTCACACTGTCATGCATTCAATCGACTTGTATTATGCATGGCTGAATGAGCTAGATGTGGATCACGGTCTGGGAGAGTGTGTGCGAGGAGTGTTTTTTTTTTGGCAACCCACTATTTCTTATTCCACCTATTCCAGTTAGTCCTCTCTCTCTCTCTCTCTCTCTCTCTCTCTCTCTCTCTCTCTCTTTGTGACATCTCTTTCAACTATTCAAGGTTGAGTCCACCTGTGTCCCTCCTGTGTCCAACACTTGGATTGTGGGATATGCCTTTGAGGCATCTTGGGATTGTTCCTACCATATTAAAACTGCTCTCTCTCTTAGTCCCTCCCAACCCTCTGTGTGTATGTGACATGTCTCTCAACTATTCAAGGTTGTGTCCACCTGGGTTCAACACTTGGATCGTGGGATATGCCTTTGAGGCATCTTGGGATTGTTCCTACCACATAAAAACTGCTCCCTCCCTCCCTCTCTCTCTCTCTCTCTCTATATATATATATATATATATCTATCCCTCCCTCCCTCCCTGTGTGTGTGTGTGTGTGCGTGCATGCATGCATATAACTCTCACCCCCCCCTCTCTCTCTCTCTCTCTCTCTCTCTCTCTCTCTCTGGTACTTAGCAATTGTAAATGGCATGTGGTTTGTAAACTCAAAAGCCTTGCATTTTATTTTTGGATGATGGGGTTTTGCAATCATTGGCCAATTAACAATGATGGTTTAGGGTGTGTGCTCCAATTTTGTGTAAGAAGAAGAAACCATTACGAACAACAATACTTCTATGAAAGAAGAACAAGCAATGCATTCAAGTCCATGCTAATCACACATTTTTTTGGTGAATCGAACCCAACATTACAAAGGACATAGTACTCCAAATTTCTCGATGATATTGGTGTATGATACATGATTGTGCCTGGAATTATGTTCCAAGGAAAAAAGGAAATAAATAGTTTTGCTACATATTTGGGGTTTTGGGAAATGTTCTCTCGTTGCCAAAAATGACTTGCAAATTGTCATATGAAAGCATGGGTTGGTGTATGAACATGTTCGCATTGGCATCCATCCCAAACACGCGGAGGTACACAAAATACAAACTCTATGTAAGGGAAGCCTTCCCCTCCGTCACTCCATCCATGAAATCCCGACAACTACATGCTGGGTTCTTGGCAATGTCGACATTATAAGTTTCCCCCATGACTCTTGAGTTTTCAGTCTCTATCTTGAAAACTTCAAGTTTCAAGGCTTTCAATACTATGTGGTCCTTTACTATTTCTTCTAGAGCAAGGGCAGAATTGATCCTTGTAGCTACAATTTTTGAGACTCCCGATCGATATCCTGGTGCAGATGCATTCGAATGACACTCTATCGGTGCCTTCTGTAGAACAAATCCTCCCGTCTCTAGGGATTTTATCTCATCCTCAGTGAGATTTGTTCCATGAGCTACTAGCCATACTTGTAGAACTCTGGCTGGGGACTTTTTGATTGAGGAGCATATATTCCAGGTATGGTCCATGTGGTCATTGTAGAACCACATGTATTGCCTTCGCGAGCCCACTTGATTGCTTGGTTGCCCTTGCGAGGTGGACCACTCAATCATCCCCCAAAAGGATGGAATTGGGACTCCTACTGCTATGTTCTTGATATTTTTCTTGCACTTCCCTTGTCGTGCCCCTAGCCATCCTTGACATTGCACTCTACTGCATGGTGGAATCCTTCTAATTGCCCAAATGATATTGTGAACTTCAGTCTCCACCACCTTCTCCAGAGATGTATCGACCATATGGTATTGTGAACTTCAGTCTCCACCACCTTCTCCAAAGATGTATCAATCGTCATGGGCTCCGTTTCCACTTGCTCCGCTACGCTTTCAAAGTTGAGTTGCCTTGCTCCTTTCTTGCAAGGTTGGTTTGTTGCCACAAATTCTGGCCTGTGAGTGGTATTTTCCTCCTCTGTTGTTGTCACCTTATTGATTCTTTTACGCTTACGAGCCACTGTTATATTGTATCCCCTAAATTTAGGCTCTTGATGCATAGGAGTGCCACTTATGATGCCCTCCACCATCCTCGACGTTGCTGCAGGGGTTGGGCTTTTCCCTTGCTGAGCTCGCCTTGCAAGGTTCTCTGCACTAGTGCCGGCACCATGGTACTTCCCTTTAATGAATGTGTGTCTCTTGGTGCTTTGCAACAACGCATTGGCCAAGTCACTGACACACACATCATACAGATTCAACATCCCCTTGAATCCTTCGATAGCCAACCAACTTGCATGTACATGCTCAACAAGATTTGTCGTGGGCACGTGCGATATGTCCTCTGCGTCCTATCAAGAGTGAAGTACAGTGAGTGGTTCGTTTGAAAAATTTGGTGGGAAAATAAAATTTTGTATTAGTGAATGGATACTCACACCAACAAAGTGCTTCCGCCAATGCGGATATCGAACATGCCACCAGCTCAGCCAACGATCCATCATAGGGATGTTCGAATCAGAAACCTTCCTTGTGGCCCACCAAGCCCAAATGTACTTTTGCTGTGTGGTTGCGCCCTCCTTTGTCAATGCACACCTCCACAATTGGCACAAGCGTTTGTGCTCATCTTGGAAGTTCCTATGCATATACTGGGAGGTGTGTATCTATAAGCTTTACTCCCAATGGAAAAGGCAAGACCTTTCTCAGCCATGCATCCCATTCTCTGGTCCATTATTGAAGACTATTTGTCTTGCCCTCAAGTTCGCGCCAGCCTCGTCTGCCATGAAGCCTTTAAAGTCTGCAGTGGGGTGCCCACACTTCTCCATGACATCATTAAGCTTCAACCAGAAAAGGATTTGGGCCTCATTGTCCTCCTCTTTCATCTTGCACACGGCAACAATCATCAACTCTTGGACGCTGCATCATACAACTAAAGTTAGGCATAAGCATCATCCTTTTGGTGATGGAGGGAATGTAGGAATACTAGCATTTGCCTTACCTTGGATCATATACGTGAGCAGCCATGGTTGTCCACCCGCATATGCAACATACATGGTCAAAACAGATTAGCTATTTTGTAGATCTCCACCACCAGTGCAGCACATGCGGTTCACCAGATCTACCCTTGAAGCAGGCCCTGTTGTCAACATCTTGAAGATAAAGCATTTGCTTTCATCATCGACCGCTTGATTGAGGAAGAGGCTCCCATGGAAAAATTTGTAAGCACATCTTTGCTTTAGCTTCAAGAGTCTGGACTCCATGCCTTCATCACTTTCAGTGCGAGCACCATGTACCATATGCTTGAACTTGAGCCAAGTTGTCCATTCGACTATGCATTATGTTGCTTCTAAGAATGCAAAGAAAACACATTTGTGTGCAGTTGCCATTGGGTTGGCTCTGTATGGTTTACCTTTGCCTTTGGACAAGAGGCTCCAGCTCCTCAAGCATTGCCATCAACTCATTATCCATAAGGGAGATGCTCGGGTCGCGGATGAGGGCACTTGATACTATTTTTTTTGTGACTACCATTTGTTAGTGTTTGGGACTTGCTGCACTAAAGTCCTTCACCATCTCTTCGACCGTGCCTAAGGTCTTTTACGTGGGCTCTACAGGTACCTCTTTGTACCTTGTGATTGTGCATGCCCATGTGGAAAAAGAGTCTCGTCATTTTGGGCCCCACCATCATGTAGTACGCCACACATTTGCATTGCTTCAAAAGAATGGGGGACCTTTTGCAAAAGAAACAGGCCAAGGTTCCCAAGCCAATAGCAGACATTCCAACAGTCGGAATGTTGTTCATTTTTCCCACACCAGATGAGAGAATATTAAAACGTGCAATCAAAGAGACATAGTCAACGTTCTTTAACTCAATTTCTTGGCAATGGGTGTGCTATGGATTGACCTATCCATGCAGTGCAGCTCGACAATCTGTGCATCGACTTGCCGGAGTAAAGGGGGTTTGTACACTCTAGTTCCCCCACACACCTACTGCGACGAACTTTGCCAGGAAATGTCATTGTTGTCGACATTGGTTTCGTCCAGCAATGGCCGCCATACTTTTGCTCCATGCCATCCATTGCACTTGCTCCATGCGGCATGGGTGGTAGTTTGAATGCAATGTTCCCATTGTACATTATCAGAACTTCCATCAACTTCTCCACTGTGGTTGAATTCTGTGGTTGAATTATGCAACAGTTGATGAAGGAGTCGATGACATCCCCCAGAAGACCTGATGTACGACGACATGCTAATGACTGCTTAAGGACCCTCCATTCTGGCTACTGTATCATTATCATCATCCATCATTACCATGCCATGGCCTCCTAATGGTTGTTTAACATGGCTTGAGCTCGGCCTTGAGCTCGGGCTTCCTGGGCTAGCCGTGAGATCTATTGCGGGTGTAGCTTGTGCAATGGCTGCCTTCCCTCACGCTCGGAATGATGGGTCCAACTCGCATGGTCTCTACCTCAAATTGGTTGGGCTTCGGGTGAGATCTATTATGGGTGGAGCGTGGGCAAGTGTTCTCTTTTCTCTCTCCAGCACATAGTCACGCAACAACTACATGTTCAACATGTACAACTACCCCAATCCACTCGCCTAAATGGCTCTTACTTGCGTAATCTATAGGCGGCCATTTACATGTGTGACGGCCATCACACGAATGCCCTTGCCTATCATGGGGTCATCCTTACTTGGCACAACGGTTCCACCATTCACATATCGTATCATTGGCTCCGACAAGAGGGAGTTCAAATAGATCCGCACTTCGTTGAGGTTGCTAGACCCTGCACCAGTTGGGATGGCCATTTCAAGAGGGATGAGAGAGAGAGAGAGAGAGAGAGAGAGAGAGAGAGAGAGAGAGAGAGAGAGAGAGAGAGAGAGAGGTAAGATAGGGGGGAGAGAGAGATGGACAAAGAGCTAGGGTATGGAGGAGTTGAGAGAGAACGAGAGCTTGAGAGAGATGTGTGGGGGGGGGGTAGGGGGCCTTTATATAGTTTATGTCTGACAAATAACATTCAATGAGTATTTAATGCAAGAAAAGGTGTAAGGGTGAAGATGCCATTTTTTGTAATTTGTTTGTTGTCAAATATTTAAAAAAACAGCTATACCCCCCACCTCCACCCCAAAAAACAAAAAAAGATTTTAAAAATTCACAAAAAATGAGCATCTTGGCTCTTGGCATAGCAATCACAATTATGCAACAATTAGAAAGTGTAGGTGATTCATGTTAAAGGCAAGCAAGCCCTTAGAAAAACATGAAAACTAGTAAAAATTATATAGAATTTTTGCCAAATAGTAAAACAGCCATAACTTTTTCGTAGAAACTCCGATTTCCAAACTTTTTACAGGAAAATCGATGGCATAACTAGATCTACGCAAAGATTTCAAAAATGTTACTTTTTGGAAGCAAAAAGCCAAATTCGGAGCGAAAAGCCCTGAAAAAGGGTCGTCTTTGCAAGGGGGTAAAGAATTTAGTGCAAATTCTTTCATTTTGGGACTTTTTTAAAATTTTCTTTTGATGGCGCACATTTTTTTGTGAGATGTATGTGTTTCATAGTGGAGAGACTAACATGGCAGGCTCGACCTTTTGGATATGCGAGTTTCATGTCTGCAAAAGTGGCAAACTGGGCTGTGAGCCATTTGTTGGGCAAGTGCGAGGATTGGGCCACAATAAATGATCTAGATGCATCAATTCATGAGGTGCCCACTATTCTTGGATTACCCTGAAGGGGAGCACCCACGAGAGGAGAAAGAAATGTACATGATGTACAACAAACTACGGGGGCCCAAAGAACCATAGACGCCTACAATGACAGTATGTACAAACTCAAGTGTTCCCCAAAAGATTTCTCTTCCATGTTATTTTATGTACTTACAAAGGACTCTACGCTACAAGAAAGTGAAGCAAGCAAGGTGGGGGTGCCTACATCTACTAGAGTAGGAAAGAAAGTAGTTGAAAGAACGAGGGGCCAAAAAAAAAGATTAGGAGGCCAGATAAACCCAATAGACTTGGGACAGTCCTCCACCTAAAGGTATGAGACAAGATTGTGAAAAAAATTAAGTTGATTAAGAGTCGCACGGACATTTTTTATTTTTTAGCGGGCCTCAAATATTTGGCAATGTATTAGCTTCTGTAGAAACGAAGCCACTGTCATAAGTTGGAAGCACCCAAACAAGTGCTGCAGGGGGAGAAGCTCAATGTGGAGATCAAGGTGAGGAGGAGCTTTGTGTGACAGAATTCCGACACAAAGTAGTCAAGTGGGACCGTTGCTAGTTGGCCCTCAATCCACCAGTAGCATGCTCCTTTGTTTTTTAAGTATCGTCCTAAACATCATTCTAAAACATAATTTTCATTAGCTACTGTAGCCACAGTTGACATGGCCACAACTACAAACATACAAGCATCAGGTGGACGCAAGAAAACGAGGAGGACCTGCCAAGAGAGCGCAAACAATCCACTTGTAAGTAGGGTCTAGAAGCAAGAAGATCTATGCAAATCAATAATCCGTTGTTGAGGCACTTGTAACTGTGAGTTTCTTGTACATAGTTAGGGGCGAGGAGGTCCAAGAGAGGCATCTTAATGTTGCATGTGAGATGTCTACATGCATGTTGATGTGCATGTGATATGCTACTACAGCCACAATTAACGTGGCCACAACTGTAAATATACAAGCATCAGGTGGATGCAAGAAAATGAGGAGGACCTGCTAAGGGAGCACGAACAATGCACTTGTAAGTAGGGTCTAGAAGCAACAAGATCCATGCAAATCAATAATCCATTGTTGAGGCACTTGTAACTGTGAGTTTCTTGAACACAGCTAGGGGTGAGGAGGTCCGAGAGAGGCATCTTGATGTTGCATGTGAGATGTCTACATGCATGGAGACATCCATCGAGCACATTCCACTGAAATGGCGGGTTGTTATATGCAAATCATTCTAGGTAGGAAGTTCGCTATGGAAAGAGCAGAATTATGAGAACTTCAACTGGTTATTGGAGTCTGGGACAATGAAAGGATTGGAGGCCCTTCTCATAAAGATCAGGGAGGATAGGCGTCTACATGAAGCAACAAGACACAAGAAGTGGATGTTTTTTTGCTTGCAGGTGGTGCACTTAGGAACCACAATGTGTGCAAGGAAAGAGAGAGGTACATGCTGCAATCATGAAATGGTTTTTCAAGACATGATCACGTGGTGCATATGTTACACATATTCTAATTTGTTCATGTATGTGTTATATGTAGGTCCACGTGATGCATGTAATGGTGTACGTGTGCCAAGGTAAGGAGCATAAGGCCACCCCCTTGGATGACTTCATGGAGGATGGAATCAGCACTACGGAATGGGTGCACGATGCGAATGATATCCTCGTGCGAGGTACTTCTTAGCAATTGTGTAAAAGATTTGGCAAAGTTCAAAATACAAGCTAGGCTTGCATTGATTTTTAGTGTTATGGTAGATGGCATGCAATGCGGATGATTGTTTTGGATGAGGTTGTTGCAGGCCTTCTCAGACCATGGAGACACGCTCCTCGATTGCAATAAAGGGTGCAGAGATTTGGCAGAACCCACAGTCCAAGAGGGGTGGAGAGACTTGTGCCTCGCCATAGAGGGAGGGGAAGCACGATTTGTAAGAGGCAGAGTATAGATTCGAGTTTGACATCTGCATGAATGTTTGTTGACATTCAACTATGTATAATTTGGTTTTTCCTTTATGCAATATTGCACTTTTGTAATCTCATTGAGCTTGTGGCTATGAATAGTTGCCCCCACCTTTGAGGAAGCTGGTGATTTTTTATTTGAACAGGGTGTTGTTGCATAGGAGGCTAATAACTCAGGGTGCCTTGCTAGCCAAGGTGTTAGAGCTGTGGAGCCACTGGGTCCTGTTAAGATTTGGTGTGGCCAAGTCCCTACACGAGGTGGGGAGGCAGTTTGATGTGGCTATTTGGAGCTCAGTACAACAGAACAATCCGCAGAGATTGTTGGGCCTACTAAAGGGAGAATGTCGCCAAGCCACTAGCTACACACCCTTCTTTGTGTTTGAGTATAGCTGAGATAGATGTACCACACAAGCCAAAGATGTAGGAAGAGGACAGGGGTGTGTGAAGCCCAAGTTTGGGAAGCGCTTGCCCGAGAACGATCGGCAACACTTTGACCCTTTAGCAATGTTGTTTGTGGATGACAATGGGGAGAAGATGGATCAAAATCCCACAAACATGTACATTGTCCCACCCACTTTTATGGGGGATTGCATGGATACAGTTCTCCACTCAAGTCTCTTGCCCTATCTACACCAATTAGCAAACCATGCTGGGACAGTTGAGGGTTTTGTGTCCAAAAACCCCTTCCATGTGCCGCCCATGGAAGAATAAACAGAATTGTAATGCTACTTTGAAATGTTAGTAAAATTATTATTGTTTGAGACTCAAAGAGCTAAAATTTTTGTTTAAAGCCAAGTAGCATGGACTTATGTCCAGTGCTTACATGTGATTTCTTCGTCTACATTTGTGAAATAAAGAAACGTATTCTTAACAAGCAGCACATACATGTGTCACAAAGAGAGAGAGAGAGAGAGAGAGAGAGAGAGAGAGAGAGAGAGAGAGAGAGAGAGAGAGATTACATCATGCAAATAGACATAGAGAAACATGTGCTCGAGTTTAACAATCACGAATTCATGTCTGTTGCATCCAACTAAGGTGTGAGAGAGAGAGAGAGAGAGAGAGAGAGAGAGAGAGAGAGAGAGAGAGAGAGAGAGAGAGAGAGAGAGAGAGAGAGAGAGAGATAACATTATGCAAAAAGACAAGAAAAGGAACAGGGTTTAACAATCATGAATTTATGTTTGTTGCATCCAACTAAGGAGAGAGAGAGAGAGAGAGAGAGAGAGAGAGAGAGAGAGAGAGAGAGAGAGAGGAGAGGGAGAGGGAGAGGGAGAGGAGAGAGAGAGAGAGAGAGAGAGAGAGAGAGAGAGGTGTGTCACAAGTGGAATAGGTGGAACAAATTTTGGTGGTTGCAAAAAAAAACTCACTTCAAAACTCGCTTCTTCCCATCCCCATTCTGGGACTTCCATTCAAATTACATGGTAGAGAAGTGTAGGAGGGCCAACAAGGACCACTTAGGCTTGCATGCACTCAACAACTTCATATATCAAACTTCTGCCATGGTCCGCTTCATAAAATATCACCTAGGGCATCATACAGAGGGCTTCTTCTTTAGTCTCCTGCTTTTTCATATACCATTCAGAACTAAGGCATCCTTAATATATATAAATAACATGGCCTGGTCCTACTTCAAGGAGTGCTAGATATGAGGTCTTAGCAAGACAGAGGACAATCTAGAGATGTCCATCACTAAGTACACCAAGCACCAGTTGTTAGTAGAAGACATGATACAATAGATCATCAAAAAGTGCCAATTGTCACAAGTTGACATTATGACATCGCCTAAGGTCAGCAAGCTAAATGACGCAGATCTGTTGCATGATCGAGCACAATTGTTGGGGCTACTTGATGAGTTCAAACTTATGGAACATGCCAACTTGACCCCAGAGCAGTGACACATATACAACAAGATCATCTCAAAAGGTAGTGGACTGTTAGAATTATAGATATAATTCAGCAGTGACCAATGTAATTTAATAAGCTAGTTAGGGGCACTTTTCCCTCTTTAAGAGGTTTTTCCCCCTAACCGCAGTTAGTTCACTAACTATGGTTAGTGACTACGAAGGTTTTGTCATTAGGACAAAACCTTATCTCTCACTCTTTCAGTTGTACTCTCTCACACTCTTCTATTGCAACTAAGCTTTCAAGCTTTCAGCTCTCAGCTCCCTCTCTCTTGCTCTCTCTCTCTACCCAATACTCACATTTGGTATCAGAGCCTCGTTGAGCTCCTGCTCCCTACCCAAGCTCCTCCTCCTGCTGCATTCCCATTGGAGCACGCCATCCGTACCTGCACGTACTTGCACGTACTTGTCCGTACCTGTCGTACTCTACTGTACCTGTCGTACTCTACTATACCTGTCGTACTCTACCATACCTGCACGTACCTACATGTACTCGTCCGTACCTGTGCGTACTGTATCTGTGGTACTTGCACGTACCGCACCTGTTGCTTTCGTTTCTGTACTACATGCCATACAGCAGTCGCTGTTCGTACTGCAGTGCCGTACCAGCCTTACCTACATCAGTGCCATACTAGTCGTACATGCCATAAGTTCACCGTATGTACATACATGAATCTGCCATACTTGCTTCCATACATTGTCTGTACCTGCTTCCGTACAGGTCTTGATTTCGTACAGCATGCCGTTGCGGTACATCTTGCAATCCCGTCCGTACATGCGACTATACGATCTGCTTATCCGTACAATCTGTACTTGGTCGTCTGTATTGATTGTACCAGTAGACATTTGCAATCCTTTGCAGTTATTGGGGTATTTTCAGGTTCACAGTTGCTTGTGAAGCAAACATTGCAAACAGATCTGCAGATTTGGTCTGAAATTTGGGGCTTTCTACTGAAATTGCAAAATTTGGGGCTTTCTATGCTTTTGCCCCTTTCTGGTTGCAATATCAAGTTCAAAATTTGGGCCTTTCAATTTTGCAGTATAATTTCTTGAAGAAATTTGGGGATTTTGTAATTACACTGCAATTTTGCAGTGAAATTTGGGGCTTTTGCAGACAGAGCGCAATTCTTACATTGGGGCTTGTGATCAATTTGCCCCTTTCCGGTTGCAATTTCAGGCCTATTTTGGGGCTTTTGTGTTGGGAGAGCAATTTTGGAGATTTCAATTCATACTGCCTTTCTTGAAGTGTTTTGCAGCACTTTTGGCAGATTCTGGAGAGTTTTTTGATGCTTGGACAGATTTCTGACAGTGTAAGTGCAGAAATCTAAGTTGCATTTACAGCCAGTGCTTGGCTGTGTTTTTTTTGGGAGTCGTGCATTTCATTCCCAGTAAGGGAATTCAATCTTGTATCTACTAAAATCTCTTTCTCAGATATGGCCCAGCAAAATCAGAATGATTTCCAGTTCGGTGGTCTTTCACAGGAAGACAAGTTGGATGGTACCAACTACTCCCTCTGGAGTTTTATGGTACACAATATTCTGATTTCTCGCAATTTATGGGATTATGTGAATGGGGGTGAGATCCGACCAGCAGGTATGGCACTTGATACCCCTCCTCAGCAAGGAGGTGGAAGAGGTCATGCACAGGGTGCAGCTATAGCCACTACTCCAGAGCAGAAGAGATGGGATTCACGGGATGCCTTAGCTTTGTCATGCATCTCTCTTTCAGTGAAAAGATTTATCATTCCGCATATCCGGTCGTGTAAGACCTCAAAGCAGCGTGGGATATCTTAGAAAGCATGTATGCAGCCCGGAATGATGCAAGGGTATCTTTCTTGAAAAGAGAGTTAAGTAATACACATATGGAAGAGGGTGACTCCATGTCAGTCCACCTCACAAAGCTACAGGATCTCAGAGAGCAATTATTGAACATAGATGAGATTATTCCTAATTTAGAGATGATTACTACCACTCTGAATTCTCTTCCTGAGTCTTATCTCAGCTTTCATACCTCGCTGAACTTATCATTGAGGGGGGGTGCAAATCCTCTCACTTTTCATGAGTTGATAGGACTTCTGCTTTAGGAAGAGCAGACCAAGAAAAACTTGGCTTCACGTGCAGGTGAACAAGCTATGCTCTCAAAGTTCAAGTAAAAAACAAAGGGACAGGCAAAGACATCAGTAAATCAGCCTTCCAGTGGGTCAGGACAGCCTTCACAAAAGGCTAAATGGTGCAAGTAAGCCCAAGAAATAGGGTTTTTGTCATTACTGCAAAAAGCCAGGTCATCACATTGTAGAATGCAGGAAAAGGCTTGCAAAAGAGAAGAAAAACAACTCCGGTATGGCTGTTTCAGATTTAGCTCCTCATGCATCTGACAGTGGGGATGCTGCAGCCAACTTTATTGGACAGGATTATGCCTTTTTATCTTGCATTTTAGATTCTAGGCTGGCTGCTCTAGATGCTCGAGATAGTACAACCACTTGTAATGATGATACATATGCTTTTTTGACTTGCAGTTATGACTCTTCTACGGATGCATCTGCTTTCAGTGTCAATGAAACACTGAATACTTGGTATTTTGACAACGGTGCATCCAAGCATATCACCTTTGGGAAGTGTCTCTTTACTTCCTTGCATCCACCTCCTGTTGGTAAGAAAGTCACTTGTGCCAATAAATCATCATATTCAGTACGTGGCACAGGAGAAGTTGAGCTTACTGCCATTGATGGCTTAGTTTTCAGACTTTCAGATGTCTTATATGTGCTTGGTATCACCAAGAATCTTCTTTCAGTGTCCACTCTTAATAGGGTTGAATTTTAGGTCATCTTTGAGGATGACAAATGTGCTGTCCGAGACAGGGAAAATGATTATGCCTTGAGATTATTGTGGGGGTTAAAGGTCACTGTGCCTTAACCCCAGTTATGTACAATACTCAAACACATATATAAATGAATGAAAAAGAAGATTAGGGTGGTTCTGCACCCACCAAAACTTGTGTGGCTCTCTGTCTCTCTCTCTCCCTCTTCCGTTCTTGCTTCCGTTGAGAGCACTCTCAACTGGTATCAGAGCCCGGGTGATCTAGCTGAGCGTGCGTGAATGAATGCTTGAAGCTTAGCAGCTCTGTGGGAGGAAGGAGAAGCTCTGTGGGAAGCTTTGTGGGTGACTTTACTTGCATCCGAGTGTGCAGAGACCTTGGAGGAACCTTTGGAAAAGTCACTTTGGCTTTGCGAAGTGGTTTTGAGAGCCTGTTAAGAGCTTTCAAAGAAAAAGTCGTTTTTTGAGCTTTTCCCTGTTCCATTCGATGACAGAGACTCCGTATTGACTTGTAGAGGCAACTATTGCTTGCTTTTGGTGTCCACATTACTTCAGGAGCTTGGAAACACCTTCATTCTTGAATCTGAGATCATTTCAGTGGATTTCTGACTCACTGTGTCAATTCCTGCGTTTTTTGCCCGGGTGTTGGAACTCAAGTTTGGAGCAACCATTTGCAGATCTGTCAGTTCCGGTGGACTCAGGAGGTCCTAAAACTTCTATGTTGCTCATCATTCGCACTCCGGTGGAGTTTACAGATAGCTCTGTTTCCAAAAACGTTTTTCAGTCCTTGTGTTGGACCCAGTGATTGAGACCACGGTTTTCAAAACCGTCTGTCCCATTGCGTTCCGGACGCCCAAAAACCCCTACCTATCAGTTCTTGCGTGATTCGGTGGAGGATTTTCAGAGTTATAAATCTCTGTGTATTCGATTTCGTCTCTCTGTTATGCATTTTTCATGCTAAGGTTTTGAAACCTTAGATTTATGCCACATGGCAGTGGATAAGTGTTGACTCCCATTTCTCATTCATCGGTTGGGATTTTGGAGTTCTGGCAGAAGAGAGATATTTGCAGATTTTCTTGCTGAGTCCGATTATGCAATGGCGCCCATGTTTTGAAGCATCTCAGGTTCTATTTTCAGTAGCGCTCATTACCGTGGGACTATGATTTCTTGAGCATACCTTATGCAGATCACTCTGGTTGCAGTTTGAGCAGTGTGCGCTCATTCGTGGTATGCAGAGGGTTGCAAGGAGGCGGAAAGGGCCATGATGGCCAAGGTTCCTTATGCATCAGCAGTTGGGAATCTTATGTATGCTATGATAGCTACTAGACCAGACATTGCATTTGCAGTGGGAGTTGTTAGCCGATATATGGCTAATCCAGGAAAGAGGCATTGGGAGGTAGTTAAGTGCATCATGAGGTACATGAAGGGTACCAAGGAGATGTGCATTTGCTTTGGTAAAGGAGACATGCGTGTACTTGGGTACACAGATTCAGACTATGCAGGGCATGTGGATAGTAGGAGATCCACTTCTGGTTATGTGTTCACCTTTGCAGGTGGTGCAGTGTCGTGGATGTCTCGTGCACAAAAGTGCATTGCTTTGTCTACCACAGAGGCTGAGTATGTTGCAGCCACAGAGGGTTGCAAGGAGGCTATATGGCTTGATCGGCTAGTAGGAGATTTGGGGATTCATACATGTGTACCGACATTGCATAGTGATTCCATGAGTGCTATTCAGCTAGCACGGAATCTAGTCTTTCATGCAAAGACCAAACACATTGAGGTCAGGTACCATTTCATCAGGGAGGTACTTGAGGACAAGCGCATAGAGCTTGTCAAGGTTCATACAGATGATAACCCTGCAGATATGCTGACGAAGAGTCAGCGATTTGAGTATTGTCGTATATTGATGGGCATTGGATAGTATGCTCACTGGTTGTTCTCCCTTAAAGGCACATTGTCCTTTAAGTGGAAGGTTGTGGGGGTTAAAGGTCACTGTGCCTTAACCCCAGTTATGTATAATACTCAAACACATATATAAATGAATGAAAAAGAAGATTAGGGTGGTTCTGCACCCACCAAAACTTGTGTGGCTCTCTGTCTCTCTCTCTCCCTCTTCCGTTCTTGCTTCCGTTGAGAGCACTCTCAATTATTTGGTACTCTGCTGCGTAGGCTTTTTCAGCTTGATCTTTTTGAGAAAAGAGCAGCCCATGCTCTTGCAGTTTCTACCCCTACTACTGCCATGCAGAATGCAGAATCATGGCATGCCCGATATGGCCACATGCATTACAACAGCTTGATGACACTTCAGAAGCACTCTATGGTTGATGCATTGCCACCTCTTGAGATACCTCCTCCACATGCCTGTGAAGGGTGCATTTTAGGCAACATGCATGGATTCCCCCTCAAAAAGGATGGTTCAGTTAAAGCTGTACGCAAATTACAGCTTATACACAGTGATGTTTGTGGTTCCATGAGGACTCCATCATTGGGTGGTCATCTCTACTTTGTTACTTTTATTGATGATTACTCCAATTTCACTTGGGTCTTTGGGCTGAAGCGCAAATCAGAAGTGTTCATGGTGTTTAAACACTTTTTAGCCATGGTTGAAAATAAAACTAGACTCAAGGTATAGACATTGCGCATAGATAGAGGTGGGGAATACTTGTCTGCAGATTTTGATGCTTTTCTGAAAGGCAAGGGTATTGTGCATCAGCTCACAGTGAGGCTGACCCCTCAGCAAAATGGCAAAGCTGAGAGGAAAAATAGAACCCTTATGGAGATGGACAGATGTATGCTGAAAAGCAAACACATGCCTCACAAATTCTGGCTTGAAGGTCTGATGTGTGCCAACTACATTTTAAATCGGGCTCCCACTAAGGCTTTGAAAACAAAAACTCCCTATGAGGTCTGGAATGGGAGAAAGCCTTCAGTGGATCATTTTCGAGTCTTTGGATGCCTTGCATATGCTCATGTGCCAGTTGAATTTAGGCACAAGTTGTCAGATAAGGAAGTAAGTGCATATTTGTTGGGTACAGTGCAGAAAGCAAGGGGTACCATCTCTACAATCCTGCTACATGTAAGATCATTGTCAGTAGAGATGTGATATTTGCAGAAAATTCAGCTCACACTCAGGCTGAATTTCATATGCCTTCTTCTTCAGAGGATGTTTTGGAGGGGTTACTACCCATTGCTTTGGGTTCCCCTGCTGATATTTCTGATGCAAATCAAAATTTACAGCCACCTCCCGATGCTCCAGTTTAGCCACAAGATGTCTTGCCACCTCCACAGGCAGTGGAACAGGTGGTTCAACAAGAAATTGCAGACATACATGCAGCAAAAATAGTCCCAAATTGGCTGTTATAGACTCTCAGAGAGAGTAAGATTGATGCTCCATTACCTTGCAGGACTCGTAGTGCAGCAAGGCACATGGAAGGTGCTAATTCAGTGGAATCAGCATATGTAGGTACTCTTCTCGATGAGGAGGAGCCTGCAACATTTGAAGAAGCAAAGCACAATGTGCATTGGATGAATGCCATGCACGATGAGTTGCAGTCCATTAAGAAAAATCAGACTTGGGATGTTGTAGACTTGCCACCAGGAAAACATGCCATTAGCACAGGATGGGTTTTCAAGGTGAAATGGAAGCTAGATGGCTCCATTGATAGATACAAGGCAAGGCTGGTTGCTAAAGGCTATGCTCAGAAAAAGGGCATAGATTATGAGGAGACTTTTGCTCCTACATCCCGGATGACCACCATCCGATCTGTTATTGCAATGGCTGCACATTTTGAGTGGAATGTTCATCAGTTGGACATAAAAACAACCTTCTTAAATGGAGACTTGCTGGAAGAGGTTTATGTCAAACAACCTCCAGGCTTTGAAATTACAGCAAATGCACTTCAGGTATGCAAGCTAAACAAAGCTTTGTTTGGGTTGAAAAAGGCCCCTTGTGCATGGCATGACAAGATTCATGCCTTTTTGACCAGCAAGGGGCTGCACAATAGTCCTATTGAGAGCACCCTCTAGATCAAGATGGATGGGGGGGAAATTTTAGTCATCCTTCTTTATGTCGATGACTTATTGCTCACAGGGTCTAATGAAGATAATATTACAGATTTCAAAGCTGATTTGCAGACCACCTTTGACATGTCAGATTTGGGGCTGCTTCACTTTTATTTGGGGATCGAGTTCTCTCAAGAGAGACGTGGCACTGTTATGTCTCAGTCCAAGTATGTGCAGAAACTCTTGGACAGATTTAACATGCATGATTGTAAGCCCATAGCCACTCCCATGGAGCCGGGGCTGAAACTCACAATGCATGATGCAGGAGAATCAGTTGATGCCACATCTTACAGTCAAGCAATTGGATGCCTCATATATCTCTGCAACACTAGACCTGATATTCAGTTTGTAGTATCTCAGGTGAGCAAGTATATGCATAGCCCAAAAACTATGCATTGGCAGGCAGTTAAGCGCATCTTCCATTATTTGTAGGGCACGAAGTCTTTTGGCTTGTTATTTCCCAGGGGGGTGACTTGTAGATGCATGCCTACAGTGATTCAGATTGGGCTGGTGATTATGACACTAGGTAGTCCACAGTGGCAATTATTTCTTTTTGGGTAAATCTTGCATTTCCTAGCTGAGCAAGAAACAATCTACAGTGGCTACCTCATCATGTGAAGCTGAGTACAGGGCAGCTCTCACAGCAACAGTTGAATGTGTCTGGCTGCGACGTCTATTTGCTGATCTTCATCTGTCTTTGGAGGGTCCTTCTCCAATTCTCACTGATAGTCAGAGTGCCATTGCAGTGGCAAAGAATCCAGTGTTTCATGCTCGCACGAAGCACATTGAGGTTCACTATCACTACGTCAGAGAGAAGTTGCATGCAGGAGAGATCAGTATGATCTTTGTGTCCACACATGACAACGTTGTAGATATTTTCACCAAAGCACTACCACGTGAAAAGTTTGAGGCATTTCGCAGTGCCCTGAACTTATATCCATTTGGTGATTGATCAGCCTTGTACATGACATTGGCACGGCAGGGGGATGTTAGAATTATAGATATAATTTAGCAGTGACCAATGGAATTTAATAAGCTAGTTAGGGGCACTTTTCCCTCTTTAAGAGTTTTTTCCCCCTAACCGCAGTTAGTTCACTAACTATGGTTAGTGACTACTAAGGTTTTGTCACTAGGACAAAACCTTATCTCTCACTCTTTCAGTTGTACTCTCTCACACTCTTCTATTGCAACTAAGCTTTCAAGCTTTCAGCTCTCAGCTCCCTCTCTCTTGCTCTCTCTCTCTACCCAATACTCACATGGACTCCACATCATTTGTGGGATGCCAAATGCAGAAAAAACATTCTTGATTAGATACATCATCTATTAGCTTGTCAAGTGTGATAAGTCTATCGTATTAACTACGACCACTAGTGCAACAGCAATGTGCCTAAGCCGCATTGCCATGAGTGTTCACTGTCAAGTCAAGATACAAAGTACTTGTAGCTATACCCCTACTTCATTCCTGAGATGGACGAGTGGCATTGCCCACTCATGCAAGTTGATGTCAACGTTATCAATGAGATATTCATGATGGTGAGAATGGCATTTAATCTTGTCATCTGATAGCTGCATGTAGTCACATCATAGCCAATCTATAGTCCATTTGAAAGAAGCTTGTGCTACTGTTCGGAGATC
This sequence comes from Dipteris shenzhenensis, assembly GCF_047967505.1. Taxonomy (NCBI): domain Eukaryota; kingdom Viridiplantae; phylum Streptophyta; class Polypodiopsida; order Gleicheniales; family Dipteridaceae; genus Dipteris; species Dipteris shenzhenensis. The sequence goes on from NC_141608.1 coordinate 51,897,864, forward strand.
TTGCATAGCTGCTGGTGATATGCTAACACTAGGTGGACTTTTGCCAAATGTGCCACATCAGGAACTCATCACATTGGCAACATGGCAATATACAACATGCAACACTCTGTCTACCACACACTTCATAACTACTTCCTCCAATTCCTAAACATCATACAGATATGGAAGCTGATGATTGACGAGATACAACAGTATCTTGATGGCATCATCATTAACAAAGAGGAAGCATAAAAGTACTTAGACAAAAACATGACCATCATTTGCTTGCATCATCTTGATGCAAAGGAATACAACCTGAAGATGCTACAGAAACTTTTTCCTCCATCCGATCAGGTTACTCACAAATGTGACAAATGAATTATCACTGCAAGAATGGTTGGAAGACGAGAAGTTTCATGAGCTCAATGAGATCACAAAAAGAGCTAGGATAATAATCATAGAAAACATCGAATTGACTATAGGAGCAGCCAATGGGGTAATTGTTATAGTCACTAGCATCCAACACTCACCAAAAAGCAGTAATGAGATTACATCTATCCATACAGTCATCGACATAACATCGTGGCAGATCATCTTGCGCAGAAGCAGAGAATGAAGAAAACCCACCAGTAGCCAATGGTACTGCAAGACAACGTTTTTTATCACACTCGCCAAGCTGTCATAGGCCATAAGGCACAACGGTGCACAATCTCAACCAACGCCATGGTGGTGATTCGAGAAGCATTCACGCTCGGCCTAGCATATGTTAAAGTCATATGATTGTATGGATAATAGCAACAACTATAGCAACAATGGAGTTTTATTAACAATTGCTTAATAAATTGGATATCAAGGCTTGTGAATAATATATTAAGGTAGCTAACATAAATATCGGCAAGCCCAATCTATATATGCTGTGAGGTGAAGTGCAAGAGTTACTCGACAGTAAAGGAAATAAAATCTCTCGCTACTGCATCGAGTTGGTGCACTACGGGCTCTATGTCTCGGTAGATGGCCTGACAACATTGGATCGCAAGATAGGTGCTCACATTTTGAACAAGTTTATGAATGAGTTTGGATACATGCACTCAAACGACAAAAGTCTGTTGATAATAAAAAAGGTAACCAAATTAACAACGCTTGATCTAGCGAACGAGGTATACGGACTGCGGATGGTGGACCGATTCACAAAAAATAATAAAGTTATACAAGCCAACACCACCATGATGCATAAGTGTACCAAGAAAATAACTGTTTACTTTCATGTTTTTAAAAATAAACATGCCATCGATACTTGCCTTGCCAATCTAGACAATAGAACCACCGATGATCGAGGACATCGATGCACGCCCAATGAAGCAGCTTGCAATAGCAAAAACATCTTTTGTTATCACTAATGGTGCCAACTCATTAAATAAAATTGGTCGAACTGCTTTTCCCTCTTGCTTTATTCCCACTGTTCTCGTGGCTATTGTCACAAATTTTTTAAAGTAAAGTTATTTGACAACATATTCAATAAGGATGAGATCGGGCGTAGAAGAATATGTACCTTTTGATGAAAACTTTAATGTAGACATTCTAGCAAAAACAGAGAACATAAATGAGGCAATCATATTAGAACAAAAATACATAGCTCGTTTGATAGGATTAGCAATAGAGGATGCAACAATCTCAAAGGACACTCTCCTTGTGAGAAAAAATATTACTACATAAAACGTCGCCACATTATATAAACCATCCATGGTATTTTTTTAAAAGGATTTTGATTAAGTATTTTTTGTGACTATTGCGAATTATCGTTGCTATAAAGTGTAGTTCTACTTTTACTAATGATGTTTTAATTACAAAATGCATGCACCAGTTTTGTTGTTTTTAATCATAAATAGAAATTAAACTTCAAAGTCAAATAAAACAAAGCACGACTTGGCAAAGATTCTCGCCATGCCAAATCGCGAGAAGGATGTGAAGGTGTAAGCAGATTTTAATTTATAGTCTCACATTGATCTTTTACTTGCATGCTTAGATATACAATTTTGAAAAATGATTTTGCATAAGTACTTCTCGTCTATATTCCGCTAGTTCTAATTTTGTTAGCACTGCCTTCCAGCACTTTTGTTAAAAAGTGTCCCACATAGTTTCTTGCCAAGTGGCCCCTTCTATTTTGGCTCTCTCTCTCTTTCACACACACACACACACACACATTCTTTTTTTAGAACTCTCTCCCTCTCTCTCTCTCTCTCACACACACACACACACGCACACACACACATAGAGTTTGCAAATCTCTTTGCATTTGCAAGCGGCTGCATCATCTATTCATCTTGACAATTGTTTACGTCTGGCAAAACCTAAGGCAGTGCTGACGAGTACTTCTACTCACTTGTATTAATAATCTCTTGCGCAATAATCAATGGAAATTCAATTTCAAAAATAGATTATGAGGATAAAGAGTGTACGTTGCAATTTGTTTGGGATATTGGGAAGTGGAGCTATCCACGAAGAAGGCCACTACCCGACTTGAATAATTAATCGTGTTGCTGCTCTTCTTGGGTAAGACCATGCAAATGCATCGTTTCATATAAGCATTGTCCATGAAGCGCGCAGGCTTTATGTAAGGGCAGGCCCAATGTACACATCGAAAATTTTGGTTAAGGATGGATGGAGGCCCTTGAGTAGTAGCCCTCATGACGTTGAGCTTTATCTCGTTCATAGTCGAGAATTGGGCGTGTTTGTGCATTATAAAGGGATACATCATATCGTTAACACTTGTACCGTAATCAGCGCAAGGTTGCGGCGCAACAGACTCCAGGTAACTGCATATTGACCCTTATGGTTATATGAGCATGTTTTTTAGTTCCTACCGCTCCAGGATACCGTACTTCAATGTCCTGATTTTAGAATCATGGCTGTTGCAGAGGAATCCTTACTGTCGTGATTATGTGCGTGGTACGACAGAGGAAACCTTCTGGTTAAATGGTCGCGAGAGCACTTGCTGGGTGGACACGAATTTCGGCGGTTTCTCCGCGAATTGGAGACTGACAGCGGTGTACGAACAAGATCTTACTGAGAAACGTGGACCTCCTAGTGCGAACGTTCCCAGGTGTTCCTTTAGGCTCGAGGTTTGAATATCCTGTGGATAGGAAAATTCGTCAAACTGCTGCAGTGGTGGCTGAATTTTCTGTGTGAATTTCTGGCATGCATCTGATCTATCAGAATCATTCTGATTTTGCCTCGATCATGCAGGGTGCAAGGGTCGTTAAGGTCCGCTTTGGCTGCCGGAGATCTCAATAAACTATTTGAGGAAGGGAGTCTCCATGATGCACTTCAGGCAGTGGACTCAAATTGCATTTGCAACAACAACGTATTTTTTGTTCTTTTGCAGAGATGCATTAATGAGAAAAATTTGACAGCAGGAAGAGAATTGCACTGCCTTATTGTAGGAAGTGGATTTGACAATGATGTCTTTGTGGGAACGCATCTCATCCGCATGTTTACTGTGTTTGCAAGTTTGATGGAAGCACAGAGAGTTTTTATCAAAATGTCCAATCCAAACGTGTTTTCATGGCGAGCAATTATTGCTGCACACTCCAAGCTTGGACAGAATGAGCAAGCCATCAAACTGTTTCACACTATGCAAAAGTTGGATGTGGATCCCAACGCACATGTTTATGTTGCAGTTCTTGAGGCATGTGCTACTACAGCAGCCCTGACTCAGGGCAGAGCAGTTCATGCCCAAATCATTGAACATGGGTTTGAGTCGCATGTATTTGTTGGCAACACACTCATCAATATGTATGCCAAATGTGAGAGCCTCCACAATGTGGACACAGTATTCGATAGATTACCAATACGGGATGTTGTAACATGGAATGTTATTATCGCAGGCTATGGTGAGAATGGACATGGGTATAAAGCTATCCAGCTTTTCCAGCAAATGCAACAAGAAGGAATGGAGCCGACCAAGGTCACATTTGTTTGTGTTCTAAAGGCATGTTCAAGCATGGCAGACTTAGAGCAAGGCAAGCAGATACATTTCTGCGCTGTTGAATGTGGCTATGAGTTAGATTTGTCTGTCAGCAGCGTCCTTATTGACATGTATGGAAATTGTAGGAACCTTCAGGATGCAAGGACAGTATTTCACAAATTGCCAAAGAGAGATGCAGTCACATGGAACGCATTCATTGCGGTGTGTGCACAGTATGGTTATGGCCAAGAGGCTCTTCAACTATTTCAGCGAATGCAAGAAGAGGGTACAGCGCCAAATGAGGTTGCATTTGCTTGCATTTTGAAAGCTTGTCCCTACATAGCAGCCCTGGAGCAAGGCAAGCTGATTCACAGGCAGATTATGGAAAGGGGGTTTGAATCAAATGTATTTGTAGGCAGTGCCCTGATCGACATGTATTGCAAATGTGGAAGTCTTGATGCTGCACGCGTTGTGTTTGACCGACTGCCAGAAAGAAACGTGGTAACATGGAGCACTATGATTTTAGGGTATGCACTGCATGGCAATTATACATTGGCCTTCAAAAATTTCCAATGCATGCAACAAGTAGGCTTGAAGCCAAGTAGTGTGACCTTTCTTTGTCTTCTTTCTGCATACAGTCATTTAGGCCTAGTAGATGAAGGCTGTCTCCACTTCAAGTTGATGAGAGACGAGCATGGCATTGTTCCAACCATAGAGCATTCTAACTCCATGGTAGACCTCCTTGGTCATGCAGGCCTCTTGAGCGAGGCAGAAGATTGGCTCGAAAGTATTCCAGCTCGATCCAATAACGTTGGGTGGACATCTTTGCTGAATTCCTGCAGAACACATGGCAACTTGGTTGTAGGAAAGCGATGTTTTGACAGTGTTGTTGCAATGGATAGTGGAAAGGCTGCTGGATATGTGCTTATGTCTAATGTCTATGCTCATGCGGGCCTGCAGGAGGAGGCAGAGAAAGTGGAGAGTCTAAGGAGATATGCAAACGCATGGAAAAAGACCGGAAAGGCCTTTATCGAGATCGAGAGGGAGGTGCATGAGTTCAATGTAGCTGATAGAACACACCCACAAAGTGATGGTATCTATGCAAAGCTGAAGGTACTAAGCATGCAAATGAGGGAGGAGGGATACAAGCCACGCTTGGACTTAGTTCTGGATTCAGTCTCAGCTGAGGATAAGCAAGATATCTTGTGTGGGCATTGTGAGAAACTGGCAATAGCTTTTGGTCTTATTTCGACACCCCCAGGTACGACTATCCGAATAACAAAAAATCTACGAATGTGTGCTGACTGCCACATTGCAACTAAGATTATATCAAAGATTGAGCTACGGGAGATTATAATAACAGATGCTTATTGTATCCATCACTTCAAAGGTGGAGCATGTTGTTGTAGGGATTGTTACTAGTATTCTTTAAAAATGAATGCTGGAAATCTTGAGTATTAGGCTACTGAAGATTTGTCTACAAAATGGCTTTGGAGCAGCACGTGCAATCCGGAAGCAAAAAGAAAGCTCACGTGTGCACCAGAATCTTTCCTATCACAGAAGTATTTCATGCCATCTGGTTTGGAATGCTTTGTACTCCATACAGATTGCACCATTTGAGATCAAATCAAGGGTTCTATAAATCCCTTACAGCTACATTTGAACGACCAAGAATCTCAAGTTCTTGAAATTCCACAGCCGCCCTTTATCAGCCACCATCAACACAGCAGTGTGTACAAAAGCCATGCTTATGTTGTTTCATTTTCTCGATAATGCTGCCAAACCCATCCTTGAAAGAGCGTCTGGCATAAAGATTTCTGTCTGCTGAATGCCTAGCCTCTTTATTAACAAAAATAACATACAGGCCCGGGACTGAATTTCTTCTTGTCCCTGGGAATATAGAACCTTTGTATCTGGATGTTGAATGTGCTTCCTCAAGTGCAGTTTTTCTGTAGTCGAAGATTGTGCACTTGACTGTAGGTTTTGGTTGCCTTTTTTATGCCTCTATCGGACATAGGTTCTAGTCTTCAAGGCTCTTCCCTTTGCATTGTCTAGGGTCAAACCTCTTCAGGCACTTCTGTAGTAGTTTGATTAGCTGACTAGTCTGCTACTGCTTAAACAATATCGTGTTATTAGCCCATCCTTATTAGTTAATTTGACCCATCAGCATGCTTTTGAGACACTTGCAGTTGTGGCTGAGGCGGCCTATATCATGATGTAGGAAGCTAGCAAAGAGATATCTTTGGGACAATTTCTAGCCTTCCCTCGTATACCAATATTAGTGCATGTAATTATCATCTCTGCTGGTATGCACAGGCAATGGCGTCTCATTCTGCTTGCTTCTGTGGAGAGGATGCCTTAGGGCTCCCTGCAAGCTTCCCTAAAATATGGAGAACCTTATCCTCCTTGGACAACTTTGAATTCTAAGCATGGTTAGAATTGTATCTTAACGGAGCCCACAAATCTGAAATCTGCAACCACATACAAATTGTCATATTTGTATGCATGGTAACGCAAGATATGTATACAATCAAGATGGACACGAGCATATGCACTCTTTAGTTACTAAACATATTCTTGTATCCGTCGCCTTGCATGCATAAGAATTGAGTAAGAATATTCTCATACCTGTCCCCTTGCATGCACCAAAATTCTAAAATCCATCCCTTCACATGCATCTGGGCATCGTATTCTAAATTGCAATTAGCATAGATATGATATTATTAGTCTCTTCCATCTCACTATTGTCATTGAGTAGCTCAAACTCATTTTCTTCTTCAAAGAAGGTGCCCTCAACAACTACTTCCGTAGTTAATCGTTCATCACCGTTTCTTGAAGCATTAGATCTACTTGCTACCCTAGTTGCAATATTCAACCCTTTTAACGCTTGCAAGCTTTCAAAACAATAAGCCAAGTCATCAGCTCATGATGATTTTAATTGGTTGCGTCTCTTTGAATGAATGAAATTGTATGCACTCTAGTTTCGCTCACATGCATCGGATGATGAGCAACAAAGAGCACACATGTGGTAACATGTTACAACACCTCCACCATGTTTCTTCCACCAAGTAGGTGCAATGGTGTTTTTATAGCATCAAGATGCTAAGGATCTCTAAATGAACCTTCATGATTTATGTATTTTGCTCTTTGCCGGTAGACTAATTTACCTTGTCCTCTCGGGAGAAACTTTCTACAAATCTCTCGAAAGTTACGACTTTTGAGATTGGGCATGCATCTAACATTGTGGATGCAATGCAAATGCAGTTCCATGCAAAGGGGTGTGCATATTCTTCCATCTCTTATCGACCAATTGTACAACCCGTTGCTTCTCCTTGATCGTGAAGCGCACATATTCTTTAACCAACCGAATTGCTTCAGACATTTTTCAGTACACTTTATCCATAATAATGGCATGTGCATCAACCATCCTTAACATGAGCACAAATGGCTCTGCACGTTTTATTCTTTCAACATTTCTCCAAAATGCACTTGACTCTACAAGGTGTGCACATTTGTACCATTTATAGGCTTTATTTTTAGGGGAAAGACTTGCTTCCACGACTTGATTTTCAGGAGGAGTATTCCTAAGTCGGCACGTTATCTATTACTAATGGAGTAACATTATCGCTACCACCAATCTTCGCAATTGCTCGTTCATACACTTTAAAATGTAAGGTGAATTTTTTTCTTTTAGAGAAGTACTATACTCTGTAAAAACATCGTTTCCTTTGGAGTAATGCACATTACATTTATTAATTCATGCAAGGCCCTTACTCCACGCTTCATCATGGAGGTCCAAGATCTCGCACACCACTTTTGCCATTGTTAAAAGCAGTCTCGAGGATGTCTTGAATGACAGTCATCAAGAATTTGACATTCTCATTCTTAAGGAACTTCCTCTGGGGTTTACTAAGATCCGGGTGATGAATCTTCCTCTACTCACTGGAGTGAGCTATCTAATATGTAAGCAAGATGCAACATAGAATTCAAATTAGATTCAGTGCCAACAATTGACCATGTCTGCATACACAAGCACTCATACTACAATGCATAGTTGTTGAGAGAGTCAAGTGCTACACTAGAAGTTTGTGCAACTATCTCTATATCATAAACTCAGATTTCATCACGCATCTCTGAGTGTCGGGCTAAGCGCTTGTGCAAATAACCCTAAACCCTAAACTTAGACTGCATCACTCAACTCTCAAGAGAGAGATGAGTGCCAGACTAAGCATTTGTGTAGATGCAAGCTACATCATACGACTCTCATAGAGAGCTGCTTGAGATTGGAAGCAACCCTAAATACAAAATTCAGAGTCCATCACACAACTCTCATCAGAGAGATGAGTGTCAGACTGAGATAAAAACAATATCTAAACATAAGATTGAAATTGCATCACACAACTCTCATCAGAGAGATGAGTGCCAGATTGAGATAAAAATAATATCTAAACATAAGACTAAGACTGCATCACATAACTCTCATTAGAGAGATGAGTTCCATACTAAGATGCGAACCTATATAAACATATGCAAACGCATTAAACACACAACAACTCATACTGCATCACACAACTCTCTGCAAAGAGACAAGTGCCAGACTGAGATGTACACCTATCTAAACATGCAACATATTACACAATAGGAACATACAAGTCAGATTGCATCACACAACTCTTCGAAGAGAGATGCTAAGTGGTGTTACCCCATCTAAACATGCAAACATATTATACATACAAAAATTCAAAACACACAACTCTCAGAGAGAGATGAGTGCCAAACTGAGAGTAAACCTATCTAAACGTCCATATATATTAAACAGATAGAATGTGATAAAAGTGCAAGTACATTGGTAGGTAGGATGGGAGGCGAGATGATGGGATGGTAGGTGTAGAGGAGGTAGTTGTATTCGTCCAAATAAAAGTGACTAAAAGATTCATCATTTTTTACTGTATAAAGCTTATTCACACAAACAAGGTTTTATTCATACGAATAACATGAGAAAATTCATTGAGAATAAAGTTATTCATATGAATAAAAGGGGAAAATTCATAAGAATAAAGTTATTTGTACGAATAAAATGGGAAAATTCATTGGATTCGTTTTGAATCGAGAATTCATGAATTTTACATGTTTTTGAATTAAAAAAATTCAAGCAAATTAATGCAACTTAGGCCACAAGGGGGTTACCACATTGATAGTAGAAACTCATGCATCATGAGTTATTAAAAAGGAAGAACCACACTAGAGAGTTGCATGCAACATGGAAAAGCAGTAGTAGAATCTCAAGCATTAAAACATTTGAGTTACACATTCATCTTCATGAGGTTCACATTATATAGAGTAATGCCACAAAGAACTCGTTAAGCTTCTCTCAAGTTCTGATTAAGCTTTGTTTAACTCAAAACTCATCCATGCACAATACAATTAGTAGATAGTTATGCTAACGATGATTAGTGGGAGATTACACTAAGGATGATTAATGGGCACTTATGTTAATTGGTGGCCAGTAAAAATGTTCAAGCAAACTCAAAGCTTAGAGAGAGCCATATACTTTTGAAACATACACTTGCTAACAACACCCACTAGCCTCAAATGAAGGAAAATCAATATGTAAATACAAGAAGGCCGTTCTTCATGGCTCAACACAGTGTGACAAGATTGTGTTTACCTTGAGGATATAAGAATCTTGCATATACACATGAGCATGTAGACATATACACACGAGCATTTGAAAATGAGTAGGCAAACATAAGCATGTAAGACAGAGACAATGTATACACGTATATAAGCAAACATAAGCGTATGCTATGAGAATGTGTTTATTAGCATGTTTAGAATTAAAAACATATACACAAGAGCATATAAAAATGAGCATGTAAACATGAAGATATTAATATATAAACATATAGACATGAACATATAACATATAAACATGAGCATATAATCAGGAGCATGCAAACATATTAATTGGCATATGAACATGTGAGAGCATATAAATATTTATATGAGAGCATATCAACTTTAAAATTGAGAGTACCCATGAACATATGCCTTTCTTTAGCACGAGCATGCAATAATGATCATCGTCATTAAGATATGATGGTTCCTCAAGCTATCGACTCCAAAGAAGCATCACAAACATACCACTCATGAACATATAAACATATAAACATGAGCAAATAAACATGCATATAAACATATGAAAGCATACAAAGTTGAGCATATAAACAAATAACAACATTTAAGTATAGAAACATGACTAGAATCTAAACATACAAGAGCATATAATCATTTATATTAGAGCATATCAATTTGAGAATTGAGAGAACCCATGAGCATATGTCTTTCTGTAGGATATGAACATGTACTTGAATATACTCTTAAACTTGCACACATAATAATCTTGCATATAAACATGAGCATACAAACATATACAAGGTACCTCTTACGCATGAGCATATAAACATGATCATGTAAACATAATTACATAAACATATAAACATGAACAGATAAAAAACATGAGTATGTATAAACACATGGGTAGATAGATAGATGAGCATATAATCAAAAATATATAAACACATGAGCACATATAAACTCATGTGGGCATATAAACACACAAGGTATCCTCTTAAGCTTGCACATGAGCATCCAATTAAGCATATTTAAATGCTTTAAATATAGTTGAGTTTATTTAAATAAAGTGTGATTGGTACTCAATGTGTGTGTTAGGAAAAGATGAGGAAACATTATATCTTAAGAGGTATGTAGGCATGCCCTAATCTATCCTCATAGCGACCATGCATAATTGTGTATGTAAAAACTTTGTGCTCAAATGATATAGAATCACATCCTTCCTCACATGTAAACCCATGAGCATATAATAACATGAGCATATAATCATGAGTACATAAACACATGAGCATATAATAAAAAACATATGAACACATAAGCACATATAAACACATCAAAGTATAATTTAAATGACATTTGCATGAAAGCATCATGAAAGAATCTTTAAGCATTAGCACACTTATAGTTAAAAACGTATACACATGAACATTTAAACATCATCAAATAAGTATATGCACGTGAGCACACGGTAATTATAAGCATGAATACATGATTGTGAGATTGTAAGATTGTTGCCATGAGCATGTGTATAAAAAAATCGTTTGTTAAAGCATTTTCAACATAGAAGACATTCTATTCATGGAAGGTTGAAACGTTCAAGGACATTGCTTTCATTTTAACATAAAAAATGCTCATCTTCATGGAGTTTTGTATCAAACCTTGAAGGACACTTTGGCCATCCATTAATGAAAAAACAAGTGAAGAAAACTTTTAGCAAATAACATGTTGGTCTTCATGTCTTTTGAGACTCTTGCTCTCATTTGGCCACAAGACTTCTCAAGCCCCAATGCTTTGGATTGCATCCTTTGTAGGTTTGATTCTAGTTCCTAATTCTAGTTCAACACCAAATCATATTCTAGCTCTTCTGAGTACAACTCAATCATCGTTTGGTCTGTTGCTACCATTGGTGTTTATAGGAAATCTCGAAGAGCCAAAATGCATGCTAAAGCTTGACCTTGGAGCCAAGCTTTCTTCCACATGAGCAAGCTTTATATTTCCATGCTCTAATAGCACGCTTTCTCTTCACACAAGGCTTTTGTCCATGGTAGCCTTTAAATTTGCCTACTCTAATAGCAAAACTTGGAGCATCAGCTTTGTTGAAAACCTGAGGCTCTGAGCTACATGCTTTTGTCTCTACTACAATGATCCCACCAAATAATTGCATTGGCCCACATAGAACTAAACTTGGGGTGCTTCTGTCTCTGCTAGATGCTTCTCTCACTTCACCCATCCCACCAACATTTGAAAAAGAGAACACAATAGGTACATGTTATATGCCCATGTTTGCTGTGTGGAATAAGATCCGATGTGAAGCTTTAGTTGGCAACTTTATACCCTCTTCATACTTGCATTAAGAAGCCTAGTCAAGAGCTGCTCTCATGCTTCTGCTTTGTATATGCTCAAAATTTTCTCCACAGATGACTGCTGAGCTCATTTGCAAGGTCCTCTTGATTGCCACATAAAGAAAAGGAATTCACTATCGCAATTCTTTTCCTATAATTAAAAAAATGTCATAATCTCCTCTAAGCTTGTTGTATTACAATGAGATTTTTGCATATTCACCCATAGTTTGCAAACCATTGTGGTCCTTTATTCAATGAGATTTTTTCATATTTGCTAACATGTTGGGATATGGCCTTAGAATTAGAAAAGGTAGGGAACATGTAAGGTTAGATAACCATCCTAGCAAAACTTTTATCGGAGCTCATAAATGGCCAACAAATTTCTTGGGTTTAGTTTTAAATACACAAGGCCCAACACTCTTATGAACGTATAACATGTTTGGCGACAAAGGACCTACATCATATTAGAATCTCCCTTAATATTTTATTATGTCACTTATAGGATATTTTAGGATAATCCTTATATTGGACCCTTGCTTTAGAAGAATATATTTGATTTGGCTACCGATGCTTCCCTATTCCTCATCGACATAATCCCTAAGCTGCCAAAATCGGTCACTATCTGGCCAGCAGATGCAAAGCCCACAAACTCATCAAGGATGCAATACCATATCAATTAATTGCAGGCTTAATTGCAGGCCAGCTATACCGCATGGGCAAGGATGGCTTCATGTGTAGATGCGTGTGCAAGCACGGATACATTGATGTGCTCAAAGAAGCCCACTCTGGGATTATAGGAGGGAATTTTGCCGCTAACATTATGGCATGTAAGGAACTACGGGATGGCCTTTGGTGGCCGACTCTCTTTGGAGATGCAGGTAAATTTGTCAAGCGGTGCGGCCCCTGCCAACGTGTGCAAATCCCACATAAAGCGGATATGATGCCCTTAACAAGAATATCGACCGATCAGCCCTTTGAGAAATGGGGCATATATTTTATTGGACCGATAAGCCCAGCAGCCAAAGGAACAGGGGCCAGATACATTATTTTGGCCACCACAGATTATTTCAGCAAATGGGTAGAAGGGAGATCCACCAGGAAAGCCGATGCAAGATCCACTGCTAAAAGTTCTTATACGAGCAAGTCATCACACAGTTTGGGTGTCCATTAGAGCTGGTCAATGACTAGGGAACTCATTTCCTCAATGAAACTTGCTGCAAGAATATAACTTGCATGGTGGAGACTAGGAGAACAAGATCATTGGAGCCTTGTGGGCCTACTTAACATCTTATAAAGTAGCCACAAACTGTACCCCCTTCAGCCTACTAGCCTTTGGGGTGGAGGTAGTTATGCCAATGGAGTGTGTAGTACCTAGCCTCCGCATTACAGTCAAAGAGAGGCTCACAGATAATGCCTTGGTGGAGCACTTGATTGATCTCAAAAAGCTTGATGAGACAAGATTGCATGCAGCCTACTGCCTCTGGGTGGAGAAGGCACAATGCAAGAAATGGCTCGACCGCAACCTCAAGAATAAGGGACTCAAGGAGGGCGATCTCGCACTCCTCTATAGCATCCGCCACAACACTAAATGTAAGCTCAAGTACCGGGGCATGGGGCCCTACCACGTGGTGCAGATCAGTTCACAAGGGGCATACCAAATAGCCACCCTAGATGGAGTAGAAATGGAAGGATACCTCAATGGAAGTAAATTGAAAAGATACTATGGCCCCCTCACCCTGCCAACCCTTCAGGCCATGCACAGGGAGAAGGAGATCAAGGCCAAGGTAGCCCTGATGAAATGCAAGTCCATCAAAGAAGCCAAGGCATGTAATGCCAAAATTAGACAATGTAAGCAATTGTCCTTGCTTAAGGCAACACTCGAACTCCCAGGCCAAACTAATGAGCTAATGGTAGGACTAGCTAGATTGAATGTCCAAATGCAGGGTTCGAGCTTACACATCCAAGCACTTGTGGATCCGAGAGCAAGCCACGACTTCATCTCTCATGAAGTATGTGAGAGGCTTCAGGTACCCCTAAACCTCACTATGGCTTCAATACGTGCTATCAACGGTCAACGCTTAAGTACATTAGGATATGTGGACTTGTGACTAATGGTTGTTCACTAAGAAGTAGAGATCCATTTTTATGTTCTCCCCACAAAAGCGAGATTGACAAGAAAATGATATTGGGAAGGACCTGGTGTTATGCCGTGAATTGCCAAATCGACTAGAGGGCTAGAATAGCATCCCTCACGAATGCGGGAAGGACTACAGTAATTTTGCTTTTTGAACTTTATCATGTGCCCCCCACAGTACCACCACCTGCTAGGGGCAAGGAACTTCTAAATGAAGGCGAGTCTAAGGCCCCAACCACCTCCAACACTCTGGATCTCAACCCTCAGAAGAAAGTTCGATCTCGAAAAGTACAAGGACCCAACCGTGGTGGCATTCGGGTAACATTGCAAGTTACTCTGCCACTCTTGTTGCCCACCCAAGAATGCCATGCACATCAGGTACAAGAGGCTCTCTACGCTCAATGCCACTTCAGCAACAGTAACTGGCGGCCCAAAAAGATAAAAAGCAAGGGTTGGGTCTCTGATCCACTCCTGGGATGACTTTGACGTGGGAAACCCCACCTAAGAGGAGTACATAACACCACCCATTGCCTCAGCTCCCAAGCCCTAATCCACCCCTCCAACCACAACATCCCCACAAGCAATGGGTTGCCACCAAGCTCTTGGAAAACTAGGGTTGTTACAAAGGCAAGCAAGTTGCCTGCGTCTAGAAGATCGCCATAGCACTGAATGCACGATCCCAACACGCACAGGTTCAGAACATAGTAACACAAGAACCTGTGTCAACCTTGGATAGAGTACCACAAGAACCTACCATCGAACCTGTTGTGACGAACAAACCCCCAAGTCCTCGATGTGCCCTAATACCACGAATTGTACAACTCAATGAGAAGATTGCCTAGGCCAATGAGGAAGCAACACAATAACTGACCTCTAGAATGGTGGGAGTTACACAAGAACCTACCTCCAAGACCAAGGGCAAGCCATCAGCTCATCGTAGAATGCATGGTAATGAGTGATTAGAGGTGCTTAGGCTTCATGATTTACTTCAACAGTCGCAACCATGGAGGGAGTACAGTTACATGATTTATGGATTTTGAGCTGCAAATGGCTTAAGATTGACCTCACCACTCCAGGTTTTGAGCCTCACATCCGGGGACCCCGTTAGGATCTCCTCCTAATGCCAAAGATTTCCCAAGCACTCTTATATGGTTACCACAAGTGCTATTTTCAACACACAGAGAAGCGTAACAATAAGAGCTGCCACAATAGAAAGAGGGAAGGAAAGGATAGAGAGGACACCTTGACACCCTATGGGCCCAAGATCCTTGTGAATGTAAAGAAAGGGAGAGTGCAAAAAGAAAAAGGATTGGCCCTCCCTTCAAAAGGTGATTTGTATAAAAGGCCAAATAGTTGACTTTGGTCTTCATTGTTGGATGCATTGCCAAATGGTTGACTTTTGTCTTCATTGCCAAGGCCATCAGCTTTTTGTTTGACCTTATAAACCCATTTTGTGATGATAGCATGCTTGCTTATAGGCGAGTCACACAACTACCAATTGCCATTTGCACGAATCCACTCAAGCTTAGCTCTCATGGCATCCATCCATTCTTTTCTATCAAAAGCATCCTTGTGACATAGAGGCTCTTCATTATAGGAAATGGTAATTAAAGCTACAGCTAAAAAATTATCCTTCGCATGTCTAGTGCGGGCAAGTAAAGGCTTAGTCTATTTATTATCCCTGAGGGTGTCCAAAATCCAATGAGGGACTGATTTTTGCTATCTAATGGCAGCCCTCTCCTCTTCAACTGCCTACTCAATAGCATGGGGATCAACTAGATGCATATCAAGTTGAGTAGGAACAACAAGAGGACAATGTGAGTTACTTGTAGCATGTGGCATTATATTCTATAGTGGCTGTTCTGAACCCGTAGGTGATTAGAAGAGGGGAAAAAGAGAGCTGGAACGTGGTTACTCCCACTGCCCCCCTCCCAACATCTCCTCCTTCTTGCAGCCCCTTCCACCTCCTCCGCCATCGCTCCCCCTCATCGCCTCTTCCCTCTACCTCCTCCACTACCTCTCTGCCCCCCCTCCCTGTCTCCCCTCGCCTACCCTCCCCGCCTCCCCCTGCCTTGTCTCCCTATGCTGCCCCTCGACCTCCCCTCTCCACTTCCCCGCTCCCCCTCCTCCTCCCCTCCCCGCTGTTTCTTCCACCTCCCCTGCTACCCCTCCCCACCTCCTTTTGCTGCCTCTACCACCTCCCCCCATTGCCTTCTCCGCCTCCTGCTACCCCTACCTCCTCCCCCTCCGCCTTGTCTGCCTCCTTCTCTCCTCCCCCACCCCAGCCGACTTCCTTCTCCCGCATCCTCTTCGCCTCTTGCCCTCACCTTCTCTCCCTCCTTGCCTTCTCGTCCCCCCCTCCTTCTCCACCTTTTGCCCTCCTTGCCTCCCTCCTTCCTCTTCTGTCCTTACCCCCCTCACTCCGCCTCGTCTCTGCCTCCCCCTCTGAAGTTTTTCTCCCTTTTCTTCTTCCTCCTTGCAACGGGAGCATTTGCACTTGTTAAGGCGAAAGAAGACCTTGGTGGCTAGAGGGGCTCTATGGCAGCACCCTTAAATCCCACGGCCGTTAAGGTTCTTCTTTCCTCAGCTGACAAGCAACAGGTATAGTAGGCAATTCAGTCCCTCCAGGACAAGGCGCTTGTGCCGCAGAATTGTGGGCCTCATGCCTACATAGAGATAGGTGCGAGAGTGGATCCAGGCAAGCTTGGCATTAAAAGTAGACCACATCCAAGAGGTCACCATCTATGGACGAGGCATTTTCATCATCCAGCTGAGCTCCCCCAATACTTCCTTGACACTTGTGGAGCAGAGCCCCATCCTCCTCGGCCCACATCTTGTTTACCTCTTTCCTTGGTATCATGGGTTCACAGTGGAGGACATGGGTAAGACACATCATGTTCCACATTTCCTGGTTACACTTCACTTCCCAGGGCTCCCCAAGGAGTATCGAGCCATCCTCCTTTCCATTAGTAGGGCATTTGGCACAGTGCTTGAGTTCCCGCCAGAGTCAGCTGCCTCAATTTTAGTAGATGATGGAGTCCCCAGGATCAGATTGGTGGTTGAGAGCCCAGAGTCCCTCCCAGAGTTGATCCTTCTCGAAACCCTTGAAAGGGACACACTTCACCAGAGGGTGGAGATTTCTGGGTTACCAGGCCAGTGTCTTCGGTGAAGACAGATGGGTCACCTCGCTAGAGATTGTCCTTGTGGCCTCCCTTGTGCGCCTCCCCCCCTCTCGACAGAGTAGACAGAATCAGCAGGCCCGGGCCCAACATCCTCTCAGGCAAGAGCAACAGGAGTCTCAAACCCCTTGGGTTATCCCCTCAAAAGGGGACTAGGCCCAAGTTAAAAAGGAAAAGAACTCAAGCAAGTAGGCTCACAAGCGCCATAGGTAGAGGGCCAATCGTAGAGAGAGGGACAGAATTGACCGAGAGGCCCCGAAGAAGGAACAGCAGGAGCCACCTTCTCCAACGGCAGGGGCCACCGCCCATCCAAACGGTCCTCCAACTTCAGAGGTTCAAACTCCGATTCTACCCTTGCAGCAGCAGCGAGAGCCCTAGGAGCTCTAGATGTGGCCATGGCGAAAGCCATAGATGCTAGCCCGACGGGGGCTGTGGAGGAGCCGATCCAGAGCCCCAGCAAGCTTGACCAACAAGGGGCCGCTATGGTCCTTGTCCCTCCTCCTCCCCCTCCCCCCACAAACCCTTCCCCCTCTTCTTCTTCACTTCCCCTCCCCCTCCAGGGTTCCCCCTACCCCCTCCCCCCCCTCAGCCCCCCCTCCTATAGTCACCCTCACCACCTGCCCCCTCCCTCTATCCCTCGCGTCCCCACCACTCCCTCTCCTGCTATCCCCCTCTCCACTTCAGCAATAGGTTCTTATGCTTCGACACCCCTACCAGCTAGCAAGGGAATGATGATGCCCCATTCTGCCTCCTCATCACAACAGCAGGCCCATTCAGGGAGGGATCCTACGGGACGAGGCTTGTCTTCCCAGTCAGCAGCCCCTAACCTCCAGCTTGGGCATCCCTTACCATGGGACTTTTGGAGGTTAGGACCCTGGAGCTATCTGGAGGTTCTGGACTCTTATCCTCTACCATTGGAGGTAACACTCATGGTCCTTCAGCCCCGAAAGGGGGGTTTGATCAGTGTAGTGGGATCTCCGACACACCCCGTTTGGAGATTTTTGTTTGCCTCCACAGGGGTGGAGAAATGGTCCCTGGAGGTGTTTGATGCTATTTTGGGGAATTAGATAACACTCATGATGGATGAGTGGATGGGGCCACATGGACTAGACCTGTGGGACACCCATGGTGCGGACGTGAACTTTAAGTTGAGCTTCACATGCGAGGAGCCGATGTGTGGTTTGGCAACAGGAGTTATCAGATTGCCACTAGAGGCAAAGGTGGAGCAGGCACACTTCTAGCTCCTCCAAAAGTGTGTGGAGCTATTCGGGGTGGAAGCATCCTTCATGATGAAGTGGGCATGGAAAATTAGTATTGAGCCGGTATCCACACTAGTACGACGATGCACAAATACTAACTACTCACCCTCTAAACCCTCGGCAAAATCACAAAAAAATGATAAAGAATTAACCGCTATTGTGCATGCTTTACGAATGTGGAAACATTACTTGATGGGATCTGAGTTTCTTATCAAAACCGATCAGCAAAGTATCAAGCATTTGTTGACTCAGCCACTTATATCCAATAGGCATATCAAGTGGGCATCATTTATACAGAGTTTTCAGCCCATGATTTAGTATCAACCTGGAAAAGAGAATGTAGTTGCTGATGCTCTTAGAAGAAAGCCAAGTATTAACCACATCACTGTTGTAGAGACCCACTCTTTTGAACGTATGAAGAATTCTTATCAAGGGTATCCAGACTTTTCCGATATATGTAACAAATTAGAAAAAAACAATTGGAATCCTATGTTGGACTATTCATGCAATGATGGATACCTCTTTTATCAAAAGAAATTATGCATCACTCGACCCTTTAGACAAATTATAATGGAGGAAATGCACCCACCACCATATATGGGACATAGGGGAGTGACTGCCACTTTACAAGTGATAGAAGGAGAATTTCATTGGCCTACTATAAGAAAAGGTGTGGCTAAGTTTGTAGCCAAATGCATCACTTGTCAGAAGATCAAGAGTTACAAAGGAAAGACCCCAGGATTGCTTATGCCTTTGCCTATTCCTATGCAACCTTGGGAACAAATATCTATGGATTACATAACAAGTTTTCCTACTACAGCGAATCAAAATGATACGATCTAGACGATAATAGATCGCTTTAGTCAGCAAGCTTATTTCATCCCATGCAAGAAGACTTTAACAGCTCAACAAGCTGCACATTTATTCATCAAGCATATCTTTGTTCATCATGGCTTGCCAAAGATTATAGTGTCTGATTGAGATTCGAAGTATTGCAGTAATTTCTGGATTGTATTATTTCATAATCTAGGCACTAAGTTAGACTTCTCATTAGCTTTTCATCTAGAATCGAACAAACAAACTGAGGTTACAAACAGTACTATTCTGGATATGATAAAAGCTTATGCAGGAAGTCAACCAAAGACTTGGGACAAATACATTCATCTCTTAAAGTTTGCTTATAATAATACTCCTCATTCTACAACTGGAAAAGCACCCTTTGAGATTATCTATGGGAAGGTTTTACCTATTCCTATCACACGATTGACCCATAGAGTGGAAGCAGTACTATCAAAATATTCTCAAAGAGGTTCGAGAAGCCATTGCAATCGCTCAAGAGAAGTACACAAAACAAGCTAATAAGAAACGGAAACACATGCTTTTTAAAGAAGATGATTATATACTTCTTTGGATTGAGAAAAGAAGATTGAAGAGTGCTGAGAAATGGCCAGTAATCAAGATGTCACCACGTTTTTATGGACCATTCAAGGTGATTCAGAAAATCAATGATCTAGCTTATAGGCTTGAATTACCTAATAATTGGAAAATACATAATGCTTTCCATATCAGCCTCTTAAAGCCCTTCAAAGGACCTTTACCTATTCATCCTGTCTATGAAGAGGCTCCATTGATTGTTGATGAAGAAGAAATTCTAGAGCCTGAATGCATTATTGATCATCAACAAACCTCGACCGAAAAGGAAATGTCTATATTAAATATTTGCTCAAATTTAAGAATCATCCAAGAGATGATGCTTAGTGGATGCCTGAGCGGTTCTTTCAAACTTTTCCAAACCTCATTAGTTCCTATAATCAAACACGCAATGGAGGTCAGTTGCAATCCAAGCAAGAGGGATGTTACGGATATTATATTTTTTGAAAAGTACTCCATAGGAGTGCACCGGACGCGGCGGGGGTCCTAGTGGATACTTTGTGTGGTTAGTTGGGGACACCTGACTAGCTTGTGTTTTACCATGCTAGATGGTCAGTATTGTGGGTGATTCCATGTTAATACTGATGTCACTAGTGTTATTAGTGTTGTGCTTGATTATTGTTCTTTGACCATGGTTATGTTGGGATCGGTTGATTCGATGATTCGTTCAATCGATTGTTAATAACTAATGTAATTGGCAGCTTGAGTACAGGTGATGGAACTCATAGCGAGGATTGGAGTTAGTGCGAGGGTACCGATCGAGGTGTCGCACACAGCGCATTATATATGGCCATGGGCCAATTTTGTATTTGTTTTATTATTACAAATTGAGCAATATATTTTGTTGAGGACATAATTCATTTTGGGACCTAAGATGGCTATGTAAAGCAAATCCCTCATTTTTGGATGAGAGGGATAATTTTGGCTCCTTGGTGCTTTTATGAAATATCATAAATACTCTAGATGAGGAAGCGTGAGCCACTCATCTAGGGGGGGGAGATTGTACCCATTCTGCTGTCGCTTTCATGGTGTGATTGTGTTTCTTCTTCTCCAATTGATTATGTGGTGAATTTGTGTGTTAAAAAGATTACCTTTTGGTTTCAAACTAAAAGACAAAACGATGCAAGCAATGGACCAAAAGATTTGCCTATCTCAATCGCAACCTCCAACATGTCCAAGGCATGGAAATGTCTGGTGTCCACATTGCATGGCAAACCATATGGCAAATGAATGCCCCATCTTGAGGTCTAGGATTAGTGCACAAATCAAATCCACCTCCAAGGCTATGGTATCATATTTGTGCAGTTGGTGAGCCCGATGAGCGCAATTGCATGTTCAACAGGCGAAACAACCCACTTCGACCTTTTCTATAGTGCAATTTTTAAAGGAAATTATTAAGTACATTGCCGGGCTATCTCTAGCATAGGTTGATACGTCAATAGGCACAATTATTTGTGATAGTAAGTATGGGATTACCCTCACAAGGATAAGTATGCACATGCAAAATGATGTCTACTCAAACACATTTATTACTTCCTACACTTATCATCTTCAACATTTGAATCTGGATGGTGGTTTGGTACTTTGGTAAGAGCGATAACAAGCCGGGGTAAGCATGCATTATTTGTCTTCCCAATCGAAGCTATGATGTTCTAACCTAAGTTTTTCTTGGATGGTGGTAGGTAAGTTAGCCCGACCTCAGTTCTTGGACTTCCTTAAGGATTTATCAAGTGAACTTCTTATATACAATTTGGTTATGATGGACAAGTATTTTATTCTACTTGTTTGGTTTTACTTAAAGTGTTGTGTGGTTGAGTACCAATGCAGTCGAGTCTATGGGATTTAATACACTACTTCTATTTCATTATCCCTAGTTTCATTTTCACTTATCCTTAGAAATATTCATTAGTATGTGAATTGTCATCCTAATAATGGATTTAATTATGTGGTTCAATTTTGATCAGAGTATTAAATCTGAACAATCATATTTCCCAATTAGCCCTTGGTCCGGCTAATACCATATAGTTAATTCCTCATCATTGGATGATTGGTTGATGGTCAAATATGCATTGTATGACTTGTTGTAATGAGTAAGAGATAATAAGAGTACTAATGGTTGAATAATGAAGCTGCTAGTGAATTTTCTATAATGATGAGAATCTAAAGTTGGAGAATTGCCAAGGTTGACAGTTTAATGTTGCTTTCCTTGGGACTAGCTTGTAATCATGTAGAAGTTGTTACCATGTACCCTCTATGTGTACTTGTTGTGAGAAAATGTGATGCCTATATTATCCCTCCATATATCTATCCTAAGAAAATCATGAGCTATCCCTTGTCCATGTCAAATTCCAAGGTGAGATGATATTTTCTTTTAAGATGAGATGTCTATTGGAATTGATGGTGATCAAATCATCGACATGAAGAGCTACAAACAAGGATGATTTCTATAGTCTTCTTAGTGTAGAGTGATGGATTTAAATCCAATGGTTGGAATCTTTATGCAAGAAAGTCACGGTGAATCCTTGCATTCCATGCATGGATTCCTATTTCAAACCATAAATAGATTTTTATAACCACTAACAACATACCTTAAAGGCTATTTTTCTTGTAAATTACCACATGCAAAGTTCCATTGAGTAATGCATTATTCACATCCATCCCAATCTATGGGTCAATCAAAGTTCAAACAAGAGGTATAACCATCCTAATGGCGGTAGTCATGCAATTGGTGCAAAATTTATTCCATGATTGTGACTATCCCTTGGCAACCAACTTGGCTTTGCACTTACCAACTTCTCCCTCTAACCTGAGCTTGACATTTTAAACCCATTTGCAGCCTATGGGCATTTTCTTTGCAAGAAGGTCTGTCAAAGTCCAAGTCTAGTTCTTGATACGAGCATTGTACTCTTTTATCCATTTCACATTTTGGATCTTGCACTACTTCTTGGAATGACATCAATTCTTTCAATCTAGTCACTTTGGCACAAATGCAAAATTTCTTCAATAGTCTCTCTCTCAAGTTACTTTTGACTACAAGTCAATCTTTTGAGATTTGTAGTCGAACTCTCGAGGATATTAATGGTGGTGGCTGAGTCAATTCTATAGAGGACCTTTTCTGTCTTTGCTTTAAGTTATCATTATAGACTCCGCACTGTCTAATGGTGTAGGCAACAAAATATATTGCATCATTGGAATTAATGACTAATGGGTACATAAATTATAGTAGTGTCATCAAATTTTGATAAATCCTCATCAATGATAGCATCTCTATAAATGATCCATCCTTGCTCTACCAGGTCATATAACATGCATGCCTTGGATTCTTCTACATACCCTATAAAGACACACTTGATTGAACATCTTGATTTCATTTACAACATGAGCATAGAGTCAAATACTCTCAAGTGACTGATAGAGGGGTTAACCCTATGAACTCCTCTGCTAGCACCATGCTTTGCAAGATAGAGGTGGGGCTTTTGCTCATCACACAAATTGTTGTGGCACATATTTCTACCCACTAGTGCCTAGGGACTTTCAAATCATCGAGCATATATCTTGTTGACTCTGCAATGATTATATTTTGCTTGGCCATTCCGTTATGTCATAGGCTTCTATCCAGTAGTGCCTTGGGACTTTCTTCCTATTGAGCATACATCTTTCTAACTTTAGAATGACTCTATTTTTTCTCTTAGATACTCCATTCTCTACTTAAGAGAGTATCTACAGATGAATTGTCAATTAATTTAGTACTTCTTGTAAAAGATAGTGAACTCATTTGATTTCTTCCTCCATTTTCACAACAAATAACCTTGATGTGTTTACCACCAATTTGCTTTTTCACCATAGCTTTGGAAACACCGTGTGTTAGACTTTATTTTAATTAGTAAATCAAAGTCTTCCAAGGGTTATTATTAGTAAATCAAATAAAGTATAATGCTCTTTTTGATACATTATGTGGAAGCGTAACTCCATACATTAGAATGTTTGATCAAAGAACATCTAAACTTTGAGACCAAGATGTTGTAAGTAGGCTATCTATGTTGGAACTCCATGCACAATAGAACATCTCTTTTGAAGATGAGGTTTCCAAATCTCTTATGCCATATTCTACTAGTATATGCATCCTAATTTTGATGATGACCTACTAAGGATCTTTAAATTGAACTTGCTGAAGTAGTTTAAAGATATTTCTAATCTTGACACTTTAGGCAATGATGAGATTCTTAGGTTCTCTCATTGTGCATCCATATTTTGTAAAGACAACCTCCATGCTTCCTCCATGTCACTTTCTATCATATGTTCGATAGAAAGAAGGTCCTATGCCATTTTTGGGACACTGAATGCAAGTCTGATGCTCTTTGTGGTGCTTGAATCACCATATGTAGATGTATGTTTCCAATTTCTTCTACCTTGTGATGTGTGTATGCTATCACAATATTCTCTTATGGATTTAGGTTTTGAGAACCAATCCCTTTTGGTATCATGTGGTTGCTTGCACCATGCATCCTCATTGTGCATCCATATTTTGTAAAGACAACCTCCATGCTTCCTCCATGTTACTTTCTATCACATATGTTCAATAGAAAGAAGGTCCTATGCCATTTTTGGGACGTTGAATGCAGGTTCGATGCTCTTTGTGGTGCTTGAATCCCCATGCAGAGGTATGTTTCCAATTTCTTCTACCTTGTGACGTGTGTGTATCATCACAATATTCTCTTACAGATTTATGTTCTGAGAACCAATCCCTTTTGGTATCATGTGGTTGCTTGCACCATGCATCCTCATCTTTGTGAATTTGAGCAGTTAGCTTCTCTGGAGCATAATAAGATATAAAGACCTCGTGCTACTGGTAATCCTCAGAGTTATCCTCATCATAGGCATGATGTGTAGACTATATTTTCTAGTTGCTTGAAGTTGATGTGGACTTCTAGATCTACTATTCTAACCACTAGCCTATTGTTTTGACCTAGAAAGATATAATCATCATGTAAATTTGCCATGATGAAACAACCATGTGAAAAGGTAAAACCTGCATAATATCCTGGCAACAACATGCTAGAGATAGCCAAAAGGCTTTACAAGGCTAATATACACAAGTGCAAGGACCAATGCCAAAATAATCAACTTCTAACTTTATAAGGGTGTCATATGCATGCAAATGAGTGCAATTATTCTAAAGTCAAAGGATAAAACTACCAAGTGATTCATAAAGCCCTAATACTACCCATTGTCATATGGAATCAGATGTGTGAATGTGAATATTAATTATAGATCCGAGCTCATTGACTCTATTAAAAACTAATTATGTTGTTCAAGTAAGGGCTAAATTGGCTTTATGGAGTTTGATCTTCTCTAAGTATGTGCTAGTCTACAACTAGACTGCATGTTCATACAACAAATGCAGCAAAATAGTTTTTTTCTTTGTTCCTTGCATGTGCTACTTTGGAGACGTTGCAAATGAATTTGGAGTAGTCCCGATGATGAATCTATGTCAATCTACATATTGTATATGTCAAAAAGTAAAATTGAGATCATAAATATATAGGGCATGAGCCATTGGTCAATTGTGGTTTCAGCTATTTGAATAATTGTCTATGATTGTACAACTTTGGCCATGATGACATAATAGCTAATGATGATGTAGTAGCTAATGTGGTACCAAATGATGATGTGGTAGCTAATGTAATAGTTAACATGACAATGATGTGGTAGCTGATGTAATAGTTGGCATGACAATGATGAGGTAGTGATAACATGGTCGTATTGATGATGTAGTAGTTGATGTGGTACTATTGATGATGATGTGGTAGTGATGACGTGGTAATATTGATGTGGATTGTTTGACTATGATGATGTAGTAGTTGATGTGGTAGTGATGACATGGTAGGATTGATGTGGATGATGACATGGATTGTTTGACTATTTACTTGACTATATCTGACTTTTGGACTATCAGTTTGACTTATTATGGTTAGACTTATCGTTCACATTGTCAGTGGACAACCGATGGTAGTCTGATGGAAACTACTATTGGTTAGGTGGCTAGTGAGGAGAGCAAGGCTAAAGCCAGGATTATAGGAGTAGACGAGAAAAGCAAAGCGCAACATGCGAATTGGGGACAAAGCAAGCCTGATGCATATAAGCACTGGACAAATGAGAACCTTAGTGTTGCAAATGACTAAACTAAGGACTGTGAGCAATCAATATGTTCTTTATAAGGCTAGTCAACATATGAGACTGAGTCACTTTGCCAATGCTGTGTGTGAGTTTGTTATGAGAGTTGAAATAATGATCAATATTTATCAGATTAGTCATTCGTACTAGCTACAACGAAGCACATTTAGATGAGCAACAAGCCTTGTAGGGATGAAAACAATTTTCCATAAAGTCTAAGCAAGTCTATGTTGCTTCAATTTATTTCTCTTTTTCTTCATAATCAACCAAAAAATTTCCCTATTCATGCTTTAATTCAATTAATTTCCTACACTTGTGTATCACAATGTTGGACATGGAGCACGAAGATTTCCATTCAAGCAGCAATGATGCCTAAACTACCAACCAACTTGATGCAACAACTTGCATCTATGGGAGCACATGTCAATGGAGAGGTGCATGAGATCTAGCTATAGTAGTAGCTATAGATGAGTGTATGTAGTCAAGCCATAAGCCCAATAGGGGCGAGCTCATTTTGACATAAAATATAAGCAAGTGTTTGGTTTTGCATTGGTTCAATGTCTCTCTGTTGTGCTTGGTAATCAATTAAGACGTAAGAAAATCTTTGTTATAATATAATGGGTTTAGATGTAGTTATGCCTTAGTATAATGTTGATATGGGAAATTTTTAACATTTTACGATGTGTAGGTGGTACACAGATAAAATGTCAATATTTTTGCTACTTGTTATTTGTGACATTCATCTTGCTTCACAGTGTCTCTTGCTTCATGGTTTCAAGGTCATAAAAGAGGAGCATAAGGTACATAAAGTAGATAAAAGAGATTAGACAAGCTAGCAAGCAATTCAAGAAAGTGTAGCATAATCAATCCATGAAAGAGGATCCATATACAAGTGAAGGCCACATAATTTAGTTTAGGCTTACAATAATATCGCCCAATTTTCACTGTTCATAAACAACATTGCCATGGAGCTAGAAAAGTTTGTATGACACATCTTTATGTCATTTTTAATTTTAAATCTATCAATTTTAGCTAGTTTAGTTTGGGTTCCATAAATTTTTGCCATAGGTATCTTATTCCCAACTATTTTTCTTCTAATACTTAGTTGATCACACATGGATGCATGTTTTTAGGGAGCTTTGAGCTTAAAGAGCAAGCCATATTATAAGGAGAGATTATTTATGCTAGAATTCTTTGGCAATGTTATTAGTACTAATGTAAGTCTTCATCTCATCATATGACGATCCCATTGGACAAGAAAAGTCTTTGTTATATTTAAGTAAACAAAAGTTTTAATGCATGTTCTTGGAATTCCATGAAATGGAAGAAATTGACCATGGTGGGAGCACATGCACAAGTTCTTGCATTATAGACTTTGGGGGATTTTTTTTAAATTATATTTAGTTTTTTTTTCCAAGATTTATATTTAGTTTGAGAACCTAACCTCTTTTAATTCATGTTCTTAGTTCCAAGGCATGCTAGGAAATTAATAGAGATAACCATGGTGGGATGTGAGATCAAAGGATAACAACACCAATGTTTAGGTCAAATCCAGGGCACAACAATGATAGAATTCATGTAAAAACCTACTAGCTCATGCAAGAAATGCCTTATTCATGTATTTATTATGCTTTAATTCTCAAAAAGTGGCAATCTTTGGTCAAGAGCAACTTAGTGACTTCATATTGTGTCTCATGTCCATGATTTTGAATGGCAAGGTTCAAATTGTGCTTTGAGTTAGCCGAGAGTTAGCCATTATGTGCTCCATGATAAAAGAATACTACTTCAACATGCAAGCGATCCCTGATAGTTTGATCGATCATAATAAGATGTAAACCTATCAAGTTATGTAACTTCTAGTCAATAGGAACCCCCAATTTGTGAAAAATGCTATTAGAGCATGAGAGAGGGGGAAATGGGGAGGGGAAGGATATTTTGTTGCATGTCCCTTAGAGACTTTTCTACACATCCTGGACGAAGAATATATAAACCCGCACCCTCGTCATCACCACCCTGCGATCCCATTCATGTCCCCCAACTATGGTGAAGGTCATGCAGGCTACCAATTTTGACCTTCCATGCCTACGCATAGGTGGTGCATATTGTGAAGCCTATTACTTGAGAGAGCACTATGCATCTGAAGAAGATAGAGAAACATATATCAAGCTTTATCTTGTTTCCTCCCTCTACGTCTTAAACTCCACCATCCCTGGTGCTCTCCCTACGTCCCCTGCGTCTTATAGTCCACCGTCCCTAGATTGGCACATAGATGGCGGCGCGCATGCGAGAGAGACAGAGAGAGACGAGGGGGGGCGGAGAGGCGGAGGGGGACGGGCATGCTGTGCTACACGGAGGGCAATAGAGGGAAGGTTATAAATTAGAGTAATTAATTAATTAGATTAATT
This sequence comes from Dipteris shenzhenensis, assembly GCF_047967505.1. NCBI lineage: Eukaryota > Viridiplantae > Streptophyta > Polypodiopsida > Gleicheniales > Dipteridaceae > Dipteris > Dipteris shenzhenensis. The sequence goes on from NC_141608.1 coordinate 51,926,365, forward strand.
AGGGACTAAACCTAGGCTAAAGTGCTAATCAGATTATCAATTAATTTTTCAGTGAATCTTGCAAACAAGTTAACTTTTGTTGATCGAATCCAATTTCTAAATGTGAAGACAATTGAGATACAAAATTACAAACCCACCGGAACAAATCCAGGGGAAATTTGATGCTTGAATGTGTAGATAATGATTTTTTTGGCCTGCCCTGGTAAGAGGGTAGGTCATATGTAATGTAGTCGATCCTTAAGAAGTTCATTAGGCTTTTTTTATTCTGCAATTCCGATGACTTTTTTAGCGCTTCGTCATTAGCCTATCGCCAAGGATACACGTCTTCTTTCTCCAGGTCTACATGCTCATCGCTGCAAACCGTGAGTCCTGTCCACCATGGTGCTATTTCAATATGGATAGTTGCCTGTTGTACACGCTGTGAACAGAGATCGCTGTGGGCATTAAGCTCCGTGCACGATCGTATTTGTACAAGCTGCATTGACATCTGGAGTCGCAAGTTCATGGACTTCTTGTTCGAGCAGGTAGCATCGATCAAACATTCAATAAATGCTCCGAGGCAAGCCCACGGAATGCAATTCACCCTCTTAGATTAGGAGATCCATCAGGAGCAAAGAATAGGCTACCTATGCATGATACATTTTACAAATTTCTTTAACTTGGGGGGAGTTATCGACGAAGAGTAGCAAAGATGAGGGCTGTTAGGATGCCACGTGTTTTGTTTGTGGCCTTGGCACTGGTCATGCATGGTTAAGAAGCAGTGAGGGAGTCATGGTAGTCGTGAGAGGTGCCATGGCGAACAGCTCCATCTCATCCTGTAAACCCGTCCCCTCGTCGTCATCCTTCTCTCACCCTGGTTCCCTTGGTCGACTCCTTGCTTCCCCTCAGCTCAAGCTGCCCCATTCCCGCTTTCCCGCCTCCACCTCCCTGTTTGCCGCCCAGGGTTCAAGCGAGACGCCCTCGACCTCCCCTGAGGAGGAGAATCAGTCCCTGTTTGGGAGAATTACCGACGCCCTCGACTTTTCCCAGGTGCGGTCCGAGAGGGATGCCCAACTGCTTGATGACGCTCGCTCCGCGGCCCGTGGTGGGGAGAAAATGACTCCTGAGCAGGTAAGCTCTCATGGAGTAATGCGCTTTGTGCTTCCATGTCTTCGTTGATTTGCGCATCATGGACAGGCAGAAAGAAGGTAGACCGGGACCTGCTATGTGGACCTTCGTATGGCCTGTCGATATTGCTTAAGAACTTCTCGTGCAGGCTGCCTGATTGTTAACTTATATACAAACTGATTATGCAGTACGGAGCGCTTAGAAGGAAGATTGGGGGAACATATAAAGACTTCTTCAAAGATTCCATCGAAGGTAAGACAATAGATTTTGCATTGAGTTTAGAAGTTTGCAATTGTCCTCTAACACCATGGTTCTGACCTGCGCTGGTAAGCTTATGGCAGTTGACGGAGAATATGTGGAGGAAGGATGGGTGGACAAGAGATGCAGGTTTTGCAGGAAAGAGACGACCAGCGAGCCGCGGACTGTTGATAACTTTGGGCGGTATGCCCATGTCGCCTGCCTGGAGAAGTCCAATACTGGGAACTTCTTCACCCGCCTGTTCAATAGATAGATTTACGTGTGGAAAATTGCAGATATTGTCCCTCCTTACAACAGCTATCATTCTTGTATGTTATTCAGGCCCTTCTCTGTGTTAAGTAGAGATTATTTTTGTAATAGGGGTCTTTTCCCACCTACGACTATGTCTTTTCCCACCTACAAAGGAATCCCATTTTCATTGGTACCCACTCCGGTATGCACTAGCTCAATTTGACTAAAGCTTACAAGGACTTTTTAATACAAGGATATATTGCATCAATTAATAGTCAATTCTTTAAAGTGAAGGTTAATATGGATTTTTCTTTCTAAGCTCTTTCAAACAAGTACCCATGTTGCATAGTTCTCAATGAATCTTAACCATGAAAATTTCTTGGACAAAAAATTATGCCAATATATAAATTAATAGTCAATTCTTTAAAGTGAAGGTTAATATGGAATTTTCTTTCTAAGCTCTTTCAAATAAGTCTCATAGGGGAGTAGCATCATTATTAGGACTAGGGATAGTGTTGGGTAAAAACTTCGAGATGATTCATTGGACAAGAACGCCTTGCCTGTAGCATCATTAATATTTTATTCTATTAAAATACACACATCGAGGAACTTTAGAACATATGGAATTGATTTACCTAAACATCTGTGTAGCATCATTAATATTTTGTTCTATTAAAATACACACATCGAGGAACATTAGAACACATGGAATTGATTTACCTAAACATTCTGCACGTTTCTTTAATTTCTTCCGAGGGCCTTTGAGATTTCAAGTCCAATAAATAATTATGAAAGCCTTCTTTCTCCTCCAGGTTTTGTCTAAATCCACATCCCATCCACATTAGCACTTCTAAAGAGAGCATGTATTGTAATGCACAAATATGACCAATCTAGGCTACATACATGGAGCTTTCTATACCATTAACCTTTAGCACCATATCAAATAAAGCGTGAAAAATCTCGCATTTTGGGAGTTCTAATCAAGTGTCGAGATGAATGCTACATCTCCTACCTTCTAGAAATTATTAATTCAATATTGCACATGAGCAGCTAAGAGAAAAGGTCTTGGTGATGTGGATGTCTATGTTGATTATTGGAACAAGTATTGGGTAGAAAATAGGGTGTATTGATGCGGTGGCCTAGTCATAGACATCAAAAGCCATAAATCGACCCAAGAACTTTAAAATTCCACAAAATTCATGTGTCAAAGCACAAGAAATCTTGCTTGGTATCCGAGTATAGAAAATGGCAATGATTTTCTCCTTGACAATGTTGATCTTTCGAACCATGAGCCTTGCTATAATATATTCTCCCATGTGAAGGTTCTCATCAATTTTGTTGTGATCTTTAACGATGCATAGTTGTATATTAATACTGCAATTTACATTATTTGAAATCTTATACCAATTTGTTCCTTGTGGTTTACTTTTTCAAGGTGTTTATTAGCAGTGTCCTAGAGATAGTGCTTAAGGATCGAATTGGGCAAAGTTTTGTGATTATCCTTTATTTTGGGGAAATTTTTAAAATTCTTAAGCTCCCCTTTAGCACTTGACTTGCCAAAAACTGGAATCGATCCAGCTTCCCACATTCATGGACACCCACCCTCGTCGCCTCCCCTTGCATCATCACCTCCTCTCAACTCCCCGCCACCTTCAGAGAGGCCCTAGAAGAGGGAAGAGAACAAATCTGAAGATTTTCGTTCCTTGCTTGCAGAGGTGATAAAGTGGAACAACACCTCGTGGGGCTTTCGGGGCTTTTGAATAATCACCTTGTAACAGGCGATGGAGACCATACACAACCTCTCAATATCCCTGAACACGGACAGCACCTCCATGTTCCTCTCACGGACTATCCTGAGCATGTGAGAAAAGACGTGCATTTCGAAACTCAACAGGGTTTGCCGCCATGTGTGACGAGCCAGCTGCTTGTTTCATCGAGATTTACAGAACTTATATGCATATGCGAGGAGAGTCCACGTCGCACGATGTACAACTTCTCGATCTGCAGCAGCTAAGAGAGAATCAGAAGTACAGAGAACTGGAAGGCTTTAGGCAAACTTCACAAGATGAGGAAAGGCCAAAGAGCAGGAACGAGCTTTCCAGTAGCTCGGCTTTACAATGTACAGACGGAAGCCTTGGCAAAAGTACTCACTTCGCTAGAGCAGACAGAGGGATTCATCTCAATCCATGCAACGGGAGGAGGTCTGCATGAAAAGGCTTCACCAAAGGAGACACAATCGACTATCCAGTCACCAGGAAGGAAGCCCGTAAATATCAGGCCGCATGAGAATTCAAAAGGCCATGCATCAAGGGCCAATGGTCCCCGGAAGTGTGCAGTGTGCACTAGAAACTACACAAATCTTAGTGGGCTCAGAGTTTATGATGTCGCGATGGCTGTGCAGGCTCCTCACTGAACTCGTGGAGCAGTATGGGCAGTAAGGCATTGTCTTTGTAAATGGCGTCCCAAATTTTCATCGCAGATGGACCTGTGTGAAGGAGGCTCGGGTATGTTTTGCAAGGACACAATGGTCGTGCAGAAGGGATCCGTGGTGGAGAGGGACATTGGGAGTCCATCAACAAGGCCATCATCTGATAGGCGATGCAGGTAAGCAAAATTGGGGTGGCCCAACCGTTCATGCCAGAGGTGTGCAACACTCTGTGAAGTAGACACAGCAGTGGTATGAAGTTGCTGGGGTTGACTGGTGCCAATCGTGTACAACCTAGCTATTGGATTGTGGACAACTACAGTCGATATGGGAGAGACATACTACGCATGTGTTGCCTTGTAGGTGGATATCGGCACCCAGGAAGGGATGCAGAGGCAACTGAGAATAGATTCTTGCGAAGACGAGGTACATAATATACCTCAGATATGGTAACTTCCTGCCCGTTCAAGAACTTGAAGACGATGATGCCCTTTCCATGAGCCTGGAGCTCGGAACGATCACCAAGAAACACTGCTAGAGGGGCTAAGAAGGCAGTGTATTGGACGAACCAAGACCTTTGAGAGGTCATGTGTTCAGATGCAGCCGTATCAAGGTACCAAGTGTTGTCGTTGTGATCAATTGGAACCGATACCAATGTAGAAGGTCAGAACAGCTGAAGGGAAGACATCTGACCAGACGGAGAAGTTTGCGGGAACGGGAGGGGGTAGGGTTCCGTGCTCCACAGCATCCTCGTTGACGATTCCAAGTCTGGAAACCGTTGAGATGTATTATAGGACCCCGCGGAGGATGGGGTTGGAAGCAAAGGTGGCGCAGTTGCTCGAGAAAAGGAACCCCATCCAAAGCGTGATCCACGACCACGACAGGCTCCACAGGCGGATGTGTGGAAGGCCTGAGGAGTTGCAGGAGCATTTGAGGAAGAGTTGCGTCTCATGGTGTCTTCTTGGAGCTGGATCTGCCCGATAAGTGCTAGGAGAGAGAGGCTGGCTAAATTACTCTGGGTTGTGACGACTAAGCGCCAAGAAGAAGGTAGCATTGAGAGCAATCGTTAGGAAGGATGTGTTAGTTGTCCGTCTCATCTCGTTGGGCCTGTGTAGCTGGAATAGATCTACGGATGGGGCCTGTGTAGCCTAAATAGCTCTTGCAGATTATCAAAAGAGTAAAGGATCTGTTGTCATCGATATTTCGCTGAAGGCCTTCTGATCAAGAACTACTGGGTGGTCCAAACACACTAAAACATTAGGCGAAAGGTGCGGTGTTGGGCACTTTGGAAACTCATCCTTAGGCACTTGCAGAGGCAGCAGTGTTTGGAGATTCAACTTGAACATCTTTGGAAACTTACCTTGGATGAGGACGATCATTGTGCGAAGCCAATAAAGTTGACAGAGGTATATGAAAGACTTCAAGTTATAGGCCGAAGCAGGCATGGAAAATCTTAGCATGGGTTCGAATTCACCAGACACACATCATTAAGTATTTTAGTACAGGTTGGAGGATGTGAATTTTGTTGGCACGAGCTCTATTTGTGTAGTCGACCTTGTTATTGTTGGATGAACCTACCACCATTTGGACTTGAGGGTTGTGCTGCGGTTGGATGAATATCCATACCGGTGGAAAAAAAAAAAAACACTCGTGGTCGTGTCACACAATCGGGACTTCCTAAACTACGTATGCACTGATATCATCCACCTCCATGATGAAAAGCTGCACTACTATCGGGGAAATTTTGATGCATTTGAAGCTGCTAAGAAGTTATTCAATCAAAAAGGGCTTTGCCTGCTGAAACGGGCCTTATGCTTGCTAAACGGGCTTTATGCCTGCCAAACGGGCTTTATGCCTTCCAGTGAAAACATTGTTATCTACTCAATAAAAAAATAAAAAAAGAGAAAAAAACAGTTCTACAAAAAAAAAAGGATTGTTCTACCAAACAAGCTATTTTGCCAAAAAACTATTCTGTCGAAAAAGCTATTCTGCAAAACTATATAGTGCCAAAAAAGCTACTCTGCCAAAAAGCTATTCTGTCAAAAAAACTATTATGCCAGTTATCTTGCAAAGCTACATATCAATAATGTGGCATCAACCGTCTCATTCAAGCAGTCCCGTATTGCAACAAGTCCTATCCCCGGGGGATTCACTCTTCATGAAAGGGGAACATCACCTGCGTGCATGAACTTCAAGAAAACCCCCTATTTAAGATCCATGTAGGATGATAAAACACCCCTATTTAAGCTTATAAGATACCACCAAAATTCTATTATGTCCCCCCTTTCCTTAAATCTACGTTCTTTCTCAAGCATTTAGATCACACAATAAGCAATTTAGATTACTTTCCCTATGACGATTTAAAACCATACACAAAACCAAACTTGTTTGGACTAGTCACCCAAGGTAGCCTATACTATGTCCCCCCCTCTTAAATATGGCATGGCCCCCCTAACTTAAATTCAATATTGGGAAAAAATAAAGGCCCCCCACCCCTAATGTATAAGCTTATGCCTCATTAAAAAAAACCCCCCTATTGTACACTCACGTGATATCATAAGTTTCCTCTTGTGAATCCCCTGGGGTCCTATCTTTCAATCATGGTTCTTGCTATTAGTGATAATAATAAGCAAGGGTTAAGTAGAAGCTACCCACTTTGAAGTAGCCTTAATGCGTTTTTCTAACTACATGGGTGCAAAAAAAAAATTTTAAAATTTTTTTTGGATAGAGTCTTAATTGATAGAGCCTCATAGTTGAAGCCAGTGCTTTTGTGCACACATGCACTCTTGTTAGTATCACCAACTGGTGTTCATTAACATTGCTAATAAATTATCCACATCGTCTCCAAATGGTGTTTATTAGTACCACCAACTACATGATTTCAAACTCTACCACACTACCATAATGCTACAATCCAGTTACTACAAGCAATGAAATTTTCCACAGCCAATGAAAATTTCCATAATCATTGGATTTTCCTAGAATTAATAAAATTTTCAATATTAGCATAATTCGCATAATTCATAGAATTTTTCATAATCAACAATTTTTTTCCCAAATTTAAGGAAATCCAACGAAAACTTTCCAAATGAAATCCAACCAATCTCCAAACAACCCCAAGTCATATGGAGTATATAGGATCTAATGGCCTTACCAAGACAACATCACCTTGCTTAACATATACCTTTGGTCTAAACTCCTCCCTCATCTTACCTCTAAGAGACCCGCAATAGTGGATCATTCCATTCCTCATAGCCTTCGAACTCATTACCATGAGCATCTTTATTATCCTCCTCATCAGGTGACTGTGTTCTCGACCAAAAATCAATGTGCGTCTTTGAGATCTCACCGATCAGGTTTTTCTAGTAATCTCTCACTGACCTAATATATAACTCATGGGTGAAAGCACGCTACGGTGTATGTAAAAGGTACTCTTTTTGGCAAAAAATGATGGATTTCTGAGAAGCCATTTAGTACTAAATAGTATAGTAGTATTTTGTAAAACGAGGGATCCTTTCCTGCACATCAAGGATTCTATGATCTCCAATCAAATGTTCCCCCACACAACAATGATTTTTTATTTCTCGATGTCCCTCTAGTAGTGCTCTCTCTCTCTCTCTCTCTCTCTCTCTCTCTCTCTCTCTCTCTCTTCATCTCTAGTCTCTCTTATTATCTCGTAGGATTCATCTCTCTCTCTTGCAGGCTTCCAATCCCTCTGTTGTTATCTCGCATAGGTCCCTCCCTTGCTTCTTTTGTACACTCTCCCTCTCTTAAGCTCTCTCTCACATGCAGGTTAAGGACACTAATTCTTGTCGTTTGATGTGATCTAAAAGCAACACCAGAAGGTTCAACAGACACGATATTCTCTTTTCAATACGTAATATTTCTTCACCAAGCATGCTTGTATTAGTTCATCAATATTTGGTGTCACCATTCATTAAGCTATCGAGATTAGCCTCTGAGTCCCTCATTTGTGTGCAAGATAGATTTTTGAAGTGTAGCCATTGAAAGGTTGTGTACACGTTGGTTGATTCAACTTCAAATGTAGTGGAGTATGACATCGATGTCATCCCATTAGCCCAACCATCTAACACAATTCTACCAAGTGAAGACAAATCTTGCTCATCTTTATTAAAGTTATCGGAATAGAGCATGCAACACATGACATTGGTAACAATAGTGCGACACTTCAAACAAGTGACTAGGAAATTTGACTTGAGTGCAAAGGCAGACATTTTGACCAAGATTATACAACATCCAGACATATGAAAAAGGTAGTGAATGAGACGGAATTTCCCAAGGAGTAAATATTAAGGGCGATTGTTGATAACTTGAAGATGTCACTCAGTGTTGTCAAAAAAGCGCAAAGTTCTATTAAGTTAACTACAACAAAGAGAGCTGCACTCCACATGATTGCCAACACATCAATGGTAAAACAATTTAGTGATATAAAATTGGCTAAAGCCCTTGGTACTCAACCACACAATTTAAAGATGCATCGTGTCAACATTAAAGGAGCAAATTTCAATGGGCTGATGGAAGTCCAAGGCACATACAAGATTGCCTAAGTTCTGAGGTGGTTAATTTTGTCATCAGTTTTTAGAGAGACAACACTAGGGTGTCTCCAAATAAGAAGGATGTTTGCAAGCAGAGGCTTAGCCCAAATCAGTATGCATGACATTCCACCCACTACTTGGAGCTTACAAAGGTACATCAGCCTTATTTTACAATCGTATACTTGAAAAGTACTAGTGCTATTAGTACTATTTAGTTTTATTGAATACTATTTAGTACTAAACAACATTAAACTGTCACTATTATATATGCTAGTGCTACTACTTACTACTATTTGATACATCTTATGAGTACTAGTACCTATTTAACACCATTAAGTTTTATACTACCCACTGTCATATCGTATTTAGTACTATTGTCATACTCCTAGATGCTATGTACCACTGTCATATGCTACTCATTAATATTTAGTACTGTCTAGGTACTATTCTTAGACTCTTAGATGCTATGTACCACTGTGATATGCTACTCAGTCTATTTAGGACTCTCTAGGTATTATTCTCATACTCTCAGATGCTATGCACCATTATCATATGCTACTTGATACTATTTAGTACTATCTAGCACTATTTAGGTACTTCTGTCATATGCTATTTATTCTCTGAGATGCTAAGTATTATTGTCATATGCTATTTAGTACTATTCAGGTCGTAATGTGATATTCTCTCACCACTGTCATATGCTACTTAGTACTATTTATGTACTTTTATCATAGGATATTTACTCGTCAAGATGCTAAGTATTATTTTCATATGCTATTTAGTATTATTTAGGTCCTACTGTTATATTCTCTCACCACTGTCATATGCTACTCAGTACTATTTAGTACTATTTATGTACTTTTGTCATACTCTCAGCTGCTAAGTACCATTTTCATATGCTACTTAGTACTATTTAGTATTATTTAGTACTATTTAGGTACTATTGCCATACTCTCAGATCCAAAGTACCATTGTCATATGCTACTTTGTACTATTTGGGAAGCACTATCATATCTAGTAATATTTAAGTAGTACACAACTTTGATATAGTTGTACTTTCATAATTGCAATTGTATATTCTTCTTCAACTTGGCAATGACATTTGCATCATGTCCTTTATTATCATCATTAATATCACTAAGCCAATTATAAAACATATCAAAGACATATCATTTAGTCGATTAGAATTTGCATCACGATCCATCTCACTGTCTCCATCATCAATCTACATTGTGAGGAAATAGTTCTATTTAGTGGGAAATAGTTCTATTTATTGGGAAATAGTTCTAAATAGTTCTATTTACTAGGAAATAGTTCTAAAGGAGTCAATATTTTACCAAGGAATTCTTATGTTTGCCAAAAAATACTCTAAAGGAGTAAATGCTTTGCTAAGAAACATCTCTATTTTCTCGATACTAGGTGACCTTGGTACTTTACTCTCATACTTGTGGTGGCATCTTGCTTAGTACTTGATTCTCAATTACTTTTTATCTTGAGGCTAGGGACACCTCAGACTACACACTCTTCTTTTTAGGAGAAGTGACTAGCCATGATTGTAGTGTAACACTCAAGGTTGGGGACACCTCAGACTATACTCTCTTATCTTTAAGGGAAGTGATTAGCCATGATTGTAGTGTAGCATTCTGCAAAGCATAATAGAAAATACTTCAATATTTGCCTTGCAAAAAAAGACCAAAATGTTAGTCTATACTGGCATTTTTTATATATTTTGAACCACATTATGAAAAATTGATTGTTATACATGTGAACGTCTTATATACAAAATATGCTTCTTAGTTGCCTAGTATCCTAACATTTCTAAACGTGATATAATCCAAGAGAAAATCATATATGGAGAAGACCAAGAGACCTTTGAGTGTATCAAAGGCTTCATGGACTATCTTCAAAGAAATAATCTAAAAAGGTAATTTAAATTGTGTTTTAGATTTAAGACTAGAAGAGTTGCTGACAACTCTGATATAGTTGTACTTTCGTAATTGTATATTCTTCTTCAACTTGGCAATGCCATTTGCATCATGTCCTTTATTGTCATCATTAATATCACAAGCCAATCATCAAACATATCAAAGACATATCATTCAATCGATCAAAATTTGCATTCATCAATCTACATCGTGAGGAGATAGTCCTATTTGGTGGGAAATAGTTTTAAATAGTTCTATTCACTAGGAAATAGTTCTGAAGGAGTCAGTGGTTTACCAAGGAATTCTTATGTTTTCCAAAAAATACTTCTAAAGAAGTAAATGCTTTGCCAAAAAATATCTCTATTTTATCGATAATAGGTGACCTTGGTACTTTACTCTCATACTTGTGGTGGCATCTTGCTTAGTACTTGATTCTCAATTACTTTTTATCTTGTTTAGTACTACCTAAATAGTGCCACCACTATTTAGTACTATTTAGGTAGTATTGTCACCACTATTTAGTACTATTTGGGTACTATTGTCATACTCTTAACACTACTTTCTAGGTACGACTCAGGTATTACTAGTACTATTTAGGTAGTATTGTCACCACTATTTAGTACTATTTAGGTACTATTGTCATACTCTTAACGCTACTTTCTAGATACTACTTAGGTAATACTTAGTACTATTAGGTACCACTATCATATTTAGTACTATTTAGCTAAGTACCACTTTCATATATAAGGCATTTGCTTGTGGTGCACACTGGCCTTTAATAAAATTATAAATATATTCCAATACAAGAATATTACGTCCATTGTAACAAGATCATAATCAAAAAATAAATTTTCTATCTCCAAATTGTAATGTGTAATATCTGTAATTTTATGAAAGGCCAATGCAATCATAGATACTTATTCTCTTCATTGCACAACCCTTTCTTGATGATAGAATGTTTGATGATTGAATGCACATGCAGAATTCTTCATGAATTTTTAGAGAGATTGATCCAGAGGTAAACATTGGCTGCGCATTTCAGAATCTTAAGCTATACTATGTTAAAAACAGAAGGAGAGGAATACTTGCTGTTGCATTTATCATACAAGGATAGATTTATTGCGAGTAGCAGTGAATGCCCTGAGACAAGATTCGGTGTCTTTTCATGGGCCTATGTGTGATTACTTATGCACAGCACGAGAAGGAACATTTGTTTCCTACACTAGCATCTACTCTTTTGTATCTGAAATGTGGAGGTCAGTAGTATGTCCAAAGAAAGAGGATGCTGAATGGCATAATCTTGACTGCTTATGTCGCAAATGTGAACAATGCCCAAAACCTTTCTTTTTCCCACGTGAGCTGAATGATGCAAATGGTGCATTGATAAGGTGGAAGACATATGAGTATGTCACTAAGAATCAAAAGAGAAAAATCAAACTTGCATACAATGAAACAGCTCCACCCACCATCATCCAACTTGCATAACTTCTATAGTTACTAGCAAAACTCTCAATTTAAAGAGTGTATCAAAAATTTCCTAGAGGATGTGGTGGTGTCAGTAGTTAAATTTGCAGAGAACTATACTTTTAAAGTGTAGAATGAAATCCAACCAATGCATTGGCATAATGACCAATGTACCATCATGGTTCAGATTTGCTATTATTGGGAGGTGGGAGAGATTATAAAGCAATCCATCTTTTACATTTGAGGTGACAAATAGCATGACACACTATTCGTGCAACATTGCTTTATGATCCACTACCAATGGCTACCATCCAAAGGCATGAAGTTGAAAAGACACTGAATTTGGTAAGATGGGACAACATCTTAATTGAAGGGAGCATACCGATTTTACTTTGTTGCAAGGTAAGGAATTCGCAATAGGTCCTTGTTGTTTTCTACATCAATGTGAAGATGCTATATATTTGGAAGTACTATATAACAAACTTCTTCCTCTTTTGATTGTGCTACGTACTACTCTTTAACTGCTGGTATTCGGATGATGTGGAGCTTTTTTGGTAGTAAAGATGGCAAGGGAGACATGACGATCCTATAGTGATAAAGGGTGCATTAACTGCCGAACAATTAGATGCAAATGGTGTGAAGCTACAAAATGATCATGAGGTTGTGGACCGGTTGACTTAGAAGATAGGAAAAGATGTGAAGAAAAGACTCTCCATGGAAGTAAAGGGGGGAGATGAAGACAAGACTAAAGCATGGGATTGCCAGACCATCAAAGGAACTCGGTCAATACACTGCATATTTGGTTTTAGTTGCAAAGATCCTACACAAGCCCTAATTAGAGGTTTATCATGCTTTTGTTCATTCTGTATGGATGAAACATGGGACAAGTGCACCAATTTATCTCATGCAGGTACATGGACCTTGCATGCTGGAGCCCTGAATGCAAGAGCCATAGAATATGATATAGTAAACTCTCAATGGATAGAGACCAGATGGTAGACATGCTTGAGTTGGGTGACCATTTTGCAGTGCTCACATTCCCTCTCATATGAGTCAATCTATTTTGTGGCTTTTGACTCAATGCAGTAGCCATTTCTAAGTCTAAGTCCAGTTTTGTTTCTCCTCGAGGCCCCAATTAGATAAGACCACTTGCTGATCCTTAGCTAGTGTCTCA